>NC_090274.1:87262870-87886139 GCF_040414725.1 Anabrus simplex | reverse complement strand
CCATGAAGGTCAGAAGCTTAATGTGGTGGCTCTTGGTTAGAGCGCCTACCTACCTCAACATGCCTGGATAGCATGTAAAGGATCAGGGCTAACGCCCTGAAGTGTTGTTTTCATCTTATTTTCTTTCCTGGAGTGGACGTCCGCTACTTATTCTACTTAATTCTATCTCTATGAATTTGTAAGTAACCTACATCCCAAATGACGCCATGCGTTAGTTTCCACTCATGGAGCAAAATGTAAGTCTACATCAAGATGATATTATTTTTCTTTTCTCCTGGAGCTCGATGACCTCGTCTTGGAAGTTTATATAAAATTGCAGCCGCATGCTGTCGGAGAAATACCGAATTGATGGTTCTTCTGTTCTCACAAATTTTAAAATGTTGTAACATGTTTGATTTTCGGCCTACTGTCTGCTCTGTTTAAACCTACTATGAGAAGAAGAAAACCTTTTCGACGAGATGTTCTTGGCACTAAATAATGTTCCCGTTTCGGATTTAGTTAAAGAAGTTAGGAGTGAAATAATTTAATAATGTGAAGTCATCCATTAAAAGGATTGAGATCGAGAGATTATCTCCGTGGATCGGGATGTATTTCTTTCTTTAAATTTTATCTTTTCTGTATTTCTTTTACACTTCAGTAACGCTTACTGTTGTTGTCGTCTCCATGGCAACTGTCGCCCATGGGAACTACTGTTTCGGATTATTGATAAGGATTGATTATATTGCTGAATTAATTAGTTTTGTGAGGAGCGTACCATTAAGTTGGGAGCTGTTGGCTCTTAATTCTTTGCCTTAGTTGATTTATGAATTGAATGTGCGAGTTCTTCCTGGTGGTTTGAGCTGGATTGCTCTTCATCCTGATTTCATTCTATGTGTGCTTTTTTTGCTGTTGATTAGAGCTGCTTGCTCTGACAACTAATGATTGATTTCTAATTTTTGGTGGGCACGTTACCATTCTGGTACTATTTTGTTTTTCCATTTCGAAGCACGGTGAATTTTTGGGGTCGTTTCGTGACCTGTTTAATGTCTATCTATCTTTGTGAGCGCCTTCGGTTTTGGATATGCTTTCTGTGAATGTTAATTAATTTTCCTGTTGTGCCTATTGCGACCCGGTTCATGGGATGATCTCGCAGCCTCACCTTAGCAGTGTTTCACCTAATTTACAAAATGATTCCTTTAGAAAGGATGCAATTAATTATTTGTACGCAAGTAAATTTTTGAAAGATTAAGATTGAGCCTCCCAGGCACGCAGTAAAGTTTAGTCCATGGACATTTTCTGACAACCAATTATCTTGTAATTTAATCTCGATTTAAGTATATCTATAAATTAAATTGAAAAGCGCCCCTTGACACTAGGTATACATTTCTACTCAATTCAGAATTATTTAATAAACCCATTTAAAATATTAATTCGTCATCTCAATTCAGAGTTTATTTAATTCACCAAATTATCATATTAATTCATTATTCAATTCAGCGTTTATCTAATTTAATCTAATTATCATATTAATAATCTAATTATCATATTAATTTGTTATCCCAATTCAGTATTTACTTTATTGATCAATTTACCACTTTAATTAGTTAAACTGTTTGTCCTTGTGAAGGTGCACCTGTAGTTTCAAGGGAGTTTTATTTTCCTATCATATGTAACTTTCTTTTATAGCAGAAATTAAATAATTTAGTTTTTTGAAAAACTCGCAAATTTTTCTTTCATGGTTTCTAATATTTCCTACCGTGCAAATCTTTTGGTTCGGTGTGAGTTGCCTCTGGTTTATGGCCTGTTACTGAACTATTTGGTGAGTATTCTCTGTTTTCCTTCTTAAGTAAGGAATATTTGCTATCTCTTGCTCTTTGTTTACTTGTACGAGTAAATGCCGGTACGACTGGCATGCCAGCTATGGATCGAATTGTATTTAATATTTTATTCCAATTTTCTCTATTTAGCGGTATACTGAATGCCCGAACTACCATACTGCTGTAGGTAGCACATTTTCGACTTTGGGATGGAATGAATATTTATTGATGGCAGTAGCGGCCTGTGTCGGTTTCCTGTAAATATTGTATTCTATCGAAGTAGGAAGTCTGTTTAACGTGAGATCTAGAAAATGTACGCTTCCATTTTACTCAGATTCCAGAGTGAACTTTATCTATGGATCAATATTGTTTAAATTGTTTAGGGTGGAGCCTGCATAAGTAATTCTTTTGTGAAGGATAACGAGAGTGTCATCTACAAATCTGGCCCAAAATTTTATGTTCGCAAAGTCACTATTGTTATTAATTGCCGTATCGTCTAAATAGTCAATGTATATTTCTGCTAATATCCCTGAGGCTGGCGACCCCATAGCCAACCATCTTGCAGATACATGCAATTATTAAAAAGGAATAAATTACTCTCAACTACTAGTTTCAAAATTTCCATGAAATCTAGAATCTCGAATTTACTGAGGTTACTATTTTTATTTGAATTATTTTGGATAATAGGAAAAAGTTTCTTTGTACTGACACTCGGATACATATTTGTTGTATCGACAGAATGCAACGAGTGGAAAAGCTATATTTCAAAGCTCTCTTGCTTTTTAATTTACTCAATGGTATTTTTCACAGAATTATTCAACAGAAAAGGATAATTCTATATTAGAAATTTCTGGATAAATTGTGTTAATTTATACAATGGACTTGGCCTATAATTGATGATGGGGCGTATGGGGACGCCAGCCTTATGGATCTTAGGTAAAGCTTTCGCTACTGGCAGTCCGGGGTTCATACTTATTAGTTTTATCTTCTCTTGTTCTGTAAATAAAAACGAGGTATTTTGGGACTGATTTTAGGAGACGTTGTATCAGTTGGGTCGGATCTTTTTAGTCACAAATATTATAATAATATTTATAGATCCACCTCTTCAGTACAATGCAATACAATCCACTATTTTATGTGGTTAAAATATATACATAATACATAAAGGCCTTAGGTACATGTTTCACCGGTTTTACGGGCATCATCAGCCTATATCAATCTTAAAAATTAATGGGTACGGGATCTTTCTAATCTTATAAACAATAGAGTAAAAAGTTGGACAATGATCTCATAAAATGCTGTACTATAACATCTAAAATAGGGATATTGCACGGAAAGTACGTTAAAATACTGTGAATTAACAGTTCTTGAAGATTATAACGTGGTTAATCATGAATATTTGAGCGTTTAAAACCAAAAGAGATCCTCTTTTTATACACCATTAGGACTGTGATGGCCTTGAGTGTATAAGCACTATCATCCAAGGGGGATGGTTACTCCATTTCCATAGCACGAGTTCAATATAGTAAAATCAATGTCAGTTATTTAAAATAGAAGTGAGCACATATCAAATGTGTTAAAATATGTACAGTTGATTTATCAGAAAGTCATAGAAAAGAAGATGGGACTTCTTGTGGAGGCATTGCTAAAGCTAAAATGTTGTGTCAGAGCTAGCTGCTGTCAGTGTTTAGTTATGTTAGTACGGTAATCAATTGGATCCAAAAGACGGTCAAGTGGGTGTTATTAACCCTGTTGAAACATTTGTTCGAAGAAATGATCGAGTTTTACCTGAAACAAAATGTTAAAGAGAGTTAGTTAAATAGTATTGTGCATGAGACTAAGGCGGTGTTCACTCGTACAGTGCGTGTTAAGTACGTCGGGCTGTTCCAGCAACCTTTCTACTGCTAGTATTATACCGGTGCGGCTGAGGCGGTGAAGGACACGGGGGGGGGGGGGGGGGGAAGGGGAGCGGATCCCTGCGTGCAGGTGTTGTTGTTTGAGGGCTGTTAGGAGCAGAATGGGCGGACCTAACATTTGGCGAGGTGGTGGGAACTTTAGAAAAAAAGTTCTAAAAGTCTGCAGAATTGTACTGTTTCGGCTTCACAATACCTAATAACTTTAATGTTAGCTCATATAAAGGATATTTTGCCTCTGTGGCATCATTAATATTATGGTCTTTGTTATCGGCTTGGTCTAAAAAGATGTAAAGGCTTTCTAATTCATTCATAAGTTTTCCTTTGCCTATACATGTTAGAATAGTGAGATCCTTATCAATTGATGTAAACTGGTGTCCTGTTTCACACATATGTGAGCTCATCGCTGGATATTTGTTATGTTTGAAGGCATTGTAATGCTCCGTATATCTCGTATAGAAGCTGCGCCCAGTTTGACCAACATAACTAAATCCACACTGAGCGCAAGTTAGTCTGTAAATACCAGGTCTCGAAAAACGGCTGTTTTTATAATTGACTTTATTATAATTAAAAAATATACTTTGATTTGTATTTACTGTTCTGAAGGCGATATTAATGTCGTATTTCTTGAGCGTGTTTGAGATCTGGTGGACGGCTGGGTTGTTGTACGTAAACATGGCATAACTAGTGTTTTAGGTTTATCCGGAATGAGATTCGTGGATAGCTTTTATTTAACTTTATCAATTAACCGGTTAATCATTTCAACTTTGAACCTATTAAGTTTAGCCAAGTTCCTTATATAGTTTAATACAATTTTTAAGCTGTGAGGGGAGAGTGGGATTTTCAAAGCTCTGTGTATTAAATTATAGAATGACACCTGTTTATGAGTATTGGGATGTAAAAAGGAATTATTTATGGTTATAGGAGATTGTGTGGCCTTCCCGTATATTTGAAAATCAAAAGTATTATTGACGCGCGTGATCGTTATATCTAGAATATTTTCGGACTGTTTAACTTCGTCTTCCTTAGTGAATTTTACATTAGGGTCAATTTTATTTAATTCCTCTAAAACTTCGTCACTGTTAGTAACATTTCTGTCAATAACCACAAAGGTGTCATCCATGAATCTTAGCCATAAACATATAGCTTTTATATGCGCTTTAATGTCCGTATGCCACGTTGAATCCATGAAATGTCTGCCAAGATGCTGGACAAAAGGTCACCCATGGCTAAGCCAGTCTGTTGATAACTCTTTCCGTTAAAGGAGAAAAGTTGTTATTCAATACAGAATTCAATATCTTCATAAATTCATAAATTTCCACCTTACTCAGGCTGCTACATTTTGAAATATTGTCAGAGATAATTTCGACCATTTCTTTAGTAGGTATATTTGGATACATGTTTATGACATCATAGGAACACATTAGGTGGTTAGGTTGTAAGTCAAATCTACTTAAAATATCGCAAAATTTGATTGAATTCTTTAAAGGATGTTTATTATTAAACAAATAATGATGTTTTAGAAAACCGTGGATATATTTGGAAACTTTATAGGTAGGGCTATTACGGCAATTAATAATCGGACGTACGGGAATGTTGTTCTTATGGATTTTAGGTAGGGCTCTGGCTACTGAAATGCTGGGGTTCATGTTGATAAGTCTCTGTTGTTCCTGTTCATCAAGAAGGAATGTGGTGTTCTTCATTATAGATTTTAAATTGCGTTGTATTCTTACCATAGGATCTTTGCTAGCGATTGTACAGATCCTATCCTTAAAAAATTAGTTTTATTTAGGTAACTGCCCTTATCCAATAATACTATAGACCCTCCTTCATCAGCTTTTGTGACTAAGATGTAACTATCTTCTTTTTTAGTTCTCAAAATACGTATTACTGATTTTTATTAGAATCACATTTAGCGTTAAGTCCTTTAGCTAGGGTTCGTAATTTCCTATTATGTCAAATCTGGTGTCAGTTTGAACTTCAAAGGGGAGTTTAGAAATGTTAGCCTCTACCTCAGCTACTGCGGTAATTATATCCAAGTTCGTTTTTATTCACTAGGCCAGCTATACTGTGGACCCTTATTTAGGAGTTCCATTTCTATTTCAGAAAACTGCACACTGGTTAAATTAACAATTGCAGGTGTGTTGACACGTGGAATACTTGCTTTTGTTTATCTGCATTCTGTACAATGAACTGTGTTTGGGATTTTTTAAATGCGTTAATTTCTTATCTAATGTAGTCTGTTTCTTGTCCAGTAAAACCATCATTTTGTAGTCTACGTATAGTTGGAAAGAGTTCCATTCTAATGGGAGCAATGCCTGGGTCACTGTTAAATGAATTTTATATAGTTTTAAGTTCAATTGCGATTTCTTCTCGTACAGTGACCTAACTTCATTCCTTAACCATATTTCACTTTGTTGTTTTGGATTTTGTTCATACATGGAATGGTTAAGTTTCTTCTTTGTGTAGGTTTCAAAAATTTTTGGGATCAATTTTAGTTTTAAACATTGCTTCAAAAATGTTATATCTTTAGACAACTTGCATATTTTAATTTTGAGATTGATAAAACCTATTTAATTTGAGTTTTGCCTGGTTGGCTACTAAGTTACAAGTAACTATTCTCATTTTGATTCTGTATTGAAGATGACGTATATCACAAATATTATTATAATATTTATAGATCCACCTGTTCAATACAAACCGGGCGAGTTGGCCGTGCGCGTAGAGGCGCGCGGCTGTGAGCTTGCATCCGGGAGATAGTAGGTTCGAATCCCACTATCGGCAGCCCTGAAGATGGTTTTCCGTGGTTTCCCATTTTCACACCAGGCAAATGCTGGGGCTGTACCTTAATTAAGGCCACGGCCGCTTCCTTCCAACTCCTAGGCCTTTCCTATCCCATCGTCGCCATAAGACCTATCTGTGTCGGTGCGACGTAAAGCCCCTAGCAAAAAAAAAATGTTCAATACAATGCAATAAAATCCATTATTTTATGTGGTTAAAATATATAAATAATAATACACAATTCACAGGTATATGTTTCACCATTTTTATGGGCATCATCAGCCTATAACAATCTTAAAAATTAATGGATACGGGATCTTTCTAATTTCATGAACTATAGAATAAAATGCTGGACAACGATCTCATAAAATGTTGTACTATAACATGTAAAATTGGGATATTTCACAGAATGTATGTTAAAAAATACTGTGAATTAACAGTTTTTGAAGATTATAACGTGGTTAATCATGAATATTTGAACGTTTAAAACCGAAATGGATTCTCTTTTTATACATCATTAGGAATGTGACGGCCTTGAGTGTAAAAGCACTATCATCCAAGGGGGATGTTTACTCCATTCCCATAGCATGAGTTCAAGATAATAAAATCAATGTCAGTTATATAAAACAGAAGTGTGCACGTATCAAATGTATTAAAATATATATGGTTGATTTATCAGAAAGTCGTAGAAAAGAAGATGGGACTTCTTGTGGAGGCGTTGCTAATGCTAAAATGTTGTGTCAAAGCTAGCTGTTGTCAGTGTTTATTTATGTTAGTACAGTAATCATTTGGCTCCAAAAGATGGTCAAGTGGGTGTTCTTAACCCTGCTGAAACATTTGTTCGAAGAAATGATTGAGTTTTACCTGATACAAAATGTTAGAGTTAGTTAAATAGTATTGTGCATGAGACTTCCCGTAAGTCAACAATGCCTAAGGTAGTACTTACTCGTACAGTGCGTGTTAAGTACGTCAGGCTGTTCCAGCAACGCTAGCTAGAAGTAGAATGGTCAGTCAATCCAGTGGATCTGTATATATTATAATAATATTTTTTATATATGTCATCTTCAATATGGAACCAAAATGAGAATAGTTACTTGTAATCTTTTTTAGTCAGTGTAAAAGAGATTTTCCTGAAAAATTCCTCATGTTTTGGTGTAATCTGTTTTTTCCATTATTACTGTCGTGTTCCCTTTACCTGCCCTACTGATAATGAGGTTCTTTTCTCTAATTTCCTTTTGCTATTTGCTTTACGTCGCACCGACACAGATAGGTCTTTTGGCGACGATGAGATGGAAAATGCCTAGGAAGTGGCAGGATGCGGCCGTGGCCTTAATTAAGGTACAGCCCCGGCAATTGCCTGGTGTGAAAATGGGAAACCACGGAAAACCATCTTCAGGGCTGCCGACAGTGGGGCTCGAACCCATGATCTTATGATCACTGGATACTGGCCGCACTTGAGTGACTGCAGCTATCGAGCTCGGTAAATTTCCTTTTTTTGAGGTTTATTACCTGTTCCCGTTCTACAAAATATTCTTGGTTTCCATTGTTACTTGTTGATAATGCTTTCCTTTTTGATACATGGATTTTGTTCAGTTTTCTCCTATTATCGAATCTGACCTCATCTTGTATTTCCGGGGGCATTTCATTAACAGCTACTTCCGACTCAACAATCATTATGGTAGTGGAATTGATTATATTCATGTTCGACGAATTGTGTTTCGGACCTTTTTCTAGTATCTTGTTTTCCTGCTGTGTTAGTTCTGTTTTTGACATATTTATAATGGGAGGGTGAAATTTCTCAATCAAGTTGTTTAAATTGTTATGATTTTCTATTTTGCTTTTTGTACCCATTTTTTGTCGCATTAGCCTTAAGTGTGTTGAGATTTCTGTCTAGCACGAGCTGTTTTGGGGCTAATATTTCCTGCTCTCTTCTTGAAAATTTCTCCTTTCCTCTCAAGAAGAGAGCAGAAAATATTTTAAGTTCAACATTGTAACTAACTTAATAGGTGTTATTTATTTATTTATTTATGAATCAAAAATTATTCTAATTCAAGTGTTTTATTAAATGACAAAGCAAACACAAAGAAACATTTTATTCTTTTTCAGATTTAAATAAGGATTTGAGTTCCAAGAGCAGAGCAGATTTAAAATTTCAGCATATAGCGACTAATTTAATAGATTTTATTCAATTATGATTTGAAAATTTATATTTTAAAGCCTGTAATAAATAACAAAGTAAGTAAGTAAAGTTAAAACACAAAGAAATTTTTAACAATTTCAAAGAATTATATATAATTGTCCTGTTGATACATATATTTGTCATAATGCACAAAGTCCAAATGTTATTGAATTTTTGGCACCGCTGAAGAAGAGAGTAGTTAGTTCTAGAAACATGTACGGTAATTAAGTTAAATAAAATATGTAAAGTACTGACAAGACGGGAACGTGTTTTATAAGTCAATACGGACAGGATTAATCAACATGGTGGAAATAATCCATGCTAATAATATTCTCGCCATATAATGGAAAGAGAGGATGTGCATTTACTTTCACCTGTTGATAAGGACTTGGACTTTGATGTGAAAATTCAAAGAAAATGAGGTTGAGGAGAGGAAGTAGTGAAAAACCCCAAGGGTACTGGAAGATAACAACCAGTAAATGAATACAGTATATCGTCAAGACCAAGCCCTTGCATATTTCCCTGTAACGCGATGGACTGTGCTGTATCTATTGTATATGGCTATCTTCAATTCATACATTGTGTTCATGAAGGTTACTGGCAGATGGCTGCATTATACAGAATTTCTCAGAGCATTTGCCAAGCAATTGTTGCTCTCCTGAATAGGACAACAAAAGGAAGAACGCCCAGTCAACACAGCCACCTAAGACTTCAGGCAAATGTATGGGGCATTTTCCAGTGCCTGTTCCTCCAACAGAAAGGAAGAAACTTCCTTCTAGGCCCTGCAATGTTTGCAAGGGTCATAAAATAAGGTCCGAAGAGAGGTGGCTATGTGAAAAATGTGGTATTACTCGATCTGGAGAGCTGCTTCAAAAATTATCACACAATGATTCACTACTGAAGACTGAGAAACAGTTAATGAACAGTTAGGCATTGACCTGTGAAGTATATAGCTTTGAAAAAATGCCAGTTTTTGACCAAGCGTCAATATACAAAATTAAAACACAATTTTCTAAACTAAATAGTTTTCTGTCCCTGCAAGTTAGACTAGTAGTCAGGTTCCAATGGGTTATTTAAAGTATAGTTTCAGAACTTTGCTGCTTTAAAAGTGGGAAACCACAGAAAACCATCTTTGGAAGAATGGCTGAAAGAGAAGTGCAAGGATGTTCAAGGCTTTATTGTCTGAGGAAAGGTAGAAAATGCATGCAGACAAATCAATGAAGCCTTTGGAGAAAGGAAAACTAGGTAAGAAAGAGTAGTGATGGGTGACACAACAGTGCTGATGAATTGGATATGGAGGAACATAGTCAACAGCTTGCTGATAATCCTATGAAACTACAGTCAAACAATCGGGCTCATTTCATATGTGCATCTTTCCCACTTTATCCAAGCAATTGCCCCTCAACAAGAGCTCAGATGGGAAAATCTAGCAAAAAAACATAAAGCACAGATATGACAGGAACATATCCAACACCATTATCAAGGTAAAGAAGTAGATGATAGCGTTCTGGAAAAATAACAGGCTGCTGATGCTGATGAAATGGGAGTCCCAATTTTGAAGTCAGAATTTGAGAAGTTTTGAAAGAACTAAGTATATACAAGGCACCAGGAATTGATGACATACCCTCAGAATTACTGACTGCCATAGGAGAAACCAGCACAGTGAGGTTATTCGCTTTATTGTGCAAAATACATGGAAAAGGAGAATTGCCATATGATTTTTGGCAAAATGATGTTATATCTATTCTTGTGAAAGCCGCTGCTGACAAGTGTGAAAACTATCGTACCATTAGTTAGTATGGAAAGACAATTGAGTTGGAGGACATCAATTTGGCTACAGAAGAAATGTAGGAACACATGAAGCAATCCTGACTTTATGTCTGATCTTAGAGGATTGAATTAAGAGGGACCGGCACACATACATATTATCTGTAGAAAAACAAAAGGCATTCATTAATAGATACCGAGAAAGAAGAACCATTTACAATATGCAAAACATCAGTCTGCTGTGATAAGAATCGAAGACATTGAGAAAGCAGCAGTATTCCTTAACAGAGTCAGGCAGGATTGGAGGTTCCCCCTCCTTTACAACATTTATATAGAAGAAAGAAGCAGTAAAGAAAATCAAAGAGGAATTTGGAAAAGGTACCGCAATCAAAGGAGAGGAAATCAAAGCTCTCAAGTTTGCTCATGATATTGTTTTTTATCTCAGTTTGCAGATCTGGAGAAATTGTTGAATGGTACAGGCAGAGTCTGGGGGAAAGAGTACAAGACCAAAATAAATAGAACCCCCCAAAAAAGTAATGGAGTGCAGTAGAAAAAAAGTCAGCTGACGGAGGAAAAATGAGATTAGGATATGAACTTCTAAAGGTAGCAGATGAATATTGTTACTTGGGTAATAAATAAACTAACGACAGCAAAAGTAATGAGGACGTAAAATGTAGATTACAGTCTAGCACAAGCAAGGAGGGCCATTCTTCAGAAAACAAATTTGCACCTTTCAAACAGTGATAAACGGATTACTGAGATGTTTTTGAACACATTTGCCTGGAGCATGATGTTGTGTGGAAGAAAAACATGGACAATAACTAGCTCAGGAAAAAAGAAAGAGTAGAAGCTCCTTAAATAGTGTTAAAAATGAATGCTGTAGGTGAGCTGTGTAGATCGAATCATGAACGACAGGTACAGAATTAAATTGGTGAGAGATCAATATCAGTAAATTTGACAAGAAGAGATAGAATGATAGGACATATCTTAAGACACCCAGGACTTGTTCAGTAGGTTCTTGAGAGAATTGTAGTCAGTAAGAACAGTAGGGGTAGAACAAGATATGAATATGACAAGCAGATCACAGGAGATGTAGGATGTAGTAGTTATCTAGAGGTGAAAAAGACACCACAGGATAGGGGCACATGAAGTGCTGCATCACATCAGTCTTTGGACAGATGACTCTCAAACAATAACATGTGAGAAATTGCGTCCTGGTTAACAGGAGACTGCTATTTGTTTCCAAGAGGACATGCTGAGAACACGGTTATATTCATTAGTCAAGATGAACCAGCCAGTCCAGTGCACTTATAAAATAGACTGTATTCAAGTCAAACATGGTCATACTGTATTACACATTTCTTCATATCACCCAGTATTGAATCCCATTAAGTTGATATAGTCAAGTGTCAAGAATGGCATTTCTGAACAAAATGTGATGTACAGAATGGAAGCGTTTCTATAATTTATGGTGAACAAATTGCTTGTATTACAAATGAGGACTGGAAGTAAAATTTGCGAGCACGTAAATTAATTTGAACATCAGTAATTTCAACTGAAGGTTTATTTGATTACAGTGACAGTGATGGAAGCAATACTGAAACCGCAAGAGAAAGTGGTAATAAAACAACACTGCCAGCGAAAGTGAAATAGGCATGAATAGAGAATATGATGAAACAGTGGGAGGGGCATTTTCTAAGAGATTTAGTATGCCTAGATATAGTGACAGTGAATGATCCATAGTTTTCTATCAAGTAATTAACATACTAAATTATGTGTAATGTGCAGTTAAAAAGAATGTTCTCCACAATTTGCAAAAGTTGTACCCAAAGATTGTGACTCAGTCCTCAACACAACAAAAGTATAAGAAAGAAACCTACACCATTAGGAATCCTCCTGATGTACAACATACAGGCAGACAGGGTAAAAAGTATGGTGTATCTAGGGAGTAACATAGGACCATTGTGCTGCAATTAAATGCTGAAGAAACCAGAGACTATCTTCATTAGCAAGTGGCAACACCTATCCTGAAACGATCGCAGAATCAAGCTCAAAAAGACAATAACAAAATGCTGTATCCTCTCTTCCCTACTAAATACCGTAGAGCCCTATATAATTCATTATCCACAGAAAAGAGAATCCAAACTTTCAAGATATGGATATATAATGGCAAATTGTGTAATTCCTGTGGGTTATTTTCATGTCGCACCAATGGAGATAGGTCTTATGCCAACAAAAGGATAGGAAGCAGTGGTGGCCTGAATTAAGGTACAGCCCCAACATATTAATGACATGACAATGGGAAATGATAAAAACTATCTTCAGGGTTGCTGCCAGTTGGGTACCCCACACAAAGAGCTGTCAACCTCAGCTTATCAAGACAATTTAACTCAAGAGGCTGAAATACACGTATCACATTATGAGGACTGTTACAAGTAATATTTTGAGGAAAAAATTTAGGCAGAAG
This sequence comes from Anabrus simplex, assembly GCF_040414725.1. Classification (NCBI taxonomy): domain Eukaryota; kingdom Metazoa; phylum Arthropoda; class Insecta; order Orthoptera; family Tettigoniidae; genus Anabrus; species Anabrus simplex. The sequence goes on along the minus strand of NC_090274.1, from coordinate 87,873,236 downwards.
AGGACTTAGAATAAGATGGACTTCTCAGATCAATATTTTGAATGGGTTGGAGCTCTTTGGCACATGACAAAAGGAAGATAGCCATGCTTGTACCCAAATTCCAGTTAGGATAAGGTACCAGTAACAGTGAAGAAACCAGCCATCAGATGCCATGCATTGGAGGGACTTTGAACAACAATAGCTGCTATATATTAACTAGCATAAAATTTCGAGCTACCTGAAGAAATTATGAAAATCGTTTCAAATATTGGAAATTTCACTATACATCTTTCCAAGGATCTTCAAAATGTCTGCTTAAAAATGAGGAGTTGCCCAATTAAGTCTATTCAGCAGTTTGTTAGAATTTCCATTATCAGAAAAATGACATCAAAATATTAGATTACTTCAAAGGTGTTCACCTGTGTTTCTCTTGGCACTGCCAACTCTGATTTTGGTTCTTCTTTCAAACACATCTCTTCTGATATAATTTTGTAATTGTCCACTGGAAAAGTCAATATATTAGGCAAATTTTTCAGACACATCTGGAAATGTATTTATATATGAGTGGGCTTAACAATTCATCATTTCCTAGTAAATGGACAGTTTCAGTTTCAAAACTTAAACTATCGTTTATCAGAAAATCTCCATGCTGAGTATCCATAAAAGCATGACAACTAAGAGACCTTCAGGAGTGGAGGAATGTCCTGTTTAAATGCTCATATAAATAATTTTGAAGAGTAGAACAATTATATAAAATAAAACCTTCTAAAATAACACCGAATGATCAGGAAAATGTACAGACATACTTAAAAATAATCTGCTCATTATAAAGAAACCAATACTGAAATATTAAGAACTTCACAATTTATCACTGTTATCTTTCACGTCTTGTACCAACACATACAGCTCAGCACGAAAATGTATCTTCCATATTTCCTCTTCTATATGAAGTGTTCATCTTGAAGGCAGGGAAGATCCTCAATAGCCCTACCATCAAATGGCATGGAGAGCTAGGTGTCACTGAGGAGGCAAACTAAGGAAATGAAGAGTAAGGTAGCTTTCCATTGCGTTTCTCCTCCAGCCAGACAGTGCTGTTACATACCAGTCTCTCATGAGCACGTTACTGTACACACAGACCAGCTATTTCACAACTTTTCCTATAGGATCTGGCTGTATTAGGAATGGTGTTACCCATACTGCTCATATCTCAGTCACTTTCATATCGTAAGAGCCAAGAATGAGACTGAGACCCAAAATACAAGTGACAAACTTGTTCTGGGCCAATCCAGAAGACAACAGGTATTGAGCACACAGTATCTCACCAGAAATGGAGTAGGGCAGGCCACCTCATATGGAAGTCATAAGCCCTAAACAACCATACCCTATAGGTTATCTACAATATCATAGAGGGCCTGTATGCCTGACATCAGTGCTCCTTGTGCAGGTACAAGTACATATGGTCAGCTGACGGGGATATTGCAACTTGCTTTACATTGCACTGATACAGAGAGGTCTTTTGGTGATGATGGGATAGGAAAGGGCTAGGAGTGGAAGCATACCTGCCAACTTTACAAAACCAAAAATCAGGAGATTTTGATATGAAAATCAGGAAAATCAGAAGAAACAATTGGTCAAAACTGCTTATTCTGCATGTCTTGTGCAATAGAGTACTATGATATATCTGTAACACTGATTGTCTCAAAGCCTGACTGCTGCTGTGTGAGAGTACAAGGCTAAAAATTACACATCTCTATTACCTCACAGGAAGTACATGTGTGAGATGATCAGTCTGTGATAAGCTTTCCGAAAATAGTATGAACTCGTGTTCCACACGTGTGAATCAGTCATGTTACTTAGCAAAAGCATAGATTAATATATTGCACGCAATTATGTGAAGCTCAGTGTTATTAGTATCAAATAACTAGCTGTTGTACCCGTGCTTTGCTATGGAATTCTCAGAAAGAATGTCCTTATAGTTTTCCCAACTGAAGTCACCATAGGTCATAACAATGACATCATTATGAATGTCATGATTAAAAGTAATGCTGTCATATGAAATATTCTATAAAATGAAAAACAGCACATATTCTCACTTTTAACGAAAAGTACTACGGTTGATATAGATGTTGATTCCCATAGGGAAACCAGAATATTTGTCCCGAATGAGTAAATCTATAATACCAACATAAATGGTCCGTTATTGGACATTATAAATTTTCCAACTAACTCATTCCTGGTTGTCAACGTTCTGCCCCCATGTGCTAAGTTGGGCTCATCAGTTGGTAAATAGCACACCCACCAAGATGCATGGCTAGTGCATACCATGGAGGCCACTGCGTAGGCTACTTGCAGCCACTGGCAGTGCCAATACACTATGAGAGACTTTGTCTCATTATCAAAAATTGAGGCCTGCTTGGACATCAGATGATATAGATGTTGATTCCCTTAGGGAATCTGAAATATTTGTCCAGAATGAGTAAATGTATAATACCAATATAAATGGTCAGTTATTGGACATTATAAATTTTCCAGCTAACTCATTCTTGGTTGCCAGCATTTCGCTCTCGTGTGCTAGGGTGGGCTCATCAGTTGGTAAATAGCACACCCACCAACACGCTGGTTAGTGGATACCGTGGAGGCTACTGTGTAGGTTGCTTGGAGCCACCGGCAGTGCCAATGCACTAAGAGACTTTGTCTCATTAAAAAAATTGATGCCTGCTTGGCCATCAGATGATATAGATGTTGATTCCCTTAGGGAATCTGAAATATTTGTCCCGAATGAGTAAATTTATAATACCAATATAAATGGTCCGTTATTGGACATTATAAATTTTCCAGCTAACTCATTCTTGATTGCCAGCGTTTCGCCCTCGTGTGCTAGGGTGGGCGCATCAGTTGGTACCGGTACCAATAACGTGAATAATGTTAGACTTTAAAATATGGGGAATATTGATTTATGATGTAGAAATCACTGATGAAGTGAGTTGGGGCTCCTGAAACATGTACGTGTGAAATAATTATACAAAATTAAAAACTGATAATATATTGATATGGCAGACCAAACCATCGTCCATAGTATATTATGTGCTGGATGTCACTCATTGTTATTGGAAATAGTGGATACTTGTTGTCACTGGAACCTTGTAATGGAACATTTTAAAACATAATGGAACACTTTGGAACATTTATGAAAAGCATAACAGGTTATTTTTATGTTATGTAACACTTTAAAACATGTATTAGAAAAATCAATCAGTGATAAAATGTTTTTTGCTACTATTTGTTCTGTTGTAGCCCACATAAGAGTAGGGCTTTTAAATATTTAACTATTCTACTACCAAAGTGAGTATTTTTGCCTTGTTATTCTTAGAACACTTTCTAGTATGAAATGGTTTACCATTGAATTATTTGCCTCCTTAAGATCTAAAGGTGTAATTCAATATATCATATCGGATGAAACCTTTCTATGTTGGTGTTGGGCTGGAAATTTGACAGAATGGATCAAACATACTGTCACGAACATGAATTAGTGGCTATTAAAAATTGCTCTTCTTATTGTAAATTATTGAAGTGGAGGAAGACTCGCTCACCAGCCTAACACTTATTTATTCTATGTGGTGCAAATTAGCTTTAAAGGTTTCAAAACACTAAGATGACAGAAATCGTTCCTGCAGGAGGCTAATGTATTTGAGCACCTTTAATACCATCAGGGAGATAAAGGATTAACATGCCAACTTGAAACCAGAAGACAGGGCTTCCACAACATGACTACTCAGACTACCATTTTTCCTGACAAGAGCTACAAAGCAAAGAGAGATGAAGAAAAACCCACTTTGTCAGCTTTCAGACATGCTGTACCAAATAAAAGGTCCATACCTGTAAATTCTGCATTTGTGTAATCGTAAAAAAAAAATACTTTGTCAATTTGAGATTAGTATACAAATATATATGTGCCTTAAGATTAGAGGGCAAGACACTCACATACCTCCTGAACATCAGATAAAAGTAGAGTAATGTAACCAGTCAAACTCAGACGACTGCTAAGGGTTTAATAGTAATCACTATAAAGTTGTCGAGAATGATACTTACGCATGAAGTGTTTGATGTTTCCTCAAAGCAGATTGGTTCCTCTTTGATCTTTATTTCCATGTCCATTTTAAATGGCGTGTGAAGGTATAGACGGTTTTGGGATATAGATTACTTCCACAGTTTGCACTGAAACATGAGCAACAAACACTATTATTGCTGTTTTGTAGTCAAGTCTGTAGTGTTAGGTGACTGTTGATATTGTGCTCATAGCCACAGTACCTCCAGTTTTACCTCGAAACTGAACCTCACGGATAAACATTTTCAATGAAAGAACATCCCACACCCACAGAATGGGATTAATTTGCACAGCCCTTGTGAAAAGCCTGTGACTATGCAACTTACACATCGCCCACTACACTGGGAGTCTAATGACTGGTTTGATGTACCTTTTTCTTTTTTTATGATTTGTTTACATCAAACTGACACAGATAGAACTTATGGCACTATGACTAGGAATGGGAAGCAAGTGAATGTGGCCTTGAGTAATATAGAGTCCCAACATTTCTCTGGTTTGAAAATGGGAAAACACAGAAAACTATCTCTAGGGATGTGACTTCTTCCCATTCCTAGCCCTTTCCTATCCCATCATTACTATAAGTCCTATCTGTGTCAGTGTAATGTAAAGCCAATTGTAACAAAAAAAAAAAGGAAATTCTACAACCAAACATTCCAAACTATTCGTTTCTTGCTCAACTTCCAGGGCAAATGATCCGCTTTTAGCCACTGTGAAGACACAATCCCCATGCCCTGTCCCTCCGCTAACTCTATTGGCCGTGAACATTTTGCACTGCTCAATATAAACCTTACTCTCTTTTCACTAGAGTCCAGCGGTGATTTAGATACAATATAAAATATGAAAGTCACTATTAGGAATGTTCTGATAAGCTACATTCAGTTTTGTTTTCAATCCACAAACCTTTGGATAGTAAGTGGTGAGCCCAGGCTTATTCACCACACTTACAAATTATGTAAATCATCCTGGATGTTAATGACAATTGTTGGTAAGCCCTGTGCCTTATGTATTTTAATAAGCCAGATTATTACACTGATTTAGCCATAGACCGTCTATCAATGCACAGTACTCATCTGGGTCAGCAGCCCCTTTAGCAGCTACCATACAATAAGTTGTATTCAGTAGCAGTTTAGCCAGATTCCTTATTGATCAAACAAATTATCTGATAGAGGATAGCCAGGTACTCATCGGCAACTTTATCCAGAAAGTTGCAACCATTACTGATTATGCTACAATATATAGGTCTACTGTATGTACATTACAACAAACAGTTCTGAACTGGCTTTGAACTCCTTTGTTACAACAGATAGTTCCTTCGTTACAACATTTCCGAACTGGCTATAAACTATTTTGTTACAACAAAGAGTTCTGAACTGGCCATAAACTACTTTTATGCAACTTTCTATGAACTCCTTCAAAATTATCTTAATGAGCATACATGAATCAGAATGCTTCCAGAAGTGATTGTTAATAATGGTTTCTTGGAATCAGTAAATGGCATTTGTGAACTGTATCGACGCCATCTACGAATTGTTACAAAATGTTAAACAATGGATGATGGATGATGGATGACCTCACTATTCTAATGAGAAATACTGCATGTTGTCACACCATTTACTGGTCAAATCAAATGTGCATGTATAGAACATGCAGTCCCTGGTATTGAATGCGCCCTGCTGGCATTGGCTCTGAAATGGTTCTGAATGTAGTAGAACAGCATGAATTGAGAGCTCACAGTTCAGAAGCAGTTCTGAATTTCTGTTGGAAAAGCATGTACACAGGAACAAAAAAGTATTGGAACAGACACCTTTTCGCATATAATATAACAGCATAAATGCTAGGAACATTATATGTATACCATTAACCCTTACTCAATAAAGGAAAGAATTGGTATATTAAACCATTTCCTAAACACAACATAAACATATGTAATCTGTTAAATTCGGGTTTTCTGCTGCTCAAAAAAGTTTGGCACACTGTACGTCGTTTGTTACTGAGCTTTACGGACAGCGCCGTGTGTACCAGATTTGTGCAATCGAAGTTGACAAACAATTCAGTCGCTTGCCTTACGCCCGTGCATGGGTCATTCACTTGTTGATGAATCCGAAGGCGAAGGAGCATTCCCTGTCTTTCCGCACCAAGGAGGTTTTCTTGCATTTGGAGTGTAAAAGTTACCACGAAATTGGTAAAGAACTTTCTGTTACTTATTCAGCAGTGCGGGCAATCATCAAGAAGTTTCAAGAGACTGGTACAACCGACAATAAACGCAGATCTGGACGTCCAAGAGTTCTTATAAGTAGGGAGCGTCAAAGCATAGTTCGTCTTGCGCTAAAAGAGTCCTTTAAAATGCAGGGTCAATGGTATCGGACCTCCAGTCCACGTCCAACAAACAGGTCAGTGCTCAAACTATTGGGAATGTTTTGTACGCAGCTGATATCCATGGGAGATCACCGAGGAAGAAACCATTTATTTTGGAAGTTAACTAAAGAGAACACTTCCAGTTCGCCAAAGTTTATGTCAGTAAATCGATTGAATTTTGGAATTCTGTGATATTTTCTGGCGAATCCAAGTTGAACTTCTTTGGATCTGGTGGAAATGTAAGAGTGTGGTGCAAACGAAATACAGAGCTCCAATTACAACATGTCCTACCTACACTAAAACATGGGGGAGGAAGCATAGTGGTTTGGGGATGCATGGGAACTTCTGGTGTTGGTGACTTGGCAATTATTTAAGGTGTCATGGATCATCGTAAATATACCGATGTGTTGCAAAGCCACTTATGCAGCAGTGCACAGAAACTGGGTTTGATGGCATCTTTTACCTTCAACAGGACGACCCGAAACATACGGCTCTGTAAATGCGGGAGTGGTTACTATATAATGCAACAAGAAGAGTTTTCGCTCCACATAGAGCCCTGATCTTAACCCAATAGAGCATCTTTGGGCTCACTTGGAGATAAAAGTTTGGAAATGTCATTCTACAAGGAAGCGCGAGTTTCAGACGGTGTTGTTGGAGCAATGGTCAATGATCTCAGGAGAGATAACTCCCAACATGGTTCCCTCCATGCCAAAACATCTACAAACTGTCATCAGTGCCAACGGTAGGCACACAGGCTACTAGACTTGAATTGCGTGAATTCCAGAGACTTTAATTTCATTTGTGTATATGTGTGTCAATACTTTCTATCATTAGTCCAGCCCGTGGACCGCTATTCACACAGGCGCGTAACGACTGTCGTTTGTTTTCTCGCTCGCGGCCTGCTTGGAAAGGATGTCCTGCAGCAGTGCTCAGTGCTGCCAACCTCTGTACCTAGGAACTATGCTTCGAATTGTTCCCCGTTCTTGCCGTCCGTGAAGCGGACTTACAAACGGTTAGGATAGGATCTAGGCAAGACCATTGGTCTGGACAGTTAGGATTGTTGCCGTGGACAAGACCATTGGTCTGGACGGTTAGGATTCTTGCCGTGGACAAGACCATTGGTCTGGACGGTTAGAAGCCGCGAAGCGGCGTTAGGCTACTAGTTTCGTATACGGTTAGGATAGGATCTAGGCAAGACCATTGGTCTGGACAGTTAGGATTGTTGCCGTGGGCAAGACCATTGGTCTGGACGGTTAGAATCCGCGAAGCGGCGTTAGGCTCCTAGTTTCGTATACGGTTAGGATAGGATCTAGGCAAGACCATTGGTCTGGACAGTTAGGATTCTTGCCGTGGGCAAGACCATTAGTCTGGACAGTTAGGATTCTTGCCGTGGACAAGACCATTGGTCTGGACGGTTAGAAGCCGCGAAGCGGCGTTAGGCTCCTAGTTTCGTATACGGTTAGGATAGGATCTAGGCAAGACCATTGGTCTGGACAGTTAGGATTGTTGCCGTGGACAAGACCATTGGTCTGGATGGTAAGGATTCTTGCCGTGGACAAGACCATTGGTCTGGACGGTTAGAAGCCGCGAAGCGGCGTTAGGCTCCTAGTTTCGTATACGGTTAGGATAGGATCTAGGCAAGACCATTGGTCTGGACAGTTAGGATTGTTGCCGTGGGCAAGACCATTGGTCTGGACGGTTAGAATCCGCGAAGCGGCGTTAGGCCCCTAGTTTCGTATACGGTTAGGCTAGGATCTAGGCAAGACCATTGGTCTGGATAGTTAGGATTGTTGCCGTGGGCAAGACCATTGGTCTGGACGGTTAGAAGCCGCGAAGCGGCGTTAGGCTCCTAGTTTCGTATACGGTTAGGATAGGATCTAGGCAAGACCATTGGTCTGGACAGTTAGGATTGTTGCCGTGGGCAAGACCATTGGTCTGGACGGTTAGAATCCGCGAAGCGGCGTTAGGCCCCTAGTTTCGTATACGGTTAGGCTAGGATCTAGGCAAGACCATTGGTCTGGATAGTTAGGATTTTTGCCGTGGACAAGACCATTGGTCTGGACGGTTAGAAGCCGCGAAGCGGCGTTAGGCCCCTAGTTTCGTATACGGTTAGACTAGGATCTAGGCAAGACCATTGGTCTGGACAGTTAGGATTCTTGCCGTGGACAAGACCATTGGTCTGGATAGTTAGAAGCAGCGAAGCGGCGTTAGGCTCCTAGTTTCGTATACGGTTAGGCTAGGATCTAGGCAAGACCATTCGTCTGGATAGTTAGGATTGTTGCCGTGGGCAAGACCATTGGTCTGGACAGTTAGGATTCTTGCCGTGGACAAGACCATTGGTCTGGATAGTTAGAAGCCGCGAAGCGGCGTTAGGCCCCTAGTTTCGTATACGGTTAGGCTAGGATCTAGGCAAGACCATTGGTCTGGACAGTTAGGATTCTTGCCGTGGACAAGACCATTGGTCTGGATAGTTAGAAGCCGCGAAGCCCCTAGTTGTCTGATGTCTAGACTTGGCGACAGCAGCGCATTCTATGAATTCTAGTGTTTGGAATATGAAATAGAAGTTGGCTAAATTAGACCTGTGATATAGCTAATCGATTGTTTTTGATAACAAACTTTCCCTCCATAATTGTTGCTTCATTATTGATGTAATGGCTGACTGCGGTGGTTGTGTTGTCACTTACACTGATTTTGTAACTAAATATCATAACCATTCAAGCGATTTACTCGAGTTCTATCAACATCACGGTTTGCTATCTATTAGCACAGTTTGTGGAAAGTGCGGACGTGATGCTCTATTGCGTGTGATACAGAGAGGGGAAAAAAGTGAAATTATAGTTTTTCGGTGTCGACGAGTCGAACGGGGCGTCAGCTGTAATTGGAAAGTTAGTGGAAGGACTAATACCTTTTTTGAAGGCTCCAATTTGAGCTTATATCAAATAGGTCAGTTTGCGATCCTGTGGTGCCTTTCACCGAAACCCCTGGGTCCAACTGTGAAGCTTGAGTTGGGTTTCTCTGGCACAACTGTTGTGGATTGGTCCAACTTTTGTAGGGAGGTGTGTATTGCCTGGGTTGACGACAATTAAAAAAAAAAAAAAAAAAAAATAGGTGGACCCGGCATAATCGTCGAAATCGACGAAAGCAAGTTCGGAAAGGGAAAGTATAATCGAGGCAGGCGGATAGAAGGGCAGTGGCTCTTTGGAGGCGTGGAGAGGGAGACCTTCAGGAACTTCTTCGTACTTCCAGTGGAAAAAAAAGGGATAAAGCCACGCTACTTGCTGTCATTAAAGACTGGATCCTCCCAGGCACGATAATCATATCGGACTGCTGGAAGGCCTACGACTGCCTGGAGGACGAGGGATTCGTGCACCTCCGCGTGAACCACTCTCTTCAGTTTGTAGACACTAGGAAGAATGGTCACGTGAATAGGGGAAACAGGAGGGTGATGCCCATCAATCGCCCTACCGTGCACACTCAAAATATTGAAAACCGGTGGCGTTACCTCAAGCACGGGAGCTACTCGGTTCCGGGATTCGGTAGGAGAAAACGATTTTTTCCACGGTTATCTTGCCGAATCTCTCTTTAAGAGCTCGTTCCCCTTAAACGCCCGGGTGCACGAATTCCTCAAGGCTGCAGCAACCCTCTACCCTCCTCTACATTAAGGTAACTTTCACGTATCTCTATTGTTGTTCTGTATTGTACATTGTTCTCTTCATATGTTACATTTACTTGCGCTTTTGTTGTGCTGCGGTTGGTAACGGATTATCTTCAACATACAAGACCGGAAGGAGATCACGTGCCACTTTACATTGGCCAATAAGAATACAAGTACCTGCTTCACAAATGAACATGGCGTGTAATAATCTTTATTAGGTTATAAAAGTAAATGTGCTTCTTGGGGCGGGATGGTAGGTTCCTGGACATCGCAAAGAACACATCTCTCCTCTAAGACGGTCTCCAAGTAAGATTTCACTAATTCCAATCACTTGTAACATTATAAAAAAAGGTGTGCCAATACTTTTTGGTGCCAGTGTATACTACTGCTCATGAGCAGACTATTCAGAATCAATTCGGTACCATGTAGGAACAAATTTGCATATATTATCACTAAGAATGGAAGCTCAGATATATTTAATGTAGACAGCTCACAGTCGGCTGAAAAACAGATTTATCTGCCGCTGATCTTTTATGTTTAAATACGAACTGAACAATAAAGTTTACCTTATTTCCTATCACGTAAAGTACGGTATAAAGTTCCTTATGGGGATGTACAAGACTGAGACTCCTTTGGACACGGTGTAAAGCGTTATAAACTGCAATTACCTGATGTAGAAAATCTTAAGAGAAACAGCACCTTCCACAGAATAAACCTGCAAACTCAGCCGCAATATGTCCGAGATGCACAGTACAAAACAAATTAATTCCAACATTAAATAACGACAAGCCAACCACTTCGAAAGTAAACCGTAACTGGCGAATACGGCTCAATCAGTCAATACTGATCTGCATTTAGGCCAGTCGCCAAGGTGGCAGATTGCCTACGTGTTGTTTTCCTCACAAACCTAGGGCTCTCTAAATACTAGGTATGCTCACCCGCCTTTATGGTTCATTCCTGCATTACTTTGGTATGGCAGTTGACCGCCCCAGCCTTGTATATCCCTTTTCTTTTTTTACTGTTTTCCACGCTAGAAAATATTGCTAATCTAACATACCGGTACTGTAAAATTACTCATTCTCAGTAGGCCTATTACTCAAACGGTTACTCAATATAAATATTAGTATATTTCGTACATCATTGTGTAATTTTTACTCGAGACTGTGATTGAAAAAGCAAAGTCGTTGATAATTTTCCTTTTAATAAACAAACTAGGCATGTACTCTCACTGGAGAAGTATTAGAAATAATAGCTTACTAATAAATGGGTTATTATTATTATTATTATTATTATTATTATTATTATTATTATTTTATAGATAAGTAGAATATGTTGTTCGTAAGCTATGTACCGCGGTACCGTCAGGCGTCAAGTGAAATGAGGGACACCGTGGTATTGATATAGGCTACTGTCATTCTTATATCATGGCATTTGCCTATTTTGCATTATACAGTTTAATGCTAATAGTCCCTATAGAAGACCTCACAGTTTACAAATTAATAATTTCATAACTTCAGAATTTAGTTTCTTTAGATGACCCAATTTTTTTAAAAAATACGAATGTTTTAGAGTTTGAGAAAGCTCATAGTTTAAAATATGTCTGCATATTGGCCTACCACAGATCTTGGTTTTCAATAATGCATTTGTTGCCCTACCGCCAACGTTAAACAAATTATTTCTGTCATATGACGTTAGTTTTGACAAAGATTGTAACTCCGGTGTTTGGATGTTGAACTCCTGTTACCGGACTTTGGGGCCAGAAGTGAATATTGAATGATGAATGTGACTGTAATCTAACTTTTGCAAGCAATCCTTTTTCAATCGACAATATAGCTAATGATGATAGCCTCTCCTGACCTTGAGTCGATCTGCAATATGTATTAATGCGTCTCAGTGTTGGAAAAGTACGTTTTGCAGAGGATTTAGTAGAAGGAATTGTTGCTACAAGTTTGATGAGCTTGAAAATTTCTGGCATACCCATGTACAATTTCTTAGCATGCATAAACTGCATTAAGTCTGAAATACTTTCCTCTTTAAAATCAGAATATGAATACATCACACTTAAATCGGTTTTCAAGCGAAAAAAGTCGAAAAATAACCCATAGGTCTTTTCTAGGGCAGTAACATCACTGTCTGGAAACCGATTTCTGTGCTTCACAAACAAATCACAATCCAACAGCGAGAAGAACACACATTTCTTTATGCATTTAAAACGCTCTCCTTTTAGGACAAGTACATTGTCAATAATTTCATTGAATAGACGTTTGTATTTTGATTTTTCTGGTTCATCACTAATTCTTCGATTTTTAGAGCACGGCTGTCCTACATAAACATCAATTTCAGTATCAACATGTCCATACAAACTATTAAAACCTTCATCACAAATAGACCGGCTATTTAAAATGAGCTCCTCAAACTTCTTGCCACAGTATTGAACATCCAGACTTATTTGTTTGTAAAATACTGAACACAGTATCGGAGAATCAAAAATCTTGGAGAACACTGCCAGCAGAAATCTAGTGTTGAACAAAAGAAGAACAAAAATCCCCGTGCTTTCAATGTAGTGTCTTCATGCCAGTCGTCTGAAGTATTCTGTTCATGTTTAAAGAATTCCACCAGCTTATCATAATATTCCGTCACAGTGTTAATAAGACGTGAAGCAAAATTCCATCTCGTTGGTGCTACTGTTGGCAACTTCTTCTGAACAAAATCTCGAAGAGCAGCTGTTCTCTTTGTAGACTTTGAAAAAAAATAGCAGCAAGTCCTGACATTGCTTAGAAGAAAATTGTACATTCTTTGATTTTTGAATCAGACTGCTGTAGTGTTAAATTCAATAGGTGGCTATATCAATGTACAAATGTCGCATTTGGATACTGGTCTAGAAGTAGTTTATTAAGCTCATTCACATGAGCGGCTAAGACAGCAGCACCAACATATGTTTGAGCCACAATCTTTTACTCACAACAGAACTCTTTTAAAATAGCACGAATATGATTTAAGAAGGCTCCAGCAGTGCGATCTTTACTAACGTCAGCAAAACCAAGAAACCTCTCTTGAATTCAAATCAAAATCAAAATATGTTTATTTGCAAATGACGTGTCTACCTCGGTGGCAAATGGTACACTAAAATACATTATTGTCAAGCACTAAATATTAAATTAACAAGAGAAGAAAATTTTCCTATAATACAATATTATACAATTTACGCTAACAATTTTTTCTATTAAACACACTAACACAATAACACAATAAATTTATATTGTTCACAAAATTCTACTTATATCTCTTGTACTACTTACAAATATAGTCATCTGATATGCAGTATGTGGAATTACTTCAAATGATACTGTACAACTGGTATAAGATTAAAATTTACATTGCATTTATTTACTTTATTTTCTTTACCCATTCTGGAACCTAAGAGGCATAACGACCTGCTGCGTCTCAACCAGAGCCCCTTTTGTCTCCACTTTTCAGAGTTCCTGAAGGGCCTTCACAGCTACCGTAGCGGTCCCAGGGCCCTCGAAGTCCCCACTGTACTTCACCCCTACAGGCAGTCCCCTACTTTGGCTGTCCAACTCCTTAGACCAGGGGATGGAATTAATTTATTCACACATACTTTTTATTTATATTAACCTGCACTGGTCGAATGCCCTCTAACATTTCATTTATTTTCTCTGTTGCTGTTTATTCTCTTCTCGAATATCTGTACAGATTTTGGAAAAGGATCAAACACTACCCCTGGTAAACTGTTTCACTCCTTCACACCCTTCCCAATGAATGAAAATTTACCCCAATTGCTTCTGCTAAAATTCCTTCTAATTTTATATTTGTGGTCAGTCCTGCCGATATAATTATTTTCCAAATGAAGCCTATCACGGATATATCTCCATGCTGCTTCTCCTGTATAGGCTCTATATAATCCTATAAGTCTAGTTTTCTCCCTTATCTTACTTAAAGTTTCCCACCCTAGTTCCTTTAACATTTCTGATACACTACTCTTTCTCCTGAAATCCCCTGTTACAAATCTTGCTGCATTCCTCTGCACACTATCTATTTCTTTTATTAGGTATTCTTGGTTAGGACCCCAAACACTGTTTGCATATTCCAATAATGGACGAACCATACTTAGGTAACTTTTCTCTTTTAATTCTTTATTGCATCCTTTAAGTAGCCTCATTCTGACATGTAACGATCTGTATGCTTTCCCAACAATGTCATCCACATGACCCTTCCAGTGCAAATTACTTTCAAATCTCACACCTAAGTATTTGCACTTGCCATCTTTTGGGATAACTACCTCATCCAAAGTATATTCAAATCCAGTTTTAAAACTCTTGTTTGTAAATGTTGTAACAGTTGATTTGCCTCCATTAACCTTCATATTATTCTCTTCAACCCATTGTTGGATACTCTCAAGGTCCCTTTGTAATTCTGAACAATCCTCAATGGTATTTATTTCCCTATAAACAAGTATGTCATCTGCATACAATCTTATTTTTGATGTTATACTATTCCCTAAATCATTTACGTATATTAAGAAAAGTAAGGGACCGATTATACTAGCCTGTGCAATTCCCTTCCAAACTTTCTCTTCCTGCGATACGTTATTTCCTACTTTGACTTTCTGAACCCCTGAATTTAAACATGTTTTTACCCAACGTGTAACCCTTACGTCCAGTCTTATTCCCTCCAATTTCTTTAATAATATTCCACGTTCCACTCTATCAAAGGCTTTGGAAAGATCTATGGCTATGCAATCTAACTGGCCTCCTGAATCCAATTGATCTGATATGTCCTGCTGAAATCCCACCAGTTGTGCCTCACAAGAAAATTTCTTTCTAAATCCATACTGGCTCCTCATGAACCAATTTTTATCATCACATATCCCTCTGATGTACTTTGATATTAAACTCTCCAGTATTTTACAAACTATACTGGTCAGGTTGATTGGTCTGTAGTTCTCTGGTTTCCTTTTATCACCCTTTCCTTTATAAATTGGTATTATTACAGATTCCTTCCATTCCTTTGGTATTACACTATTATTTATGACATAGTCAAAGAGAAATTTTTAATAAGGCACTATGTACCACCGCATTGCCTTTAACACCTCCCCAGTAATTTGATCACTTCCTGCTGCTTTTCCTTGCTGGAGCAGTTGGACTTCTCTGAAAATATCTTCTTTTGTGAATGAGAAGCTTCTTGTTTCCCTCTGTGTCTCTCCCTCTCTATCTTCTGTTTCGGTTTCCAACTCCTGACAATCATCTGCTGAATCTCTGAATTCTCTACTAAAGAGGTTTGCTTTCTCAGTATCTTTTAAATAGTGTTCACCCCCTTCTCCCACCACTGTAATCTACAATAGGAGTAACGTACAGACTTGTGACTTATTAATAACTAGCTGATGTACGCGTGATTCGCTACGGAATTCTACATGCTATACAGAATTCTAGGTTAGGTAGTGTACACGTTGTGAGCAAGATTGTATGAAATTGCATAGCTCTTAGCGTTACCCTAGAAACGTGACGGGGAAGTCACCAAACATCTTTCCTCATATGAAGACAGAGTTAGGGAATTTTCTCTGTAATGGTAGACTCGCTTGCATACTATCAGTCACGATCAGGTTGGGGAGCTTTCATTATAATGGTGGACACTCACTCTCCACCAGCCTTTTTACATCCTCAGAAAGACTGTCTCAGTGGTTTTCCCAACTGGAATGAACATACATTACAACGACATCAATGATCAAATGAAAAACCACACATTTTCTCACTTTTAACGAACAGGACTGCGCTGCCGTTCTAACAGTCTAAAATTCCTGAGCTGGAATGACCAAGGCGCAGACTGCCGTGGACCGTGAACACTCTTCGTCACTTTCCGGTGGGGAGAGGGTCCAATAGTGGCGACTCCCAGGGCAAAAACTATGCCCTTTTACTAATCTGTTTCCTAGGAGTACGCCATGAGTCGGAAAGTACCAATTCACTACACTGACGGCGGGAAACTCTATCTGACTTGGAGGCAAATTTTTCTTCCATGCCAGAGAAGAAACCGCCTCTTCACTGCTAATTTGGAACAAAATGAATGTAGAATTTAATAAAAATGAATGGGAAGAAGTTTTCTTAAGAATAGGCTCTTTTCAGGGTTGAATTTTGAGTTATTTAGTGAATTGTGCTGCTATAATTTGGAATAGCCCTAACTGTTATTCTAGACCATGCCATACTATTACTGCTACTACTCTACTAAGTGAGCCTCTGCCTTAAGTGTGCACACTGCTCATTCAAAACAGCGCGTCAGTGTAGGTATCGAATAGCTGGAATACTATGATGAACCAGTGTGTTTCGTACCATCTATATCAGAAAATGTATGAACCAGAGGAATGGCATGCTACAGAATAAAGTTTTCTAACTCCCAGGCTATTTCTCGTCAATATTCAGTCAGGCTATTATACTCGGTACGCAGCAGTAATCCCATCTGTCGGAGTTGAGAGGCAGCATAAGAGACAAAGAACACCACAACAAAAAATTGGTCAATGTAATGCTATTATTGATCAATCTTATGCGCTTTCGATATTGTAGGCCTTAACATTTAGTTTTCTTCCGACTCTGAAATACCACTCTTATCATATTCGGTTCGTTAAAATTGAATAAAACATAAATGACCGGCAATTGTATTCTCTATAACTTTTGTTATGTAGTACTTTTCGATAGGACCAATAACATAGGTATTTAAATATTACATTTTAGGCGCCTTCCCTTAAACAACAGTTTCATCCAGGATTAATACAGTCGTTTATAGTGTAGACTGTAATTTCTTATTCCCCGACTCTATGTACCGATTTTCATTCAATTCTGTTTACCTATTTTCTCTGGCTCGGCGTTGATATGGACATAGCAACAAAAAATACAAATTCATGAATGTCTGTGTTATCATAGCCAGTACGGTAAAAATGTACAAGACATAAATGGTCGTAAATTTTATATAACTTTGGTTATGTATTATGTATCGATACGACCGCAAATAATATAAATATTTGAGAATTACATTTTTGGCCTCCCACTAAACTACCATTTCACTCAGCGTTAATTAAATTATTTATAGCCTATATTGTAGCGACTCATTCTTCGACTTTGCATACCAATTTCAATGAGATAGGACCACTAATAATGCAAATATTTAATAATTACATTTTAGGCCTTCCCCTAAACTGCCATTTCACTCAGCGTGAATAAAATTATTTATAGCCTAGATTGTAGCGACTTATTATTCGACTTCGTATACCAGTTTTTATCAAGATAAGACCATTAATAACATAAATATTTGAAAATTAAATTTTAGGCCTCCCACTAAACTACCATTTCACTCAGCGATAATTAAGTGATTTATAGCCTATATTGTAGCGGCTCATTCTTCAACTTCGCATACTAATTTTTAATGAAATAAGACCACTAATAATGCAAATATTTAATAATTACATTTTAGGCCTTCACCTAAACTACCATTTCACTCAGCGTGAATAAAATTATTTATAGCCTAGATTGTAGTGACTTATTTTTCGACTTCGTATACCAGTTTTTATCAAGATAAGACCATTAATAACATAAATATTTGAAAATTAAATTTTAGGCCTTCCCCTAAACTACCATTTCAATCAGTGTGAATCAAATTATCTATGGCCTAGATTGTAGCGACTTATTCCTCGACCTTGTATACTGATTTTCATTAAATTCTCTTTAGTCGTTTTCTAGTGATGCGTGTACGTACATACATACAGACAGACAGACATTACGGAAAAGTAAAAAGTGCATTTTCTTATTACTGTGGACAAGACCGATACAGCAATACCATTCTTTTCAAATTCTGAGCAATGCACAGACAAAAGTCTTATTCTATATATATAGATATCGGACGTTTCGTCCAACGTTATTGCCATAAAAGTTGCTTGTTTAAGCTCTTCTTTTATTCTTCTCAAATTACTGAACTTATTTCTGCTATTAAATCATTTTGGATTGCAGACGACGTCCCTCTAAAAATGGTGGAGTCTTTCAGATGAGCTGCCAGAAGAGGATCAGTCGATCAATCGTTTAAGTATGTCACGATTTTTCTTTACCTGTTCATTATGAAGTTGGTCACTGATGCGTTTCTGTTCATCCAGCTGGTGGTCGATCCTTGTATGCCAAAACCGATTCAACTGCAAGAAACACTTCATACAGAGAACGAACGTACATATTCTCTATTTTTCTCCCTGTGCTGTGTCTTTAAATCTGGCAGCGCCGGACAGGGACTGCCATTCTTAATAATGTCTGTTTTCTCTTGGATAGTCCTCCGAGAAAATGGATTTCATAACAAGCTGTCAATAATGCACGGTGCGGAACCCATTGCAGCACGTCAAAACATTCAAAATAGATGATCAGGAAGTTACAGTACATTACCCACTGAAACAACACACTAGATCTGTAGCTCTCAGACCAGAGCTTCCAACTACACATTACAAACGTGACAGCTTGCAACCGGCCTTGGAGAGAAGACACCTGCGCCCTCATACATTTCTCGCTGTGTCGACAGCTCCGCTGAAGCTCCTGAGACACAAGCAAGCCCCGCTGGACTCGCCAAGGTATATGCAACATGCGATTTGTATAATGCAGATCTATTACAGATACGGTACATATTGTAATTTTTAACTCGCCTGCTTTAGAAAAATATTGTGCTCGCGCAGCAAGCGTAGCATGCTCGGAGAAATCGCCCCTGATCACCAGCATTAATTATAAAGGTGGTAATAAGTTCGATTTCCTAATATTTTGTACGGCTACAAAGTACTGCATTAGAAAAGGAAGAAAATATTAAAGTAACTGCGTAATAGTGCTTTACTGGGATGGCTGAATCGCCTATTAAAGGGAACAGCAGAAAACAGGCAGAAGAGGATAACAGTAACAATGATGTATGAAAACAATGACGAGTACTCGTATCTCATGTTGGAGGATTTAGTAGACACATGATGCCTATATGCTTGCAATTTCACTTGAGTTTATAAATTACGGTTGAGGAACACTATCTTAGACTAAGGCGTCGTCTCTTCCAGCTGTAGAAAAAGCACGCTCACACGGAACACATCAGCTGGCGCAGCCTTGGGTGCCAGTTTCTTGCCTCCCGCCTTCCTTGCTTGTTTCTTACAATTGGCTTTAACTCGCACCAACACAGATAGGTCTTATGGCAACTATGGGATAGGAAAGACCTGGGAGTGGGAAAGAAGTGCCCTTGGCCGTAATTAAGGTACAGCCCCAGCATTTGCCTGGTGTGAAAATGGGGAAACCACGGAAAACCATCTTCAAGGCTGCCGACAGTGGGGTTCGAACCCACTATCTCCCGCATGCAAGCTCACAACTGCGCGACCCTAACCGCACGGCCAACTCGCCCGGTCTGAAATGGTTCATCAATATACTTATCATATTCTATTATCGAGGCTGCCAGCGGCCTAACGGGGTTTGTAAAATGTTTAACACTGAGTCGAACTCTCCCCAGAATTAATCTTCGTCCGAGTCCCCTACATGTTGTTGCTCCTCTGATTCCCTTGGTAAATCATCGCATGAAATACTCACAGATGCAGGTTTCTGGACAAGCGATTGTTTCACCTTATTGTTCGCTGCAGTAGACAGGAATGCTTGCTTCCTTAATGTGGGATGAAGCAAGGTGGCTTCAGCTAAAACTGTAATTAATATAAGCAAGTAATTCAAACTGAAGAATACCGGGGACACATGCCCTTATGCTTGACCAGCCATTTTGTACCCCTAACATCTATGTATTGTATCTCTAACCTCTACATCATCCGTTCGCGAAGGCTCAGTGGAAGCTGAGTCGATGTCGAGCCTGGTAAACAGATATGGTGGGCGTAATAATAAAACTCGTAGAAGTCACGATATAAATGAAGCACTGGTGAGTGATTATAATTAGGTAACGTTATTTTAATTTGCTTGAATATTGGCTTTTCAAAACGAGTTTCCCATTTGTTTTACGTCGCAGCGACGCAGATACGTCTTATGGCCACTATAGAATAGGCCTAGGGAAGACCTAGGAGTAGGTAGGAAGTGGCCGTGGCCTTAATTAATGTACAGCCCCAGCATTTGCCTGGAGTGAAAATGGGAAACCACGGAACAAAATCTTCAGTGATTCGAACCCACTATCCTCCGGATGCCAGCTCTCAGCTGCCTTATATGTGCTGCTATGAATGATTTAATACGTATGTACCTTTTGCGCATAACCTCAATTTCAAAATACGTTACTTATTCATTTATAATTATTTTGTATATCCTACTCATTTAAAATTTTTGTAAAATCCAGTATTACAAATTACGTTGCTTGACAAAGTTCAAACCTTCTGTAATTTATTCATTTTCTGAGATATCTAATATGCAGATGTGATAAGTTATTCACTTGTTGATCCCTCGCGGACAGTGAATATAATTTGGTTCGTAATCCATATCAGCATAGCATTTCATCTGCACGTTGACATCAGTGGCATCCGGCAACAGTTTGTCTGCAGTCAGACGAGGTAATGATAGTTCGACCGGTAGACAACCACACATCAACACGTGGCCCCCTGTCATTCTCTAATCAACGTGGATACTGCGGGCGGATACATGATGTTGTATGTTTACATCATTTTCGATTCCCTCGATGACGGCATAAATACTGGAATATGATGTAACATTATGGCAAGTCCCGATGATTTCCATCCCCTCCCTGTTTACTATCCGTGAGCTCACGAAATTACTCACTCATTTATAATTATTTTGTATATCCTACTCATTTATAATTTTTGGTAAAATCCAGTATTACAAATTACGTTGCTTGACAAAGTTCAATAAATTAATTTCATTTAGAGATTCAGTATACTTTACTGTCGCTAGTGACTACTGAATAAACTTTTCATGCATCTATGGGTCTTTGGAATCGTTGTCCGTCCGGCTTGAACGAGTCGCAAAAGAGCCGGAAAGGAATCGTGAACGAATCGTAAGAATCGATTCGTAATGTATGAATGAATCGTTTGAATCGATTCTTGAAAGAGAACTCTAACGCCTGGAATCGCACTCAATGTTGCATGCGAGTAATCGCTTCCCGATAACGTCACAAGAGTGTGCTGGGCGTACACACTAGAGTGAGTCTTCCGTACATGAGTGGGGCAAATTCGAACGTGCAATATTTACTATTTCCTTTGTATACAGTGAAATGTCTTATTCTTAAGTGCGGCTAGTGTCCAGTATTAGGGAGATAGTAGGTTCGAACCCCACTGTCGGAAGCCCTGAAAATGGTTTTCAGTAGTTTCGCATTTTCACACCAGGCAAATGCTGGGGCTGTACCTTAATTAAGGCCACGGCCGCTTCCTTCCCGCTCCTAGCCCGTTACTGTCCTATCGTCGCCATAAGACCTATCTGTGTCGGTGCGACGTAAAGCAACTAGCCAAAAAAAGTCTTATTGGTTGTCATGAATGAATTATGCCACATAATAATGAAATAACAATTTATCCTGGTTGTCTGGAAATCAATTTCATATCTTGTCACTTGTTGTAGCAATTGACATTGTTATTTATGCTTATACTGTATTTTTCTCATGTGGTTTTCAAATATCGCTAGTGTAAACGTATGAAGTCTGTTGAATTAAGTCGCATTTTTAATAAGTACACAACTTGTTTCATAGCATACCTGTCTTCCGTTACATTCAATTTGCAATGAACATTCCATGCTATTGTCCGACTCATTGGCCGAATGATCAGCGTTGAGGCATTTGGTCCCGAGGGTACTGGGTTAGATTCCCGGCCGGGTGGGTTATATTAATCACCTCTGATTAGTTCTTTTGGCCCGGGGACTGGGTGTTTTTGTTTGTCATAAGATTTTCCTCTTCATATTCACACAACACACTGCACTACCAACCACCACAGGATCACGCTATGGTGATTACATCCCTCCACATAGGGATGGAGTCAGGAAGGGCATCCGTTTGTAAAACAGGGCATAATCAACATGTGCGATACAGTTCGCACCCGCGACGCCACAGGTGTGAGAAAAGTGCTAGAAAAAGAAAGAGAACATTTCACACTACTGCTAAATATTATTATGCGAAACTGTCAGAATTTCTAATTTTGTTTTCATCATTGCTTAACATTAGTTAAGGTTGTCTCTTCAGTACAATTACATTTTGTTGAAATATTACTTTTATATTATGTTATAATCCGCGTACAAGTTTTGAATTGCTTACAATCCATACAATTTGATTAGTTTCAAACAAAGAATCATATTTTATGATCAAATTACAGTCGCAGTAGAGTATATAACTCCAGGATACTACTGTACAGTGAAAGCAGGCATGGCTTGTAAAGTGACCTGGTTTTAGACCAAAACGAACTCACATTACAGAACACATTCGTGCTCCTCGTGTGTACGTATCTGCATCATAGACGGTGCTACTAGTTCCTCGGAATCGATTCCGGAATCGGGTACCCGATTGCCCAGGCACATGGAATCGACTCTTCGTGATTCCGGTCGCAACCCATCACTATCTCCGAGTGATTGAATCGGTTGTAGGAAGTGAAGCGCTCCACCGGTATTCTCCGGTACTACTGCGGAGGAAACGGAGCGAATGTGCTCTGCTCATTCAGACTAAACACTCCTCCCTGTCAGTTGCTGCGTGTGACGGGTGAACGTTCTGGCACTGTGTAGCTAATGCCAACAAAACCATCAGTTGTTTGGAACTCTTCGATGGAGAGGGCGATCAGAAGAAATCTGCCAAGTGAAAATTATGTGCTCGTAGTTCTTCAACGGGAGGCACATATAATTTATTTGATCATTTAAAGAGGAGACATAAGCCAGCACCTCCTAGAGAACAAGGCGTGGCAATACGATTCGTGACGTCACGCGCGTGGGCCCAGCGCGAGTAGATAGTAGATGAAGCTAATTCCTTACGAGTGTGAATAGGTTACAATGCCGGAAGAGGAAATTCATAATTGAATTTGCAATTGCTCAAACAAGAATGTTTACTATTAAAGGAAGTTGACTGATTGATTGATTGATTGATTGATTGATTGATTGATTTCAGAGTTTACACTTGATTTCAGAGTTTACACATTCCTTTTCCATAGAATTCATAGAGGATCATCAACTCTTTAATTAATAATAGTATTGTACTCTAAAAATGAGAAAGCCTCCGCCCCTCAGCTGACCTTAACACAACAATGAAGATTTGGGATAGGCTCTTCCTCGATTAAAATGAGTTAAACACAATGATCCTTTTCAATGCAGTTCCAGGCTTGTTTTACAGATATTAAACTTAATTTTTCTTTAAATTCCTGGAAGTTCTTGACAGAAACAGTACTGACATGATCTTGATGGGTCTCTAAATTTTCGAGCAAGAGCCTTGACCAAACTTTCATTGTCTACTCGAAAACGCCTATCATCTGGAGCTTCTCAGTGTTCAGATGTGGTGTTAGACAAGTACTCTGGGCAGTTTGGAAACTGAGAAGGAACAGCTCCTAAAACGTTTAGACCAATTTAGAACGCACTCACCTAGATATAAATGCACTCATCTATTAATTTATGGTGCCGCTTACTTCACAGGCCTATGTCATGTCTTAGATATATCCGGTTGATTTTAATATAAAATGAATAGCACACACAGATACAGAGAAAATCATTGAGTGAATGTAATTTACAATAATTATATAGAACCTAACATATCTTCCATGAACGCAATAATATTGCTGTCTAGCCTGGATTTAAAATATTAACCCACACTAAGAGGTATATTCCCTCATGTGATATAATAATTAGAACTGGCTCACTTGCAGTTAAGGCTCCAGCAGAGTAAGAATACATGAAAACCAATAGCTCACATGCCTTCATAATGTATAACTTTTGCCAGGACACCACTATACCGACAACAGAAGTCTTATAAATTAATGTCAATACTCAGCACATCCCAAACTAAATGTCATAACTGGTAAATTCAATACAGCAAATGCTTAAATCAGTAAAGTATAAATCACCCCGAAAAAATCTACTATTTCATTTATAAATAGCAAATATATTAGAGACCTATCCATAAACCCTTCACAAGCCTTGGATTAGATAAAGGTGCAGTCAATAATTTCCCATTTCTCTCATCACACATGCTGGTCGTCCATCCAACCTCACGAGTTTTGAAATGAAGGTCGCACATCTACAACACAGGCCTCCACTTGAAGGACCATTCCACAACTTATGTCATGGAATCATTGATGGCTGGTAGCTTGGGTAGCAGTAAGCCTAATAGAAGATGACTGGCGTAGTAAGATGGCAGCGAGCGCTCTGTGCAGTAGACCACGAGGAGCGCGCTTGCTTTGTTTATGCTTAGCTCCTTCGAGCATACAGACAGATATGTTTCTACCGGCCAAGCCAGGTAGCAACATCAAGCTCTGAGCGCAAAACAAGGCGGTCTTCCATGAGAAGAGCATTACGGAGTGTTTTTTAATCCTGATTTAAGCGTGCTCCTCGTGATTCATTGATTTAAACCATTCAAGATGGTGACAAATGCTATTACCATGGAATATTTCCTTTCCTTTTTGTGTGAAAAGTGTTACGTATCACTATATATGTGTAATATTTGGATGTGTTTACATATCAGTTAAGCGTTACGGTGGCATGATTAGGCCTTACGTGGTTAACACTATAATTACCACTTTTCTGTAGAATAAAACGACGCACTATGAACGCACTATGAACTCAAAGCAATTAATCGCACATTTACAAAGGAATTAAGATGAAACACATCAACGAAAAATCACTAGTTTAGGCATTTCACTCACTGAATTGATACCACATGTTACTTCTGCACGTTAGAAACAAGGGAGCCATGCTTGTACTACTACAGTCCGCCTCTGTTGTGTAGTGGTTAGTGTGATTAGCTGCCAACCCAGGAGGCCCTAGTTCGATTCCCAGCTCTGCCACGAAATTTGAAAAGTGGTACCAGGGCTGGAACGGGGTCCACTCAGCCTCGGGAGATCAACTGAGTAGAGGTGGGTTCGATTCCCACCTCAGTCATCCTCGAAGTGGTTTTCCGTGGTTTCCCACTTCTCCTCCGGGGAGGTACCTAACTTAAGGCGACGGCTGCTTTCTTCCCTCTTCCAATCATCCCATCACCCTCCACCATCCCCCACACTCATTTTATTGCTATCCCGGAGATTTACTGACCCCGGAATGACGTGTCAGTGTTCCCAATGTCCCCATGCTTTGAGTGAACATGTCCCTATATTTTTAATTATTCCAATGCACCATTAATTGCTATTTGAAATTGATTATGTTATTATTGCTTCCCCATGAGGAGAGCTCTAGGATGGGTACACCAACATGGCGGACGGCGCACTCAACTTGGCGTACTTTCTCCTGCAGCGGAGAGCTGCCATCAGCGATCCATGTATAGAGATCAGTGCACTGAATGTATGAAATCAGATATAACACACTAATAAATAAGACTTACCTTTGCATTTTTGGAAGGAACGAAATCATCTCGGCGAATGGCTCTTAACCACTTAGCACTCTCCGAGTCGTCAGTTGGAAACGAGGAAACAACTCACTTTAGGGCCAGTGCGATAATTGGCCTTACAATCTGGAACACTGGATTTCTGAGGCACCGTTATTCATAATTTGAAAAACAGTGATCGCAATTCACAGCAACACACCATTAAAAGTAACAACAGTTCTAACTCCACGTGGCGGCCATGCCGGCACTTTAAACACAATTTATTAATATTAACAATTTATAAGTAATAACACCTTTAACTGAACTTACACTAATAGGAATATTAAGCGAGTGTTAACACACAAGACTCGATTAAGATTAATACAATAGATGAAAAACACTCATAACTGGGAAGCGCGTCCTAACAGCGGCACCAAGCTGAGATACTGGCATGGGCCCACACGCACATACGTCATCAGTTACTCTCAATCGTGTTGCCAGGCCTTTTTCTCTAGGAGGTGCTGCATAAGCAGTGTTTGGAACCAAAGTAGTGAGGTGTACGCTCCAGGGAGTGAAGAGCATACGCGCTTGAATCCGAGTTTGGCTCTGTTTGTTATATGCAACCGCTCGTCATTGTCCGGGATGAAGGCTTCAGGAAGTTTGTTATCGATTTAAATCCGAGGTATGAACTATCACGTCACCGAACTCTGCCTGAGATAGATGGAAAATGAACTCATATTACAATTAATTGCCAGCGATTTCTGTGATCGAAACCTAGGTTATATTTATTTTTTCTTAGGGAACTCTAGGCGAAATACATGACGAAGTACGCAATAAGCTGAACATCCAACTGGTAGCAGCAAAACAGGTCGCTTTAAGAACTGACTGTTTGACATCCAATAGACAAGACCGTACATAACTGACTGCCCATTTTATATTGTAACAGTAAATGTGGTACTTCGGTAGAGATGAAACGCAGGGCGTGTACCATTCGTTGAAGTGCATACAGAGGGAGAGGGTTTGTTTAAATAAATCTTAAATTTTTTTTCCAGATTTTATTAAGAAATTGAAAGTAATGTCACCTCTGTACAGCGGATACAGTAGAAAATGTTCCTCGTCCTATGGCTGGCGATGTCCTTGGATTCCGGCAGCTCCATTTTCCATATCAGCGAACCACCATTCGTCCCCCGATGGAAGTTCTAGAAAATCCATTCGATGTCTTGAAGATCCATGCGACATTAATGAATGGCGTTAGGTAGTCCTTGTGAATGGTGAACATGAATGAACATCGTTAAGCCCTGGGGCGAGTTAATGTAAAGGCTGCTTCTGCACAGATGAGAGGAACGTTTATAAATGGTTTTAACAAAGTTCAAACACAAAATGTATCTTTATCACACGGTGAAATGTCACTCAATTTTGTCCCGTGTTAAGTGAAAGAATGCCACTAGACTCGAATAAGCATGTAAGTTAATACTCATAAAATAAAAGTCCACTCGAAACTTATCGTCGAGTTTAACAGAGTCACTTAAAGTTTGTGGCACTTGGTACAACGTAAGGTAATGCCGCATGGCTTAGTTCTTTGAAGCACTGTTCAACATAATTCATTGAAAATAAAGATGTTCCACTCGTGAATTAGAACTCATTCACGTATTGAAAATAACATGAAATCAAAAGACGAAATTAATCGAGTATTGACAGTCCTTGGTTCGACTGTTCGTAAACTGAATGTTCACAGAATTGAAATGTGCTGTTTATTAGAATTGAAATGCACTGTTCACACATGCACAGTTCACAGTTCATGACCTAAAATATTGACACAGTTCATGGAATGGTAAATTAAATTTGGATTCGAACACAGTCTTATAACTCGAAGTATTTACTACTCGGTAAGGAGCAATCAGTTCTAAGTCCTGTCCATAACATAAAACTTCAATTTCGAGCACTCGAAAACGTTTGCGAGTCTTAGACACTCGTATAGAGTAACAGTCAATAGATAATGTCCAGACGATACACAATTCATCTCACGTCCTATCGGAGTAAAAAGTTGTCACAGTATAAAGAAATCTGCATAAGTCCATATTCAACACGATTAGGTTAAAGTCCACGGACTTGAAACTTAGTAGCGGCTTCACGCTCGATCACGGTGCCCGCGAACCGACTGTGCGAACACTACAGTCTAGTGTGCACATAGATACTCCGGCCACACACTGGCATCACACTCTGGCAACATGACTGCAGCGCACTGCAGCACACTCTAACATGCTGGAACACACACTGGTCTGCTGAGCGAAGCAGTACGTATTTATATCTGATCCGGGCCTCCACTCCTTGTTCAATAACTTTATCGTCCCAAGTCAGATTCACGTGAAATTCGGCAGGAACATAGCTAAGGGATCAAGTTATATGGTGATGTTGTTCAATTATTATTGAGGGAAAAGTTATTGCCCGTCGAAACTCGAAGAACATTCTACATCAGTCTAGGCTCTGTAGTGCGGCGAAGCATGCTGTGACGTCACACGCGCACAGCTGTTGCTCGCCGTCCAGTCAGTCCTTCGTAAGCGGCCCGGAGCGTAACACGTAAGTTTTAAAATTTCTATGACGGGGACTTAGTTTGTACCGCCGTTACCGGTACAATATGAAAGGCGATGACCGCATGTCTGGCAACGGAAATTGTGGAAGGAAGTTATACCGCGGAGCATATCGCTAGCCGCTTGTCAAACATCATACATTCCTGGCAGATGTCTGGTAAAGTGCCAGCAATTACTACAGATAACGCAACAAATAAGGTAGCTGCAGTACGAAAGTTAAATATCCGCCATGTTCCCTGTGTAGCGCACACAATTAATTTGGCCATAAGTGATGTGGTAAAGAGCACGTTTACTTTTCGTACGCTTCTGGATACTTGCACAGATATTGCCACGCATTTCAAGTAAGTGTGTCACAACAAATGTAAAAGTAAGGTTAGGGCTGTAAGTTTTGAAATGTTTAACTCAAGGTATTGCCGAACTCTGGCTTATAATAATACATTAGCTCCAGGCCTGCTGCTAGTGTTTGTTCTAATTTGTCTTGTAGGCAAAGTACTCTTGCAAACCATAAATTACAACTTCAACAGTTAGAGTCCGGTAAGCAGCCACTGCGGCTTATTCAGTACTGTTCGACCGATGGAACAACCAGCTTGCCATGATGCGCCGTCTCCGCGAGATAAAGGACCAACTCATAGTGGCTCAGTCAGAACATTTGAATGCGCCGCAAGCTGTAGCAGGTGAGAATTACGAATGCAGGGTATTGTACTGAAAACCTTGTATTTTTGTAACATTTGAATACAATGTGTCGCCTCAACTTTTTCCAGCTGACGAATGGTTGACCTTAAAGGAGTGCCTAGCAATTTTAGACCAATTCGGAACGATGACTACCATGTTATCCGTAGAACTATGTACCACGTTTACTCACGTGATTCCTTTGGTGCAAAGGTTATTTGGATGGTGTTATGCATCAATTGACCAAGCGTCAAAATGGATTTTTTCAGATTATTGCACCATCTGGTAGCTAAAGGTGTAAACTTTACGTAGATTATTGTTTGGACTTTAATTCTCAATATGATTTTGCAGGAAATGAATTTTGACCAAACGCCAACCTCTCAATCATTAAATTGAAGTTTTGCATTAAATGACCAACCACCATATCTGAGTCTGAATTACGCATCAAATGACCACACGACAAGCGTGCAGTCGCTTGGTCATGTGATGCTTAATGTCAATTCCCGCGTAGAAGATTCCCGCACAGATTTTCTTCCCTGTGACATACAACCGGAACCTAAAATTCTCCGATATGGAAAAATCAAAGTTGGATGAAAAACTGGAAGCGTTTGGTTTTGGCCTTGAGAAAACACTGCCATTGTCCCGTATTCCCACAGATGTGTTTTTTTACAAGCGCCAGTTGTGGTTAAGGATTCATAGTGGGAAAGATAATAAAGATCATTGTTATGTCTTGTTGGAAGGAAAAGCAGGACGAGGGGCACAGGAGGTTGGATCCTGCTTGTACAAGCATCTCATGGAAAACATGCACAACGCCAAAGAAGTCATATTGTGGTCAGATTTTTGCGGAGGCCAGAATCGTAATATAAAGATTGTTCTACTTCTGAAAACAGTTTTGGAACAACACCCTACCATTGACAAGATTACACAAATATTTTTTTTTCCAGGCCATAGCTTCCTCCCTAACGACAGCGATTTAGGAAATGTAGAATGTGCTTTCAAATTTCAGCAGTGTCTCTATACCATCGAAGACTACATAAATGTAATGAAGATGTGCCGAAAGAAGAACCTGCTTTTTGTGGACAGACTGACTGGACCGGATTTTCATAGTACAGTTTCATAATACAGTTCATCTGAAGAAGCACATTTTGAACAGGAAGCAGGCATACAGTGAGAAGGTAAATTGGCTGCATGTGAGATAAATGCAGTTGAAGAAAGATAAACCTTTTAGCATTTTCCTCAAAATGCACTTTGATGCAGAACGTACTGTTGAAGTGAACATTAAGAAATCTACTGTTGGTCACGGCTTCAGAATGAAAATCGATCAGCTCTACATCGTCTGCTCACTCTGTTATGGGCCAATGCAGAAGCAAAACTGAACGACCTGCACCCTCTCATGGAGCTAATTCCCAATGATGCTAAGCCCTTCTATAAGGTCTTGTTTGGTGATCCTAGAATAGACGATGATATTGATGGGTTTGATTGTGGAAATATGGATTTTGAACTCAAAAAATTCTTAAAATCCTTCATTATATTACACTTGTAGAAACTGTGTGTTTATGATGCTTTAATATTATGATCTGGCAGTGTAATTATTTTTTTCCTAGTTGCTTTACGTCGCACAGACACAGATACGTCTTATGGCGATAATGGGACAGGAAAAGGCTAGGAGTGGGAAGGAAGAGGACATGGCCTTAATTAAGGTACAGCCCGGGCATTTGCCTGGTGAGAAAATGGGAAACCACGGAAAACTATTTTCAGGGCTGCCGACAGTGGGGTTCGAACCTACTATCTCCCGAATACTGGATACTGGCCGCACATAAGCGACTGCAGCTATCGAGATCGGTAGCAGTGTAATATCTATAATACTGTATATTCTAAAATTTATGGTTTTTTTCTATGTCATGTTGTATGCTGTTCTGTATAATTTAATCGTGTACTTAAATAAATAAGCAATAAAATCAGTTATTAAGTACCATATTTTACACTGCACTGAATTTTTAAAAGTCAAATCTAACACTAAGTGACAATTTTATTTGTTGGTCAAGGGATGCAAAGCAAAAACTAATGTAAGCGCCATAAAGCATCAAGTGACCAAGTGCCATTATCTCAGATTACGACGATATATTTCAAATTTCCCTAAATTGAATACATTAAGAAGAAAATTTATGTTCTTACCTTCATTTTGGTATATAATACCTCACATTTAAAAGGAAATATGAATTAATACAAAGGATTTTGCGTTTGTGTCAATATCAAAATCTACTTTTGGCGCTTGGTCAAGTGATGCATAACACCATCCATTTATCTCTCTTTCTACGGAAGTAGAAAGACCAGCAACTACTGTGGGACGGATGGTCCAAGAAGCAAGTCTAGAAGCCGTACAACCCGATTTTTTGCATATGAAACTCGTTCTGCGACAAGGGCGGGAACCTTCCTTTCTCCTAGGTACGAAAAGGATGGATATCGAATACCAGATCAAGCAGAAGAAGCACGAAAACAGGTTAGTGTTACAATTTTTAATGCAACAAAAGCACGACGTGTTCACTCTCTATAGAGACTATCCCTTCCACAAAACCAAGAATGTAACAATTTTCAGGTTGAAGTCGAGCTAAGGACCACGATCCAAAGGCGTGACAGGTTACAAGCAGCAGCAGAAAATTCTACATCGTTGAAAGAAAAACCTGCTGAAGGAAGAAACGAAGGCAGACGTAAACTATTAGCGTTTTGGGATGCAATGCTGGCCCAGAAGCGACGTGTTACGACGCCTACGTCGAATACCACCATACTACTACGGCAGTACGTGGAATTAAAGCCAGAGCATAGGTTGACTGACCCTGGCAAGTACTGGGCTCAAATGGCGAACCAATCAGATCCACTTGATGAAATAGCTGGATACAACCTTTGTATTCAGCTACCTCTGTCCCAGCGGAGAGAATGTTTTCTGCTGCCGGACAAATAATAACAGCAAGAAGAAATGCTTTATAGCCAGAAGGAGGAAACACTTTGTTTTCTTACATGGAAACTCCAAATAATTCTTCAAGTAACGTATGTAAACTTTGTTTCTTCTTGACTGAAACGTTATTTATTTAGTTCTTTATTTATTTATTTATATATTTATTTATTTACACTGACTGACAGTGACAATGCAACACCAAGGAGGAGTGGTTCGAAAGGGATGAAAGTTGGGGAAAAAACAGAAACGGCACGGATGAATAATTGATGTTTATTTCAAACCGATATGCAGGTTACACAATGCGCACGGCATCGACTCAGTAGGATGTAGGACCACCGCGAGCGGCGATGCACGCAGAAACACGTTGAGGTACAGAGTCAATAAGAGTGCGGATGGTGTCCTGAGGGATGGTTCTCCATTCTCTCTCAACCATTTGCCACAGTTGGTCGTCCGTACGAGGCTGGGGCAGAGTTTGCAATCGGCGTCCAATGAGATCCCACACGTGTTCGATTGGTGAGAGATCCGGAGAGTACGCTGGCCACGGAAGCATCTGTACACCTCGTAGAGCCTGTTGAGAGATGCGAGCAGTGTGTGGGCGGGCATTATCCTGCTGAAACAGAGTATTGGGCAGCCCCTGAAGGTACGGGAGTGCCACCGGCCGCAGCACATGCTGCACGTAGCGGTGGGCATTTAACGTGCCTTGAATACGCACTAGATGTGACGTGGAATCATACGCAATAGCGCCCCAAACCATGATGCCGCGTTGTCTAGCGGTAGAGCGCTCCAAAGTTACTGCCGGATTTGACCTTTCCCCACGCCGACGCCACACTCGTCTGCAGTGACTATCACTGACAGAACAGAAGCGTGACTCATCGGAGAACACGACGTTCCGCCATTCCCTCATCCAAGTCGCTCTAGCCCGGCACCATGCCAGGCGTGCACGTCTATGCTGTGGAGTCAATGGTAGTCTTCTGAGCGGACGCCGGGAGTGCAGGCCTCCTTCAACCAATCGACGGGAAATTGTTCTGGTCGATATTGGAACAGCCAGGGTGTCTTGCACATGCTGAAGAATGGCGGTTGACGTGGCGTGCGGGGCTGCCACCGCTTGGCGGCGGATGCGCCGATCCTAGCGTGCTGACGTCACTCGGGCTGCGCCTGGACCCCTCGCACGTGCCACATGTCCCTGCGCCAACCATCATCGCCACAGGCGCTGCACCGTGGACACATCCCTATGGATATCGGCTGCGATTTGACGAAGCGACCAACCTGCCCTTCTCAGCCCGATCACCATACCCCTCGTAAAGTCGTCTGTCTGCTGGAAATGCCTCCGTTGACGGCGGCCTGGCATTCTTAGATATACACGTGTCCTGTGGCACACGACAACACGTTCTACAATGACTGTCGGCTGAGAAATTACGGTACGAAGTGGGCCATTCGCCAACGCCGTGTCCCATTTATCGTTCGCTACGTGCGCAGCACAGCGGCGCATTTCACATCATGAGCATACCTCAGTGACGTCAGTCTACCCTGCAATTGGCGTAAAGTTCTGACCACTCCTTCTTGGCGTTGCATTTGCTCTGTCAGTCAGTGTATTTATTTATTTACTTATTTATTTATTTGATGTATAGCTGTGGCTCCGAAATAATTGGTTGTATTTAATATGAGGCTGCCTTTTTATAACATACTTCGCTTTAATACACCAAAAAATTATGAATTATTGTTACATTAAATTATGTATAGGTATTATATAATATACGATAGGTTCTTCATTCAAAACAACACTACTACAACAGTTGCTTAAAAACTGCACCACACGTAACAATCCAACGGCTTGGTGCGTTGTCGCTCTACTTAAAGTAGGTGATACTAAAACAAACTACACCGCTCCTTTCCTTGCATAACGGTATTAGCGAAGGAAACGGAGACAATAGAGGCAATCGGAGACACCGATTCATGTTGCGCGAGCAACTTCTCCGCTCCTACCGCTCCTTTCCCAGCACTATCAGAAGCGTACACCACCAATTACCACTATACTCATAGGCAATCTAGAATACAAGTTGGCCGTTGCGCTTCATGTGTTTGCAGTTTCGATATGTCGATTGTCAATCAATTAATCAATCAATCACTACTGATCTGCAGTTAGGGCAGTAGTCCAGGTGGCAGATTGCCTACCGTTGTTTACCTGGCCTTTTCTTAAATGATTGCAGAGAAATTGGAAAGTTATTGAACATCTCCCTTGATAAGTTACTCCAATTACATGTTACAAATTTCATGTTTGGTCCGAATTGAAATGTGCAAATACAATTGTATTGAATAGGTTGATTCTAATAAATTTTAGTAATATCTTAAAACTGAAGTTATTCCAATCCCTAACTCCGCTTGCTATAAACAAATATTTTCCCCAATTTGTCCTCTTGAATTCCAAATTTATCTTTCCTACTTTTAAAAACACCACTCAAAGTTATTTACTAGTGTCACTCCACGCCATCTCTCCACTGACACTTCGGAACATACCACATAATCGAGCAACATGTCTCTTTTCTCCCAAGTTTTCCGTGCCCAAACTTTGTAACTTTGTATGTCATGATTGATATTATGATTTTGCCATTGTTGCACTCACGGCCCGTAGGCCCACTTATAGACATGATATAGACTTTTGCGCACGGCATAACCCCAAAAGTCTTTATCAATATTATAATTGCTGCGTCAAGTGATATGATGGCATCATCAATATCTCCACCTTTCACTTGACGAATGCAGTAGTGGTATGTTATAAGTCACTGGCGTCAGCATATTTCAGCTGAGTCAGCACCCGTGGTCAATGACTCCAGCAAAGGTCATTGATCCTATGACGTCGTGAACACGTGACCGTGATGTCACCAGCTCGTGGCCTTGTTTATACAAAAGCACGTAGTTCTGACAGCTGTCACGTTGAGTGAACCTAACAAAACTTTTTTGGACAAGAGGCGGTCGCTAACCTCGCTGCCATCTTGACAGGTCCTAAACACGTAAACGTGTTTAGCGCGGAATTTTAAACGTGGCTAACCTAACTGCTGCTATCTTAACAGTTCCAAACCTCACTGCTGGTATTTTAACAGGTCCAAACCTAACTGCTGCTATCTTAACAGGTCCAAACCTCACTGCTGTTATCTTAACAGGTCCAAACCTCACTGCTGTTATCTTAACAGGTCCAAACCTCACTGCTGCTATCTTAACAGGTCCAAACCTCACTGCTGCTATCTTAACAGGTCCCAACCTCACTGCTGCTATCTTAACAGTTCCAAACCTCACTGCTGCTATCTTAACAGGTCCAAACCTCACTGCTGGTATCTTAACAGGTCCAAACCTCACTGCTGCTATCTTAACAGGTCCAAACCTCACTGCTGCTATCTTAACAGGTCCAAACCTCACTGCTGGTATCTTAACAGGTCCAAACCTCACTGCTATTATCTTAACAGGTCCAAACCTCACTGCTGCTATCTTAACAGGTCCAAACCTCACTGCTGCTATCTTAACAGGTCCAAACCTCACTGCTGCTATCTTAACAGGTCCAAACCTCACTGCTGTTATCTTAACAGGTCCAAACCTCACTGCTGCTATCTTAACAGGTCCAAACCTCACTGCTGCTATCTTAACAGGTCCCAACCTCACTGCTGCTATCTTAACAGGTTCAAACCTCACTGCTGTTATCTTAACAGGTCCAAACCTCACTGCTGCTATCTTAACAGTTCCAAACCTCACTGCTGTTATCTTAACAGGTCCAAACCTCACTGCTGCTATCTTAACAGGTTCAAACCTCACTGCTGTTATCTTAACAGGTCCAAACCTCACTGCTGCTATCTTAACAGGTTCAAACCTCACTGCTGCTATCTTAACAGGTTCAAACCTCACTGCTGCTATCTTAACAGGTCCAAACCTCACTGCTGGTATCTTAACAGGTCCAAACCTCACTGCTGCTATCTTAACAGGTCCAAACCTAACTGCTGCTATCTTAACAGGTCCAAACCTCACTGCTGCTATCTTAACAGGTCCAAACCTCACTGCTGGTATCATAACCACATGGGCGCGGAATTTGAACAGCTGTCAAGAGGACAGCTGTCATCATGACGGAAACTAACCTCACTTTCCTGCACAGGGGAACGTCGCTACACTCACTGCTACCACCTTGACAGACTCTAACCACACTGCTGCCATCTTAACAACGTGGGGCGCGGAATTTGAACAGCTGTCAAGATGACAGCTGCCAACTTGACAGGTCCTACCTACATGCACTTGTTTGGTGCGGATTTCGAACAGTTGCCCTTCGCGACGTCCCCTTCCCCGACACTGCCTTAGAGGGTGCCTAACCTCAGAAGATTATAGTTTTAAAGCTAGCTGCCCTTCTCGACATGCACCCTTCCCGACACCATCTTGGAGAGGGCCAAAGAGGTCAACTCAATGCATTATGTCTCCATCCGACAGTAACGAACAAGTCTAAACATGCATAACCATGACGACGAGATCTTATGCTTAAGGCTTTACGTCCCCCCATCCGACAGACTGTCTGCGACGGGACTGAGCACCTGCGATACTAAGATTATTTTGCTTTTAACACGCACCGATGACGTCGACATGGTTATGCATGTTTAGACTTGTCCGTTATCACGGTCACTCTCTAGAAAACTCAAGCCTTAGAGATAGTATGAGTGTGAAGTTTTCTTTAGTCTCTGTGATACAGAGTAGAGCGCTTTACTCCATCATGACAAGAACATTAATAGTTGATGTATTAGGCTTGAAAGTAAACGGCAACTAATTTGTGTTTAAAGAGGTGACTGTGTTGGATTGCACTGTGTTGTGTGCGCCAATATAACGTCTGCAGTGGGAAGAAAAATAATACCTTATCGCTTTCTTTCTTTGATCATGAACGCTTACTTTTCAAGAGCAGATCTTGTTCTTTTTAAGGGTTGTGAAAAGAAGGAATGGTTGCGTGAGTATCTACGATCAGCGTGTGAAATTATAGAGATGCATGAATCAGGATGTCCATAATTTAAAACTCTCTACAAGGATCATAGTGGACCAACAATTAAACAGACCTTGCGGCATGTGTGAATGCTCTTTGATTGGTTGTGTTGCAGTGCACGTCGGGAGGTGAACAACATATGTAAATTGCAGTGTCGAAATGACGTCAGTGTGAAAGAAACATCTGTAGAGTAAAGACACCATGTCATTTCTATCCGATACTAAGTGTAACGCAGTTGAAAGGGCAATCGTAAAGTTTTATGCATGCAAAAAGAAAATACTTTTAATGAATAAGAGTCGAATGCATTACCAAAGGCATTTTTGGTTAATACAGCTGCGAATGCTGTAAAGAATAACTGGGATAAGGTGCCCCGTGAGTGGACTCAAGACCCTGTTTTGTCAGAGCTTCAGAAGTGTAGTTTACATCATAAACAAGTGAGTATTGAGCCACACCCCGCACGCACAAAATCCTGCTCACCGTGCATAATATAACAACATTAGCTAAGAACTGGGGCCCGGATCGCGAATTGGAAAGGCCACAAGCTACAAGCCTTGAGCTGGAGATGAGCCTCTCGGCAGAAAAATACCAAGAGACGAATTTTTAATTAAAATATCAAGAAATTCAGCAAATAACAAGGAAACATTTACTGAATTAATAAAATGAAGAAATGGAGACAGTAAATGAATTTGAAAATAGGGAAGGATAATCCATATAAAAATTAAACATACACAATTCTCCTATTACCGAGATGTAGCAAGTGTCACTATGAGGTATACCACCATTCGGAATCGAATTATATTACAATCAGTTGAACCGCTCAAAAGCGTGCGATTACATTCAGATTATCCTCACACAAACACGACGCAATACACAGTTCATTATGGTGGTCCAGTTTCACAAAAGTTAATAATTTCACTTATTCTACTTATCTCCACGCCCGTATATCACACCCCTCTTCTTTCATATCTCGTATTTGTACAACAATCCGTCACCCCCCACCACAAATAAAACAATACTCCTACGCATCACAGAGCAGACTAAAGGAAAGAATTACTCGTAGAACTTGCGGAGTAGATTTAAAAGGAGCACGTACACGAACTACAAGAAAAAAGAATGGTGAGGGCCATTAGCTGACATAAATTGCTCTGAGTCCTCATTATCTTGGAGGTATTTCAAATTCATGCCACTCACAATAGATTGGTTCATGAAGGAACTACAATATCCATTACCTAACAACGCGATACGCAAAAACGTTTGGCACAGGTTGCAGACGAGGGAAGACCCCAAATGTTTTACACACATGCCTATCAGGAGCTAACGATGGGCCATCACGCTTGCTCGGATTTAGTTTCCCTGCTGAGAATTGCACCTAGGACATACATTGTGCTTGGCACCATTTAGATATTTATAACATTTTAAGGAAGACTTAGACCAACTATACTTGGAGACGCGACCTAATTTCCCAAAATTTCAACATTTCGCTACATCAGTCTTCTTATCAACAGTTAAATTGGAGTTTGGACGTCATTAATAGTGCGACGAGTAGGAGAGACGAAGTTCACCTTCCAGGAGAAGGGGACGAAGAAGGAATCGCACCAAATGAGACAGCTTTTGACGATGCATGAATATGACGTCGGGGAATGAACAATCAGAGGGCACGGGAGGCGGACGTCACAATTTATTCTGATAAACGGTTGTCTCAAACTCGCGACCCAAACTAGTGATTTCTTTCAAGCTCTCAACCTGTGATTGTTTTATGTAAAGTTCTTAATCGGCGGCCAGATTCTGATAAAACTGATCAAATACTTCCGATTCGGAGGCCTTGACACACAAACGGTTGAATAGCGTTAAAATTCCAGTGGCATAGTCGTCAATGGATTCTCCTACTGCTTGAGTTCTTCTGAAAATATCCTGTTTCAAGCAGTAGTCCATATCGGACAAACCAAGCCTCTGTTTTATTTGCGTAGCAAGATCTTCCCAGGATTGGATATTCGCTTTTGCTTACTTGAACCATTTCATCGCCGGCCCTTCCAGCATTCCAGAGATGACCCTCACGAACAGATCAGGAGATAAGGATACATACATACATACATACATACATACATACATACATACATACATACATACATACATACATACATACATACATATCTTTATTACCCACCCTAGTAAACACCATCGGCTTACAGGTAATAAAGGCAGAGCGAAACACAGAACAAACAAACAATAGGCACTACATCTCTCCTAAAACTACTTAACTAAATTATCTACCTCTACATCTACTCAGTGCCCTCCCACACGTACGCGAATAGCCAGCATACGTGCAGGAAGCACCAGACTACAAACTACCCTATTCCCCTATTCCCACCTACCACCTAAAAATGTTAGTAGACTGGTCGCTGCGTCAGCCCTGGTATGGAATACATGCCCACCAACCCGTTGATCGCAGCCACCAGCATCGCCACGTGAGAACTGATCTCCGATCTCACCTACACTTGCTGACAATGTATTCCTTCCCTATGTGTGACAAGCCAGCTTGGCGGAAACCAGACCCAACACATGGCTTGCCACACACTTCCGCTTTGTACGTCACACCTACTATGTTCATTGTCATCTCTCTATCTTCCCTTTCCTTTTTCTTCCCGTGCAGACGTGCTCCAGCCTAACTTCTTTGGGGTGGGTCAAGGCCCATCCCCTCCCTCTCCCTTTGATACGTCACCTTCTCCTTTCTCGCACTATTCTCGTCCACTACATCTCACCTTATTAAGCTTAAGACTTAAACATCAACTAACAACCATATTACATCCCTCATCATCGCACTTAAAACAATTTAACTTTTCTTTTTACTTACACACCAACAGTTTCCATTCTAAGTCCATTAGTTCACTCAGTCTTCTCAATCTACAGGACCACACTTACATCAGACTATTAAACTTATCCCATTTCTTCCATCCTATTCAACTACGTACATAAACATCAAGAATCCCTCGATTTTACACCCCTCAACCAAGCATCTACACCATTTAATTTTTTTTCATATGACCTACTTTCATAATTTCCATACTGCCAGCATTTTCTCCTTAATTACAGTCCCACTTAATGTATCTCAGTTCGATTACATACACCTTCTTTATACT
Organism: Anabrus simplex; assembly: GCF_040414725.1. Taxonomy (NCBI): domain Eukaryota; kingdom Metazoa; phylum Arthropoda; class Insecta; order Orthoptera; family Tettigoniidae; genus Anabrus; species Anabrus simplex. The sequence goes on along the minus strand of NC_090274.1, from coordinate 87,833,319 downwards.
CCCTCCTCAAACAAATATACTTAAACAATCCATTTTTCTTTTCACTCCTCATTTACACACAAACAGACAGTGCTCCATTCCAAGTCCATTAGTTCACTCAGTCATATCACTATATATATATATATATTTTCTTGCTTCCACCTAAGCTTCATTTCAACTATCCACGATAAACTTAAACTATATACCACCTTACTTTAAAACTGCTTAATTTTTTTTACATACAAACAGTTTCCATTCCAAGTCCATTAGTTCACTCAGTCTTCTCAATCTACAGGACCACACTTATGTCAGACTGTTAGCCTTCTCACATTTCTTCCATCCTATTAAACTTAGTACATTAAACATCAAGAATCCCTCAGTTTTACACCCCTCCTCAAAGCATCTACACCATTTAATTTTTTTTCATATGACCTACTTTCATAATTTCCATACTGCCAACATTTTCTCCTTAACTACGGTCCCACTTAATCTATCTCAATTCTATTACATACACCTTCTTTATACCCCCTCCTCCCACATATACACTTAAACAAGCCATTTTTCTTTTCACTCCTCATTTACACACAAACAGACAGTGCTCCATACCAAGGCCATTAGTTCACTCAGTCATCTCACTATATATTTTTTTTTGCTTCCACCTAAGCTTCATTTCATCTATCCACGATAAACTTAAACTATATACCAGCTTCTTCAATTTACACTACCCGCAAGCCTACTCAAACTCCCCTTTTATCAACCCTTACCTAATTTTATCAGGCTTTCCCTTGTTACCAACTCTTCTCATAAACACATCTACTCTCATATTCCTCAAGTCATTAATCAATCACCTCCTCCCATCCTACTACTTCTCTATCTACTTTCCAACAATTTGCCCCAAGCGGATCACCTTTCCACAGGGCAAAGTGTTCTCCCCCTTTCCCCTAACACTACAGCCCCCTCTTCTGATATCATGGTTACCATGATACCCTTCCCGCTTCTGCTCAGGGCGAATATCCATTCCTCTGAGCAGAATGCCTACCCCCTTCCTCCCTCGGCAAGCACCACATTATCTGCACAACCCCTGTTACTCCCTCAATTTCTTTATAAATATAGCTCTGGCCACATTTAAGAATTTCGCTATATTCGTTCCTTTCTCCCACTCTCTACATAACCAAGATGTCATCTTATAGCTTTTCCCTACCATGTCCAGCTCCTTCTTACTTCGTAGTTTGATCTTTATCTCCGCTAAAGCTCGGCATTGATTAAAAATATGCAGGTCCTCCCACTTCTCTCCACATAACACACATCTATCCCTATTCTCACTCCCTACCCATCCCCTGTTCCTCGGAACACCCAATACCCACCAATACAAATCTCTCTTATCCCTTCTACCTTCAAACTCCGTTTTAGAGTTTATTACTTCCACCAATGTATTTAATACTGATAAAGAGACTCTCTCTCTACATTCCCCTATTAATCTCTGTCTTTCAATATCTAGTAGTCTTCCCTCTATCCTTTCCCATACCCATTTATTCCTACCACCCCCCAGACCTCTCCATATACCCCGAATCCAATCTTTTGTAACTTTTTTTGCACTTATTCACCCAGTAAGCTTCATTCGTCATACCTTTCTGAAAACTAAACGTTTCTTGTACTAATGCCCCACCCTTCCCTTCCTCCAAACGAATCCAGTACTTGAACACCCTCTTAGCTATTTCAACCTCTATCGATTCTTTACAGACTAATCTGGCACCGGCATTGGCTGTACAATTTGGGAGGACCATCATGATCTTACTAAATTTCGCCACCACCTGGTTTAGTTCACCCCTGCCCTCCTCCATTCCCCATACTTCAACCCCAAATAGCATTTTGCTCATTACCAGTGATTTAAACACCGTTTTCTGAATTTTGTATTTAACGTCTGGAAATTTCTTTTCTAATACCCATACTGCCGCAAGCGCTCCTCTTCCTTTAAATTTTGCCACCTTACACTGATTTTTCAAGCAGAATTCTTACTAATTATTACACCTAGGTACTCAATTTTTCCCCCTGGTCTAATTTCTTCCTGATCTAGCCCCCAAACTTCCTTATTCTTTCTCCCACCCCTTTTCCTACACACCATTATCTGAGTCTTTCTTAAATTTACTCTAAGAGACCATTTCCTAGTATACTCAACTACCTTGTCCAACCCTTTTTGCAACCCACTTGCCGTCAAAGCCAAAATCAATAAGTCATCCGCGAATAGCAACCCCGGAACCTCCATTTTCCCTATCCAAGGGCATTGCAATGCGTCTCAACCATGCCCCTCTAAAATATTATTTATAAATAATATAAATAATATCGGGTGTAGCTTACACCCCTGTCTCACCTCGCTTTTCGATTCAAAACACTTACTCAACCTTCCATCCTGCAATTTAATCATCACAAACACTTCCTCATAAATAATTTCTATTGCCACCCTCATTTTCTTCGACATTCCAACCTCCTTTAATCTCAAAAATAGCGCCTCCCTACTGACCGTATCGAAGGCTTTTTCTAAGTCGATCGCTGCTATAAATAATTTACGCCCTGCTGTCCTCACATACTTTGTAATCAAAGTGTCCAGAATCCAGGCGATAAGGAGCTACATTCGGCAATACCTTCAACCGGTTCTATTACCTATTACCTTCACCCAAAAAATTCAGCTTCCATTTATGGACAATGTCAAAAACCGGGTTAATATTAGGAATACGGTCACTAATTGGACTAGTAATTTGTGAATAAGAGTTCACGCGTACTTCAACGAGGGCATTTTCACCACTGGCAATCGGATCCCTCGCTTCAAGGTATCTAGCTCTCTCACTAGCAGATACGGAACACGTGTTAATGTTATCTAATTCATGACCCATATCTTTTACATTGTTGGAGATATCTCAATTAAAAATTTCACTCTCACTGCCCATATTCAAGCCATTATCTCTTTCCATAATTAGGAGTCGGGCTGAGTGGCTCAGACGGTTAAGGCGTTCGCCTTCCGACTCCAACGTGGCAGGTTCGATCCCGGCTCAGTCCGGTGGGATTTGAAGGTGCTCAAAAACGTCGGCCTCGTGTCGGTAGATTTACTGGCACGTGAAAGGACTCCCGCGGTACTAAATTCCGGCACCTTGGCGTCTCTGAAGACCAAAAAGTAGTTAGTGGGACGTAAAACAAATAACATTATTATTATTATTACATAATTAGGACGGAATTTCAGCAGCAACAGACACGCAAAGGATAAAGGATCTTCGTAAATAAGTAAGCATACCTAAAATTAGGTGACATCACACGTGGAGACAGGGGGTTACTCGGAAGTGATTTAACATGCCCAGAAAACATTTTCATCCCCAGCTCAACCTATTCCCAATTTTATTCGAAGGAGATTACCCAGTCTAACCGCGTGACTGCTACCATTTGAGCCACACCGCGCAAGTACAAAACCTGCTCAACGTGCCTAATATAACGTCATTAGCTAAAAACTGAGGCGGGGATCGAGACTGGGAGAGGCCAGATGTCATAAGACTTCAGCTGGAAATGAACCTCTCGGCATGAGCCTAGTATCTTACAGGGATGTATCAACAGTCTCACTGCGACGGTATACCATCATTCAGAATCCAATTATATTACAATCAGTTGAACCGCTTATAAGCGTGCGATTGCATTCAGATTATCCCCACATAAACACGACGCAATACACACAGTTCATTAAAAGGTGGTCTAATTTTCCAACAGTTATTAATTTCATCTACTCAACCTATCTCCACTCCCGTATATCACACCTCCCTTCTTTTATATCTCTTATTTTTACAACTATCCGTCAGCCCCCAAAATGTATACTCCTACGCATCAAAGAGCTGACTAATGGAAATAACTATTCGTAGAACGTCCACAGTAGATTTAAAAGGAGCACGAACACGACCTACAAAAATAATGTTAAGGGCCAAAAGCATGCGCACAGCATACATACATACATTGTATTTACTTCTAAATTTACATTGACTATTTCTGTTCTAAATTTGGTAACTTACCCATCCACAAGATGTATTGTAATTCATTGCTATTAGTGATTGGCTCATAAAAGTTATTGTGTCGGAAAACATCACGACACGTTGAAACTTGTGCGTCAAAATTATCCACGGTATCCCTCTTGGAACATTTTCCGGTGCTGTTTCGTTTTGACTGTTCGAGTGACGCCATGCATCTTGCACCTACGCGATTAATGCGTGTTTGTGTGTTTAGGCCTGAAAAATTATTTTTGGTCTTGTAGAACAATATTCTGTGCTCCCACATATTTCTGCTATAGACATTTTTGCGCGATTTTCCATCCATGCAACTATATCTGATGAGCAAGAATATGTGTGATAGTTATAATTGTTTACTGCACTTTGTACTGGTATGATAAGGTTGCTGTCAACTTGTGTGATGTGTGGTGGAGCGCTGGCCACGTGGCATCACTTAACGTGTTTATCTACTGGCATATGGTGAAGATCTGCTATTCTTCAACCAAGTAAGACCATTCCATGTTTACTCTACCTAAAATGTTGGACTGTCATCTTCTGTAATCAACGTGTGAAGATTTGATTTGGACATTGAAATTGTACCATGTAATGTTGTATCCAACGTCTCAACTTTTTGCCTTCCCGTGTTTTGGCTTTCGGAGGGGGGAATCTGTGACATGAATTAAAGCTAACCTCGTTTATTTGACAAAGGTATTTGTGTGTGGGGAATTCATCTACCATTATCGCCCATTGTTTGAATTGCAGTGAATTTATGACTGAACTATGCATATTTCAATGTGTAATCTGCTATTGATACGTCAGTAGCTTCGATATTTCTCATTCGCTCAGTAAGCTAGTTGATTTGCGCGCGCAGGCGCACTATTCCCCTGAACTAAGCGATGTGCTTCTTGCTCGCTGCAAACGAGTCATTTGGTAGCCAAGTGCCATCATGGACGCTATTACTAACCGTGTTCTGTGGAAGATGCGATTGAGAGTGTGGAATGGAGCGCGATACCCCTGGCTGATAGCCATGTAAACCAAGGCATTTGTCTTAGTTGCAGTATATTTAGTGTTTTCATATTTTTTATTTACCGTTCTTTAGTATATAAGTGACTGGAATATCTGCGTGAGCGTGCTTCATTGCAAAATGACTTAACAACGTAAGCTATCGGATTATATTAAATTGGACACCCAAGGATGTAAGTACAAGTATCCTTTTAATTGTTTCGAAACTGTTTTTGTTATTTGGAGAAGAAGAGTCTGAGTAACACGCTATCATTGACAGTAATACTGTGGGAAATTTCGGCAACGCTGTCAGAATAAATTGTATCAAGCAAACCCCGCAACTGTAATTTGAAATTACGCCTACTTTTAAAAGACCCGTCGGCGACGGTTTATTCGTTAAATTAACGTGGGATTTTTCTATCCTCAAGATTTTAAAATGTAACATGTTTGTAAAATTCAATATTCCAATTGTAATTGATAATGGGGTAATTCTGGAACTCGGTATATGCGCGGATGGGAGGCAAATTTCTCCATTCATTTTATTTCATTGAGAATATTGTTGTGATACCTTTCCTGTTCCTTAAAGTTATTGAGGTTATTATTATTATTATTATTAATTTAGTTGGTGGATTTCTTTCTATATTTCCTGGTTCAGTGCTGTGGTCTCTATAGCACTGTTATCAATGCATTGGATGATGCTATGTGCTAGTATAATTTTCGTGATGGGATCAGTCTTTAACTCCTTACTGGGATCGTTTATTTCCTGTCTTATTCGCACATTACCGTATTCCAAGACCTCCTGAAAATTAAATTCAGTACCCGGCATTTTAATCCACTATTAATAGTTTGTTGGAGGAAATGACTGTCACACATAAAATACATACCGATGACGAAATTTAACGCGGAAGGGAGAAGCCCACTCCAAGAGTAGGTTCATCAAAAGACCGGGAACAAGTACTCACCTAAAGGTTTAACCTGCCTTAACATGTCATGTGTAATGAGCCACACCATTAAAGTTAAAAGATATTAATCAACACATTCATACCTACAGATGCAATTGAAATTCTACTAAGTAAATGAAAAGAAATATCTTGTCAATTAAAATTAATATTGTGAATCAACTGAAACCAGAAGTTGAAATATTTCTTAGATCAAGATAAAAATTGAAGGTTGAGTTACCTCAAAACAACCTTACCTATATCCCTAATATATTATTATTACCACTATTATTATTGGAGTGTGTACAGTGTCCGGAACCTCAGAATTAGAACAGGCCTTGGTTTACTAGGCAAGGAATATTGTTAAATAAAAATGAATTTTGGTACTTGACATGCAGAATCAACTGCCAATATTAAAAAACTGACTAGCACAATTAATTCAATAAATAGATTTCACATTTATCTGACTAGCTAGCAGAATAAATGACAGCCATTAAGCACAATTCCGTCTATGAGTAATATTCGGAGACGGTCATCTATTTTTCAACAAGATAGGGCAGAGAAAAAGAAAATCATCATTAAACAAACTCGGAACCGGGCAACCGGCCATGATAATAGGCAAGGCAATAAGCTTAAAGAAATCTAGCCTTACGGCCATTGATAATTTTGAGGTTTCGTTTACATTAGGGAAGAATACCACGAAATGCAATTGTGAACTTTATGCCTACACTCATCATGCGATGTTCACATAACACCTTTAATAATCTTAACCTCGAGTTAGAGCCATGATACAGCTTTTAAAACTTACTAGAAGGGATGATTATTGAATTAAGGTTATCATTTTAGCACATTTTAAGAATTCTAAACAGAATAATTGCGAATTACAGATGTGGCATATCTGCCGATCACACGGCCACTGGAATCAGTTCCACACATAAATTTTAACTCACAGCATACAAAAAGGTTATATATTTACCTTGAGGATCGGACCACAACACTACCTGATTAAAAATGGAAATTGAATGAAATAGTTTACCACATGGGCTCGTGAAACGGATGAAAATGATTTGCAATTAAAGAAAGGTAATATTCGTGGTAAATCAAACAATAACTGCTGGTGCTGACTTGAAGAAAACAACATGGAAACACGAAAAGCCACAAAGGTTTTTATCCAGGATCAAAAATCCTTCCTGCACACATTCTTTTCTGACACACAACCCAATTTGCTTCCGATTCAGAAACCATCTTGCTCGACTACAGACGTCATAATTCATTTGTCCAGTTCAACTATTTGCCTCATTGTCGGAGTTCCGAGTGGCAGCTGCGCAGTGCGCCACCAGCTGGCTGAGTTATTAATGAGGAACGCCAACAGGCTGCGCAGCGATGCACACTCGTTTCTATTCATAATTTGACACGAATCTCAATTTACCTGCGAAAGGAGCTAAAGTTCCTAATAATGTCTCAATGACAAATTTAAAATTCTATACATTATTATTCCAAAATCGTGGTTGTAGGGAACTGAAAATTGTTTCCCCTATTCCTTAAAGATACTTACGTACACGCTCCCCAGACTATTCATGTCCGTGTTTTCCTTTTTACTTCCATTACGAAGTGTCATTTATCTTATTTCCCTCTACGCTACAAATGTGTGGGCCTTGCCTGTTGTTTGATGATTTTGTGTCAGCTCGGCTTGGGAAGCTGTAGACTTCATTGTGTGTACCACTGTTCAGTTAACTGCGAAATTTTAATATCGTTTCCCTTCGTAATTTGTAACTAATTTGGGAAATATTTTTATTTGGATTTTTGCAATTCTCTTGTCTCTTCATTTAATTATTTATGTATGGAAAATTTGGTTTGCGACCTTTGGTTTTAAAATTGTGCGTGTTACCATGTTTCTGGGATGATTGAAATGTTTATGAAAAACTGGCCAGTGGTGTATTTAATTCTTAACGTGCGGATCCGTCTTAATATTTGTCACTTATTGATTCTGATGCGAGCTTCAGAGTACACTTATTTCTCTGTACTGTAAGAGTTACTTTTAGTTCGTAATGTGAGTGAGTTTTCACAATTTTAATTTTGTTTAAATAAGAATTTTGTCTCTTATTTGAATTCATCAATTTAATAAGAAATACTTGCTTTTGGGGGTATAAGTTCTCCAAATTACTTATTTTATTACATCGTAAGGATTATTTTACATTGTTATCTGAGTGCGCAATCATAATTTTATTTATGTAAAAAACTGAGTATTTAATGCATAATTAAAACGGTTGATTTTATCATTAAAGTATTTGCTACCGGGCGAGTTGGCCGTGCACGTATAGGCGCGCGGCTGTGAGCTTGCATCCGGGAGATAGAAGGTTCGAATCCCACTATCGGCAGCCCTGAAGATGGTTTTCCGTGGTTTCCCATTTTCACACCAGACAAATGCTGGGGCTGTACCTTAATTAAGGCCACGGCCGCTTCCTTCCAACTCCTAGGCCTTTCCTATCCCATCGTCGCCATAAGACCTATATGTGTCGGTGCGACGTAAAGACCCTAGCAAAGAAATATTTGCTCTTTATTTTGTTTATTTTTCAATATATTGCAGAAAGTTTTAAATCTTATTTAAGTATCAATCATATTTTTTCTTTTCCTAATTTTTAAGTAAAATTTTATTTTCTGAATTTTAATTTCGCTTTTATTTAGTAGTTAGCGATATTGACATGGCCACCCCTCAGGTAGTAAGCTAAGACCCTGTCATCTTATCCTTTAGGTTCTGGGTCCTCAAAGTCGGAACGTTTAATGTTCCAGCCCCCAAAGGTATTTTGCGTCTTGTGCTCATTTTGTCATTTCATGTGATCATTGTTGTGTATAGGCTTGGGCGTTGCAGAGGGTTTTGGAACAGAAGCATCAATCCAGAAAGGATTGAGGGAAAGCTACAGTTTGTCACCCTCCTTTCCAATGTTTACATAGAACAGACAGTATAAGATATCAAAGAGGAATTTGGAAAGGGATTCACAATCAAACGAGTGGAAATGAAGACCTTGAGATTTGCCGATGATATTGTTATTCTATCTCAGACTGCACAAGATCTCGAGAAGCTGCTGATTGTTGTGGACGAAGTCTTGGTTAAGTAGTACAAGATGAATATAAATAAGTCCAAAACAAAAGTAATGGAATGCAGTCGAACGAAGGCAGGTGATGCAGGAAATATTAGATTAGGAAATGAAGTCTTCAAGGAAGTAGATGAATATTGTTACTTGGGTAGTAAAATAACTAACAATGGCAGAAGGAGGACATAAAATGCAGACTACAACAAGGAAGGCAGAGCTTTCTTAAGAAAGGACATTTGCTCACTTCAAACATTGATAGGAATTAGAAAAATGTTTCTGGAGACCTTCATCTGGAGCGTGGCATTGCATGGAAGTGAAAAATTGACAACTAGCTCAGGAAGAAGGAGAATAGAAGCTTTCTCAAATGGGGTGTTACAGAAGAATGCTGAAAGATGGATGGATCGTATCACAAATATAGAGATACTGAATCGAATTGGTGAGAGATCGATGGGTAAATTTGACAAGAACAAGGGACAAAATAACAGGACACGTCTCAAGACAACCAGGACTTATTCAGTTGGTTGTTGAAGGAAGTTTAGGCGGTAAGAACGTTAGGGGTAGTCGAAAGTAAGAATATGACAAGCAGATAAGGGCAGATGTTGGATACAATAGTTACGTAGAAATGAAAAGGTTAGCAAAAGAGAGGGTGGCATGTAGAACTTAACCAGTCTGACTGATGACTAAAGAAACAGTAACATTAAAAATGGCACCCAGCATGAGGTGTTTAAATATTTGATTTGATGATTTTAGTCATATGACGATGTTTATTAATGATTTTGTTACTAACGTATATTATAGTATACCCAATATGCACTCTTCAATATACTTCCTACCATATCCATTACGACAATGTGGGCGCTATCCAAAAATCGCAAACATGTGTGGTCGAATATCAGATTAGGTTGAAATATTACCACATTGAACAAAATGTTGTGGACGTGTCTAAAAACCGCTGTCTTTTAACACGCAACTAAGATTTCTATAACTAAGTGCATATTCAACTCAGACTTCTGGCCAAAGCGTTTACACACATCAATCTCAACCAAGTGGGAGAGATGCAATGTTGCTTGTTCTCGAAGAATGCAATACGTAATAAAACTAATTATCGCAGTGATCGAAGGAATGTAGACGCACCCTAGTATCCGTCAGCGTATGTTGTCGAAGAACTGCCTTTTAGAAAACTTCTTCGCAGAGTCATTACAGAACGGGGACTCTCTTTAGTATGGATAAGCAGGTGTTGCTAGTCGCCTTGTCTGGACGCTCACGATGAAAATTATTAGAAAACTGATTACCACATTATTTACAAAAATGTGCACGCTCACGAGAATGTGTAAGTACGTGCCTAATAAGACTAAACTTTACGGTAAACTTAGAAGGACATTGATAACAGAAAAATTGGACGCTCACCAATATGTATAAGGAGGTGACGCTGAAGACTCGTCTTCTCAGGAAATGTCTTACCACATTGTCTACAGGAATAAGAAAGCTAGTCAGTATGTGTAAGAAGGTGGCGTCGAAGATTAGACCTATCAGAAAACCTCTTACCACATTGTTTACAGGAATATGGACGCTCACCAGTATGTATACGAAGGTGACGCTGAAGACTAGTCTCGTGAGAGAAAGTCTTACCACATAGACTACAAGCATGTGGATGCTCTCCAGTATGTTTAAGAAGGTGACGCATTAGACTCGACTTCTGCGAAAACCTCGAACCACATTGTTTACAGCAATGTGGACGCTCACCAGTATGTTTAAGAAGGTGACGCCGCAGATTAGACCTTTCAGAAAACCTCTTACCACATTGTTTACAAGAATATGGACGCTCATCAGTATGTAATCGAAGGTGACGCTGAAGACTCGTCTCGTGAGAGAAAGTCTTACCACATTGACTACAAGCATAAGGATGCTCTCCAGTATGTTTACGAAGGTGACGCATGAGATTCGACTTCTGGGAAAACCTCGTACCACATTGTTTACAGCAATATGGACGCTCAACAGTATGTGTTAACTGGTGTTTTCGAAGAATTGACTTTTGAGTAAAATTAGAACCACATTTATCACAGGAATATGGACGCTCACCAGTATGTATACGAAGGTGACGCTGAAGACTCGTCTCGTCAGAGAACATCTTACCACATTGGCTACAATCATGAGGATTCTCTCCAGTATGTTTACGAAGATGACGCACAAGATTCGACTTCTGGGAAAACCTTGTGCCACATTGTTTACAGGAATATGGACGCTCTCCAGTATGTTTAAGAAGGTGACGCATAAGATTCGACTTCTGGGAAAACCTTGTACCACATTGTTTACAGGAATATGGACGCTCTCCAGTATGTTTAAGAAGGTGACGCCGAACATTAGACCTCTCAGAAAGCCTCTTACCACATTGTTTACAAGCATTTGGACGCTCACCAATATGTATACGAAGGTGACGCAGAAGGCTCGTTTCGTGAGAGAACGTCTTACCACATTGTTGACAGGAATATGGATGCTCACCAGTATGTGTACAATGGTGACTATTAATATGCGATTTGTGAGAAAACTTCAGGCCACATTGTTTACAAGAATATGGACGCACACTAGTATGTGTAGCAATGTGACGCCGAAGGTGCGATTTCCGAGAAAACTTAGAACCACATTCATTACAACATAGTTCCCATTCGCTATTAGGATGGTTTGGACTTTTTTTCAGGGTCACAGAACATGTGTAGGTTGCATTCAGTACGAGTGGGCAACGTGCACATTACCTTACTTCCTTCCTTCGTTATCTTGCACCTACTGTTACACGTACCCATCGGACCTCCGGTAATTAATTGAACATTCCCAAATCTAGAAAACGAAAAAATAAGTTATTAAACTTTACTATTCAGATGACTAAATCAAATACAATAATCAGAAGAAAACGCAATATATGTACCAAGATTGCTTCTTATCACATAACATAGCAGACCAAACCTCAATAATTTTAGATAAAGTCTCAAACACACAAGCCCATATAATTTCCATTTGCCTAATAGAATACATGATAAGTTTGCACTTAACCACAGCACAGACAAACTATTCAAGAGGGTCCTATATGGAAGCAATTATTGTGGTAAATGCTCCCCTTACCTGCATTCGCAACTTCATTTTAATTGAGACTCATCACATTTAAGATGCCAAATAATAACTAATAATTTAATGGCTTCATCCTTAGTGAGATTATATGTTGTCAGGATTTCTCTATCATCTACTGGACATTGGCAAGGGCTTCTGGCCAATTTGACGTCCAATTTCTGAGATAATCATTTTTCTGACTGAAGCCCCTCAGCTACTTCATCTGAGCTAATACCTGTCAACGTATCAAGGTACAAATAAGAATATGCAGGAGAGTGAGATTCTTTGTGTTCGTCAGCAAGCTGAACTAGAAATTTCGGAGCAAGAAATCGGGCAGAACTTATAACAGTCGTACGGTGGTAGTTCTCTTCATCACGCTAGGATTCACAGCACACAATATTCCGAAGACTCCTGTGGTCGGGTTGCATTAACACAAACTGGTATATCTTAGGAACATCAGTTGAATGAGTTTCAAGATGGGTTATTAATCTTAAAAAATAGACAGGAAGTCAGGCTAAACTTCAGGGTCAGCCGTTTACGAAGGGTTCAAAACTATCCCATTTCAAGATTCACAACTTCTGTCAAACTCAACAGTTTGGTTGGTTTTCACGCTAGAATCTTTGAGTACACAATGATGGGGCATATGTATGCTTGATGAGTTAGAAGTCATATGGAGTATATTTTCCATGTGTCTCGTTTCACTGTATTCACGCATGAAAATTACATTACGTTACATTACATTACATTACCTGGCATTACCTAGCAAACTTATTTTCAGTGTATTCGAGCATTTTAACAGCATTATGCTTAAACTGATGTAGAGGTGACACTTGAGAACGAATAGGAAATTTGCCATTAAACCTGCCAGAATCATCCATTTCATCATTGTTCAAAATATGTTCTTCACATGCCCTTTCTTCAGGAGTAAGGAATGGTTTATAGCGTTCTTCAAGCTTCCAAAACCTCCGCTATTTTGTGTAAAGAGAATCGAGATTTATCAGCCTGGCACACCGAACTTTGGCGTTATTTCTAACAGAAAAATCAGGGATGGTGCCTGACAATCCCCAACCAAATTTGGTCATCTAACAAAGTGCGATAACCTTCCTTATGCAAGGTATTAGAAGACAAAATATCATAACAGACTTCAACTCTTCGCAAGATATAAGAGGAAGAACGCTGCTTAAATGTTGTAACACTTAAAATGACATCACGAGCAATATACGAACTGGAACAATCAATTTGTTGTGCAGGAAGTTGGCTTGTTGATTATTCACAACTGTACAGTTCAACTTCAATGTATAATCTGACACATTAGAGAACGAAACAAGGTTGCATGTGGATCATCCAGGCGATACATCAGTATTGCCTATACCAAACACAGGTAGTCAACAAACCTTAGTACGAATGACAAGTCTACAAGACACTAAGAATAAATGACTCCCCCAGTCCAATAAAATCTTCAACTAGTACAATCTCTGCTTTCGTGACAAGTCTACAAGATACTAAGAATAAATGACTCCCCCAGTCCAATAAAATCTTCAACTAGTACAATCTCTCCTTTCGTGACAAGTCTACAAGATACTAAGAATAACCCAGTCCAATAAAATCTTTAACTAGTACAATCTCTCCTGAACAGTTCTTCACTGCTATACACGTTTTGGTTAACTAAATATTTGGGGACTGGCTCAATTGCAGAACTTCTAACAGGTATATCATTATTGGGAATTGTTTGTTCTTTACAAACCAATAAGGTGTGGGGTCCATTGTACCGGGGACACTTGTGTCACTTACACTGTTTAAATACATGAGAACCAAAAAATATAGATACCAAAGGTTACTTTCCCTCACAAACTTGCAGTGATAATTAATGTTTGTTTGAAATTTCTACAATCAGAATTGCTATGATTATCAAGTTTTCAACACTCACCATTAAAGAAAATGCTCTTGTTGGTACTGTGTAATAAAATCTAAAACAAATGACAATGACAAATGGGCCATGAATTAAAGAAAATTAGTGGAGCCAATTTACAATACCTTATTTTCGGAGATAATGCTCGTTGTCCACAAGGATCCAAAATCCATGCACTGATCCTTATAATACTATTAATTACTGGTAATGTAGAACCATGGCCTTCCTCCTATAGTGGTACAAATCATACATGTCGTACTCGTGGCGTTCCTCTGATGGTGGTACTAATCACAGGTAATATAGACAAAGGGCATGCCGTACATAATGGCACCCCTCAAATGTAACACAGACCGATGGTGTTCCTCACACAGTGGGACTAAACACGGTCACCGACTAGATCAATGATGATGATGATGATGATCATAATTCTTGTTCAAAGGGGCCTACCCGCTAGGTAACCAGACCCTATTGGTTTGAGGTGCAACAAAATGAAACAATAATTAAAACATCAACATGTATTCATCGACAAGATTCTAAAGTAAATGATGGTGAAGAATTAGCATGAATTCAAAACAATCAGTGGATCCAAATGACAATGCTTTAATGACTTCACTATGCAGGGTAGGATTAAAAATAACTTTAGGATAAAACATGCAACTTAGCTTGGAGTTCCAACGCTCAATGATGCATCAGCCTGTTTGCATCCCGGAGTCAGCGTGCTTTCCTCCTCCAAAGAGCGAGTTTGCTACATGTTTTTGGTCCTATAGCCAAGAACATCCACCCGATGGATGATAAGTTCGAATCCGCAGTTAAGAAGATAGTTTTAAAGTGGTTTCACATTTTCATACCAAGCTGGTTAACATGTCACTGTACTGTGAAACTCCTTCTCCTCAAAGACATAGTAGCGCTTAACCTCTTCCTTATTGACAGAGTACTGTATGACCTCTTCCTACCTAGTACTCTTTACCGTTACAAAATTGAGAAAACCTCAGATTTATCTCTCGGACCTCTTAACAGACAACCAACCATACACCTTTATTGAATAGACCTAAATGATTTGCTGTTAAAATTTATACTTCATCAATTCACATTCAAATAACTGCCTTCCTCACCACCACCATTAAGGAACAAACGCTGAATCTGCGTGTTCTGAGATAGAGATTTGAACCCCAAAAACTACAACAAAAACTCCACTCATATTCACTTGAAAACGGGTATTGATATAATCGTTTTACATAGAATCGGTTCATCATGAGATTCGACTATTGATTAGTGTCACTATTATAATTAGACTTATGTTTTAATGGTCCACATTTTCAATCCTATAGTATGCAATGTGTATCGACTATATACTGTAGTATTGGAAAGGTGGACCACTAAAACATACGTTTAATTATTACTGTTATAACAATTCAATACGGATCAAAAACAACCAATTTATATCCTATGATATTGAGTAGTATGGCAAAGCAACTATGAGCTGCGACATAACAACTTCAACAGAAACCAACAGAGAGCACCATCAGTTAGAAATATACCACCTGCGGGAAAAGCTTCTTCCATGATGTCCGCAAATTCTACACCATAACCACCACCATGACGACAACAAATTGCGATGGAGAAGAATGCAGGGAAGAAGGCTAGGAGCCTGGAAGACAGCGATTCTCCAATCCCAAATAATTGCACGTAGATTGCTATTGCTCCAGAGGAATAAATCCCGTTTGTATTGACGGGCAGAACACACACTCCACTCTCAATGAGGCGGCACATCACATCTCAACATCAGAATGATATTCTTTTTGCCAGTTGCTTTACGTCGCACGGACACAGATAGGTCTTATGGCGACGATGAGACAGGAAAGGGCTAGGAGTGGGAAGAAAGCGGCCGTGGCCTTAATTAAGGTACAGCCCCAGCATTTGCCAGGTGTGAAAATGGGAAACCACGGAAAACCATTTTCAGGGCTGCCAACAGTGGGGTCCGAACATACTATCTCCCGAATACTGGATACTGGCTGCACTTAAACGACTGCAGCTATCGAGCTCGGTTTGGGAGAGTGATATTCTAGCGCCGTTCCATTTACCAGCTGCAGACCGATCGACGATATTACCGCCAGTAAATATCAGGAGGTAAGCAGAGGAAGCAAGAAACCTGCACTGCTCACACAAGGTACAACCCAGTGGCACAACAACAAACACTGGTCTGCCTGTCCCAATCTACACAGTGAAGATGAGAAATCTGAACCAGGATATCAACCACTTGCTCCAAATCTACAATATAATCACCAAGCTTCTGCCCAAAGCCACACGAGATTATCTCCTAGAAATTCAGCACAGCAAAGATGGGTACCCCATCAAAATTTCTAAAAATATTTATAGAGTGCAAGTCAACAAAATAGGACTGGCACATTTTGGACACAAGCTACAGCACAGAACCAGGCTCAACAATGCTGCACAACTAACCGCCTTTGCGTCCAGCCCCCACCTGGTCAGCTGTGGTACATGGGGTTCATAGCAGCTACACGGAGGACGTTATCACGTTCAGAAACAGGGACATCAAACATTCCGGGCCATTCGGATCCGGAATTCTAAACGGACACACCTCACTGATGCGTATCCTGTCCCGGTTTATGGCAACCATGAACCAGTTTCTGAGGGATGGTTTGCTGATCTACGTGAAGCGACATCATGTGGAGGCCTCTTGGTCACCTTGACCACAGCGCCGGCACTGCGATCGCTGCGAATTCTTTGATCATCCAACTATTGCTCACTTCAAAATGTGCGATTTGTAGTGGACAACACACCTCCAGTGCTTGCACGAGAAGGGGATCACTTGCAGTGAATATCTCGGTTAAATGTAAGGGTAAACCTTAACCTTCTCCCACTCAGCCGGAAAAAGTGTTACCTATCACACCAATTGACATCCCTGCCCCTCCCTTCCCTTCCACTCTTCCCCTCCTTCCACTGCGACCATTCTGAAAACCATCACTATGGAGCTCCAAAATATTGTCCCATTCCAATGTCCTGATGTTCTGTATCAGGTCCAGCTAGCGGTGCGATTGATCTTCCAGACTCACCTTGGCGGAACTTCCTCGGCGACGTGAATGCACTGTGCATTATTTTTACCTGATCCTAGTCCACTGTTCTAGTAAATGAATGTTTATTACACTAATGTGTGTTCTTTAAGGGTCAAGTGACTGCTGCCCCAATAGATGTCACGGAGGGGTAGCAATTAGTATTCACAAATCCATCCCTTAAGAACAACATGATCATTCCTTAAACGAATATCTATCTGAAAACTTAGAGATAGAAATCACTGTTGGAACTCAAATAATAGCTTTAGAAATAATATTTATATACCTCTTGACTATTCCCCACCATAGAAAATTGTACAAAATACTGATCTAAATATAGTACTTACATCACGATCACAGATTTTAAAATTACTTCTTATACAGAAAAACTACAAGCTATTTACGATCAACTGTTACATAATATACTTACATTTCTCTTCCCCCAACCCGCTCTAAATCAGATACGAGCCCTGTATTTCTGATCCTCTGTCTTAACCTAGCAATGAACCGTGACATCACCATACTACATTCAATGGGAAGTGACAATGTCCCTGCCTTACAAACCATCAAAATGTACTACCAAACCCATAGCAACATAACCAACATCCTGTCATACCTATTGGGTAGCATACAAACAATATCAGACATAATATGCAATATTGAACTACCTACTTCACAACATGAATTACATGATAAAGTTAAGGAATTAGAATCCCCGCTAACTATTGGCAACCGACTCCACATTCCTCACCACACCTCCCGTCTACACAAACTTCCCCTGCCTCCCTAAGCACTCCAAATATTAAAATATTCCCATGAACATTACAAGGCACACCTTCGGAACTGTGACCCAAATATTCAGGAAGAGAAGAGTTCGAACCTTATTCTACTCTTCCTGAAACCTGATGAAAAAATTAAAAAATGATGAATGCCAATTTTTTCATGTTAGAATTACAAACGCGCAAGGAAGAGTAGAATAAGGTTCGAACTCTTCCCTTCCTGAATATATGGGTCACAGGTTCGAAGGTGTGCCTTGTAATGTTCATGGGAATATTTTAATATTTGGAGTGCTTAGGGAGGCAGGGGAATCAAGCATGGTTTCAAAGACCTTCATATGACTATAGTATTTTCTCTGGAACCATCTGAGTTAAGACCGTTGAATGTTACACTTATACGAACAAGTTATTCTTCACATGAAGGACATATATTTTGCAATTTTATTTTAACAAGACAAAATTATAAACATTTTGTGACTTATATGCTTCAAGCTTGATCATCTCTCATGTGTGTACGGACTTAACAACTGAGTTTCTCACCTTCGATATTAAAGAAATTTACTTCATGGTCTGATGCACCATAATCCCATTCCATAATTTTGTACCATAATTTTTACTTGTTTTTAATCACTATTGCATGTGTGCCATGTGTTTGATACTGCATTTTGAATGTTTGTATTTTGTTCAAGTGTATCACTGGCTGATGATGACGGGTAATCAGTGTCGAAACTAGTACCACTCTTTTATGAACCACATGCGGTATAATTCACATCAATGAATTAGTATTGAAATGGGTGGACACAAAATCTCGACTCCCTCCATCTCATACCTCAGTAATACGCAAGTTTCTGTCCTCAGCACTCCACATATGACCATGTCTTTCATATCTCTGTATCCATCACAAAATATTTACCTAACGAAATATGCACAGCCCTTACCTGTCTTGATGTTGAGAATGCCCTTCAAAGGAATGATATATAAATTCCATCATCTTCGAGTTCTAAAGACAATCACCAATTTCCTAGCGAAAATCAATGTCCAAAACACATTTACCTACAACTCTCCAATTAAGGCATGAGTACCACAAGGTTCCCACTGTCACCACATTTGTGTGTCCTGTTTTGTAACAATATTACCCAACCGATATCCCCACTTTCATTGTGTCAGTTTGCTGAACACTCAGCACTACTGGCTGTGGAATCCAATAACTGATCCATGCAATCCCGTCTTCAAACCAATTTAAATGAACTTGAACAATGGCTCAATCTCTGACAAATCAAGATTAATGTCAGCAAAAAAGTACTTTTTTTTTTCCTAATAATAAATGTAGATGCCGTCCCACTAACACCCTTTCTAACCTTAAATAATCAACCCCTTGCTGTAACGACCTCACTAACCTACCGAGGTATAACGTTTCAAAATAATTTTCAATGGGATGTACATTTGGACCAAATTTATAAAGAGGCATCCCACAAGATACAGATCCTCCCCTGGCTGTCAGGTCAAACTTGAGGATTAAAAGGAGTACAAATCACACCTCCTACCAAGCACCACTTCCTACTTCCGAGTCAGACCATAGATACATTTAAACTCAAAAGGGAATTATGGACATATACAGATCGCTCACCTCTGGGGGAGGTTCTCATTGTTATTTTTTTCCTCAGAAATTATGTCAACTTGGCTTAGTCACATGAAGAAGAATTCATTAATAATTTTATGTCATCAATTGTATACTGAAACTTAAAATATATATAAATGTATCTAAGTAAAGATATAAAATATATTTAACATTTTTTCACTTCGAGAAAAACAATGTTTTCTTTTCTGTTATTATATTTGTAGTGATTCAATACTTTGACAAGAAAATTATTTTTATTTCCTACAACGTGTTTTACAAAAGCAGAAGAAAAGTTTTTAATTTAATTCCATAAAACATGTGAAATTAGCACACAACCATAACTGAAACAAATATCTGTAAATGTAATTGGCCAAAGAGTCCATTTGTTAGACTGATGGCTCGCTCCTGTAGTGGGGAGAAGGAAATAACTATTAAACTAAGAAGATTGGTTCATCTCTCTTTGCCTCTCTCTGCCTTTAGGAAAATATCTACCATGAAACAAGCCACCCGGGGTTATATTTGCAAGGATTGAGGAATAACCTTCCTCTGGGGGTACAGCAAGACTTCCATAAGATGTCATGTAGTGCAATTTTTTGCTGCAAACACTGTAAATAATAATATTCTTAATGCAAATGGAAATACACTTGATCTTATAATTACGAATGTTAACACATTAACAGTATACAGAGATGAGTGCCCCTTCGTTGAGAAGGATAGTTATCATCCTACAATTGTAGTCACACTAATATTAAACAGAGAGCGTAACCACATTTCACAACAACCTAAACAATCTAAGTGGTTATTTGACGTTAGAGGGGTTAATTTCTTTCATATGTATAAAATGTTTGAGAAAATGGATTGGTCTAAGATCGTAGAATTTGCAAATGCTGACCAGGCTGTTGAGTGCTTTTTTGCTCAGGTACACTCTGTATTTTGTGAAACGGTACAAATGAAGAATTTTCACACAAAGATAAAATATCCTCCATGGTTTTTAATTAGAAATTCAAGAGACATCACTAACACGTATGTACTCACCTTATTGTTCAACAGTATTGTCCGATCAAAACTTGAGCATTCATGTATAATTTGGTCTCCATGATATAAATATTATCGAAATCAAGTTGAAAGAGTGCAGAAACGCTTTCAAAGATATCTTTATTCTAAAAATATTAGAAATTCCCTTTTAGAAATTATGTTTCAAAATAATTTTTGTTGAATGAATTTAAATACGTATCGCTAGCCAGTGGGTGTGTAACAGCTCATCAAGTTTATCGCTGTAAGACTGTTAATGCATTAATTGACGACAACAGTTTGCTTCACGAGTTATGCTTTAAAGTTAGAAAAAAATCATTTTAGATTTTGGCAATTGTTCATAACTCCAATCTCCGAAACTGTATTTTCTAAGAACTCTCCATTTATCAATATGTGTGAAACACAATAACATCATTAATACATATCATATAGATCTTGACTTTGTGTATGAATGTGACACATATGTAAATATATTAAAAGAATTGTACTTATCAAAGTGATTTGTTAATATGTATAATATTTAAATTATTTGGTTATAGTTTATTTTTTAAATGTAGTAACAGACTTCTGTATAATTTATGTGAAGCTGTTTCATCCATTTCATCATCTCATTTACATAGCATTTTCATATTTTCTTCTTTTTGGTATTTCTGTGTGATTTGTGTCAAATAATTGGTAAAAGCTACCTATAATTGGAGTGTGTCTCTGTTGGTGGCACATTTAATAAATAAATATAATGCCACTTTTAAAGTTCACTTCTGACTCATTCTTAGATCAGCCTTTTACGCTGATGGCAGTAGAGCGCTGACCTCCTATTTTAGTGTACACAGATGTGAAAGGCTGCAATGTTACAACATCACCTCTGTCCAGTGATCCACAGATCAGCCCTTTAGGCTGATGACAGTGGAGCGCTAACTTCCAAAGTTAGTCTACACAGACTTGATAGGTATCTTTCAACATATATTTAAATTCTGAAGCCAAAACTTTAATCTCTGGGTGATGTAAACATTATGGTATGCAATTAGAAGTCTCTAAATTTCAAATCTATGAGCTCAAAAATTTAAACTCAACAAGTGAGTGAGTCCGTGGTCGCTCAGTTCTGAAATTGACGTCCATTACGTCCATATAAGCAATCCAAATATGTTATGCCTTACCCATATCCCTAGTCCCAAATAAACAATGTATACACACTATTATGTACAGAACTAAAAGTTCAACTCTGATTCCCTCAGGTTGCCTTCCGTTATGTCCCTATGAGTATAAAAGTTACACCATCTCTGTATTCCCATTAGCAAATGTGTAGCCACTATCTTGTCAGAAGTCCAGCACCAAGTCTCGAAGATCACCCTCCAATCTTTCCTCTCTATGAGTATAGCATATGTATTAAGCCTTACACCATGTGCCTGGTCTCATTAGTACAATGTGTAGCCGAAATTTTGTTCCAAGGTCCGCTCCAAGGGAGCTAATGCTTCTGCACATTGCCTATGCAGTGGCCTCCACGGTATGCGCTAGCCTTGCATCTTGGTAGGTGTGTTAAGTACCAACTGATGTACCCAACTTAGCACACGAGAGCGAAACGCAGGCAACCAAGAATGAGTTAGGTCGAAAATTTATAATTCCAATAACGGACTATTATATAGGTATTATAAATTTACTCATTCAGGACAAATATTCATGTTCCCTATGGGAATCAACATCTATATCATCTGATGGCCAGGCAGGCATCAATTTTTGGAAGTGAGACATAGTGTCTCATTGTGCATTGGCACTGCTTATGGCTTCAAGTAGCCTACGCAGTGGCCTCTACGGTATGCATTAGCCTTGCATCTTGGTAGGTGTGTTAAGTACCAACTGATAAGCCCAACTTAGCACACGATGGCGAAACGTAGGCAACGAAGAATGAGTTAACTGGAAAATATATAATGTCCAATTAGGGACCTTTACATTGGTGCCAACTAGGCAACCTGCTGATTACAGGCTGACTTACTTTAATTTCGTGCAATTTTCTCACAAGCCATGATCAAACCAACAAGTTTAGACCATGAGCGAAGTACAGGAAACAGAATTCGAGAACGATATGCATGGACCTGTGCTGCCTTGAACCCAAGATATTGGGATATTGAGGACTTCACCCCACGTCTTGTCTGCAGAGAGAGCTACTCAACATATAAATAGCAAATTCCATATTGTTGAGGTTTATGGGTGTAAAATCTAATTAAGCTCAACGGTACTTACTTGTCTTCTTCTTTGACACAAGCGACCAGCTGACCTACTGTGTGTTCATCTACACTTATTTCATTCTTAATATCGCTGGAAGGCTGTAATGAACAAATATGCAAAACAAAGTAAGAAATTACAGTAAACAGATAACTAGAGTAAATGTTTATAAAAAGACATGACACAGCTGACAAAATAAACTGCATAATTGCACAATAACAATATCAATTTATTCTCCCAATGTAAAAAGGAAACAAGCAAACAAGTGTTAAGTCAAAATTATATGAAGAACAAGAATAAGAAAAGGAACTCATAAAAGATAAAGAGGGCAGCACTGGAAGAGGGAGCAAAAGAAAAAGAAAAACTTGAAGGACAACAATAATCTCTGCAATTTTTTCTTCTCTTCCTACAACTTCCTGTCATCGTGTTCATCGTATTATGTGTCCTTAAATGACTGGTCACTTGTTTCTTTCTTGTGTTCCCGCAGACGACTCTCATTGTCAGAAAAACATACATTGGATCTTAATATATGAAAGGTCTACCTCTTGCCTACCATGTTCAATTTCGTACAACAAATAGTTAGTTGTTGAACTTTTCATCGACTCTAGAAAATCTGAAGGCTTTATTAATACAGACTTACAACATTTACATTCAGATTTTAAAAGATAATGATGGCCGTGTTCTCTACGGATAGCAAGTACACCGCATTCCCGGAAGCCACAGAATTGATTCTCGGACAAGTCAGAGATTATTATCACGCTCTGACGGCTAGTTGCTGGTCCAGTCAGGCTGTATGAGAACAAAGAAGTTGTTATTTAATAGAGAGAGAGTCCATAGTCTAAAAAGCCAAGAATAATAGCCAAGAAAATTTGTCTTGCTCACCAAACACCGACTTATAAACTGCAGGCCATCAGGCTGAGCAGGGGTCGCTTGACAGGGTAATGTCCATCAGAGCTGTAGAGCCACAGGTTTTGGTTTGGTCTTAAAACGATTCTGTTCAAGAAGTTTAAAACTACCTAGTATGTTTTTTAGACATGACCCGAAATGCCTAACATTTTTAAAAAAATTATCATTCAAGTGAAGTAGCCTACACTTGACTTTGTATGCAATGTTAGATTAATGTTATCTCTCGGGTTTTTTGAAAGAGAGAAACCTTACGCTTTGCTTCCTCGCAAGTGAACCTTCCACTGTTCTAACAAAGGTGAAAGGATTCAATTTAGTTAAATGTCATTGATTATTTCATCAACAGAACAATATTTAAATGAATTCATCAATCTAAACCTAACTAATGACAGTTGAAGGATCATAACTAATGTCGTATATTTTGAAACTAACAACCAGCAAAACAGAAGAAACTCCCATTGTCCTGTGTAGCAAATGCTGCAAAAAAGTCAAAGATCCAAAGCACAGGATAATACTTCCCTGGAAAATCACAAGGCTCAATTCATCTCAGATGAGTCTCTTCAGGAACGGCTGCATCTACGGATATGCCACGAAGCACATGTATGTAGAATTATATTGACTGTAATGTAAAATTTTATATCGGAAAGGCAAACCCGTTTGTTCACAACAACAAAGCTTTAAACAACAATCTATATTAACTTCATGAGAAGAAACATGCTTGAAACAGGCGATTCTCCAGATGTATCCATAAAATGACGGGTCATATGAAGATTAAGTAGGCCACAGGTGGATGAAAACAGAAACGATGTTTAATTAGCTCTAGTAAATGAAGGCAAACTGACGTACTGGAGAAAAGATGGTTCGAACTTTCAGAGGGACAATACTGCTGATGAGACGCTATGCAATGGAATCTAATAATGTCACTGACAGCACACGTTAGTTTTATACCTACCTTACCTTAGAGCATACCTTCTCACATCACACGTGCGCAAATTTAGGTCAGTGTTGTCACGATGTTTTGGAATCGTACAGCACGAGCGTGTCCTCAAGGTCTTCAAGAAGCTTGCAGCGAAGCTGCATAGCCTTACAGGACAGTGGCATGTTGGGTAAAAGACTTTTTTTTTTGCTAGCGGCTTTACGTCGCACCGACACAGAGGTTTTATGGCGACGATGGGACAGGAAAGGCCTAGGAGTTGGAAGGAAGCGGCCGTGGCCTTAATTAAGGTACAGCACCAACATTTGCCTGGTGTGAAAATGGGAAACCACGGAAAACCATCTTCAGGGCTGCCGATATTGGGATTCGAACCTAGTATCTCCAGGATGCAAGCTCACAGCCGCGCGCCTCTACGCGCACGGCCAACTCGCCCGGTGTAAAAGCCTTTAACGAGGGACGCCAATAAGTGGCAGACGTGTGTCAGCCAGGTTATCCTAATGTCAGTGAAGGGGAAGTGCATGTTCTTGCCGTGTTAATGGACACTGCTCGATGTCATATAGCATGTGAGCTGGCCCAAGACACCGGGTCAACTTGGTGCTTCGGGTGAGTTTCTATTTACAAAAGGAATTCCTCGTTGTCTCCGCTTCCGTCAAGCTAATACGCAATTTATTTCCTTCCTTTAGGTCCGCCTTGGTTCGAAATCTTTCTAGACCCTCCAAAAATCCTTCTGAACATATTGTGTTTTCAAGAAATCTCGGCCATCAATCTACAATACTCAAATTTATGCATATTTATGGCTACGGGTTTCAAAATATAAGATCAATATTACGTGGAAAATATACTAATGTATTTTCTTTGCTATTTGTTTTAAGTCGCACCGACACGGATAGGTCTTATGGCGACGATGGGATAGGAAAGGCCTAGGAATTTCAAGGAAGCGGCCGCGGCCTTCATTAAGGTACAGCCCCGGAATTTGCCAGGTGTGAAAATGGGAAACCACGGAAAACCATCTTCAGGGCTGACGACAGTGGGGCTCCAACCCAATATCTCCCGATTACTGGATACTGGCCGCACTTAAGCGACTGCAGCTATCGAGCTCGGTCTAATGTAATTTAATTTACAGTATTCACACAAGATATTAGTCTCTATACTCTAGATACTATCAAGACAAACTCGAACATTCTACACAGGTCATTAACATATATACTATGATTTTTTTTGTTAAGAATGAAGCCATGTTTTCCAGTGTTGACTTAGTTTAATGTAACAAAGGCTTTTCAGTCCGTCAAACACACAGCAAATACAATGTAAATTATAACACTATAAACATACCTGTAAAATACACACTAACATACAAAGAATGACATGTTTCGTTCTACAAGAAAATCCTCAGATTCTATCAAATCACTTAAAAACAAGCTTATATATGTACAGTATTGTTTACGTAGCGTAAACTTGTCCATGATAGAGAGTTTAGTGATAACATGAAACAGTAATG
The DNA here is from genome assembly GCF_040414725.1 of Anabrus simplex. NCBI lineage: Eukaryota > Metazoa > Arthropoda > Insecta > Orthoptera > Tettigoniidae > Anabrus > Anabrus simplex. Next base: position 87,807,235 of record NC_090274.1, on the reverse strand, counting down.
ACAAAAATAAAATATGTACAATTATTAATATAATTAAAACTTACGTAATTATCTAGACTGCCGATGTTAAGTCCGTTGTCACCAAATACTATCTCAGGACTGTGGTCGTGGAAAGTTTTTGGTGGGGCACGCTGCGCGTGGAGAGGGGAGGGCAAGAAAGGGAGGGGCCTTGTAGAGCGATATGGATCTCTCCTATTGGATGATTAAATCGAGTACACTATACAGTAGAGAGGGGAGGGAGAAGTAGGGCGGAGCGGCTGGAGCGCTGTGGAAACTTCCATCATCACTGAAGAGGGGAGAGATGTTATTGACCTATTTCATTTTAAATGTACCTTTATGTAATATGATGAATGCAATTTAATAATTATTTTTTAAAGTAAGGAACGGTATTATTATTATTATTATTATTATTATTATTATTATTATTATTATTATGATAAAAGCAATTTAATGAGTAGGTTTTGTCAGATATTATGTGAGTAGAGCGAATAGGGGGAATTATTTAAATGTGTATGCTCATTCAGATTATTTGTATTAGCATTTTTGCGACGTAAATTTCTATTGCTTCTTTTATATTCAAAGATTTACTTTTATTTTCGAAGTGTAAATTTTTAGATCAGTAATAATGTTTGTGAAATGGTGTGAACAGTCGTATATGTGCTCCCCGAAAGCTGAATGCCGATTATATCTGATCACGTTTTTGTGTTCTTCGTATGTTGTATGGAAATTACGTTTTGTTTGACGAAACATACATATAGGTATTTTACAGGTATGTTTATAGTGTTATAATTTACATTGTATTTGCTGTGTTTTTGACAGACTGAAAAGCCTTTGTTACATATATACTACGAGGAGCTGTTTTATCAAAAACTTGGTGCTGTAATCTGATTTTCCCTCACGTATAATGCCTTTTAATATTTTATCAGCCAATTTTACTGTGTTAAATAAAATTAAGAACGTTAATAATCTGATAAGGCCAATTGAATGCCTTTAATGTGCAATTAAGATATATTTTATGAAGAATATTTACAAAATCTCAATGCTGTATTCAATCTTTATAACATCCACAAGCAATTTGACAACGTCATTTATATTTTTATATTCAAAAGATTGTATTGTATCTCATAAGAATTATTCCAGTCTTTGTATTTTAAATATACAAGTTTTGTGGTATACACCCAATGCAAAAACTTACCTGAAGAACAAGTTGTACATACATAAATTTTAAAATTATATTAGTGTAGTTTTCAGAATGCCTTGTAACAATTTTCTTAGGCTGATGATGGCAACTATAAAATAAAATAAAATAAAATAAGATAAATAAATATCTGACGTATTAGTAACTTCACAACTTTGTAGTATTGTATAGGTGGAACAACTTACCCATATTTCCTAATGAAAATCTTGATTCTATATGGACCAAAAATGAAATTTTTTACATTAAATAAGGTGGTTAAGGCCAGATATCGGTCTTGCTGTGGGGTGGTTACCCTTGATAGACCAGGTACCGGCCTATGACTAACATTTCCTGTGTCTTGAAACCGTCCCCAAAACCTGGAAATGAAACTTTATGGCACAATCAAGGATACGGCGACTTCGGTCCGTGTCTGGCCTGCTTCCAGGCGGCCGAGTATTCTACCCTGCAAGACGGGGTCCAAATGGCGTCGTTGTGCCTTTGTGTTGTCACGATCACCATGAGGCTACACTTCGCACACTATAACACGGCAAACACGACTGAGGGAATATGGGGCGCAGGCACTGGCTGGGTTTACCTTGCGGTTACACCGTCAGTCAAAGCTGAGAACACTCCTTTCCTATACAGAGCGAACACGTAAGGTTGGTATGTGCATATCACTGAGATTTATTGAATAAAGGTGCCGGTTTCAATATTTAAATGTCATCATCAGCCATAAATATTTTAATCACACAATTGAGAAAGGACATGATAATTAAAATTGACGTTATTATACATAAATAAATACATAGCGTTTAAGAATAAAAGATGAAAAAGATTTGACATGTTATCGACGTATAAAAGTCTTTTGAATCGCTTATTTACACTGTGTGCTGAATAAAATTGTAAAAAAAACTTATAGCAATCACTTGATACACTGTTAATGTTGATCTGTTTATGTACAAATACTCAAACCTTCGCGTCTTATCTACGGTTGCATTTGAATTTATGGCCTGGCTAACTTGCCATTGAAATCTGTATCACTTTATTCCTTCTCGCTCCTGTTCCTTTTTCCTGTGCGACTTAGGTCGCTAAATGTAACTGCATCTTCTCCACCCGCGGGGCTATATTCCATCGTTCATATACGATATTTCCTGATCTCATGTCTCTTGTCTACCGGTCTGATGTCGGACCAGCCGGAGATCGAGTCTTAATTGGCCCGCTCGCTGTCCTAAGTTCTTTTACTGTACATCGCCGGGTAGCGTGAAGTCAGTTGATTGTCGAGCGCCATGAAGGTCAGAAGCTTAATGTGGTGGCTCTTGGTTAGAGCGTCTACCTACCTCAACATGCCTGGATAGCATGTAAAGGATCAGGGCTAACGCCCTGAAGTGTTGTTTTTATCTTATTTTCTTTCCTGGAGTGGACGTCCGCTACTTATTCTACTTAATTCTATCTCTATGAATTTGTAAGTAACCTACATCCCAAATGACGCCATGAATTAGTTTCCACTCATGGACCAAAATTTAAGTCTACATCAAGATGATATTATTTTCCTTTTCTCCTGGAGCTCGATGACCTCATCTTGGAAGTTTATTTAAAATTGCAGTCGCATGCTGTCCGAGAAATACCGAATTGATGGTTCTTCTGTTCTCACAAATTTTAAAATGTTGTAACATGTTTGATTTTCGGCCTACTGTCTGCTCCGTTTTAACCTACTATGAGTAGAAGAAAACCTTTTCGACGAGATGTTCTTGGCACTAAATAATGTTCCTGTTTCGGATTTAGTTAAAGAAGTTAGGAGTGAAATAATTTAATAATGTGAAGTCATCCATTAAAAGGATTGAGATCGCGAGATTATCTCCGTGGATCGGGATCTATTTCTTTCTTTAAATTTTATCTTTTCTGTCTTTCTTTTACACTTCAGTACTGCTTACTGTTGTTGTCGTCTCCATGGCAACCGTCGTCCATGGGAACTACTGTTTTGGATTATTCATAAGGATTGATTATATTGCTGAATTAATTAGTTTTGTGAGGAGCGTACCATTAAGTTGGGAGCTGTTGGCTCTTAATTCTTCGCCTTAGTAGATTTATGAATTGAATGTGCGAGTTCTTCCTGGTGGTTTGAGCTGGATTGCTCTTCATCCTGATTTCATTCTATGTGTGCTTCTTTTTGTTGTTGATTAGAGCTGCTTGCTCTGACAACTAATGATTGATTTCTAATTTTTGGTGGGCACGTTACCATTCTGGTACTATTTTGTTTTTCCATTTCGAAGCACGGTGAATTTTTGGGGTCGTTTCGTGACCTGTTTAATGTCTATCTATCTTTGTGAGCGCCCTCGGTTTTGGATATGCTTTCTGTGAATGTTAATTAATTTTCCTGTTGTGCCTATTGCGACCCGGTTCATGGGATGATCTCGCAGCCTCACCTTAGCAGTGTTTCACCTAATGTACAAAATGATTCCTTTAGAAAGGATGCAATTAATTATTTGTACGCAAGTAAATTTTTGAAAGATTAAGATTGAGCCTCCCAGGCACGCAGTAAAGTTTAGTCCATGGACATTTTCTGACAACCAATTATCTTGCAATTTAATCTCGATTTAAGTTAATTTATAAATTAAATTGAAAAGCGCCCCTTGACACTAGTTATACATTTCTACTCAATTCAGAATTATTTAATAAACCCATTTAAAATATTAATTCGTCATCTCATTTCAGAGTTTATTTAATTCATCAAATTATCATATTAATTCATTATTCAATTCAGCGTTTATCTAATTTAATCTAATTATCATATTAATAATCTAATTATCATACTAATTTGTTATCCCAATTCAGTATTTACTTTATTGATCAATTTACCACTTTAATTAGTTAAACTGTTTGTCCTTGTGAAGGTGCACCTGTAGTTTCAAGGGAGTTTTATTTTCCTATCATATGTAACTTTCTCTTATAGCAGAAATTAAATAATTTAGTTTTTTGAAAAACTCGCAAATTTTTCTTTCAGGGTTTCTAATATTTCCTATCGTGCAAATCTTTTGGTTCAGTGTGAGTTGCCTCTGGTTTATGGCCTGTTACTGAACTATTTGGTGAGTATTCTCTGTTTTCCTTCTTAAGTAAGGAATATTTGCTATCTCTTGCCCTTTGTTTACTTGTACGAGTAAATGCCGGTACGACTGGTATGCCAGCTATGGATCGAATTGTATTTAATATTTTATTCCAATTTTCTCTATTTAGCGGTATACTGAATACCCGAACTACCATACTGCTGTAGGTAGCACATTTTCGACTTTGGGATGGAATGAATATTTCTTGATGGTAGTAGCGGCCTGTGTCGGTTTCCTGTAAATATTGTATTCTATCAAAGTAGGAAGTCTGTTTAACGTGAGATCTAGAAAATGTATGCTTCCATTTTACTCAGATTCCAGAGTGAACTTTATCTATGGATCAATATTGTTTAAATTGTTTAGGGTGGAGCCTGCATAAGTAATTCTTTTGTGAAGGATTATGAGAGTGTCATCTACAAATCTGGCCCAAAATTTTATGTTCGCAAAGTCACTATTGTTATTAATTGCCGTATGCTCTAAATAGTCAATGTATATTTCTGCTAATATCCCTGAGGCTGGCGACCCCATAGCCAACCATCCTGCAGATCCATGCAATTATTAAAAATGAATAAATTACTCTTAACTACTAGTTTCAAAATTTCCATGAAATCTAGAATCTCGAATTTACTGAGGTTACTATTTTTATTTAAATTATTTTGGATAATAGGAAAAAGTTTCTTTGTACTGACACTCGGATACATATTTGTTGTATCGACAGAATGCAACGAGTGGAAAGGCTGTATTTCAAATCTCTCTTGCTTTTTAATTTACTCAATGGTATTTTTCACAGAATTATTCAACAGAAAAGGATAATTCTTTATTAGAAATTTCTGGATAAATTGTGTTAATTTATACAATGGACTTGGCCTATAATTGATGATGGGGCGTATGGGGACGCCAGCCTTATGGATCTTAGGTAAAGCTTTCGCTACTGGCAGTCCGGGGTTCATACTTATTAGTTTTATCTTCTCTTGTTCTGTAAATAAAAACGAGGTATTTTGGGAATGATTTTAGGAGACGTTGTATCAGTTGGGTCGGATCTTTTTAGTCACAAATATTATAATAATATTTATAGATCCACCTCTTCAGTACAATGCAATACAATCCACTATTTACATCTACATAATACATACAGGTCTTAGGCACATGTTTCACCGTTTTTACGGGCATCATCAGCCTATATCAATCTTAAAAATTAATGGGTACAGGATCTTTCTAATCTTATAAACTATAGAGTAAAATGTTGGACAATGATCTCATAAAATGCTGTACTATAACATCTAAAATAGGGATATTGCACGGAAAGTACGTTAAAATACTGTCAATTAACAGTTTTTGAAGATTATAACGTGGTTAATCATGAATATTTGAGCGTTTAAAACCAAAATGGATCCTCTTTTATACACCATTAGAACTGTGATGGCCTTGAGTGTATAAGCACTATCATCCAAGGGGGATGGTTACTCCATTCCCATAGCATGAGTTCAATATAGTAAAATCAATGTCAGTTATTTAAAATAGAAGTGAGCACATATCAAATGTGTTAAAATATGTACAGTTGATTTATCAGAAAGTCGTAGAAAAGAAGATGGGACTTCCTGTGGAGGCGTTGCTAAAGCTAAAATGTTGTGTCAAAGCTAGCTTATGTCAGTATTTAGTTATGTTAGTACGGTAATCAATTAGATCCAAAAGACGGTCAAGTAGGTGTTATTAACCCTGTTGAAACATTTGTTCGAAGAAATGATCGAGTTTTACCTGAAACAAAATGTTAAAGAGAGTTAGTTAAATAGTATTGTGCATGAGACTTCCCGTATGTCAAAAATGCCTAAGGCGGTGTTTACTCGTACAGTGCGTGTTAAGTACGTCGGGCTGTTCCAGCAACCTTTCTACTGCTAGTATTATACCCGTGTGGCTGAGGCGGTGAAGGACACGGCGGGGGGGGGGGAGGGGAACGGATCCTTGCGTGCAGGTGTTGTTGTTTGAGGGCTGTTAGGAGCAGAATGGGCGGACCTAACATTTGGCGAGGTGGTGGGAACTTTAGAACAAAAAGTTCTAAAAGTCTGCAGGATTGTATTGTTTCGACTTCACAATACCTAATAACTTTAATGTTAGCTCATATAAAGGATATATTGCCTCTGTGGCATCATTAAGATTATGGTCTTTGTTATAGGCTTGGTCTAAAAAGATGTAAAGACTTTCTAATTCATTCATAAGTTTTCCTTTGCCTATACATGTTAGAATAGTGAGATCCTTATCAATTGATGTAAACTGGTGTCCTGTTTCACACATATGTGAGCTCATCGCTGGATATTTGTTATGTTTGAAGGCATTGTAATGCTCCGTATATCTCGTATAGAAGCTGCGCCCAGTTTGACAAACGTAACTAAATCCACACTGAGCGCAAGTTAGTCTGTAAATACCAGATCTCGAAAAACGGCTGTTTTTATAATTGACTTTATTATAAGTAAAAAATATACTTTGATTTGTATTTACTGTTCTGAAGGCGATATTAATGTCGTATTTCTTGAGTGTGTTTGCAATCTGGTGGACGGCTGGGTTGTTCTACGTAAACATGGCATAACTAGTTTCTTAGGTTTATCCGGAATGAGATTCGTGGATAGCTTTTATTTAACTTTATCAATTAACCGGTTAATCATTTCAACTTTGAACCTATTAAGTTTAGCCAAGTTCCTTATATAGTTTCATACAATTTTTAAGCTGTGAGGGGAGAGTGGGATTTTCAAAGCTCTGTGTATTAAATTATAGAATGACGCCTGTTTATGAGTATTGGGATGTAAAAAGGAATTATTTATGGTTATAGGAAATTGTGTGGCCTTCCCGTATATTTGAAAATCAAAAGTATTATTGACGCGTGTGATCGTTATATCTAGAATATTTACGGACTGTTTAACTTCGTCTTCTTTGGTGAATTTTACATTAGGGTCAATTTTATTTAATTTCTCTAAAACTTTGTCACTGTTAGTAACATTTTTGTCAATAACCACAAAGGTGTCATCCACGAATCTTAGCCATAAACATATAGCTTTTATATGCGCTTTGATGTTCGTATGCTACGTTGAATCCATGAAATGTCTGCCAAGATGCCGGACAAAAGGTCACCCATGGCTAAGCCAGTCTGTTGATAACTCTTTCCGTTAAAGGAGAAAAGTTGTTATTCAATACAGAATTCAATATCTTCATAAATTCATAAATTTCCACCTTACTCAGGCTGCTACATTTTGAAATATTGTCAGAGATGATTTCGACAATTTCTTTAGTAGGTATATTTGGATACATGTTTATGACATCATAGGAACACATTAGGTGGTTAGGTTGTATGTCAAATCTACTTAAAATATCGCAAAATTTGATTGAATTCTTTAAAGGATGTTTATTATTAAACAAGTAATGTTGTTTTAGAAAACCGTGGATATATTTGGAAACTTTATAGGTAGGGCTATTACGGCAATTAATAATCGGACGTACGGGAATGTTGTTCTTATGGATTTTAGGTAGGGCTCTGGCTACTGAAATACTGGGGTTCATGTTGATAAGTCTCTGTTGTTCCTGTTCATTAAGAAGGAATGTGGTGTTCTTCATTATAGATTTTAAATTGCGTTGTATTCTTACAATAGGATCTTTGCTTGCGATTGTACAGATCCTATCCTTAAAAAATAAGTTTTAGTTAGGTGACTGTCCTTATCCAATAATACTATAGACCCCCCTTCATCAGCTTTTGTGACTAAGATGTAACTATCTTCTTTTTCAGTTCTCAAAATACGTATTACTGTTTTTTATTAGAACCATATTTAGCGTTAAGTCCTTTAGCTAGGGTTCGTAATTTCCTATTATGTCAAATCTGGTGTCAGTTTGAACTTCAAAGGGGAGTTTAGAAATGTTAGCCTCTACCTCAGCTACTGCGGTAATTATATCCAAGTTCGTTTTTATTCACTAGGCCAGTTATACTTCGGACCCTTATTTAGGAGTTCCATTTCTATTTCAGAAAACTGCACACTGGTTAAATTAACAATTGCAGGTGTGTTGACACGTGGAATACTTGCTTTCGTTTAACTGCATTCTGTACAATGAACTGTGTTTGGGATTTTTTAAATGCGTTAATTTCTTATCTAATGTAGTCTGTTTCTTGTCCAGTAAAACCATCATTTTGTAGTCTACGTGCAGTTGGAAAGAGTTCCATTCTAATGGGAGCAATGCCTGGGTCACCGTTAAATGAATTTTATATAGTTTTAAGTTCAATTGCGATTTCTTCTCGTATGGTGACCTAACTTCATTTCTTAACCATATTTCACTTTGTTGTTTTGGATTTTGTTCATACATGGAATGGTTAAGTTTCTTTTTTGTGTAGGTTTCAAAAATTTTGGGATCAATTTTAGTTTTAAACATTGCTTCAAAAATGTTATATCTTTAGACAACTTGCATATTTTAATTTTGAGATTGATAAAACCTATTTAATTTGAGTTTTGCCTGGTTGGCTACTAAGTTACAAGTAACTATTATCATTTTGATTCTGTATTGAAGATGATGTATATCACAAATATTATTATAATACTTATAGATACACCTGTTCAATACAATGCAATAAAATCCATTATTTTATGTGGTTAAAATATATAATTAATAATACACAATTCACAGGTATATGTTTCACCCTTTTTTATGGGCATCATCAGCCTATAACAATCTTAAAAATTAATGGATACGGGATCTTTCTAATTTCATAAACTATAGAATAAAATGTTGGACAACGATCTCATAAAATGTTGTACTATAACATGTAAAATTGGGATATTGCACAGAAAGTATGTTAAAAATACTGTGAATTAACAGTTTTTGAAGATTATAACGTGGTTAATCATGAATATTTGAGCGTTTAAAACCGAAATGGATTCTCTTCTTATACATCATGAGGACTGTGACGGCCTTGAGTGTAAAAGCACTATCATCCAAGGGGGATGTTAACTCCATTCCCATAGCATGAGTTCAAGATAACAAAATCAATGTCAGTTATTTAAAACAGAAGTGTGCACGTATCAAATGTATTAAAATATATATGGTTGATTTATCAGAAAGTCGTAGAAAAGAAGATGGGACTTCTTGTGGAGGCGTTGCTAATGCTAAAATGTTCTGTCAAAGCTAGCTGTTGTCAGTGTTTATTTATGTTAGTACGGTAATCATTTGGCTCCAGAAGATGGTCAAGTGAGTGTTATTAACCCTGCTGAAACATTTGTTCGAAGAAATGATCGAGTTTTACCTGATACAAAATGTTAAAGAGAGTTAGTTAAATAGTATTGTGCATGAGACTTCCCGTAAGTCAACAATGCCTAAGGTAGTACTTACTCGTACAGTGCGTGTTAAGTACGTCAGGCTGTTCCAGCAACGCTAGCTAGAAATAGAATGGTCAGTCAATCCAGTGGATCTGTAAATATTATAATAATATTTTTTATATATGTCATCTTCAATATGGAACCAAAATGAGAATAGTTACTTGTAATCTTTTTTAGTCACTGTAAAAGAGCTTTTCTTGAAAAATTCCTCATTTTTTGGTGTAATCTGTTTTTTCCATTGTTACTGTCGTGTTCCCTTTATCTGCCCTAGTGATAAGGAGGTTCTTTTCTCTAATTTCCTTTTGCTATTTGCTTTACGTCGCACCGACACAGATAGGTTTTATGGCGACGATGGGATGGAAAATGCCTAGGAAGTGGCAGGATGCGGCCGTGGCCTTAATTAAGGTACAACCCCGGCAGTTCCCTGGTGTGAAAATGGGAAACCACGGAAAACCATCTTCAGGGCTGCCGACAGTGGGGCTCGAACCCACGATCTCCTGATTACTGGATACTGGCCGCACTTAAGCGACTGCAGCTATCGAGCTCGGTAAATTTCCTTTTTTTTTGAGGTTTATTACCTGTTCCCGTTCTACAAAATATTCTTGGTTTCCATTGTTACTTGTAGATAATGCTTTTCTTTTTGATACATGGATTTTGTTCAGTTTTCTCCTATTATTGAATCTGACCTCATCTTGTATTTCCGGGGGCATTTCATTAACAGCTACTTCCGACTCAACAATCATTATGGTAGTGGCATTGATTATATTCATGTTCGACGAATTGTGTTTCGGACCTTTTTCTAGTATCTTGTTTTCCTGCTCTGTTAGTTCTGTTTTTGACAAATTTATAATGGGAGGGTGAAATTTCTCAATCAAATTGTTTAAATTGTTATGATTTTCTATTTTGCTTTTTGTAGCCATTTTTTGTCGCATTAGCCTTAAGTGTGTTGTGATTTCTGTCTAGCACGAGCTGTTTTTGGGCTAATATTTGCTGCTCTCTTCTTGAAAATTTCTCCTTTCCTCTCAAGAAGAGAGCAGAAAATATTTTAAGTTCAACATTGTGACTAACTTAATAGGTGTTATTTATTTATTTATGAATCAAAAATTATTCTAATTCAAGTGTTTTATTAAATGACAAAGCAAACACAAAGAAACATATTATTCTTTTCAGATTTAAATAAGGATTTGAGTTCCAAGAGCAGAGCAGATTTAAAATTTCAGCATATAGTGACTAATTTAATAGATTTTATTCAATTATGATTTGAAAATTTCTATTTTAAAGTCTGTAATAAATAACATAGTAAGTAAGTAAAGTTAAAACACAAAGAAATTTTTAACAATTTCAAAGAATTATATATAATTGTCCTGTTGATACATATATTTGTAATAATGCACAAAGTCCAAATGTTATTGAATTTTTGGCACCGCTGAAGAAGAGAGTAGTTAGCTCTAGAAACATGTACAGTAATTCAGTTAAATAAAATATGTAAAGTACTGACAAGGCGGGAACGTGTTTTATAAGTCAATACGGACAGGATTAATCAACATGGTGGAAATAATCCATGCTAATAATATTCTCGCCATATAATGGAAAGAGAGGATGTGCATTTACTTTCTCCTGTTGATAAGGACTTGGACTTTGATGTGAAAATTTAAAGAAAATGAGGTTGAGGAGAGGAAGTAGTGAAAAACCCCAAGGGTACTACAAGATAACAACCAGTAAATGAATACAGTATATCGTCAAGACCAAGCCCTTGCATATTTCCCTGTAACGCGATGGACTATGCTGTATCTATTGTATATGGCTATCTTCAATTCATACATTGTGTTCATGAAGGTTACTGGCAGGTGGTTGCATTATACAGAATTTCTCAGAGCATTTGCCAAGCAATTGTTGCTCTCCTGCCTAGGACAACAAAAGGAAGAACGCCCAGTCAACACAGCCACCTAAGACTTCAGGCAAATGTACGGGGCATTTTCCAGTGCCTGTTCCTCCAACAGAAAGGAAGAAACTTCCTTCTAGGCCCTGCAATGTTTGCAAGGGTCATAAAATAAGGTCAGCAGAGAGGTGGCTATGTGAAAAATGTGGTATTACTCCATCTGGAGAGCTGCTTCAAAAATTATCACACAATGATTCACTATTGAAGACTGAGAAACAGTTAATGAACAGTTAGGCATTGACCTGTGAAGTATATAGCTTTGAAAAAATGCCAGTTTTTGACCAAGCGTCAATATACAAAATTAAAACACAATTTTCTAAACTAAATAGTTTTCTGTCCCTGCAAGTTAGACTAGTAGTCAAGTTCCAATGGGTTATTTAAAGTATAGTTTCAGAACTTTGCTGCTTTAAAAGTGGGAAACCACAGAAAACCATCTTTGGAAGAATGGCTGAAAGTGAATTGCAAGGATGTTCAAGGCTTTATGGTCTGAGGAAAGGTAGAAAATGCATGCCGACAAATCAATGAAGCCTTTGGAGAAAGGAAAACTAGGTAAGAAAGAGTAGTGATGGGTGACACAACAGTGCTGATGAATTGGATATGGAGGAACATAGTCAACAGCTTGCTGATAATCCTATGAAACTACAGTTCAACAATCGGGCTCATTTCATATGTGCATCTTTCCCACTTTATCCAAGCAATTGCCCCTCAACAAGAGCTCAGATGGAAAAAATAAAAAACAAAAAGCACAAATATGACAGGAACATATTCAACACCATTATCAAGGTAAAGAAGTAGATGATAGCGTTCTGGAAAAATAACAGCCTGCTGATGCTGATGAAATGGGAATCCCAATTTTGAAGTCAGAATTTGAGAAGTTTTGAAAGAACTAAGTATATACAAGGCACCAGGAATTGATGACATACCCTCAGAATTACTGACTGTCATAGGAGAAACCAGCACGGTGAGGTTATTCGCTTTTATTGTGCAAGATACATGGAAAAGGAGAATTGCTATATGATTTTTGGCAAAATGATGTTATATCTATTCTTGTGAAAGCCGCTGCTGACAAGTGTGAAAACTATCGTACCATTAGTTAGTATGGAAAGACAATTGAGTTGGAGGACATCAATTTGGCTACAGAAGAAATGTACGAACACATGAAGCAATCCTGACTTTATGTCTGATCTTAGAGGATTGAATTAAGAGGGACCGGCACACATACATATTATCCGTAGAAAAACAAAAGGCATTCATTAATAGATACCGAGAAAGAAGAACCATTTACAATATGCAAAACATCAGTCTGCTGTGATAAGAATCGAAGACATTGAGAAAGCAGCAGTATTCCTTAACAGAGTCAGGCAGGACTGGAGGTTCCTTCACAACATATATATAGAAGAAAGAAGCAGTAAAGAAAATCAAAGAGGAATTTGGAAAAGGTACCGCAATCAAAGGAGAGGAAATCAAAGCTCTCAAGTTTGCTCATGATATTGTTTTTTATCTCAGTTTGCAGATCTGGAGAAATTGTTGAATGGTACAGGCAGAGTCTGGGGGAAGAGTACAAGACCAAAATAAATAGAACCCCCCAAAAAAGTAATGGAGTGCAGTAGAAAAAAAGTCAGCTGACGGAGGAAAAATGAGATTAGGATATGAACTTCTAAAGGTAGCAGATGAATATTGTTACTTGGGTAATAAATAAACTAACGACAGCAAAAGTAATGAGGACGTAAAATGTAGATTACAGTCTAGCACAAGCAAGGAGGGCCATTCTTCAGAAAACAAAATTGCACCTTTCAAACAGTGAAAAACGGATTACTGAGATGTTTTTGAACACATTTGTCTGGAGCATGATGTTGTGTGGAAGAAAAACATGGACAATAAGTAGCTCAGGAAAAAAGAAAGAGTAGAAGCTCCTTAAATAGTGTTAAAAATGAATGCTGTAGGTGAGCTGCGTAGATCGAATCATGAACGAAAGGTACAGAATTAAATTGGTGAGAGATCAATATCAGTAAATTTGACAAGAAGAGATAGAATGATAGGACATATCTTAAGACACCCAGGACTTGTTCAGTAGGTTCTTGAGAGAATTGTAGTCAGTAAGAACAGTAGGGGTAGAACAAGATATGAATATGACAAGCAGATCACAGGGGATGTAGGATGTAGTAGTTATCTAGAGATGAAAAAGACACCACAGGATAGGGGCACATGAAGTGCTGCATCACATCAGTCTTTGGACTGATGACTCTCAAACAATAACATGTGAGAAATTGTGTCCTGGTTAACAGAGACTGCAATTTGTTTCCAAGAGGACATGCTGAGAACCCGGTTATATTCATTAATCAAGATGAACAAGCCAGTCTAGTGCACTTATAAAATAGACTGTATTTAAGCCAAACATGGTCATACTGTATTACACCTTTCTTCATATCACCCAGTATTGAATCCCATTAAGCTGATCTGGTCAAGTGTCAAGAATGGCATTTCTGAACAAAATGTGATGTTCAGAATGGAAGCATTACTATAATTTATGGTGAACAAATTGCTTGTATTACAAATGAGGACTGGAAGTAAAATTTGTGAGCAAGTAAATTAATTTGAACATCAGTAATTTCAACTGAAGGTTTATTTGATTATAGTGACAGTGATGGAAGCAATACTGAAACCGCAAGAGAAAGTGGTAATAAAACTACACTGCCAGCGGAAGTGAAATAGGCATGAATACAGAATATGATGGAACAGTGGGAGGGGCATTTTCTAAGAGATTTAGTATGCCTAGATATAGTGACAGTGAATGATCCATAGTCTTCTATCAAGTGATTAACATACTGAGTTATGTGTACTGTGCTGTTATATGTGTAATTATTGGAAGGATTTCTGAAAGGCTTAACAGGAATACTATAATTTATGATGAGATTGTACATTTCATAAGGCATGCATTGTACAATATCCTTCACTTATACTCTCCTGTGTATGCTCGAACCTAGTCCTTGTCACCTTCTACAACAACACACTTCCCGTCCTGCACTTAAATGAATGTTCTCCACAATTTGCAAAAGCTGTACCCAAAGATTGTGACTCAGTCCTCAACACAACAAAAGTATAAAAAAGAAACCTACACCATTAGGAACCCTCCTGATGTACAACATACAGGCAGACAGGGTAAAAAGTATGGTATATCTAGGGAGTAACATAGGACCATTGTGCAGCAATTAAATGCTGAAGAAACCAGAGACTATCTTCATTAGCAAGTGGCAACACCTATCCTGAAACGATCACAGAATCAAGCTCAAAAAGACAATAACAAAATGCTGTATCCTCTCTTCCCTACTAAATACCGTAGAGCTCTATATAATTTATTATCCACAGAAAAGAGAATCCAAACTTTCAAGATGTGGATATAGCCCTTTCAGACCTGAAAGAAAACTGGAGGTGTGAATTTTTTTTGTACGTCAAGAACTTACTAAAATGCTGCTCAATACACATATTAATAGTTTATTTTACAAAATAAAAACTAACATCCTAAAAACAGGACCCACACAATTGTGCGTATCAAAATTCAAAACCTCGTTGTATCACGTACGATGGTGTAGCTTCAAAATTTACGTTCACTAACCAATGTACACACTTCATTGAATATATTCCGGTATTCAGTAAAGCTTCTAGATTAATATAAATGCAGTAAATAAATACTTACTTTCGGCACTACTGCTTCCTGCCATCTCGCCGATCAACTGTGCTTTTAAACTCTTCTTCCTTCGCCCTGGCGGTCAAGCGCATACTAAAATCAATTGAAATACATGCCACGTGTCCTGCACAATCACTGCAGTCCGGTGTAGCGCCGAAAAAACATCAAATACGGTCAGGGATAACTACAATACGAACCCGCACAATTGTGCGTACTCGGTCTGAAAGGGATATAATGGCAAATTGTGTAATTCCTGTGGGTTATTTTCATGTCGCACCAATGGAGATAGGTCTTATGCCAACAAAAGGATAGGAAAGGGCTACGAGTAGAAAGGAAGCAGTGGTGGCCTGAATTAAGGTACAGCCCCAACATATTAATGACATGACAATGGGAAATGATAAAAACTATCTTCAGGTTTGCCGCCAGTTGGGTACCCCACACAAAGAGCTGTCAACCTCAGCTTATCAAGACAATTTAACTCAAGAGGCTGAAATACACATATCACATTATGAGGACTGTTACAAGTAATATTTTGAGGAAAAAATTTAGGCAGAAGAGGATTTAGAATAAGATGGACATCTCGGATCAATATTTTGAATGGGTTGGAGCTCTTTGGCACATGACAAAAGGAAGATAGCCATGCTTGTAGCCAAATTCCAGTTAGTAACAGTGAAGAAACCAGCCATCAGATGCCATGCATTGGAGGGACTTTGAACAATAATAGCTGCTATATATTAACTAGCATAAAATTTCGAGCTACCTGAAGAAATTACGAAAATCGTTTCGAATATTGGAAATTTCACTATATATCTTTCCAAGGATCTTCAAAATATCTGCTTAAAAACGAGGAGTTGCCCAATTAAGTCTATTCAGCAGTTTGTTAGAATTTCCATTATCAGAAAAATGACATCAAAATATTAGATTACTTCAAATGTGCTCACCTGTGTTTCTCTTGGCACTGCCAACTCTGATTTTGGTTCTTCTTTCAAACGCATCTCTTCTGATATAATTTTGTAATTGTCCTGTGGAAAAGTTAATATATTAGGCAAATTTTTCAGACACATCTGGAAATGTATTTATATATGAGTGGGCTTAACAATTCATCATTTCCTAGTAAATGAGACAGTTGCAGTTTCAAATCGTAAACTATCGTTTATCAGAAAATCTCTATGTTGAGTATCCATAAAAGCATGACAATTAAGAGACCTTCAGGAGTGGAGGAATGCCCTGTTTAAATGCTCATATTTAATTTTGAAGAGTAGAACAATTATATAAAATAAAACCTAAAATAACACCGAATGATCAGGAAAATGTACAGATATACTTACAAATAATCTGCTCATTATAAAGAAACCAATACTGAAATATTAAGAACTTCACAATTTATCACTGTTATCTTTCACGTCTTGTACCAACAAATACAGCTCAGCAGGAAAATGTATCTTCCATATTTCCTCTTCTATATGAAGTGTTCAGCTTGAAGGCAGGGAAGATCCTCAATATCCCTACCATCAAATGGCATAGAGAGCTAGGTGTCACTGAGGAGGCAAACTAAGGAAATGAAGAGTAAGGTAGCTTTCCATTGCGTTCCTCCTCCAGCCAGACAGTGCTGTTACATACCAGTCTCTCATGAGCACGGTACTGTACACACAGACCAGCTATTTCACACCTTTTCCTATAGGATCTGGCTGTATTAGGAATTGCTCATATCTCAGTGACTTTCATATCGTAAGAGCCAAGAATGAGACTGAGACCCAAAATACAAGTGACAAACTTGTTCTGGGCCAATCCAGAAGACAACAGGTATTGAGGACACAGTATCTCACCAGAAATGGAGTAGGGCAGGCCACCTCATATGGAAGTCATAAGCCCTAAACAACTTAAACCATACCCTATAGGTTATCTACAATATCATAGAGGGACTGTATGCCTGACATCTGTGCTCCTTGTGCAGGTACGAGTACATATGGTCAGCTGACAGGGATATTGCAACTTGCTTTACATTGCACTGATACAGAGAGGTCTTTTGGCAATGATGGGATAGGAAAGGGCTAGGAGTGGAAAGCATACCTGCCAACTTTACAAAACCAAAAATCAGGAGATTTTGATATGAAAATCAGGAAAATCAGAAGAAAAAATTGGTCAAAACTGCTTATTCTGCATGTCTTGTGCAATACAGTACTATGATATATTTGTAACAGTGATTGTCTAAAGGCCCGACTGCTGCTGTATGAGAGTACACATCTCTATTACCTCACAGGAAGTACATGTGTGAGATGATCGGTCTGTGATAAAATAGTATGAACTCGTGTTCCAGTCATGTACTTAGCAAAAGCATAGATTAATATATTGCACGCAATTATGTGAAGCTCAGTGCTATTTGTATCAAATAACTAGCTGTTGTACCCGTGCTTCACTATGGAATTCTCAGAAAGAATGTCCTTATAGTTTTCCCAACTGAAGTCACCATAGGTCATAACAATGACATCATTATGAATGTCATGATTAAAAGTAATGCTGTCATATGAAATATTCTATAAAATGAAAAACAGCACATTTTCTCACTTTTAACGAAAAGTACTACGGTTGATATAGATGTTGATTCCCATAGGGAAACCAGAATATTTGTCCCCAATGAGTATATCTATAATACAAATATAAATGGTCCGTTATTGGACATTATAAATTTTCCAACTAACTCATTCCTGGTTGCCAACATTTTGCCCCCGTGTGCTAAGTTGGGCTCATCAGTTGGTAAATAGCACACCCACCAAGATGCATGGCTAGTGCATACCATGGAGGCCACTGCGTAGGCTACTTGCAGCCACTGGCAGTGCCAATACACTATGAGAGACTTTGTCTCATAATCAAAAATTGAGGCCTGCCTGGCCATCATGTGATATACATGCTGATTCCCATAGGGAACCTGAAATATTTGTCCTGAATGAGTAAATTTATAATACCAATATAATGGACCATGATTGGACATTATAAATTTTCCAGCTAACTCATTCCTGGACCCTGATTCATAAAACTAACTAATAATATAGAACTCATTAAAATAATTATTAGTTAACCAAATTCAGTTTCATAAAGCTTTACACATGACCAATAAAATATCTTCACTCATAATAATATTAGTTAATTAGTCAGCTGATACAAATGGAGGTTAGAATTGGTCTGTTGCATATTCAAAGACATAAGCTTCATTATTGTTTCTGTATTGAACTGAGATCACAGAAAGAAGCTATTTATAAGGTTCAAAGGTGAAAAGGTTGAACCTTATAAATAAAATATCATTGTGGTCTGTTGCATATGTTCTTGGTTTGTGTTTGATCCTAGCAGTAGGCTATTACTTGAATACAACTGGTTATTAATCCGTATGTTCGATAGGCTCACATGATATTTTCGTTGTTGTGACTTTTGATGCTTATGAGAGTGGATTAAAAAAGTGAAAATAATGTGAGAGAAGAAAGTTACTTTGCAACAAGTGACTGAGATAAAGCGTCAACTATTCGCAGCCTTGTGCACACTATAACCGTCCTTTTTTTTAAACTTTTTTATTTTATGTGCTCTTCAATTTTTTTGAGATGGACTAGAAGGTTTACTACTGTGGGTGGGGACGGTAGAATAACACCCACGGTATCCCCTGCCTGACGTTAGAGGCAACTAAAAGGGGCCCCAGGGACTCTCAATTTGGGAGCGTGGGTTGACGACCATGGGGCCCTGAGCTGAGTCCTGGTATTGTTTACACTTACTTGTGCCAGGCTCCCAGCTTTCATCTATCTTATCCAACCTCCCTTGTTCAACTCTTGTTCTTTTCCGACCCCGACGGTATTAGGTTGCGAGACCTAGAGAGGTCTTTCATTTTCACGCCCTACATGGCCCTTCTCTTTCTCTGGCCAATACCTTCAATTTTCAAAGTGTTTGATCTCTTCCATTTTTCTAACTGATTAGTGTTATATAGAGGATGGTTGCCTAGTTGTACTCCCTCTTAAAACAATAATCATCATCACCACCACCATCTTGGTTTACTGGTGGTATAAGACAAGATTTTAAAGGATAGCTGGAGTCTCCGAGAAGAACTGTACTATGGAAACTCAATACTGTATAACTATCAACTCGTGGAGTGCAATGTGAAGCTGCTGTTTTGAGGTTATGCTTCATTTCTTGCAGTGGAACATTCTATCACCAATCCTATCAAGCAAATGTTGCAATGTTGCAATGTTTGGGTTGGGAAGAATTGAGAGAAAGAAGACGAGCTGCTGGACTAAGTGGTATGTTCCGAGCTGTCAGCGGAGAGATGGCGTGGAATGACATTAGTAGACGAATAGGTTTGAATGGCGTCTATAAAAGTAGGAAAGATCACAATATGAAGATAAAGTTGGAATTCAAGAGGACAAACTGGGGCAAATATTCATTTATAGGAAGGGGAGTTAGGGATTGGAATAACTTACCAAGGGAGATGTTCAATAAATTTCCAATTTCTTTGAAATCATTTCGGAAAAGGCTAGGAAAGCAACAGATAGGGAATCTGCCACCTGGGCGACTGCCCTAAATGCAGATCAGTATTGATCAGTAAAAGTTCTGTAATCTAACCTAAATCTCTCACTGTATTCATATGTTTGTCACATACCAGTACAGGCTATTTTTGGCCTAACATTTATTGAACTGTGAATACCTACACTCGTTCCTCATCACGATTTAAATCAGAGTCGACCATTTCACTGATTTTCAAGACTTTATGCCAAAATATTAAAATACCGCTCACTTTGGTTTCACTAATAATATGGATTATGAGTCAAAATACACTCATGGAAATGAATCCCAATATTATGAGTAACTTTCATTAGTCATGCTGTCTATGAAACAATTTACTAATATTATTAGGAATATCTACTAATAATTTTGACTGATAAATTAATTACTAATATTATTAGCTAAAAACTCTATGAAACATAATACTAATATTATTATTTATTATTAGTTAATATTATTGGTTTCTTACTAATAATATTAGTGAAAGATGTTTTATAAAACAGGGCCCTGATTGCCACCGTTCGGTTTCCCTATGGGAATCAACATCTATATCATCTGATGGCCAGGCAGGCATCTATTTTTGATAATGAGACAAAGTCTCTCATAGTGCATTAGCACTGCTGGTGCCTGCAAGTAGCCTACGCTGTGGCCTCCACGTATGTGCGAGTTCTATGCGAGTTACAAACCCCTGGGACTGATACAGGTTTCAATAATCATAGCACATTCGCGGACATTTTACGCATTAATAAACGTCGATATTGCATTTGAAAGCGGCTGAAATGGTGGGATTTGAATACACATTTTTGAAGTTCACCAAAAAAATATGCTAAAATTGGGAGACATAATAGAATAATCGGGAGGTGGGAAAAACTGTTGAAAATCGGGAGTCTCCCGCCTAAATCGGGAAAGTTGGTAGGTATGGGAAAGGAAGTGACTGTGGCCCTAATTAAGATACATCCGCAGCATCTGCCTGGCATGAAAACAAGAAACCAGAGAAAACCATCTTCAGGGCTGCCAACAGTGGGTTCGACCCCTTATTTCCCGAATGCAAGCTCACAGCTGTATGACCCTAACCGCATGGCCACCTGCTCAAAAGAGATATATTGTGCAGGACTTCGTACGTATTGAGAAGCAAAAGGTCAGATTGTTGTTTCAAGAATGCCAGCCCTATGTTCAGCATATGCCTGCACAAATCAGTGTAACTAATCCAAGGATACATTTTGTTTTAAATAAGTGTTACTGGATTCAATTCCTGTTTGTTAATAAACCCATTTTAATATTTTAACAGAGGAAGTACTGTGAAACAGAGTTTTTATCAATTTGATCAGGTTACCGATTTCCTTTTTAAAGACCAAGGAATAAACTCAACAATGGGTTGTGAGGATAAACGGAGACAAGTTGTATCCCACCCAATACAGTCATTTAGGTTCTGCACACTTTGATGGTAAGTACATGTATCAAATGAGCAGTGGCTATTACTGCCAAACGTGGCATGGTTCTAAGCATTTTATTTTGCCTGACATTCGCAAACGAAGAAAATATGTGCTCACTGCCAATAAAAAATAACGAAGGAAACCCACCAGAGGCAACTTGTTAAAATTAAAGCTGATATTGTGTAACACTGAGAAAATGCAAATACTGCGCCTATTTAATTGATTTAGTGGTATATTTTACACACTGTGTGTTGAAATTTCAGCTGATCACTAAAACGAATAGAAGAAAATGATCAGAGTCTACGTAAATGTAGTACAGAGCAAGTTCTTGAAGAGTAGCAAGACATATGTCCGGATCGGCACTGTGCTTCATGAACTACAACTAAAAATACTTACTTGATCCTAGACTTCTTCATAACATTGAAATTTCAACACACAGTGCCCCCTAAAGTGTTTTAGTGCTTCACAAACAGCAACTGACAGAATTATTTAAACTTCACATTTTATTTGCCTGTGCATTGTCTTTTATACTTATTTGTGATCGGCTGATGATGACCAAGAATAAAGGTCGAAACCGGTACGAATTAAAATTAAGTAGGAATGTAAAAATTGCATTTCTTATTTTAATAGTATTGAAAGTTTGAACCATCATATATCTTCTTTTAACTTAATAGTGTGTAAAATATACCTCTAAATCAATTAAATATGTGCAGTATTTTAATCATTTCCAGTGTTACATAATATCAGCTTTATATCCATACTGGCAGTAATGAATTATTCACCTACAAGACTTTATTACATCCTTCTAATCTACACAAACTTCCGGGCAACTTCACTGATAACTTAAGGCCATGCTGCCAATGGGGGAAAACAAAGACACTGCACTAATGCAATTCATATCTTGCATTGAATATGAGGATCCAATGGAGTCCAATAAAGGTATAATTCCTGTGTAATGTACAAGCACTGACACATGTGGATTGGTGCATTGTAATGAGTCTACATGAAACACATCCTTTTCTTATCATCAAGGTTGAGATGCACAGTATGGAAGATATGACACATTTATTGTTCTTTGCCTCAGTGTTTAGACGTTCATGTTTTTCTATAGGGGTCAGTTCAAAAAATATGCAACAGAGCGCAATTATTATTATTATTATTATTATTATTATTATTATTATTATTATTATTATTATTATTACGGAGTTACCCGTGGAAGGCAGAGGTGAAAGAAGGTGCGGGCTGGAATGGGTCTAACTACAAGGCCGAAAGATGAATTAAAATTTCAATAAAGGTTATATTTTCACAAATAGAAAAACTTAACAAATTTCACATAGAATTTAAACAATTAACAACAACTCAACCACTATCCGCTAATCAGGTACAAGGTATAATTTTACAAACGAAAGCCCAAGTTTCGGGGTCTTTACAAGTTCTGGGCTTTGAGCCCCAATTACACAATCCTTGAGCTACTAGCCCAACTTTACCAAGGTACACACTTGGACACTCTTATAAGAATGATAGTTTCATCAAGTTGTGTGCGCACATTGGCACGATCAATAGCCACATATGGACCAAATTTCATGATTCTAGCTTATACATAAATATGCAAAAAGTAATGTACAACGTTAAAAATGTACTCAAATTTCCCCCTAAATATGGGAGATACGAGGAAATGGTTTAGAAACAAACATGTAGAGCGATAAATAAGGCGTCTGATGGCGCGAACTGTTTGTTAATATCATGCACCGTTTAGGAGTTATGAATCTCGAAGTGGAGGTCTGCACTTTTCAACGTGCTCGTGGTTATCTCTTATCTTATAAATAAAGTTGTAGGGGGTCCGCTGTCTGTAATTTCGTTTGTTTAGCCATTTTTTCAGATATTTATCCGTTTTAGGTCCACTCAAGACCGATTCGGTGATTTTTACTTTCCGTGTCTTCTTGTCTTTTTGTTTGTTTGTTCCACCATCACGGCAAAGCGGCTGGATAGATTTCAACCAAACTTCATATTTGGAGTATACTCACCCCGAGGAAGGTTTCTACATGCATTTCATTTTAAAATCTTTGATTAGACGGGGATTTATAGGAAAACCAGAACGGTTTTCTTTCATTTTCTCTTATACTATTGATTTCCTGTAAACTCCGTGGACCAAATATGTGAAACGTCTCTTCATTATAAACAACTTTCGTTATGTTCATAATTTACCTTACTATTCAAATGACGGAGAAATTTACTATTTTCTGAGGGTATCATGGTCTGCGTGTGTGACCGACAGACGGACAACGAACGTACAGGTTGCCATGGCAACGTCTCTGACTGCTTGCCAGCAGGGAAGTAACGTATTGCCATTTTCCTCATCATAACTTTAAATTCATGGTTGTTCCTTGGGTAGAAGGCATTCTGCGGGATATTGGCGGAATATCGTTGGAGTTTATAACCGTCCTCGAATAGCTTAAGTAATATTTTTTTTCTATGTGCTTTACGTCGCACCGACACAGATATGTCTTACGGCGACGATGGGATAGGAAAGGCCTAGGAATTGGAAGGAAGCGGCCGTGGCCTTAAGTAAGGTACAGCCCCGGCATTTGCCTGATGTGAAAATGGGAAACCACGGAAAATCATCTTCAGGGCTGCCGACAGTGGGGCTCGAACCCACAATCTCCCGATTACTGGATACTGGCCGCACTTAAGCGACTGCAGCTATCGAGCTCGGTGCTTAAGTAATACCACCATTAGTCATCTTATCTGTTGACATAAGAAAGCCTGCGCCTAAATTTCTCCTCTGTTACCTCTTTCTTATATCCATAACTCACACCAGCATATTTTATTGAGGGGCATTTGATTTTCCAATACATTCACTTGGTATTTACATATTTGTCGTCATCCGGCTGTCCTCAGTTTTATTCCATTTTCTATTAATTTCAACTTTCTTTACTGAATTATTTTCTTCCTTAATTACACCGTATGAATGCGAGTGCTAATCCCGAAAGCTTGACACCCTTTCCTTTGAGGAAATATTCTCAGCTATGCAAATGTATAACTTTCGGCCCCGGAAAATATCGAAATATGGATGCAATTTTAACGACGGTGCACACCTTCGTTTCGGGATAATTGATGGCTAATCTGTAAGTCTTATCACAAATCAGAAAGCATAATCGCGTTTCATTTTGGAGAGATCAACAATTTTGGTCCTATGACTTTTTATCGTATTTCTATTCCTTATACGTTAAATACAGCTGTATTTCTCGATTTCGAGTTAATTTTGTACTTTTACACGTATATGTTAACATTAATTTGGCACACTTATAGGAAAGATAGAATCATGACATTCGGCACGCGCATTGGCATGACCAGTGGCAATGTGATAGCCAAATTTTATGATTCTATCTGTCACATGAAAATCACAAATATAAAGTAGTATGCGAAAACTGTACAAAATTTCACACCCAGTGACTCTAACTCAATCTGACCCATAAATATAGGAGATACGAGAAGATGTCATGGGACCAACCCTGTAGAACACTGAAAGAGGCGTCTGATGGTGAGGTCCGTTTGCAGATATGTCGCAGAGTTTCAAAGCAATAACTCTCGAAATAAAGGTCTGCACTTCTAGAGTGTGTCTGTACATTGACTATTTTGGCGACATTTCTGTACAGTTATCCGTTTCAGGTGTAATAATGACCATCTGCATACTTTTAGCTTTGGTGTCTGGTTTTCTGTTTGTCTGTTTGTCTACAATTTGGAAACTACTGGATATATTTCCATCAAAATTCATATTTAGAATCCACCTGTCCTTGGGTAGGTTTCAGATATCATTAACCGGACTTAACTTAAGAACGGGCGCGAGTAGAGCGTATTTCTTACAAGTTGCAAACTATTGAAGATATATGAACCAAACTTTATATTTAGCATTCACCTTTCCAAAGGTAGATTTTAAAGGTCAATAACATTTCCTGTACCTGGAATGGACTGGCGGTTTATAGGGAATCGAAATGGTGAATTTACTCTTCCACAATATATACATGACCAACCTGACTGGAAATCAACCAAATTTGTTGGAAATCCATTTCTAAAACTTTTTTTCATGTGTATTTTCTCGACAGAAAGATTAATAAGGGAGATATCATGAATGGTCGGTTTTGCAGGGTAAGTCCAGCAGACATAGACCAAAAGGTGTTGTGCGTGGAGCAGATTCCTTATTTATCTATATAAGTAAAATCCTAACGACTGTGTGCCTGTACATTGACTATTTTGGTGAAATGTTCGCACAGCTACGCGTTTAAGGGCTAATAATAACAACCATCTGCATAATTTTTTAGTTTAGTTTCCTGAAAGTCCTTATTTTAACCCTCCTCGCCCAAAATCCACATTGCGGAATAATCTGGCAGACGAACAAGAAAACAGAAATTTGGCAAAATTATACGTTTTAGCCTGTAACGGACAGAACATTTCCAGGAGCTTTAAATTTTTCACTTTTTTCCCCGAAGAATATCGAAATTGGAGGCAATTTTAATGATGGTGCAGATCTTCGCGAAGTCCTATCACATAAGGGAAGGCACAATCTCCGTTCAATTTGGCGTGATCTACAACCTTGGTCTTATGACCTTTTGTGTCCGACTCGTTGGCTGAATGGTCAGCGTACTGGCCTTCGGTTCAGAGGGTCCCGGGTTCGATTCCCGGCCGGGTCGGGGATTTTAACCTTCATTGGTTAATTCCAATGGCCCGGGGGCTGGGTGTTTGTGCTGTCTCCAACATCCCTGCAACTCACACACCACACACAACACTATCCTCCACCACAATAACACGCAGGTCCCTACACATGGCAGATGCCGCCCACCCTCATCGGAGGGTTTGCCTTACAAGGGCTGCACTCGGCTAGAAATAGCCAAACGAAATTATATTAAAATGACTTTTTGTTGTATCTGTATCCGTTTTACGTTTGATTTTTGTCTATTTCTCGATGTTAAGTACATTTGGACTTTTCACATGCATAATTCATACTTTCAATCACTAATAAGAAAGATAGAATCATCAAACCCTACACGAAAATTGGCCCACCCAGTAGCCATATGTGAGCCAAATGCTATGTATGTAGCTGTCACATAATTATCTGAAAAGTAATGCAATGTGAGATAATCTTACAAAAAATTTACTCCATTCAACGTTTCTAACTCAATCTGAGCCATGAATAGATCAGATATCATACGACCAGCCATTTAGGCCGCTAAATCTGACGTCTTATGATACAATCCTTTGTCGATATGACGTACCGTTTTGCAGCAGTCAATCTGTAAATGAAGGTCTGCAATATTTTAAGCATGCATAAACTTTCGTATGTCGACCTATATATATTCACTGATGTCGTGTCGTAGCGATCGAGAAAGGGTGTGTCTGCTATTGTAATCAGTACTCCCCACACCGACTTTGACTGGCAGTAGGAATGGGGTCCATCTCCAACACCTGTGTAACTGGCATTAGTAAGGAAGGCCTACCATTGTAGCGAATAATTCACTTCTCGATTTGACTTGCAGAAGGCAAGGGAGCATGCATTGTTGTTTAAAAGTCCCCTACCCGATTGTGTTTGGCTGTAGGCAAGGGTACCCACCCTTATAAACAAATGTATCCATCTAAAATGTGACTGGTATTAGGCATAGTGGCCTGCTATTTTGATGGAAACTCACCAACTTGGTATGACTGGTAGTAAGCTGGCTGGCTGTACGAAAAGGGGCCTGTCATTATAATTATAACTGCACAACTCAATTTCGACTGGTAGTAGGGAAGTTGCCAAACATTCTAATGAAAACTGTAATCTGTCTGGAAGTAGGAAAGGGGGCCTGCCATTGTAACAAAAACTCCCAAATCGATTGTGACAGCGCAGTAGGCGATGGGGCCTGCAATTATAATGAAAACTTCTACACTCGATTGTGAATGGCAGTAGGCAAGTGAGCCTGCTGTTATCATCACAAATCCGTAACAAGCACTTTACATTGGAAACACCGTATTGGGAACCTTCCTATGCTGTTTCTCGGATAACGCTAAGAGACATGCCATTTTAAAACAATCTTATTTACTGTATGTACAGTATTTACTTTGATATTCGAATACAATGTAGAATAGCGTAGCGAAGCACGGGTACATTTGCTAGTACATACATATATACATACGTACATACATATATATTCAGTATAGACTGTTATTCCTTTTGGTGTTCAGTCTCCAAGCCTCTGTGAATGTACCAATCACCACAACAATCCCTTATTTCTAACTAGTTCTATATTATTTTATCATTAAATCATTA
Organism: Anabrus simplex; assembly: GCF_040414725.1. NCBI lineage: Eukaryota > Metazoa > Arthropoda > Insecta > Orthoptera > Tettigoniidae > Anabrus > Anabrus simplex. Next base: position 87,779,718 of record NC_090274.1, on the reverse strand, counting down.
AAAACTGAGTCTAATCATAATCGCTTTGGTCTCGCTGTACTCACCTTACCCTCCATGACCGACTCACTCATTCTCCTAGATGATCTATCCCGCTCCATTTGCCCCACAAGATCCCACCATGCTTCAAGACTACAGAAACATCCATTCAGTTCAATCGTAACTTAGCCTTTATTTCTTCATGACAAGTATCTTCCTGCCATTTTTCCCACCTGTTTTCCCACCTATCATTCTTGCTACTTTCACATTTGATACATCTAAATTGTAAGTTATCGTGAGCCCACCGAGCATTCACTCCCATATAACATAGTTGGTCTGAAAACACACATATGTAAAGATATTTTCATCCAGGAGCTGACTTCATTCTTCCAGAATACTGCTGATTGCAACTGTGAGCAGATTGTGTTAGCTTGATTCAAGATCACCAACTATATTACCATCCAGGGAGCACACACATCTTAAATATTTGAAATTATCTACCTACTTGAACTTCATATCAACAATCTTGTATGTCTTACCTACTGACATCAGTTTAGTCTTAGAAAGACTAATTTTCATACCATACTCATTGTACCTATTTTCAAGTTCCAAGACAGTAGACTGAAGGCTTTAGGAAAAATCTGTCATTAAGATTAAGTTGTAAGAATGCGCCAGATTTCTTACTAAATTTTCACCTTACTGAATCCCTTCCTGTCACTTTATACCTTTTAGCAGATGATCTATGTAAATTATGAACATGAAAGATTTAAAATACTAATATAAATGGTCCGTTATTGGACATTATAAATTTTCCAGCTAACTCATTCTTGGTTGCCAGTGTTTCGCCCTCATGTGCTAGGGTGGCTCATCAGTTGGTACCTAGCACACCTACCAATACGCTGGCTAGTGTATACCATGGAGGCCACTGCGTAGGCTGCTTGGAGCCACTGGTAGAGCCAATGCACTAAGAGACTTTGTCTCATTAAAAAAAATTGATGCTTGCTTGGCCATCAGATGATATAGATGTTGATTCCCTTAGGGAATCTGAAATATTTGTCCAGAATGAGTAAATGTATAATACCAATATAAATGGTCAGTTATTGGACATTATAAATTTCCCAGTTAACTCATTCTTGGTTGCCAGCGTTTCGCTCTCGTGTGCTAGGGTGGGCTCATCAGTTGGTACCTAGCACACCTACCAATACGCTGGCTAGTGGATACCGTGGAGGCTACTGTGTAGGTTGCTTGGAGCCACCGGCAGTGCCAATGCACTAAGAGACTTTGTCTCATTAAAAAAATTGATGCCTGCTTGGCCATCAGATGATATAGATGTTGATTCCCTTAGGGAATTTGAAATATTTGTCCCGAATGAGTAAATTTATAATACCAATATAAATGGTCCGTTATTGGACATTATAAATTTTCCAGCTAACTCATTCTTGATTGCCAGCGTTTCGCCCTCGTGTGCTAGGGTGGGCTCATCAGTTGGTACCGGTACCAATAACGTGAATAATGTTAGACTTTAAAATATGGGGAATATTGATTTATGATGTACAAATCATTGATGAAGTGAGCTGGGGCTCCTGAAACATGTACGTGTGAAATAATTATACAAAATTAAAAACTGATAATATATTGATATGGCAGACCAAACCATCGTCCATAGTATATTATGTGCTGGATGTCATTCATTGTTATTGGAAATAGTGGATAGTTGTTGTCACTGGAACCTTGTAATGGAACACTTTAAAACATAATGGAACACTTTAGAACATTTATGAAAAGTATAACAGGTTATTTTTATGTTATGTAACACTTTAAAACATGCATTAGAAAAATCGATCAGTGATAAATTGTTTTTTGCTACTGTTTGTTCTGTTGTAGCCCACTTAAGCGTAGGCCTTTTAAATAATTAGCTATCATACTACCAAAGTGAGTATTTTTGCCTTGTTATTCTTAGAACACTTTCTAGAATGAAATGGTTTACCATTGAATTATTTGACTCCTTATGATCTAAATGTGTAATTCAATATATCACATCGGATGAAACCTTTCTATGTTGGTGTTGGGCTGGAAATTCGACAGAATGGATCAAACATACCGTCACAAACATGAATTTGTGGCTATTAGAAATTGCTCTTCTTATTGTAAATTATTGAAGTGGAGGAAGACTCGCTCACCAGCCTAACACTTATTTATTCTATGTGGTGCAAATTAGCTTAAAGGTTTCAAAACACTAAGATGACAGAAATCGTTCCTGCAGGAGGCTAATGTATTTGAGCACCTTTAATACCATCAGGGAGATAAAGGATTAACATGCCAACTTGAAACCAGAAGACAAGCCCTCCACAACATGACTACTCAGACTACCATTTTTCCTGACAAGAGCTACAAAGCAAAGAGAGATGAAGAGAAACCCACTTCTTCAGCTTTCAGACATGCTGTACCAAACAAAAGTCCATACCTGTAAATTCTGCATTTGTGTAATCGTAAAAAAAAAACTTTGTCAATTTGAGATTAGTATACAAATATATAAGTGCCTTAAGAATAGAGAGCAAGACACTCACATACTTCCTGATCATCAGATAAAAGTAGAGTAATGTAACCAGTCAAACTTAGACGACTGCTAAGGGTTTAATTGTAATCACTATAAAGTTGTCGAGAATGATACTTACGCATGAAGTATTTGATGTTTCCTCAAAGCAGATTGGTTCCTCTTTGATCTTTATTTCCATGTCCATTTTAAATGGCGTGTGAAGGTATAGACGGTTTTGGGATATAGATTACTTCCACAGTTTGCACTGAAACATGAGCAACAAACACTATTATTGCTGTTTTGTAGTCAAGTCTGTAGTGTTAGGTGAATGTTGATATTGTGCTCATGGCCACAGTACCTCCAGTTTTACCTCAAAACTGAACCTCATGGATAAACATTTTCAATGAAAGAACATCCCACACCCACAGAATGGGATTAATTTGCACAGCCCTTGTGAAACGCCTGTGACTATGCAACTTACACATCGCCCACTACACTGGGAGTCTAATGACTGGTTTGATGTATGATTTGTTTACATCAAACTGACACAGATAGAACTTATGGCACTATGACTAGGAATGGGAAGCAAGTGAATGTGGCCTTGAGTAATATAGAGTCCCAGCATTTCTCTGGTTTGAAAATGGGAAAACACAGAAAACTATCTCTAGGGATGTGACTTCTTCCCATTCCTAGCCCTTTCCTATCCCATCATTACTATAAGTCATATCTGTGTCAGTGTAATGTAAAGCCAATTGTAACAAAAAAAAAGGAAATTCTACAACCAAACCTTCCAAACTATTAGTTTCTTGCTCAACTTCCAGGGCAAATGATCCACTTTTAGCCACTGTGAAGACACAATCCCCATGCCCTGTCCCTCCGCTAACTCTATTGGCCGTGTACATTTTGCACTGCTCAATATAAACCTTACTCTCTTTTCACTAGAGTCCAGCGGTGATTTAGATACAATATAAAATTTGAAAGTCACTATTAGGAATGTTCTGATATGCTACATTCAGTTTTGTTTTCAATCCACAAACCTTTGGATAGTAAGTGGTGAGCCCAGGCTTATTCACCACACTTACAAATTATGTAAATCATCCTGGATGTTAATGACAATTGTTGGTAAGCCCTGTGCCTTATGTATTTTAATAAGCCAGATTATTACACTGATATAGCCGTAGACTTTCTATCAATGCACAGTACTCATCTGGGCTAGCAGCCCCTTTAGCAGCTACAATACAATAAGTTGTATTCAGTAGCAGTTTAGCCAGATTCCTTATTGATCAAACAAATTATCTGATAGAGGATAGCCAGGTACTCATTGGCAACTTTATCCAGAAAGTTGCAACCATTACTGATTATGCTACAATATATAGGTCTACTGTATGTCCATTACAACAAACAGTTCTGAACTGGCTTTGAACTCCTTTGTTACAACAAATAGTTCCTTCGTTACAACATTTCTGAACTGGCTATAAACTATTTTGTTACAACAATGAGTTCTGAACTGGCCATAAACTACTTTTATGCAACTTTCTATGAACTCCTTCAAAATTATCTTAATGAGCATACATGAATAAGAATGCTTCCAGAAGTGATTGTTAATAATGGTTTTTTGGAATCAGTAAATGGCATTTGTGAACTGTATTGACGCCATCTACGAATTGTTACAAAATGTTAAACAATGGATGATGGATGATGGATGACCTCACTATTCCAATGAGAAGTACTGCATGTAGTCACACCATTTACTGGTCAAATCAAATGTGCATGTATAGAACATGCAGTCCCTGGTATTGAATGCGCACTGCTGGCATTGGCTCTGAAATGGTTCTGAATGTAGTTAGAACAGCATGAATTGAGAGCTCACAGTTCAGAAGCAGTTCTGAATTTCTATTGGAACAGCATGTACACAGGTACAAAAAAGTATTGGCACAGACACCTTTTCGCATATAATATAACAGTACAAATGCTAGGAACATTATATGTATAACATTAACCTTACTCAATAAAGGAAAGAATTGGTATATTAAACCATTTCCTAAACACAACATAAACACATGTAATCTGTTAAATTCGGGTTTTCTGCTGCTCAAAAAAGTTTGGCACACTGTACGTCGTTTGTTACTGAGCTTTACGGACAGCGCCGCGTGTACCAGATTTTTGCAATCGATGTTGTCAAACAATTCAGTCGCTTGCCTGACGCCCGTGCATGGGTCATTCACTTGTTGATGAATCCGAAGGCGAAGGAGCATTACCTGTTTTCCGCACCAAGGTGGTTTTCTTGCATTTGGAGGGTAAAAGTTACCACGAAATTGGTAAAGAACTTTCTGTTACTTATTCAACAGTGCGGGCAATCATCAAGAAGTTTCAAGAGACTGGTACAACAGACAATAAACGCAGATCTGGACGTCCAAGAGTTCTTATAAGTAGGGAGCGTCAAAGCATAGTTCGTCTTGCCCTAAAAGAGTCCTTTAAAATGCAGGGTCAATTGTATCGGACCTCCAGTCCACGTCCAACAAACAGGTCAGTGCTCAAACTATTGGGAATGTTTTGTACGCAGCTGATATTCATGGGAGATCTCCGAGGAAGAACCCATTTATTTTGGAAGTTAACTGAAGAGAACACTTCCAGTTCGCCAAAGATTATATCAGTAAATCGATTGAATTTTGGAATTCTGTGATATTTTCTGGCGAATCCAAGTTGAACTTCTTTGGATCTGATGGAAATGTAAGAGTGTGGTGCAAACGAAATACAGAGCTCCAATTACAACATGTCCTACCTACACTAATACATGGGGGAGGAAGCATAATGGTTTGGCGATGCATGGGAACTTCTGGTGTTGGTGACTTAGCAATTATTTAAGGTGTCATGGATCATCGTAAATATACCTTTGTGTTGCAAAGCCACTTATGCAACAGTGCACAGAAACTGGGTTTGATGGCAACTTTTACCTTCAACAAGACAACGACCCGAAACATACGGCTCTGTGAACGTGGAAGTGGTTACTATATAATGCAACAAGAAGAGTTTTCGCTCCACATAGAGCCCTGATCTTAACACAATAATGCATCTTTGGGCTCACTTGGAGACAAAAGTTTGGAAATGTCATTCTACAGGGAAGCGCGAGTTTCAGACGGTGTTGTTGGAGCAATGGTCAATGATCTCAGGAGAGATAACTCGCATCATGTTTCCCTCCATGCCAAGACATCTACAAACTGTCATCAGTGCCAACGGTAGGCACACATGCTACTAGACTTGAATTACGTGAATTCGAGGGACTTTAATTTCATTTGTGTATAGGTGTGTCAATACTTTTTGATGTGTAGAGCAACTGATTTTGTTTCGTAAACTATTATTTTTGTTATTAAAAACCAATTATACTCGAGGAAGCTTATATTTACTACTCTACATTTCAATCTTGGCATCACCTTTATTTATGTGGAATGTATATATAATGGTAGGTGTGCCAATACTTTTTGGTGCCAGTGTATACTACTGCTCATGAGCAGACTATTCAGAATCAATTCGGTACCATGTACTGTAGGAAGAAATTTGCATGTATTATCACTAAGAATGGTAGCTCAGATATATTTAATGTAGACAGCTCACAGTCGGCTGAAAAACAGATTTATCTGCCGCTGATCTTTTATGTTTAAATACTAACTGAACAATAAAGTTTACCTTATTTCCTATCACGTAAAGTACGATATAAAGTTCCTTATGGGGATGTACAAGACTGAGATTCCTTTGGACACGGTGTAAAGCGTATGAAACTGCAAAAACCTGATGTAGAAAATCTTAAGAGAAACAGCACCTTCCACAGAATAAACCTGCAAACTCAGCCGCAATATGTCCGAGATGCACAGTACAAAACAAATTAATTCCAACATTAAATAACGACAAGCCAACCAGTTCGAAAGTAAACCGGAACTGGCGAACACGGCTCAATCAGTCAATACTGATCTGCATTTAGGCCAGTCGCCAAGGTGGCAGATTGCCTACGTATTGTTTTCCTCACAAACCTAGGGCTCTCTAAATACTAGGTATGCTCACCCGCCATTATGGTTCATTCCTGCACTACTTTGGTAAGGCAGTTGACCGCCCCAGCCTTGTATATCCCATTTTCTTTTACTGTTTTCCACGCTAGAAAATATTGCTAATCTAACATACCGGTACTGTAAAATTACTCATTCTCAGTAGGCCTATTACTCAAACGGTTACTCAATATAAATATTAGTATATTTCGTACATCATTGTGTAATTTTTACTCGAGACTGTGATTGAAAAAGCTAAGTCGTTTATAATTTTCCTTTTAATAAAAGGCAGGTACTATCCGCACACTTTGTGTTGGTGCATTTACACTCTTCTTCTTCTTCTACTTCTTGGTTAGTTGTTGGACATCGTCGTAAGACGCTACGTCCAGTCACTGGTTTGCGGGTTAATTAATGTTGGGGAGAGGTGCCAACAGTAGAAGAAAGTAGTACACTACGAAAGAGGAGGGAGAGCTATGTAAAAAAACAAATTGCAACGGTTAATGATGAAACTTAGGAAAATACCAATGATATATAGGCTAAACGATCAGGGAAGAACACAAAAACACTGGGACACAAGGTTCAAATTCTTCACGTGTGTGTGGTCTGTCACGACGTCTTACTACAAACAAACAAAAACCGGACCACATATAAGGGTGAGTATGTGCAAGTCCGAACCCAGATGAAAGGAAAAGGTTACAAATGGATGTTACATACAACAAAAAATTCCACAACGTGAAAAGTCGGGTAGGACACGAAACACGAAACGTTTAACGACAGTTGGTAACCCTCATGAAAAAGCTTACCTATGCATTCGCGACGGTGATGTTCATATGTCTGACAGTGAAAAAAGATGGGAGTTACAGTACTGACTACTCGGCCACATGGACAGAAGGTACTGTCAAGAAAAGTAAGGCAAGAGAGATGTGTAAGCTTACAGACACGATTGAGGAGGAGGCGGATGTGTGGAAAGTGCTCCTACAATTCTATTACAATAGCCGTATGTTTTACTTGGAAGGAGGGGAGGGTACAAATGAAAGAATATCTTCCTGTAATGACTGTAACAAATGCTTCAAGCGGACATTTTGTCCCACGTCTACTATTAAATCGCCAATTTTCTTAGAAAAGGTGCGACATTGGTCAATAAAATTAACATTGGAATGACCGTGTAAAGCCGGGACAGAGGGAGATGCTGAAAGTGATGCGTGGGAATCCGAAGGTTGCCCGTGGGGACTTGACTTCCGTGATGTAGATGCAGGCTCGGTAGAAGTAGCAGGTATCAAACGCACGACTGGAGTGCCAGAATGTTCTGGAACCGTCTTCGGATTACTTATGAAATTGAGATATGATGCCCTGTCATAACCTGGTTTAACGGGTGGGCGGGAAGGGTTACTAACCACCATAGTAAATTTACGCTTTCGAGGGAGAGTTTCGTCCGATTGAGATGGTCTATTGTGTAAAGGAGGAAAATGTTGGGGCATCAGAAGGGGGTTGGATAGGGACTGTAATGGGGCAAAATAGTTTTTCACTTCGAAATATGATTTGTTTTCAACACTCATAATGCGTTTAATTTCTTTTTGTTGTTTGTGAATTTCACAATGTTCTGCTCCCGCAGGATGATTTCCGCCACAGTTAGCGCATTTAACGACTTGGTGAGTGCAATCTTCAGTAGAATGAGTAAGGGAACATTTTCCACATCTCGGCTCCCTGGAACGACAATTAGTAGCGGTATGTCCATACCGCTGACATCGTTTGCATAATAAAGGAGAGAATATAAAGGCCTGAACCTCTAAAATGACTTTAAAAATGGACACACTTTTCGGAAGTTGTTGACTTTCGAATACAACCTTCACAGTGCCTGTAGGGATATATTCAGTTTTTCCTTCTTTGGATGAACGTCTATTTAGACGTTGTACTTTCACTACAGGATAGGGTGAGTCTAAATAGGTGAGAATGTTGGAGTCGGAAAGAGTAGTGTCTACTCCCCGTATTACCCCTACTCGCTGAATATTCGAGGACGGAATAAAAGCTGTCAATTTCTTTTCTGTAAGAATGGGATGAGAAAGAAAGGCGTTTGCAGCCTTACTAGACATGAAAGTAACTTGAATTCGATTTCTTCCCTTCCTATGGATGGCCTTGACGTCACCTATTTGCCTCTCGTAGAAAATCCGACCCAGAGTCATAGGGTGAATATGTCCTATTTTATTTTGAGATTCAGTCGATTCGACAAATACTATGTAAGGGTCAAGATGAGTGTTAGAATAGGTAGGTACAGGAACGTGCGGACGCTGATCCATGTCACGTATTGAATCTTGAGAACTAGCTCGTTGGGTATCAGTATTACTAGCGTCCATGTGTAAGTCCTCACGCACGGCATCTTTACCAATATCAGGAGGTCGTCCTAAAGGGCCACCGCCACTATCTACAGACATAGTATTCCAAAAGGGGATGACACTATACTAGCACCGGAACAAACACAAAAGAAAAATTACTAGGATACAAACACAAACATAAAACACTCTACTTATCTACAGACGGGAAAAAGCCGCTGCACCAGTGACCGGAGCGAGACGTGTGCACTGCACAACAGCCGAACACCGAATGATTTACACTCTAGTGCTGAATCGGTCGACCTCGGCGATCTTCGAGATTCGTACTGGCAACCTTTGAAACACAAACTATGAATCGCTTAAGCATCGTTGTGCGACATCTGGCGTACACTTTACGTACTAGTACTGTTGTTGTTTACACAACAAAGCCAAAGTATAGAATTCATGCTAGGAACAAGATTCGCATCGAGAAATGTTTTATAATGTTATATAATGTGTATGTGACACAGTTGTTGCCTTAAGATGATAACGGTTTAGAAACTACGTATCGATCGATCATATTCTCGATTCAATTCAGATTTCATTTTCCTTCGGTTGGTAGCACTATCGATACCGGGACACCTCCCTCCTTACTCCTCACCCCCGTACACAAATGCACCAACATAAAGTGTGCGGACTATACTCTCACTGGAGAAGTATTAGAAAAAATAGCTTACTAATAAATGGGTTATTATTATTATTATTATTATTATTATTATTATTATTATTATTATTATTATTATTATTATTATTATTATTATTATTATTATTATTATTATGTTATTGATAAGTAGAATATGTTGTTCGTAAGCTATGTGCCGCGGTACCGTCAGGCGTCAAGTGAAATGAGGGACACCGTGGTATTGATATAGGCTACTGTCATTCTTAAATCATGGAATTTGACGTGGCAATCGGTCAGTGTCGAAGATACATAAATTGTGATAGAAGATTTTGATACCATATGATCTCAGTCGGTATTGTGGGAAACCAGTGATATGTGTTCTTTGTGTTGTTTACTTCCTTGAACCTGGTTATGTACTCTTTGGAAATGGAGGACTCGGGGAGTGTGTAAAAAAGAAAATGGTGTGATTGTTTGTGGTTTGTAGATGTCTAGAGAATTAAATCTCGTGTGAAAGTATGTTCTGTGTTTAGAACTGTATTTACATGTATAGATGACGTTCTGTAGTTTTTTAATGTTGGTGCAAGGATCTGTGACACGGGTAGTGCGCGAGTGTCTAACCCAACATTTAATTTGGTGACCCCGACGTGATAAGTATAACGGTACGTGCCACAATGGAGAATTTGTGTAAGAAACGGAAACCTGTGAGGATATCATTCACGAAAACCTCCCGACTTTTACTAGATGAGCTAAAAAAAGACGCAATAAATGACGAAGATGTTAGGTTAATGTCCGTAAAATTGGAAGGTTTATTTCAAGAACTTTCGATGTTAGATGAGCAAATACTGGACTTGGTTTTGCAAGAAGAAGGCAGTGATAAGAAATATGAAGATGAGTATACCAATATTGAAGAATATAGGGATAAAATGGACGCTGTGAGATTCAAAATAGAAGCACACACTCAGAGGTTAGGTGTAACCCAAGAAAATGATAGGTTTGAGATGGCATGTTCTGTTGAGTCACATAAAAAGAAGATGAAATTACCGAAAATTGAGTTGGTTAAATTTAGCGGTGACATAAAGGACTGGCTTTCTTTTTGGAGTCAGTTTCGCAGAATTCATGAAGATGAAGACATAGCAGCGGAAGACAAATTCCAGTACCCGATCCAGGCGACAGTTCCAGGAACAAGAGCACGAGAGATCATCGACAGCTATCCACCGACTGCAGAAAACTATCAGAAGGCAGTGGACGGACTGACTGAAAGATTTGGTAAGAAGGAGTTGCTGACAGAGTTCTACATCAGAGAGCTCCTAGGTTTGGTCATAAAAAATGCCACCAGTGTGAAAGGTAAGGAACATACTTTACAACTGTACGATAAACTTGAGTGTTACTTAAGAGCGCTGGAATCCATTGAAGTGACTTTTGACAAGCATGCGGCAATTTTGTTTCCACTTGTTGAATCAAGCATTCCAGAGGAGCTTTTGAGAATCAGGATGAGGAGTAGTTCAAGTGTGACTCAGACTAGTGATTACAGTGAAAAATTGAAGATGTTGCTAGAATTTCTAAAGGCTGAGGTGGAAGGAGAGGAGAGGATAATGTTAGCTAAAACTGGGTTTAAATTGACTCATAGATCAGGTAAAACCTCCAATGAAAGAAAAGATTCAGAGGATGAAAGTGTACCTACTGCATATAATCTGTTGACTAGTGAAAAACAGAATACACGATCAAATATTTGTGTATTTTGTGAGAAGTTTCATGAGAGTAAGGAGTGTTTTAAAGCCCAAAGAATGTCTCTTAGGGAAAAAACAGACATGTTAAAATCTAAACGGGCTTGTTTCACATGTTTAAAACCCGGACACAGGTCTGTAAGGTGTAAATCCTCACTAAAATGTTTGATCTGTGGGAAAAAACATTATCCCATAATGTGTTCTGATCTGCCTAGAAATAACGAGAAACCAATATTGTCAGAAGAAAATAGGAGGGAAAACACGAGTGTCGTTGGTGCAAACCACTGTTGTTCTCCAGACGTCCTGTTGCAGACTCTAATGGTAGTTATCACAGCTAAGGGTGGTCAACGTGTGGTAAGGGCGATAATAGATACTGGATCCCAGCGTTCCTATATTCTAAAGAAGACTGCTCTGGAAATGGCTTGTTCTTGTGTTGGATCTGAAAATCTCATACAAGTTCTGTTTGGGGGAATCTCGTCGCAAAGACAAGTACACAAGAGATATCGAGTATCACTTCAGAGCATGACAGAAAATTATTCATGTGAGATTGAAGCCTTAGATCAAGTTTCTATATGTGGTTCAATTCCTCGCATTAATCAAAGTGCTTGCCTGCAAGAATTAAAAGAGAAGGGCATTGTAGTCTCTGACACTGGAGCTGGTCATCCTACTATTGAAATTTTAATTGGAGCTGATTATGCAGGAAGCTTATTCACGGGAAATATGGTAGGACTACAGTGTGGCTTAGAGGCACAAGAAACTCGTCTTGGCTGGGTGATAATGGGAACAACCCAAAATACAGGGCATGGTAACACGGCTAACCTGGTAACATCCTTACTAACACATAGTGAAGATCTGGCAAGACTCTGGAGGTTAGATGTGCTCGGGATTACAGATCCAGCAGACAGGAAAAACAGAGAGGAGGTGGAGTTAGCAGTTCTGAATCATTTCAAGAGAACAGTCGCTGTTAACAAAGATGGTAGATATGAAGTCTGCCTACCCTGGTGTGAAAGAAGAGAGGATCTTGAGAATAACAGAATGGTGGCAGAGAAAAGACTTGCATCGATGACTTCAAAACTTGTCTCCGAGAACAGATACGAAGAATATCATTCAGTACTACAAGACTGGCTAAAAGAAAATATAATTGAAGAAGTTGATGATGACATTGGAAACAAGCAGGGATACTTTATGCCTCATCGTGGAGTTTTCAAGAGTGATTCAACTACAACGTGCCGACCCGTGTTTGATGCTTCCAGTAAACAAGGAGGAAAGCTGTCCCTAAATGACTGTTTGGAGAAAGGCCCCAACTTGCTGGAACTTCTACCATCCATCCTGCTGCGATTTCGAGAAAGAGAAATAGGAGTAGTGTCAGATATAAAGAAGGCATTTCTGCAAATCTCTGTGAACGAAGTGGACCGTAATTATCTGAAATTCCTTTGGTGGGATGATTATGCGACTAGGAAGATTAAGATTTTTCGCCACTGTCGTGTGGTATTTGGTGTAAATTGCAGCCCGTTCATTCTAGGAGCTGTTGTAGAGCATCATCTTGATAACTGTACTGCTGGGTACCGTGAAACTGCAGAAAAACTCAAGCATTCATTTTATGTGGACAACTGTGTTGCTTCAGTCAGTTCGGAAGAAGAATTAAACTCTTTCATACAAGAGGCTTCTCGTTTGATGGCCATGGCAAAGTTTGAGTTAAGAGGTTGGGCGAGTACTGCACTAAATGAAAGCGATGTTATTCAAGAAACCATACCGGTACTCGGATTACTATGGAACAGAACAACTGATAGCCTGTCTTGTGTGGGGAAAATACAAAATATAGAGCCACCTGTAACAAGAAGAAAGATTTTGTCTGTCTGTCAGGCAGTATTTGATCCTGTAGGGTATACATGTCCTGTCACTGTTGTACCGAAAAAAACTATTGCAGGAAAGTTGGAAAGAGAAGACAAGCTGGGATGCTGAGGTCTCGGAAGATCTGCAAAGAAACTTCGAGAGGTGGTTAGAAGAATTGCATTGTTTGGCTGATGTTGAAATTCCTAGACGATTTACTTCAAGCAGCGATCGAACATCATACACTTTACATGTCTTCTGTGATGCTAGTGCTTCAGCCTATGCAGCTGTTGTATTTTTAAGAAGTGAAAGTAACTGTGGGATGACAGTGCAGTTGTTACTAGCGAAGTCACGAGTTGCACCGGTGAAGAAAGTAACTATGCCTAGACTAGAATTGTTATCTTGCTGCATTGGTGTCCGACTGCTAGTCACTGTCAAGAACAGTTTAGGTCTCCTGGAGACTCCTCAATATTGTTGGACTGATTCGACTATTGTATTCAGTTGGATTAGGAGGGATGGAAAATGGGGAACCTTCGTAGAGAACAGAATAAAGGAGATACTAAACTTCACACAAAGGAATGAGTGGAACCACGTTCCTGGGAAACAAAATCCTGTTGACTTCCCGTCGCGAGGATGTTCGGCTAAAAAACTCTTAGAATCTGCCTGGTGGGAGGGACCAGCGTGGCTAAGGCTACCTGAGGAGGAATGGCCTAGTAATATGGCTGTGGACATAGAGTCCTCTTGTCAGGAAGAGGAGAAAGGGGTAGTGATGACAGTTGGTAGTACTACCTCATGGTTTCTGGAGTACTTTTCGAAGTATACCAAGATAGTGAGGATGGTGGCATGGATATTCAGATTTGTGAAGAATAGTGCAAAACAAAGAAATGAAAGGTATAAAGGGAAGTTAACAGTGCAAGAGATAGAAAGAGCTGAAAAGAAGCTTATACAACTGGTACAAGAGGAAACGTTCACCAAAGAAAGGGTTTCTAGTTTGAAATCTCTGTGTGTCTTCAAGGATGCAGAAGGAATCCTGCGGGTGAAGACGAAAATTGTGGAAAGGAAGGACGATGATAACTTCAAATGTCCCGTTGTCTTGCCAAACAAGCATAAACTAGTTCAGCTTTTGATTCAGGAGGAACATGAAAGACTGCTTCATAGTGGAACTCATATACTACTAGCTCACTTGCGCCAGAGATACTGGATACTGAAAGGTCGAAGAACTGTTAGAAATGTGATTGCATCGTGCAAGAAATGCAGACGACATGAAGCCAAAGGTATGGTTCCAGAAGTGCAGTGCCCTCTTCCAGAAGATAGAGTGAAGGACGCATCGGTGTTTGAAGTTGTGGGAACAGACCTTGCAGGTCCACTAATCCTCAAGGGAGGACAGAAGTCGTGGATTGTACTATTCACTTGTGCCGTGTATAGGGCAGTTCATCTAGAACTAATAACCACTCTGTCAACAAATGGATTTATTATGAGTCTTCGTAGGTTCATTGCGCGAAGAGGAAGGCCAAAGATAATTTACAGCGACAATGGAAGCAACTTTGTTGGGAGTAATAACCTGCTCAGATCCATTGACTGGAGCAAGATAGAAGAAGATGCCTCGTTGCTACGAATCCAGTGGAAGTTCAACCCTCCAACCGCTGCCTGGTGGGGAGGTTGGTGATAACGGATCATCCAAACAATCAAAAGAGCCCTTCGTCGTGTGCTGGGAAGAGCGTCTCTAAACTACGAAGAACTACTGAGTATAATATGTGACTGCGAGGCTCTGATAAACTCTCGACCTCTCACTTACATGTCAGAAAATCCTCAAGATTTGAGTCCAATCACGCCTAGTATGTTTCTACAAGACCTGCCTAATGTGAGTACTCCTGATTTGGACTTGATAGATGAGAAATGTTTAACAAAAAGGATGAAATATATCCAGCAACTACGTCAGGACTTGAGGAAACGATTCAGGGATGAATATCTGGGCCAGCTTGTACACTGTCATCAGAAGTCAAGTGGTGAAACTACAAAAATCAAGGAAGGGGACATTGTGCTCGTTGGTTGCGACCAGAAAAGACGGATCGAGTGGCCTATTGCCAAGGTGCTTGAGGTATATCCTGGAAGAGATGGTGTGGTACGAGTGGTACGGTTGAAGACTTCTTCTGGTGAACTTACCCGCCCTTTACAGAGACTCTACTTGTTGGAGGGATCCTCACCTTCAGATGTTAGTCCTGTCACTGATGTTGATGACAGAGACCGACAACCTTCAATGTCGCCACCGAGGGAGGTACAGGTGACGAGAAGCGGAAGGAGAGTAAAATTTCCTGAGAAACTGAACCTTTGAGCATAGTTGATTGTTGCTTCGTGCGACAATCAAGGGGGGAGGATGTGGGAAACCAGTAATATGTGTTCTTTGTGTTGTTTACTTCCTTGAACCTGGTTATGTACTCTTTGGAAATGGAGGACTCGGGGAGTGTGTAAAAAAGAAAATGGTGTGATTGTTTGTGGTTTGTAGATGTCTGGAGAATTAAATCTCGTGTGAAAGTATGTTCTGTGTTTAGAACTGTATTTACATGTATAGATGACGTTCTGTAGTTTTTTAATGTTGGTGCAAGGATCTGTGACACGGGTAGTGCGCGAGTGTCTAACCCAACAGGTATTTCACACTTGCGTGAAATTGGCTCAGTGCTATTTTCAATGTTGTCGAAATAATACGAAAAATATTCTTCGAACAAAAATAACGCTGAAATGTGATGTACGCAGACGAACCCACCCATGTAACTGAGATCCTTTAAGTTTACTTCCTATAAAATTTAGTCCCTTTCCTTATTTACCAGTATTTAAAATACGACATTCTATGTGTAAAATAAACTCAATTTTTGGTGAGCGTTATGGAATCTCATCAGGTAATTCAGTTGTAATGAACACAGGATTTTATTTTATTCAAACAAACTCTCGTGAATCAAATGTTATGGTATTATAAATTACAATGGGGAACAAAATAGGAATAGAGTAACTACTTCTATAGCTGAATCTTCTCTCCCAACCTTAAGTATTGCACTGATAATCAGTTACCCGTGACTTGTAAGGGGAGTGACCCACGAGCTGTTGATAATATTGCACATTTTTGACTTTGGCAAAGTTAATAGTACGGTACCGTACTTTTTCTTTTTTTAACAGAGAATCCTCTGGTTTGAGGAGAAGTGGTATGATTTCTCAACATGACTCACTTTATTAAGCTGCAATGGGTTGCAACGTTGGTTAACTTGCTCAGACAGCACACTAGAAAAGGGATTTAACGAATTTACTGTCTCCTTTTATTACAGTACGGTATTTACAAAACAATAACATACCATGCCTTATTTACATCTCCTCTTCTTTTCTGAAGCAGTCCCATACATTTTACCACGTTTCGGTACATTCTTGTTAAGTCCACAGCAGCACAGGATCGAATTTTGAAGAAGTGTCTAACAAATTTTTTCTTTTAAATTACAGCACGTTGGAGAACATGTACTGGTACATTTATCATTCAAAATATTCTCCGTTACTAGATTTGCATTAGCCTATTTTGCATTATACAGTTTAATGATAATAGTCCCTATAGAAGACCTCACAGTTTACAAATTAATAATTTCATAACTTCAGAATTTAGTTTCTTTAGATTACCCAATTTTTTTTAAATTACGAATGTTTTATAGTTTGAGAAAGCTCATAGTTTAAAGCCTGTCTGCATATTGGCCTACCACAGACCTTGGTTTTAAGTAATGAATTTGTTGTCCTACCGCCAACGTTAAACAAATTATTTCTGTCATATGACGTTAGTTTTGACAAAGATTGTAACTGCGGTGTTTGGATGTTGAACTCCTGTTACCGGACTTTGGGGCCAGAAGTGAATATTGAATGATGAATGTGACTTAATTCAGGGGTGTGGTGATGTCAGTGGGAGCTGGATGAAGGTTTAAGTCAGCAGTTGAAGTAGAAGGTGTAGCAGAGGAAGTGGAGGCACAATGAAGCTGAAGGGAATCTAAACAACCTGTATCTCGCAGTAGAGACATTACCGTACTACAATTAGGTGCAGAACAACCCACCATTATGTAATATAGCACTACTCTGTCCCTGCACGCGGTGATTGAAGCTATACGTTCAATGTGACGAAGCGAGCGCTCGTAGGAGAAACTAGAGTTTCATCACATGGCCCATTGGGGATGAATGAACCAAAATGGCGGCTAAGCATATCCATCTTGCAGAGCCTTAATATAACCAGTACGTCGTTCCTCGACCGTATATATACAGACCCGGTATAATTAACTTATCTGCAGCTAACTATTGCACATGTAGAGAAGTCAAATGTCATCTAAGACAACCAAGACCAAGACCACTCAAACCACAAGACAGAAAATATATGGCGCGTACCTACCGAGAGACGGCAGACTTCATCTTCTAGAAAATAGATCTCAGAGAATTAGAGTAGGCGAAGCTTTATCTGACCCTGTAATAATTAAGAGGGGGATTCCTCAAGGCAGTGTTATTGTTTTCTTAAATATATAAATGATATGAGTAAAGGAGTGGAATCAGAGGTGCATGGTAAGGCTTTTGCGGATGATGTTATTCTGTATAGAGTAATAAATAAGTTACAAGATTATGAACAACTCCAGCGTGACCTCGATAATGTGTTGAGATGGATATCAGGCAATGGTATGTTGATAAATGGGGTTAAAAGTCAGGTTGTGAGTTTCACAAATAGGAAAAGTCCTCTCAGTTTTAATTACTGAGTTGATGGGGTGAAAGTTCCTTGTAGGGATCATTGTAAGTATGTAGGTGTTAATATAAGGACAGATCTCCATTGGAGTAATGACATAAATGGGATTGTAAATAAAGGATACAGATCTCTGCACATGATTATAAGGGTGTTTAGAGGTTGTAGTAAGGATGTAAAGGAGAGGTCATGTAAGTCTCTGGTAAGACCCCAAATAGAGTATGATTACAGTGTATGGGACCCTCACCAGGATTACTAGATTCAAGAACTGGAAAAATCCAAAGAAAAGCAGCTCGATTTGTTCTGGATGATTTCCGACAAAAGAGTAGCGTTACAAAAGTGTTGCAAAGTTTGGGCTGGGAAGAACTGAAAGAAAGAAGACGAGCTGCTCGACTAAGTGGTATGTTCCGAGCTGTCAGCGGAGAGATAGAGTGTAATGATATTAGTAGACTCATAAGTTTGTGTGACGTCTTTATAAGTAGGAAGGATCATAATATGAAGATAAAGTTTGAATTCGAGAGGACAAATTGGGGGCAAATATTCATTTATAGGAAGGGGAGTTAGGGGTTAGAATAACTCACCAAGGGACATGTTCAATAAATTTCCAATTTCTCTGAAATCATTTAAGAAAAGGCTAGGAAAGCAACAGATGGGGAATCTGCCACCTGGGTGACTGCTCTAAATGTTGATCAGGTTTGATTGATTGATTGATTTATCTTCTTCCTCTTCTCCTTGAAAGGTAATGTTAGGCTCCCTTTGAGACGGCAGACGATTGGGAATCGGAAGCTAGTGCTGGGAGAGCAGGCAGTCCTCCGAGTAGTGATGTGCTCGAATGACGCCTGGTAGAGTTGGGTCGATTCGTGAACGAATCGCATTTGAACGACTCCAAATAGAGAATCGTGTGAATAGATTCTCGGTATGGATGATGAGTCGTTCAAATGAATAGTGCAATTTGGAGTCGTACGGGTACGAATGAATCGTCGTTCAAATGATTTGTTGTGAATCGTCGGATTTAGAGTCGTCCGTGGTTGTAGCCAACTCGGCAGCGACCATTACCGATCCGTCCCGAAGTCTGCGAGTGAGAGATGAGGGTAATGGTGAGGACAGAACTCGCCTTCACGCTGTTTTAAGAAAGGTATTTCCGGCCTACAGTACAGGTCACCTACAGTATCTATGACAGAGTTGAAACAAAATTTTACATTTTCGACTTTCGTGGCCGGGGGTAATGCTGTCAATCAAAGTTGAATTCCGGATTGTTGGACAGTGACTATTTCATAGTCGACTATTCGTCATCGTTCCAGATGACTCATCACCAGCAGGGGCGAATGCTGGTCATGAAAGTCAGGTTTGCTCTTCCATTCGTGAAAGATGGTGGGGTGGGACATGCATAGTTCAGAATGAATAAAATTTATAAACCCAATAATCGCTAAATCACATGAACGTTTTAAACATCGGTTACATGAAGATGCATTCAAATTGGTTACGTCACACCTTCAAGAATGGCCAAAAGAATAACAATCAGACACATTTTATAATTCTTAACAAATCATGACAAGCCAGTGATTCTATAATTCAAACAAGTAAACGTCAAACAAGGTACACAGAAAAATTGCAACTACTTATTAGATCTTCCTACTTGAAAACAAACTACTTTGCGGCTTCTCTTTACAAAACCATCAATAACTTCATCATAGAAGGAGGACTGTAATCTAACTTTTGCAAGCAATCCTTTTTCAATCGACAACATGGCTAATGATGATAGCCTCTCCTGACCTTGAATCGATCTGCAATATGTATTAATGCGTCTCAGTGTTGAAAAAGTACGTTCTGCAGAGGATGTAGTAGCAGGAATTGTTGCTACAAGTTTGATGAGCTTGAAAATTTCTGGCATACCCATGTATATGCATAATCTGCATTACGTCTGAAACACTCTTCTCCTTAAAATCAGAAGATGAATACATCACACTTAATTCGGTTTTTAAACGAACAAAGTCGAAAAATAACCCATAGATTTTTGCTAGGGCAGTAACATCACTGTCTGGAAAACTATTTCTGTGCTTCTCACACAAATCACAATCCAACAGCGAGAAGAACACAAATTTCTTTATGCATTTAAAACGCTCTCCCTTTTGGACAAGTACATTGTCAATTATTTCATTGAATAGACGTTTGTATTTTGATTTTTCTGGTTCATCACTAATTCTTCGATTTCTAAAGCACGGCTGTCCTACATAAACATCAATTTCAGTATCAACATGTCCATACAAACCATTAAAATCTTCATCTCTCATAGACTGGCTATTTAAAATGAGCTCCTCAACCTTCTTGCCACGGTACTGAATATCCAGACTTTTGATTGTAAAATACTGAACACAGTATCGGAGAATGAAAAATCTTGGAGAACACTACCAGCAGAAATCTAGTGTTGAACTTAAGTAAGAAGAACAAAAATCCCTGTGCTACAGTGCAGTAGTCTGAAGTAACCTGTACATGTTGACATAATTTCACCAGCGTATCATAATATTCCTTCACAGTATTAATAAGACGTGATGCAAAATTCAATCTCGTTGGTGCTACTGTTGGCAACTTTTTCTGAACAAAATCTCGAAGAGCAGCTGTTCTCTATGTAGACTTCGAAAAAAAAAACAGCAAGTCCTGACATTGTTTGGAAGAAAATTGTACATTATTTGATTTTTGAAGCAGACTGCTGTAGTATTAAATTCAGTAGGTGGCTATAACAATACACAAATGTCGCATATGTATACTGGTCTAGAAGTAGTGTATTGAGCCCATTCACATGACCGGCTAAGACAGCAGCACGATCATATGTTGAGCCACAATCGTTTCCTCACAACTGAACTCTTTTAAAATAGCACGAATATGATTTAAGATGGCTCCAGCAGTGCGATCTTTACTAAAGTCAGCAAAACCAAGAAACCGCTCTTGAGTTTCACCACTTTCAACTACAAAATGGAGTAAAGTAGAGAGTTGTGACTTATTAATAATATCGGACGTTTCGTCCAACATTATTGCCACAAAAGTTGCTTGTTTAAGCTCCTCCTTTATTCTTCTCAAATTACTGAATTTATTTCTGCTATTAAATCATTTTGGATTGCAGACGACGTCGCTCTAGAAATGGTGGAGTCTTTCAGATGAGCTGCCAGAAGAGGATCATATTCACTTAATATCTGTAGAAGTTCGACTTAATTCCCCCTATTCATAAGTTCTATTTTTGGGCTTATGCCGTGTAAATAATTATAAACACACTCAACGTTTCAAAAGGAACCTTGCCTTTCTTCATCAGGAGACAAAAGAGAAGAGAAACGACGTATTGATGGTTGCTAGGAGAAAGCAACAAGGAAGCTTCAAATGGTGCCCAAAGATGTAAAAGGGACGCCATTTTAGCCCAATGCTAGAGACAATGAATAGTAGCAGCAAAGCATTACTCTCTAATGGTTCTGATTATAGGTAGCCATGATTCACTGAGGTTGTAACCTGTATCGCGGTTGAAATTATCTGGATGTTTACGTATTTCAACCGCCTCCCTGATAATTCTTGGGCGATATTGCTTTATACGGGCAAGAACATCCACTTCTTGGAACAAGACATCATGACCAGGTGTTAGGGCATGGTCAGCAATTGCTGATTTATCAGGTTGGTTGAGTTCCCTGTACTTGTGGCAAGGTTTATATTGGGCAGACTTCGAGAACGGTGTGTACTCGCATCAAAGAACATACCAGATGTATCAGACTCAACCAACCTGATAAATCAGCTGTTGCTGACCATGCCCTAACACCTGGTCATGATGTCTTGTTCCAAGAAGTGGATGTTCTTGCCCGTATAAAGCAATATCGCCCAAGAATTATCAGGGAGGCGGTTGAAATACGTAAACATCCAGATAATTTCAACCGCGATACAGGTTACAACCTCAGTGAATCATGGCTACCTATAATCAGAACCATTAGAGAGTAATGCTTTGCTGCTACTATTCATTGTCTCTAGCATTGGGCTAAAATGGCGTCCCCTTTACATCTTTGGGCACCATTTGAAGCTTCCTTGTTGCTATCTCCTAGCAACCATCAATACGTCGTTTCTCTTCTCTTTTGTCTCCTGATGAAGAAAGGCAAGGTTCCTTTTGAAACGTTGAGTGTGTTTATAATTATTTACACGGCATAAGCCCAAAAATAGAACTTATGAATAGTTACACGGGCCGTGAAAGTCTAAATGATAATATTAATTCCCCCTGTTTACGGAAGTTGCAGACTCGTCCTATCCGCGGAATGGTAGTGTATATTTTGCTAAAAAAAACACACACTGTACCGATCAGTCGTTTAAGTATGTCACGATTTTTCTTTACCTTTTCATTATGAAGTTGGTCACTGATGCGTTTCTGTTGATCCAGCAGGTGGTCCTTGTACGCCAAAAACCTATTCAACTACAAGAAACACTTCATATGGTTTGCAGATTTCTCATGTCTTGTAATGGACAGTGTCAAGGTGTTCAAATTGTCAAAGCCACTTTTACACCATACACCGTTATCAGCAGAAAATAGTAAACACGGCCAGCAAAAGAGTCTATTCAGTTTCTTGGACCCTGTCAAGCAGTGCGTATTATTATATTGAGATACAGAGAACGAACGTACATATTCTCCATTTTTCTCCCTGTGCTGTGTCTTTAAATCTGGCAGCGCCGGACAGGGCCTGCCATTCTTAATAATGTCTGTTTTCTCTTGGATAGTCCTCCGAGAAAATGGATTTGATAACAAGCTGTCAATAATGCACGGTTCGGAACCCATTGCAGCACGTCAAAACATTCAGAATAGATGAACAGGAACTTACAGTACATTACTCACTGACACAACAGACTAGATCTGTAGCTCTCAGACCAGAGTGACAGCGTGCAACCGGCCTTGGAGAGAAGACACCTGCGCGTTCATATATTTCTTGCTTGAGCTCCTAAGACACAAGCAAGCCTCGCTGGACTCGCCAAGATATATGCAGATCTATTACAGATACGGTACATACTGCGCTTGCGGAGATATCGCCCCTGATCAGCAGCATTAATTATTAAGATGGTAATAAGTTCGATTTCCAAATATTTTGTACGGCAACAATGTACTGCATTAGAAAAGAAAGAAAATATTAATGTAACTGCGTAATAGTGCTTGACTGAGATGGCTGAATCGCCTATTAAAGGGTACAGCAGAAAACAAGCAGAAGAGGATAACAGTAACAATGATGTATGAAAACAATGACGAGTATTCGTATCTCATGTTGGAGGATTTAGTGGACACATGATGCCTATATGCTTGGAATTTCACTTGAGGTTGAGGAACACCAAGGCGTCAGCACGCTCACAACAGACGGTGCAGCCTTGGATGTCTGTTTCTGGCCGCCACATGAAAGGACCCGCCTCCTTTGCTTGGCTTTAAGTCGCACCGACACAGACAGGTCTTATGGCGACTATGGGATAGGAAAGACCTGGGAGTGGGAAAGAAGTGGCCGTGGTCTTAATTAAAGTACGGCCCCAGGATTTGTCTGGTGTGAAAATGGGGAACCATGGAAAACCATCTTCAAGGCTGCCAACAGTTTGGTTCGAACCCACTATGACCCGGATGCAAGCTCACAACTGCGCGACCCTAACCGCACGGCCAACTCACCCGGTCTGAAATGGTTCATCAATATACTTATCATATTCTACTATCGAGGCTGCCAGCGGCGTAACGGGGTTTGTACAATGTTTAACACTGGAGTCGAACTCTCCCCAGAATTAATCTTCGTCCGCGTCCCCTACATGTTGTTGCTCCTCCGATTCCCTTGGTAAATCATCGCATGAAATTCTCACAGATGCAGGTTTCTGGACAAGCGATTGTTTCACCTTATTGTACGCTGCAGTAGACAGGAAAGCTTACTTCTTTAATCTGGGATCGAGCAAGGTGGCTTCAGCTAAAATTGTCATTAATATAAGCAAGTAATTCAAACTGAAGAATACCGGGGACACATGCCCTTTTGTACCTCTAACATCTATGACATCGTACGTGTAATGTATCTCTAACCTCTACATCATCCGTTCGCGAAGGCTCAGTGGAAGCTGAGTAGATATCGAGCCTGGTAAACAGATATGGTGGGCGTAATAATAAAACTCGTAGAAGTCACGATATAAATGAAGCACTGGTGAATGTGGTGGTGACGGGAAAGAATGACATCCTGGGGTTTGGTCGATCTGTACAGTATGATTGTCGACCGTCTCGTCATTAAACCGAATGATACGGGCAACACTGAAAAAGAGGGGAGGAAGGAGGGAGAGAAAGAGAGAGAGAGAGCTGGAATCCGACTTGAAATAAGTTCTGCTTTATCAGATTATAATTAGGTAACTTTTTTTATTTGCTTGAATATTGGCTTTTCAAAACGAGTTTTCCATTTGTTTTAGGTCGCACCGACGCAGATACGTCTTATGGCGACGATGAGATAAGAAAGATCTAGGAGTATAAAGGAAGCGGCCGTGGCCTTAATTAATGTTCAGCTCCAGCATTTACTGGAGTGAAAATGGTAAACCACGGAAGAACATCTTCAGTGGTTCGAATCCACTAGCTCCCGGATGCAAGCTCACAGCTGCCTTATATGTGCTGCTATGAATGGCTTAATACGTATGTACCTTTTGGACATAATCTCAAATAACTCACCTTCCGTAATTTATTCATTTTTGAGGTATCAAATATTCAGATGTGATAAGTTATTCACTTGTTGATCTCTCACGGACAGTGAATATAATTTGGTTCGTAATCCATATCAGCATAGCATTTCATCCGCACGTTGACATCAGTGGCATCCGGCAACAGTTTGTCTGCAGTAGTAGTATAATTGGATGGTTCGGCCGCCACCGCCACCTCCGGCTCCCAGTGGCCACCTCCACCTCCACCTCAGCCAGAGGCCTCCCAGTGGCCACCTCCACCTCAGCCAGAGGCCTCTTCCAGTGCTGCCAACTTAACCTAACTAGCGCGAAATTTGAATTTGTAAA
This sequence comes from Anabrus simplex, assembly GCF_040414725.1. Lineage (NCBI taxonomy): Eukaryota > Metazoa > Arthropoda > Insecta > Orthoptera > Tettigoniidae > Anabrus > Anabrus simplex. The sequence continues at coordinate 87,754,866 of NC_090274.1, read as the reverse complement.
CAAAGCCACGTGCTTTTTGACAGCTGACATCGACAACAACGCATCGCTAACCTCAGTACTGCCATCTTGACGGGCCTAAACCTCAGTAGTGCCAACTTAACCTAACTAGCTCGAGATAAACAAAGCCACGTGTTTTTTGACAACCACGTGCTTTTTGACAGATTTGTAAACAAAGCCACGTGCTTTTTGACAGCTGTCATCGACAACAACGCATCGCTAACCTCAGTACTGCCATCTTGACGGGCCTAAACCTCAGTAGTGCCAACTTAACCTAACTAGCATGAGGTAAACAAAGCCACGTGTTTTTGACAGCCACGTGCTTTTTGACAGATTTGTAAACAAAGCCACGTGCTTTTTTGACAGACAACAACGCATCGCTAACCTCAGTACTGCCATCTTGACGGACCTAAACCTTAGTGGTACCAACTTAACCTCACTAGCGAGAGGTAAACAAAGCCACGTGCTTTTTGACAGCCACGTGCTTTTTGACAGCTGTCATCCGCCATCTTTAAACTACAGAGCACCGTGCTGCCCTCTTTCGTCACCTGTCATCCGCAGTGCTGCCATCTTGGCGGGCCTAAACCTTAGTGCTACCAACTTAACCTCACTAGCTCGAGATAAACAAATCCACGTGCTTTTTGACAGCCACGTGCTTTTTTGACAGCTGTCATCCGCCATCTTTGAGCACAGTGCTGCCCTCTTTAGCTACTTACCTTTGAAATGTGGTGGCGGATAATTTGAAAAATGCTTTTTGACAGCAGCCATCTTGCATCGCAAACCTCAGTGCTGCCCTCTTTAGCTAGATACCTGTGGTGGCAGACAATTCCACGTGACAGCAGTCATCTTTAATCAAGAGAGCACAGTGCTGCCCTCTATGTGGTGGCGGCAAATTCCACGTGCTCTTGTTTGGAAACAAACTCACATGCTTTTTTTTGACAGCTGTCATCTGCCATCTTTAATCAACAGAGCACAGTGCTGCACTCTTTAGCTAGATACCTTTGAAATGTGGTGGCGGCAATTTGAAAAATTCTATGTGCTCTTGTTGGGAAACAAAGCCACGTGCAGCTGTCATCGGCCATCTTTAATCAATAGAGCACCGTGCTGCCCTCATGCGGGGCAATTTCGTCAGCTGTCATCCGCCATCTTTAATCCAGAGAGAACAGTGCTGCACTCTATGTGGTGGCGGCAAATTCCACGTGCTTTACAAACCCATGTGCTTTTCTGATAGCTGTCATCCGCCATCTTTAATCCAGAGAGAACAGTGCTGCACTCTATGTGGCGGCGGCAAATTCCACGTGCTTTACAAACCCATGTGCTTTTCTGACAGCTGTCATCCGCCATCTTTAATCCAGAGAGAACAGTGCTGCACTCTATGTGGCGGCGGCAAATTCTACGTGCTTTACAAACCTATGCGCTTTTCTGTCATCCACCATCTTTAATCTAGAGAGAACAGTGCTGCACTCTATGTGGTGGCGGTAAATTCCACGTGCTCTTATTTGGAAACAAATTCTACTCGCTCTTCAGCTGTCATCCACCATCTTTAATCAAGAGAGCACCGTGCTGCCCTCTTTATGGTGGCGGATAATTTGAAAAAATTCTTTTCGACAAGCAGCCATCTTTATTCCAGAGAGAACAGTGCTGCCCTCTTTAGCTACTTACCTTTGAGGCGGTTAATTTGAAAAATTCTTTTCGACAAGCTGCCATCTTTATTCCAGAGAGAACAGTGCTGCCCTCTTTAGCTACTTACCTTTGAGGCGGTTAATTTGAAAAATTCTAGCTGCCATCTTTAATGAAAAGAGCATCGTGGTGCTATCTTGCGAGTAATATTTTACGTCACAGCTGTCATCTACCATCTTGCATTGCTAACCTTAGTGCTGCCCTCTTTAGCTACTTACCTTTGACGAGCTGTCACCCGCCATCTTGCATCGCAAACCTCAGTGCTGCACTCTATGTGGTGGCGGATAATTTGAAAAAATCTTTTTGACAAGCAGCCATCTTTAATCAACAGAGCACCGTGCTGCCATCTTTAGCTACCGCTATCTTACCTCGCTTACCTCGCTGCTGCACTCTATGTGGTGGCGGTAAATTCGAACAAGTTTAATCATGCACTGGGGAAGCTAGAGTAAGGACGCGCTGCAGTGATGACGTCATCATGCATGTTTAAACCCGTTCGTTGACTAAAAGCTTTAGTCTTCGGGAAACAGTGATAGAGTGTGGAGTGCAAACATGACGAAAACATTAATAGTTGATGTGCAAGGCTTTAAAGTAAACGGAAACAAATTTGTGTTTAAAGAGGTGGCTGTGTTAGATTGCTGTGTGTTGTGGGCACCAAAACTTGTTAGTTTAGTATTTAGTCCACCGTTCCCTTACTGTTTGCAAACAGATGAAGATAAAACGCAGACTCAGTGGATTGAAAACAATTTAGGTTTGAAGTGGGAAGAAAAAGGAATACCTTATCGTTTTCTACCTTTAATGATGAATGCACATTTGTCAAGAGCAGATCTTGTTCTTTTAAAGGGTTGTGAAAAGAAAGAATGGTTGCGTGATTTTCTACCATCATCGTGTGAAGTTATCGACATGCATGAATTGGGGTGCCCATCATTTAAAACTCTTCCGAAAGAGCATAGTAGAGAAACAAGTAAACAGTCTTTACAACATGTATGCATGCTCTTTGATTGGTTGTGTCGCAGTGCATGCCGGGAAGTGAACAACATATGTAAACTGCAGTGTCGAAACAACCTTAGTGTAAAAGAAACATTTGTAGAGTAAAGACATCATGTCATTTCTAACAGATACTAAGTGTAACGCAGTTGAAAAGGCGATCGTAAAGTTTTATGCATGCAAAAAGAAACTAAACACTTTTACTGAAGAAGAGTTAAATGCATTACCAAAGTCATTTTTGGTCAATGTAGCTGCGAATGCTGTAAAGATTTGGGATAAGGTGCCTCGTGAATGGACTCAAGATCCTGTTTTGTCAGAGCTTCAAACGTGTAGTTTACATCATGAACACGTGAGTTTAGCTAGAAGACCTTCTGTGAGACAGTGCCGTACATGTCAACTAATTAAACTGTATCACGGACCTAAAACTAACGAGTTGTCTTCGCTTATAAACACTTATCATGGCTGTGGAGAGAGTAAACAAGGAAAAGGTGAAGAAACGTGCTGGGAGAAAGATGAGGAAGCATGTTGGGCGTGGACTCATCAATAGAGTGATTGATCTTCTTTTCTTCGTGCTTCATCTCCCCTGCGACCCTAGAACACGTTCGCCTGACATGTAGTTACATGCTGCCTGCATAGAGTATGTCGTGTAGCTGTTAAAATCTGCTTCGTAAAGTTATGCTGTGTGTGTGTGTGTGTGTGTATGTGTTATTACCTAGTGCTTTAGCTGCTCAGAAGAATATAGCAGCACTTGTCGTTGTTGGTGTAATAAAACGAAAACTGAGTGTCAAAGACCGTAACATAAACAAAGGATAAAAATGTATGTATATAGTCTAAAATAAATATGAATTGTCAAAACATATTACAGGTGTTGTTTAATCCTACAGCATGTCCTAGTGAATTAGAAGAAAGGAAACGTAGAGGATTAAAAGAAAACACACATAAGATTTAAAGTACATCCTCTTTATTAATCCATGAATTAAAGCTGTTATTAAAACCAAGCCATTTAACATACAGTTTATTGCCACGACGTCGAATAACACGTTCGACTAAATAGTGATCAGGATATTTTGTTTTCTGCAGTTCTTCGATGTAGAATCCTCCTTCAATAGGCTGTCCTCTGAGATCGCGAAGTAAATACGTAACTGGATTAGTAAGCTTAACACTTCTGATTTGAAAAATTTCAGGGCTCCAGTTAGGTGTGTATCCTTTTGCAAAGATAGACTTGTGTTTGCTGATGCGAACGAAATCACCTTCTTTAAAGCGATGGCGACGTGGATCAGCTGTTTTAATTACAAGATGAATAGCATCTAGACGAGGTGTATTCTTTGTAACAAGACGTGGCTTTGTTCCGATAGTGCGATGAGGTGTATCGTTGTAGGTAGATAAAAGTCTAGGTAGCAGATCAATCCAACGATATGAACCTTGCGCTGTAAATTCTCGCCACATCATTGTTTTGAGTGTACGATTAAAGCGTTCTACAACACTCGCCTTGAGATTGCTGAACGTAGAGTAGTGTTGAATGCCAAGTAACTTGGGGTAAGAAGAAAAATCCTTGTTGTAAAACTCTTTACCTTGATCAGTTTGAAGAAGCCTTGGGCAGCGTTTCGATTCTTCAACAATATGTTTAAATGCTTCTTTAACTTGAGCTGCTGTTTTAGAACGCACGGGTTGTGTAAAAGCAAACTTTGAGTACACAACGATAACAGTAAGTAGATACTTATAGCCCTTATTACTAGAAGCATATGGAATCATTTCTACTAAGTCTGCTTGCCAGAGATCATCTTTTCCTCGTGTAATAACGCGTCTGCGACAGTAGGTGCGACGTGCTGGTTTATGTAACTCATGCGCGATGTTTACCTTTACAGGTGAGATCTTCTCTTGACGAGCCATTACAAAATAATACCGGCATAACGTAGTTCTCTTTCTATTTCTAGAATTTCTGATCCGTGACCAGTGTGACCAGCCTCTTGCGATGCTCTTAAAAGTTGTAATCGTTCAACGAGTAAGTTTGGGTCATTCCAGTATCTAACATCCACATACGGCAACAAAGGCTTGTAGATAACGTCTAGACTACGTGCAGTCGGAAACAGCTTAGAAATAAACTCACGATACTTGTAACTCTTATTCGCATTTACAGCTTCTGTTCTCCTGTAATTACGTCGTGTTGCATCAGTAGCAAAAATTATTGCTTTATACTTTTTAAGATCATCTTTAAAATTATATCCTTGTCAGGTATTCGTGAGAAAAGAAGTTCTAAGAGTCCTTTCGTAGGTTTATAGGTAACACCTTTTACAATGAGTTTGTTGCTATTAATCTTAACATTTGAATTTCCTATCCGGAAACAGTCATCTTCGTAGCGAATACCGTAGGTAGTGTCAGTTTGTCCTGTAAAAAGTTTTTCTATATAAGGTGCAAAGAGAGATCCATAGGTATCTTGAATAAAAGTTCTAAACTGATTGCGATACTCTGGTGTAATCATAACCTCAGGCAAGGATGGTAGATTTTGCGTCGATGTAGTAGGTGTTTCAGCAATAACATCTGTAGTTAAAAACTCAACACGCTTAGATGGTGATGTATCATTAAGTTCTTCTTCTTCTTCTTATTCCTCTTCCTCTTCTTGATCTACATCCTGCTTCTTCTCTTCCGTATCTTCTTCATGCTTTTCTTCTTCATGCTTCTCTTTATGATATGATGTTTGCACAGAAGCAAAACTTGAAGTAGACTGCGGTAATGAAGTAGAATTAAAAATTTCTTTGAGTGGTGTACTTAGTTGTGTTTTTAAAAATAAATCCGTGTCTGCTTGAATACGTTTAAGCTCTTTAAATTTCCGTCGAATATTGTTTCGAGCTTGGATGATATGTTTTGTGATCTCCTTGCTAGATGTTAACATGATGGTGGTTTTTAATCAAGTAGTTACTGCAATTCTGTGTTAATGCATATAAAATGATCGAAACCCATGCGATATCGTCCATGCTGTACATCACTTTCTTTATCAATAACTAAAAAGCTGTAACGGTGTAATGACCAACATTTAGCACACATACGTTTAAAGTCATCGAATGTCATATCAGTGTTAACATGATCGTTATACACATGTCGCATGTTGCGCTCATCTTGCCGAAAAAGCACAATAACATCTGCGTTGTCGCGTATCAACTGCTTAGGCACACGAGAATAGGTTTGGCACAAATAGATGCAATCAACATATTTATGCCGACCCATACTAAAGAATGCACGAATAACGTTTTGCTGTTCTGTTGCAACATCATCAAAGATCATAAGAGAATTAGGAAGCACATCGTCTGGTGATGGTACTTGCTCATGTGAATTAAATTTAAAATATCTTATTCCATCTTTATCTAGATCGTGCATTACAGTTTGTAGAATAGTATATAGCGGCTGATAGAGTGACTTTGCGAAAACATAAATATTCTCGAAGCGTACACCATTTACAGAAGTAATAAGTGTGAGTAAAAGATTTGTTTTACCGCATCCCGACGGACCTGATATAATACATCGAACAGTAAAAGGAAACAACGTTCCATGACGTTTTCTTGTAGTTGTACTAGAACTAGGTAAGAGATGTGGTACAATGTCGGTAACAGGTAGCGTGTCTTGCTGCTTTATAATCTTCATGATAACTGAATCATAAAGTATGTAATAGTAATATATATATTAAACGAAACAAGAGGCAACGGTTAGTTTATGATTTGCTCTTGACTAGTAAAGTCGTGTCCAGCATGGTGAAACAACGATATCCAAACGACATGAAGAAGAAGAAGAAAGTAAAAACTGTTGGATGGAAAGATGTTATAAAGGCTGCGCAAAAAGCTATTCGAGGGGAATACAATCCTCGTGTAGCTATTACTAAGGCGTTACGCGCAGCAAGAGCGAGAATTTCTCCAAAGTGCAGAGCAATATTTAGTAAACGTGCGCGAATTATTCCTGTACCAAAACGAGGTGGATTTCTTCCTGCGCTGTTTGCTGGCTTAGCAGCTTTAGGGTCATTGCTAGGTGGTGCTAGTGCTGTAGCGAGAACTGTCAAAGCTGTAGAAGAAGCGAAACAACAGTTGAAAGAGAGTGAACGTCATAACAAGACGATGGAGGCAATTGCGTTACGAGGCAAAGGTGTGAACATGAAGCTAGCGCCATACAAGAAAGGGCTTGGTATCTACATTTCTCCAAAAAACGTCTACTGAATGCACTGCCATATCGAGCTCTAACGCATGATGAAGTTTTTACGTTTGCTAAACAACTAGGAATTCATTATTTTCGAGGAGTGTATATGCGCGATCAACTACCAGTGCGCCCACGTGAACGTGAAAGTGCCGTAATTAACTTGGACGACAGTCGTGGACCTGGAACTCATTACGTTGCTTATGTAAAACGTAAATCTAAAGTATGGTATTTTGATAGCTATGGAGATTTACCTCCTCCTTTTGAGCTCATACGTTATTTCGGAAGCAGTGCAGACATTGTTTACAATAAAAACCGTGTGCAAAACTTTAATACACGCATGTGCGGACGATTATGTCTTATGTTCTTATATCAAACCCAGACAGTAGAGAAAGTGCATTAGTGTCTGCGTGATGACGAACAGTGAAAGAACGTTTGCTGTACGTGGAGAAGGACCTGAAACAACCGTCTATTTTAATCCACCAATCGAACTTGGTTATCAGCCGCATAGTCTTGGACTAGTATCGTTTGAAAGCTACAATAAAATCTATAATGTGCGTGATGGTTTAAACAAGTTCTATTACGATGAGTATGTGCTAACACTACCCTCAGGTAGTTATACAGTAGATGATATTCACGACTATATTGAAAGTACGTTAATTGATCAGTTTGGGGAAGATAGTTTTAGTAATCATAATTACAAGTTCTCAATCACTATAAGCAATATTACACATAAATGTGTTATTGAATCATCATTTAAGATTGACTTCAAATCACAACCTGATTCGATTGGACCACTGCTTGGATTTTCATCGAGGGAGCTCCTACCGAACGTACGTTACGAGTCTGATCAACCTATAAAACTCTTCGATGATTATAATGTGAACATTACTTGTAATATTATTACAGACTTGAATAGTAATCTACAAACTTCGCACGTCCTGCACGACTTTATTGTTACAGAGGAACGTGGATATACTATTTGTGAGAAACCAGCAGTAGTTCTTTATCATCCTGTGTCTGTAAAACACATTAGCAACATTACTCTTAGACTTGTAAATAAACATAATCAGCTTATTCATTTAGATCAGCACGCGTACGTAGCTTACAAACTACATCTTAAACCAGTATGAAAACCATCTATAAAACACGGTGTACATTCCGAAGACATACTACATGTGTGCAGAGACTCATCGAGTTAACAGATACCCATAAGCAGATACTCCAAGATTTAGGATATACACTACTACAACAGAATGGAAGAAATGCTAGACATTACGAATACAGTAGAAAGTCGTGAAGGTGTAGTACGAAGTGAGCTTCATTCCTATCAACCTTTTACGTTTGGATTAAATAACAACGATGAAATTCATTTTATTATTAATCAACAAGATGTTTACACCTTACCACACGAAAGCTACCTCTATATTGAAGGTCGATTAGAAAAGTCTGATGGAAGTGGACCAAGCACTTCACAACTAAACAACCATGCTCTAGCTTTTCTCTTTTCTGAAGCGCGATATGAAGTAAATAATGTTGAAATAGATCGAACGAAGAATGTTGGTATTACAAGTGCAATGAAACTCTACCCTTCTTTCTGTGATGAAGAAAGTAATCTTTTGCGGATGGCTGGATGGTGTCCAAAAGCTACTAACAACTGGATGATTAATGAGGATGGAACTTTTACGGGTATGTTATCACTGAAACATATTTTTGGATTCGCAGAAGACTTTACACGTATTATAATCAACGCAAAACAAGAGCTTATTCTAATCCGTGATCGAAGTGATTACAATTCTCTTAAAGCAGTAGAAACACCTGTAGAATCGAAAATAACACTGCATCGTATACTGTGGCGGATCCCACATGTAACCTTATCTGATCGTGAAAAACTTCGATTGCTCAAGATTGTAGAAAATGATACACCATTACCTATACGTTTTAGAAGTTGGGAGCTGCATGAATATCCTGTGTTACCACCTACAAACAAGCATAGCTGGGCTGTTAAAACATCACGTTTTACTGAGAAGCCCTTGTACATTATTTTTGGATTTCAAACTAATCGTAAATTCAATCACGAAAAAGATAGCTCACTGTTTGATCACTGCAAATTAAGACACGTTAGACTATATCTCAATGGAATTACGTATCCCTACGAAAACATCGACATTAACTTTGAGAAAAATAAGTTTGGGATGCTCTATGACATGTTTTGTAAATTTCAATCATCGTATTATCAGAAAGAAGATCGTCCGCCATTTACACCTCAAGAATTTAAAAATAAAGCACCGATTGTAGTTATAGACTGCTCTTATCACGAAGAATCTATAAAAGAATCTCCAGTTGATATTCGTTTAGAATTTGAAACATCTGAAAACATTCCTGCTAACACAGCAGCCTATTGTCTTATTATTCATATGAGTGATGTTACTTACCATCCGCTAACGAATATTGTTACGAGACTATAAATAAGAATAGATCTTTTTCATTTTCATTAGTGTGTGCTTCGACATCGTACGCTATGGAACAAAACTGTAAATGTGCATGCTGTTTGCATGCTCATATGCAACATCTTATTTATGTTTCACGAGTGAGTGAGGCTATTAAGATGTTCTATAAACGTAGATCGTCGATGCCGAAACATCTTATTCAATACTTACCACTAGGATTTTTATATACGTACGCTGCCTCTTACGTACATAATTTTTGGGACATCCTTCCTCTACACAGTAAGATGTCAATCGAAGTAGCTTTATGCAGAACTTGTGAACGACATTACAAGCATCGAGGAGAAAATGGTGATGATGATTGGGATGGACCAAATCCGAGGATTGAACACTGTACACAGTGTATGAATGAACTTTCTCTAGTACTTCATGATGATGATGATGATGATTCCGAAAAGGAATAACAGCAAGGTAAGAAGTATATGATCTTCTCTGTAAAGCATAACATACTTAGTATAATATATTTCTAAATGCTTTGTTTAATTTGAATGTTGCAGGAGGCATTTCAGAAGCATACGTTGTTAAGAAGCACACCAACCTTGTCAGCAGCAAAAAACGAACACTGTTGTAGTACATTTGTAAATAAATATTTGATCGCATTCAAAAATGTTGTACTTATTGCATTGCTTTACTCCGACTTACTCTTAAGAAAAACGATCAGGTCTAAACATGCACAATGACGTAATCACAACAGCACGTGCTTACTCTAGCTTTCCCAATGCATGTTTAAACTTGTTCGAATTTACCGCTACCACATCCCTTTACATCGACTTACTCTTAAGAAAACGAACGGGTTTAAACATGCATGATGACGTCATCACTGCAGCGCGTCCTTACTCTAGCTTCCCCAGTGCATGATTAAACTTGTTCGAATTTACCGCCACCACATAGAGTGCAGCAGCGAGGTAAGCGAGGTAAGATAGCGGTAGCTAAAGATGGCAGCACGGTGCTCCGTTGATTAAAGATGGCTGCTTGTCAAAAAGATTTTTTCAAATTATCCGCCACCACATAGAGTGCAGCACTGAGGTTTGCGATGCAAGATGGCGGGTGACAGCTCGTCAAAGGTAAGTAGCTAAAGAGGGCAGCACTAAGGTTAGCAATGCAAGATGGTAGATGACAGCTGTGACGTAAAATATTACTCGCAAGATAGCACCACGATGCTCTTTTCATTAAAGATGGCAGCTAGAATTTTTCAAATTAACCGCCTCAAAGGTAAGTAGCTAAAGAGGGCAGCACTGTTCTCTCTGGAATAAAGATGGCAGCTTGTCGAAAAGAATTTTTCAAATTAACCGCCTCAAAGGTAAGTAGCTAAAGAGGGCAGCACTGTTCTCTCTGGAATAAAGATGGCTGCTTGTCGAAAAGAATTTTTTCAAATTATCCGCCACCATAAAGAGGGCAGCACGGTGCTCTCTTGATTAAAGATGGTGGATGACAGCTGAAAAGCGAGTAGAATTTGTTTCCAAATAAGAGCACGTGGAATTTACCGCCACCACATAGAGTGCAGCACTGTTCTCTCTAGATTAAAGATGGTGGATGACAGAAAAGCGCATAGGTTTGTAAAGCACGTAGAATTTGCCGCCGCCACATAGAGTGCAGCACTGTTCTCTCTGGATTAAAGATGGCGGATGACAGCTGTCAGAAAAGCACATGGGTTTGTAAAGCACGTGGAATTTGCCGCCGCCACATAGAGTGCAGCACTGTTCTCTCTGGATTAAAGATGGCGGATGACAGCTATCAGAAAAGCACATGGGTTTGTAAAGCACGTGGAATTTGCCGCCACCACATAGAGTGCAGCACTGTTCTCTCTGGATTAAAGATGGCGGATGACAGCTGACGAAATTGCCCCGCATGAGGGCAGCACGGTGCTCTATTGATTAAAGATGGCCGATGACAGCTGCACGTGGCTTTGTTTCCCAACAAGAGCACATAGAATTTTTCAAATTGCCGCCACCACATTTCAAAGGTATCTAGCTAAAGAGTGCAGCACTGTGCTCTGTTGATTAAAGATGGCAGATGACAGCTGTCAAAAAAAAGCATGTGAGTTTGTTTCCAAACAAGAGCACGTGGAATTTGCCGCCACCACATAGAGGGCAGCACTGTGCTCTCTTGATTAAAGATGACTGCTGTCACGTGGAATTGTCTGCCACCACAGGTATCTAGCTAAAGAGGGCAGCACTGAGGTTTGCGACGCAAGATGGCTGCTGTCAAAAAGCATTTTTCAAATTATCCGCCACCACATTTCAAAGGTAAGTAGCTAAAGAGGGCAGCACTGTGCTCAAAGATGGCGGATGACAGCTGTCAAAAAAGCACGTGGCTGTCAAAAAGCACGTGGATTTGTTTATCTCGAGCTAGTGAGGTTAAGTTGGTAGCACTAAGGTTTAGGCCCGCCAAGATGGCAGCACTGCGGATGACAGGTGACGAAAGAGGGCAGCACGGTGCTCTGTAGTTTAAAGATGGCGGATGACAGCTGTCAAAAAGCACGTGGCTGTCAAAAAGCACGTGGCTTTGTTTATCTCTCGCTAGTGAGGTTAAGTTGGTACCACTAAGGTTTAGGTCCGTCAAGATGGCAGTACTGAGGTTAGCGATGCGTTGTTGTCTGTCAAAAAAGTACGTGGCTTTGTTTACAAATCTGTCAAAAAGCACGTGGCTGTCAAAAAACACGTGGCCTTGTTTACCTCATGCTAGTTAGGTTAAGTTGGCACTACTGAGGTTTAGGCCCGTCAAGATGGCAGTACTGAGGTTAGCGATGCGTTGTTGTCGATGACAGCTGTCAAAAAGCACGTGGCTTTGTTTACAAATCTGTCAAAAAGCACGTGGTTGTCAAAAAACACGTGGCTTTGTTTATCTCGAGCTAGTTAGGTTAAGTTGGCACTACTGAGGTTTAGGCCCGTCAAGATGGCAGTACTGAGGTTAGCGATGCGTTGTTGTCGATGTCAGCTGTCAAAAAGCACGTGGCTTTGTTTACAAATTCAAATTTCGCGCTAGTTAGGTTAAGTTGGCAGCACTGGAAGAGGCCTCTGGCTGAGGTGGAGGTGGCCACTGGGAGGCCTCTGGCTGAGGTGGAGGTGGAGGTGGCCACTGGGAGCCGGAGGTGGCGGTGGCGGCCGAACCATCCAATTATACTACTTGCAGTCAGTTCGACTGGTAGACAACCACACATCAACACGTGGCCCTTACCGTGCACTCGAAAGTATCCCTGTCATTCTCTAATCAACGTGGATACTGCGGGCGGATACATGATGTTGTATTTTTACATCATTTTCGATTCCCTCGATGACGGCATAAATACTGGAATATACTTTGATGATGCAACATTATGGGACGTGCCGATGGTTTCCATCCCCTCCCTCAGTTTTAGGCCTGTTTACTATCCGTGAGCTCACGAAATTTCAAAATACGTTACTTACTCATTTATAATTATTTTGCATATCCCACTCATTTATAATTTTTGGTAAAATCCAGTATTACAAATTACGTTGCTTGACAAAATTTAATAAATTAATTTCAGTTAGAGATTCAGTATACTTTACTGTTGCTAGTGACTGGTTAATAAACTTTTCATGCATCTATGGTTCTTTGGAATCGTTCTCCGTCCGGCTCGAACGAGTCGCGAATAAAACCGGAAAGGAATCGTGAAAGAATCGTAAGAATCGATTCGTAATGTATGAATGAATCGTTAGAATCGATTCCTGAAAAATAATCGTATTGAGCAACTCTAACGCTTCGCATCGCGAGAATCGGTTCCTACGACTCCGAGGTCGCACTCAATGTCACATGCGAGTAATCGCTTCCCGATGACGACACCAGAGTGTGCTGGGCGTACACACTAGAGTGAGTCTTCCGTATATAAGTGGGGCAAATTCGAACGTGCAATATTTACTATTTCCTTTGTGAAATGTCTTATAGTTGCCATGAACGAATTATGCCACATAATAATGAAATAACAATTTATCCTGGTTGTCTGACACTGGTTGTAGCAATCGACATTGTTATTTATGCTTATACTGTATTTTTCTCATGTGGTTTTCAAATATCGCTAGTGTAAACGTATAAAGTCTGTGGAATTAAGTCGCATTTTAAATAAGTACACAACTTGTTTCATAGCATAGCTGTCTTCCGTTACATTTAATCTGCAATGAACATTTTGTGCTACCGTCCGATTCATTGGCCGAATGGTCAGCGTTGAGGCATTCGGTTCCGAGGGTACTGGGTTCCATTCCCGGCCGCGTGGGTTATTTTAATCACCTCTGATTAGTTCTTTTGGCCCGGGGACTGGGTGTTTTTGTTTGTCATAACATTTTCCTCTTCATATTCACACAACACACTGCACTACCAACCATCACAGGAACACGCAATAGTGATTACATTTCTTCACGTAGGGTTGGAGTCAGGAAGGACATCCGGTTGTAAAACAGAGCCAAATGAACATGTGCGATACAGTTCGCACCCGCGACACCACAGGTGTGAGAAAAGTGGTAGAAAAAGAAGGAGAACATTTAACACTACTGCTAAATATTATTATGCGAAACTGTCAGAATTTCTAATTTTTTTTCATCAACCGAGCTCGATAGCTGCTGTCGCTTAAGTGCGGCCAGTATCCAGTATTCGGGAGATAGTAGGTTCGAACCCCACTATCGGCAGCCCTGAAAATGGTTTTCCGTGGTTTCCCATTTTCACACCAGGCAAATGCTGGGACTGTACATTAATTAAGGCCACGGCCGCTTCCTTCCCATTCCTAACCATTTCTAGTCCCATCATTGCCATAAGACCTATCTGTGTCGGTGCGACGTAAAGCAACTAGCAAAAAAAAAAAAAAATTTCATCACTGCTTAACATTATTTTAAGGTTAAGTTTTAATATTCCACCTTTACAATACCATAAGTTTATTGTTTGTTTATTTAAACAATGTTATTAAATAATACGGGACATGTTTCGTCTAACTTGTAGACATCATCAGCCGAAAGATATTCAGCTTTTGCCGACGCACCTGATTGCTGCATATCAACGGCACACTCAAGAAGAATTTAAGTTTTTTTTTTTTTCATCAACAGGATTTGAATGTTTGTACTTGGAACAATCTGGAACATCCTCGCTATTTTGATCGATGTGTTCGACAACCGATTTATTTTATTGTGTTTGTTCTGTCCTTGTCCTTTTTTAAAGCTTTTTCTTGAATATCTTACGGCTGATGATGTCTACAAGTTAGACGAAACATGTCCGGTATTATTTAATAATGTTGATCCTTAAATTATACGTACGACAATACGGACTTCACGATGAAATTTATTTTATGTAATGCTTAACATTAGTTAAGGTTGTCTCTTTAGTACAATTATATTTTTTGAAATAGTACTTTTATAGTAAGTCATAATCCCAGTACAAGTTTTGATTTGTTTACAATCCATACAATTTGATTAGTTTCAAACAAAGAACCATATTTTCTGATCAAATTACAGTCGCATTAGAATATATATCTCCAGGACACTACTGTACAATGAAAGCAGGCATGGCTTGTAAAGAGACCTGGTTTTAAACCAAAACGAACTCACATTACAGAACACATTCGTACTGCTCGTGTGTACGTATCTGCATCATAGATGGTGCTACTAGTTCCTCGGAATTGATTCCGGAATCGGCTACCCGATTCCCCAGGCAAATGGAATCGACTCTTCGTGATTCCGTTCGCAACCCATCACTATCTCCGGTACTACTGCGGAGGAAACGGAGCGAACGTGCTCTGCTCATTCAGACAAAACACTCCTTCCTGTCAGTTGCTGCGTTCTGGCACTGTGTAGCTAATGTCACGAAAACCATCAGTTGTTTGGAACTCTTCGATGGAGAGGGCGATCAGAAGAAATCTGCCGAGTGAAAATTATGTGCTCGAAGTTCTTCAACGGGAGGCGGCACATCTAATTTATTTGATCATTTAAAGAGGAGACATAAGCCAGCACCTCCTAGAGAACAAGGCCTGGCAAAACGATTCGTGACGTCACGCGCGTGGGCCCAGCGCGAGTGGATAGTAGATGAAGCCAATTCCTTACGAATGTGAATAGGTTACAATGCTGGAAGAGGAAATTCATAACTGAATTTGCAATTGCTCAAACAAGAATGTTTACTATTAAAAGAACTTGATTGATTGATTGATTGATTGATTGATTGATTGATTGATTGATTGATTGATTGATTGATTGATTGATTGATTGATTGATTGATTGATTGATTGATTGATTGATTGATTGATTGATTGATTGATTTCAGAGTTTACACATTCCTTTTCAATGGAATTCATAGAGGTTCATCAACTCTTTAATTAATAATAGTAATGTACTCTTAAAATGAGAAAGCCTCCGCCCCTCAGCTGACCGTAACACAACAATGAAGATTTGGGATAGGCTCTTCCTTCATTAAAATGAGTTAAACACAATGATCCTTTTCAATGCAGTTCCAGTCTTGTTTTACAGATATTAAAATTAATTTTTCTTTAAATTCCTAGAAGTTCTTGAGAGAAACAGTACTGACATGATCTTGATGGGTCTCTAAATTTTTGAGCAAGAGCCTTGACCAAACTTTCATTGTCTACTCGAAAACGCCTATAATCTGGAGCTTCTCAGTGGGCAGATGTGGTGTTAGACAAGTACTCTGGGCAGTTTGGAAACTGAGAAGGAACAGCTCCTAAGACGTTTAGACCAAATTAGAATGCACTCACCTTGGTATAAATGCTAGGGGCTTTACGTCGCACCGACACAGATAGGTCTTATGGCGACGATGGGATAGGAAAGGCCTAGGAGTTGAAAGGAAGCGGCCGTGGCCTTAATTAAGGTACAGCCCCAGCATTTGCCTCGTGTGAAAATGGGAAACCACGGAAAACCATCTTCAAGGCTGCCGATAGTGGGATTCCAACCTACTATCTCCCGGATGCAAGCTCACAGCCGCGCGCCTCTACGCGCACGGCCAACTCGCCCGGTGGAAGATATAAATGGACTCATCTATTAATTTATGGTATCGCTTACTTCACAGGACTATGTCATGTCTTAGATATATCCGGTTGATTTTAATATAAAATGAATAGCACACACGGATACAGACAAAATCACTGAGTGAATGTAATTTACAATAATTATATAGAACCTAACATATCTTCCATGAACACAATAATATTGCTGTTTAGCCTGAATTTAAAATATTAACCCACACTGAGAGGTATATTCCCTCATGTGATATAATAATTAGAACTGGCTCACTTGCAGTTAAGGCTCCAGCAGAGTAAGAATACGTGAAAGCCAATAGCTCACATGCCTTCCCAATGTATAACTTTTGCCAGGATACCACTATACCGACAACAGAAGTCTTATAAATTAATGTCAATACTCAGCACATCCCAAACTAAATGTCATAACTGGTAAATTCAATACAGCAAATGCTTAAATCAGTAAAGTGTAAATCACCCCGAAAAAATCGACTGTTTCATTTATAAATAACAAACATATTAGAGACCTATCCATAAACCCTTCACAAGCCTTGGATTAGATAAAAGTGCAGTCAATAATTCCCCATTTCTCTCATCACACATGCTTGTCGTCCATCCAACCTCACGAGTTTTAAAATGAAGCTCGCACATCTACAACACAGGGCTCCACCTGAAGGACTATTCCACATCTTATGTCATGGAATCATTGATCTCTATACATGGATGGCTGGTAGCTTGGGTAGCAGTAAGCCGAATAGAAGATGACTGGCGTAGTAAGATGGCAGCGAGCGCTCTGTGAGTAGACCACGAGGAGCGCGCTTGCTTTGTTTGTGCTTAGTTCCTTCGAGCATACAGACAGACAGAGATGTCGCTCACTATGTTTCTACCGGCCAAGCCTGGCACCAACATCAAGCTCTGAGCGCAAAACAAGGTGCTTCCATAAGAAGAGCATTACGGAGTGTTTTTAAATCCCGATTTAACCGTGCTCCTCATGATTAATTGATTTAAAGTATTCAAGATGGTGACAAATGCTATTACCATGGAATATTCCTTTCCTTTTTGTGTGAAAAGTGTTAAGTATCATTATATATGTGTGTAATATTTGGATGTATTTACATATCAGTTAAGCGTTACGGTGACATGATTAGGCCTTACGTGGTTAACACTATAATTACCACTTTTCTGTAGACTAAAACTACGCACTATGAACTCAATGCTATTAATCGCACATTCACAAAGGAATTAAGATGAAACACATCAATGAAAAATCTCTAGTTTAGATATTTCACTCGCTGAAGTGATACCACATGTTACTTCTGCATGTTAGAAACAAGGGAGCCATGCTTGTACTGCTACAGTCCGCCTCTGTTGTGTAGTGGTTAGTGTGATTAGCTGCCACCCCAGGAGGCCCGAGTTCGATTCCCAGCTCTGCCACGAAATTTGAAAAGTGGTACGAGGGCTGGAACGGGGTCCACTCAGCCTCGGGAGGTCAACTGAGTAGAGGTGGGTTCGATTCCCACCTCAGCCATCCTCGAAGTGGTTTTCCGTGGTTTCCCACTTCTCCTCCGGGGAGGTACCTAACTTAAGGCGACGGCTGCTTTCTTCCCCCTTCCAATCATCCCATCACCCTCCACCATCCCCCACACTCATTTTATTGCTATCCCGGAGATTTACTGACCTCGGAATGACGTGTCAGTGTTCCCAATGTCCCCATGCTTTGAGTGAACATGTCCCTATATTTTTAATTATTCCAAAGCACCATTAATTGCGATTTGAAATTGATTATGTTATTATTGCTTCCCCATAAGGAGAGCTCTAGGATGGGTACACCAACATGGCGGACGGCGCACTCAACTTGGCGTACTTTCTCCTGCCATCAGCGATCCATGTATAGAGATCAGTGCATTGAATGTATGAAATCAGATATAACACACTAATAAATAAGACTTACCTTTGCATTTTTGGAAGGAGCGAAATCATCTCGGCGAATGGCTCTTAACCACTTAGCACTCTCCGAGTCGTCAGTTGAAAACGAGGAAACAACTCACTTTAGGGCCAGTGCGATAATTGCCCTTACAATCTGGAACACTGGATTTCTGAGGCACCGTTATTCATAATTTGAAAAACAGTGATCGCAATTCACAGAAACACGCCATTAAAAGTAACAACAGTTCTAACTCCACGTGGCGGCCATGCCAGCACTTTAAACACAATTTATTAATATTAACAATTTATAAGTAATAACACCTTTAACTGAACTCACACTAATAGGAATATTAAGCGAGTGTTAACACACAAGACTCGATTAAGATTAATACAATAGATGAAAAACACTCATAACAGGGAAGCGCGTCCTAACAGCGGCACCAAGCTGAGATACTGGCATGGGCCCACACGCACATACGTCATCAGTTACTCTCAATCGTGTTGCCAGGCCTTGTTCTCTAGGAGTTGCTGCATAAGCAGTGTTTGGAACCAAAGTAGTGAGGTGTACGCTCCAGGGAGTGAAGAGCATAAGCGCTTGAATCCGAGTTTGGCTCTGTTTGTTATATGCAACCGCTAGTCACTCTCCGGGATGAAGGCTTCAGGAAGTTTGTTATCGATTTAAATCCGAGGTATGAACTATCACGTCGCCGAACTCTGGCTGAGATAGATGGAAAATGAACTCATATTACAATTAATTGCCAGCGATTTCTGTGATCGAAACCTAGGTTATATTTATTTTTTCTTAGGGAACTCCAGGCGAAATACATGACGAAGTACTCAATAAGCTGAACGTCCAACTGGTAGCAGCAAAACAGGTCGCTTTAACAACTGACTGTTTGACATCCAATAGACAAGACCGTACATAACTGTGACTGCCCATTTTATATGAAAGGCGATGTCCGCATGTCTGGCATCGGAAATTGTGGAAGGAAGTTATACCGCGGAGCATATCGCTAGCCGCTTGTCAGACATCATCAGTTCTTGGCAGTTGTCTGGTAAAGTTCCAGCAATTACTACAGATAACGCTGCAAATATGGTAGCTGCGGTACGAAAGTTGAATATCCGCCATGTTCCCTGTGTAGCGCACACAATTAATTTGGCCATAAGTGATGTAGTAAAGAGCACGTTCCCTTTTCGTACGCTTCTGGATACTTGCACAGATATTGCCACGCATTTCAAGCAAGTATGTCACAACAAATATAATAGTAAGGTTAGTGTTGTAAATTTTGAAATGTTAAACTCAAGGTATTGCCGAACTCTGGCTTATAATAATACATTAGCTCCAGGTCTGCTGCTAGTGTTTGTTTCCTAATTTGTCTTCTAGGCAAAGTACTCTTGCAAACCATAAATTACTACTTCAACATTTAGAGTCCAGTAAGCAGCCACTCCGGCTTATTCAGTACTGTTCGACCCGATGGAACAACCAGCTTGCCATGATGTGCCGTCTCCGCGAGATAAAGGACCAACTCATAGTGGCTCAGTCAGAATTTATGAATGCGCCGCAAGCTCTAGCAGGTGAGAATTACAAATACAGAGTATTGTATTGAAAAAACTGTATTTTTGTAACATTTGAATACAATGTATCACCACAACTTTTTCCAGCTGACGATAGATTGACCTTAAAGGAGTGCCTAGCAATTTTAAACCAATTCGGAACGATGACTACCATGCTATCCGTAGAACTATGTACCACGTTTACTCACGTGATCCCTTTGGTGCAAAGGTTATTTATCTCTCTTTCTACGGAAGTAGAAAAACCAGCAACTACTGCGGGACGGATGGTCCTAGAAGCAAGTCTGGAAGCCGTAACAACGCGATTTTTTGCATATGAAACTCGTTCTGCGACAAGGGCGGGAACTTTTCTTGATCCTAGGTACAAAAAGGATGGATATCGAATACCAGATCATGCAGAAAAAGCACGAAAACAGGTTAGTGTTACAATTTCTATAATAATAATGTTATTTGTCTTACGTCCCACTAACTACTATGTTAAGGTCTTCGGAGACGCCGAGGTGCCGGAATTTAGTCCCGCGGGAGTTCTTTTACGTGCCAGTAAATCTACCGACACGAGGCTGACGTATTTGAGCACCTTCAAATACCACCGGACTGAGCCAGGATCAAACCTGCCAAGTTGGGGTCAGAAGGCCAGCGCCTCAATCGTCTGAGTCACTCAGCCCGGCGTTACAATTTTTAATGCAACAAAAGCACGATGTGTTCACTCTCTATATAGACTATCCCTTTCACAAAACCAAGCATGTAACAATTTTCAGGTTGAAGTCGAGCTAAGGACCACGATCCAAAGGCGTGACAGGTTACAAGCAGCAGCAGAAAATTCTACATCGTTGAAAGAAAAGCCTGCTGAAGGAAGAAAGGAAGGCAGACGTAAACTATTAGCGTTTTGGGATGCAATGCTGGCCCAGACTCGACGTGTTACGACGCCTACGTCGAATACCACCATACTACTACGGCAGTATGTGGAATTAGAGCCAGTGCATAGGTTGACTGACCCTGTCAAGTACTGGGCTCAAATGGCGAACCAATCTGATCCACTTGATGAAATAGCTGGATACTACCTTTGTATTCAGCTACCTCTGTCCAAGCGGAGATAATGTTTTCTGCTGCCGGACAAATAAGCACAGCAAGAAGAAATGCTTTATAGCCAGAAGGAGGAATCACTTTGTTTTCTTACATGGAAACTCCAAATAATTCTTCAAGTAACGTATGTAAACTTCGTTTCTTCTTGACTGAAACGTTATTTATTTATTTATTTATTTATTTATTTATTTATTTATTTATTTATTTGTTGTATGGCTGTGGCTCCGAAATAATTGGTTGTATTTAATATGAGGCTGCCTTTTTATAACATACTTCGCTTTAATACACCAAAAAATTATGAATTATTGTTACATTAAATTATGTATCGGTATTATATAATATACGGTAGGTTCTTCATTCAAAACAACACTACTACAACTGTTGCTTAAAAACTGCACCACACGTAACAATCCAACGGCTTGGTGCGTTGTCGCTCTACTTAAAGTAGGTGATACTAAAACAAACTACACCGCTCATTTCCTTGCATAACGGTATTAGCGAAGGAAGCGGAGACACCGATTCATGTTGCGCGAGCAACTTCTCCGCTCCTACCCCAGCACTATATGAAGCGTACACCACCAATTACCACTATGCTCATAGGCAATCTAGAATACAATTTGGCCGTTGCGCTTCATGTGTTTGCAGTTTCGATATGTCGATTGTCAATCAATTAATCAATCAATCAATCAATCAATCAATCACTACTGATCTGCAGTTAGGACAGTAGTCTAGGTGGCAGATTGCCTACCGTTGTTTACCTGGCATTTTCTTAAATGATTGCAGAGAAATTGGAAACTTATTGAACAACTCACTTGATAAGTTACTCCAATTACATGTTACAAATTTCATGTTTGGTCCGTATTGAAATGTGCAAATACAATTGTACTGAATAGGTTGATCCTAATAAATTTTAGTAATATTTTAAAACTGAAGTTATTCCAATCCCTAACTCCGTTTGCTATAAACAAATATTTTCGCCAATTTGTCCTCTTGAATTCCAACTTTATCTCTCCTACTTTTAAAGACGCCACTCAAAGTTATTTATTAGTGTCATTCCATGCCATCCCTCCACTGACACTTCGGAACATACCACATAATCAAGCAGCTTGTCTCCTTTCTCCCAAGTTTTCCCTGCCCAAACTTTGTAACTTTGCATGTTATGATTGATATTATGATTTTGCCATTGTTGCACTCACGGCCCGTACTTATAGACATGATATAGACTTTTACGCACGGCATAATCCCAAAAGTCTTTATCATATCAATAATATAATTGAAGTTTTGAAAGACTCATTTCTTTGAAGAAACTTATCTTCCTTTCATCTGATACCAGACTTACAAACCATACGTGGCGGTGTCACATAGTTGCGTATCGGAAGACTGTGTATTACATTTATGTGGCACTTCTCAATTCGTGTCGATTGCTGCGCCAAGTGATACGATGGCATTTCACTTGACGAATGCAGTAGTGGTAGGGCAATGTATGTTATAAGGCACTGGCGTCAGCTGAGTCAGCACCCGTGGTCAATGACTCCAGCAAAGTTCATTGAACCTGTGATGTCGTGATGTCACCAGCTCGTGGGCTTGTTTTTAAACAAAAGCACGTACTTCTGACAGCTGTTACCTTGAAAGAACCTAACCCAACCATTTTGGACAAGAGATCGTCACTAACCTCACTGCTGCCATCTTGACAGGTCCCAACATTACTTTTCTGTGAACAGGTCAAGTGGCTATCCTCACTGCAGCCATCTTGACAGGTGTTTGGCGCGGAATTTTAAACGTGGCTAACCTCACTCCTGGTATCATAACCACATGGGGCGCGGAATTTGAACATCTGTCACCTTGACGGAACCTAACCTCACTTTCCTGCATAAGGGAACGTCGCTGAACTCACTGCTGCTACCTTGACAGACTCAAACCATACCGCTGCCATCTTAACAATATGGGGCGCGGAATTTAAACAGCTGTCAAGATGACAGCTGCCAGCTTGACAGGTCCTAACCAAATGCACTAGTTGGTGCGGATTTTGAACGGGTGCCCTTCGCGACGTCCCCTTCCCCGACACTGCCTTAGAGGGGGCCTAACCTCAGAGGATTATAGTTTTAAAGCTAGCCGCCCTTCTCGACATGCACCCTTCCCGACACTATCTTGGAGAGGGCCTAAGAGGTCAGCTCAATGCATTATGTCTCCATCCGACAGTTACGAACAAGTCTAAACATGTATAACCTTGACGACGTGAACTTATGCTTAAGGCTTTACGTCCCCCCATCCGACAGACTGTCTGCGACGGGACTGAGCACCTGCGATACTAAGATTATTCTGCTTTTAACATGCAGCGATGACGTCGACATGATTATGCATGTTTAGACTTGTCCGTTATCAAGGTCACTCTCTAAAAAAATCAAGGCTTTACATATAGTATGAGTGTGAATTTTTCTTTATTCTCTGAGATACTGTGATACAGAGTAGAGCAATTTATTCCATCATGACAAGAACATTAATATTTGATGTACAAGGCTTCAAAGTAATCGGCGACTAATTTGTGTTTAAAGAGGTGGCTGCGTTAGATTGCACTGTGTTGTGTGCGCCAATATTACGTCTGCAGTGGGAAGAAAAGGAATACCTTATCGCTTTCTATCTTTGATCATGAACGCTTACTTGTCAAGAGCAGATCTTGTTCTTTTTTAAGGGTTGTGAAAAGAAGGAATGGTTGCGTGAGTATCTACGATCAGAGTGTGAAATTATAGAGATGCATGAATCAGGATGTCCTTCATTTAAAACTCTTTTAAAGGACCATAGTGGACGAACAATTAAACAGTCTTTGCGGCATGTGGGCATGCTCTTTGGTTGGTTGTGTTGCAGTGCATAAAGGGATGTGAACAACATATGTATATTGCAGTGTGAAAGAAACATTTGTAAAGACATCATGTCATTTCTATCCGATACTAAGTGTAACGCATTTGAAAGGGCAATGCATGCAAAAAGAATACGAATACTTTTAATAAAGAAGAGTCGAATGCATTACCAAAGGCATTTTTGGTTAATACAGCTGCGAATGCTGTAAAGAAGTTCTGGGATAAGGTGTCCCGTGAGTGGACTCAATTCACTGCTTTATCAGAGCTTCAAACGTGTAGTTTACATCATAAACAAGTGAGTTTTGAGCCACACCCTGCACGCACAAAATCCTGCTCACCGTGCATAATATAACAACATTAGCTCAGAACTGAGGCTGGGATCGCGAATTGGAAAGGCTACAAGCCTTGAGCTAGAGATGAGCCTCTCGGCAGAAAAATACCAAGAGACGAATTTTTAATTAAAATATCAAGAAATTCAACAAATAACGAGGAAACATTTAGTGAATTAATAAAATGAAGAAATGGAGAAAGTAAATGAATTTGAATATAGAGAAAGATAATCAATATGAAAATTATACATACGCAATTCTCCTATTACTGAGATGTAGCAAGTGTCACTATGACGGTATACCACCATTCGGAATCGATTTATATTACAATCAGTTGAACCGCTCAAAAGCGTGCGATTACATTTAGATTATCCCCACACAAGCACAACGCAATGCACAGTTCATTATGGTGGTCCGATTTCACAACAGTTAATAAATTCATTTATTCAACTTATCTCCACGCCCGTATATGACACCTCTCTTCTTTTATATCTCTTATTTGTACAAAAATGCGTCCCCCCCACAAATAAAACAATACTCCTACGCATCATAGAGCAGACTAAAGGAAATAATTACTCGTAGAACTTGCAGAGTAGATTTACAAGGAGCATGTACACGAACTTCAAGAAAGAAGAATGGTGAGGGCCATTAGCTGACATAAATTGCCCTGAGTCCTCACTATCTTGGAGGTATTTCAAATTCATGCCACTCACAATAGATTGGTTCATGAAGGAACTACAATATCCAGTACCTAACAACGCAATACGCAAAAAAATTGGCACAGGTTGCAGACGAGGGAAGACCCCAAATATTTTACACACATACCTATCAGGCGCTAACGATGGGCCATCACGCCTGCTCGGATTTAGTTTCCCTGCTGAGAATTGCACCTAGGACATACATTGTGCTTGGCACCATTTAGATATTTATAACATTTTAAGGAAGACTTAGACCAACTATACTTGGAGACGTGACCTAATTTCCCAAAATTTCAACATTTAGCTACATCAGTCTTCTTATCAACAGTTGAATTGGAATTTGGACGTCATTAATAGTGCGACGAGTAGGAGAGACGAAGTTCACCTTCCAGGAGAAGGGGATGAAGAAGGAATCACACCAAAGGAGACAGCTTTTGACGATGCATGATAAGTGACGTCGGGGAATGAACAATCAGAGGGCACGGGAGGCGGACGTCACAATTTATTCTGATAAACGGTTGTCTCAAACTTGCGACCCAAACTAGTGATTTCTTAGTTCTTAATCGGCGGTCAGATTCCGACAAAACTGATCAAATACTTCCGATTCGGAGGCCTTGACTCACAAACGGTCGAATAGCATTAAAATTCCAGTGACATAGTCGTCAATGGATTCTCCTACTGCTTGAGTTCTTCTGAAAATATCCTGTTTCAAGCAGTAGTCCATATCGGACAAACCAAGCCTCTGTTTTATTTGCGTAGCAAGATCTTCCCAGGATTGCATATTCGCTTTTGCTTACCTGAACCATTTCATCGCCGGCCCTTCCAGCATTCCAGAGATGACCCTCACGAACAGATCAAGAGATAAGGAGCTACATTCGGCAATATCTTCAACCCGTTCTATTACCTATTACCTTCACACAAAAAATTCAGCTTCAGTTTATGGAGAGTGTAAAAAATCCGGTTAATACTAGGAATACGGTCACTAATTGGACTAGTAATTTGTGAATCGGAGTTCACGCGTTTTTCAACGAGGGCATTTTCACCACTGGCAGTCGTATTCCTCGCTTCAGGATATCTAGCTCTCTCACTACCAGATACGGAACACGTGTTAATTTCATCTAATTCATGACCCATATTTTTTACATTGTTTGAGATATCTGCATTAAAATTTCACTCTGACTGCCCATATTCAAGCCATTATCTCTTTCCATAATTAGGACGGAATTTCAGCAGCAACAGACACGCAAAGGATAAAGGATCTTCGTAAATAAGTAAGCATACCTAGAATTAGGTGACAACATCACACGTGGAGATTGGGGTTACTCGGAAGTGATTTAACATGCCTAGAATACATTTTCATCCCCAGCTCAACCTATTCTTAATTTTATTCGAAGGAGATTACCCAGTCTAACCGCGTGACTGCTACCATTTGAGCCACACCCCGCAAGTACAAAACCTGCTCAGCGTGCCTAATATAACGTCATTAGCTAAAATCTGAGGCCGGGGTCGAGACTGGGAGAAGCCAGATGTTATAAGACTTGAGCTGGAAATGACCCTCTCGGCAGAAAAATACCATGAGCCTAGCATTCAAAACAAAATACCAATAAATTCAACAAATAACAAGAAAACATTTATTGAAATAATAAAATGAATAAATGGAGAAAATAAATTAATTTGAAAGTAGGGAAAGATAATCAATATGAAAATTGTATACACGTAAATCCCCTTTTACAGAGATGTATCAACAGTGTCACTGCGACGGTATACCATCATTCAGAATCGAATTATATTACAATCAGTTTAAGCGATTGCATTCAGATTATCCCCACATAAACACCAGTGGCGGCTGGTGGTACCTGAAGATGGGTGTTGCACCAAAATTTTCAATGTTGCAATTTTAAATGAGAATCTTATAGAAATAACAAGAATCCCTGGTATCCGTATGTAATGAACTGCATTCCTATTAAAACTGAAATATAACCAGACTATTTATACAGTATAACTACAGTTATTCTTACCTCACTTGAATTGAAAATGTGCCCTCCTGTTTTTCATTGATGCAAACTTGTCAGTCACCCGTTGATTGAAGTCTGCTGTTTCCATCACCAGATCTCTTTCTATAGAAAGCATTGCCAAGGCCGACAATCTTTCCTGAGTCATTGAGTTCCTTAAGAAAATTTTTATCCTATTCAAAGTAGAAAAACATCTTTCTGCTTCAACAGACGCCATGGGGATTTTAAGAATTAATTTCAACAGTTTCAAGCACTAACTGAACGTTTTCTCTAGGTTGTTGGTTATTATAAACTCTGCTAGACTAACAGCACCCGACAATGATCTGAATTCTTGTGCTAAATAGATGGACGATAGTTCATGGTGTAGTTTTAGCTTGTCCAAAAACGTATACACTGAACACACTGTGTGTAAGGTACCTTCAGGGAACTTAGAACAGTACAAGGAGAACTTCTCTGGAAGAAACAATGATGAAGCTACAAGATGACCTGAGAAACTAAAACGATTTTTAGCCTGGGAAATTATCACATCGCACACTTGCTTTGCTTCTCTTTTCCATTCAGTCTTCTCCAATTTCTTTTTCTTCAATGAGTAATCGGTAGGTTCATTACTGTAACCCGTAGTGGGTGACATGGTACACGAGATGCAAGAAAACGTTTAAGTTTTTATTTTGGATGAATCCAACTATTGGACGGTGATCTCAAGAGTGTTTTCTATACATCAAGAAATTGTTATTTTATTTTGTTTTCTCGGTGAAAATGTTTTGTGCATCTTGAGAAATTGTTTTTTTCTAGGTAAAGACTATCCGAAAATTATTTTGAAAGATAATTATTTAGAAACAAACTCTTTGGACATTTGAAGGAAAATGTGTTATTATGTTTTGTGTATCCAAGAAAGTTATGTTATTATTTAAGGTCAAAAGATTATTGGATAAGACTGTTAAAGAACTTTTTAAAAATGCCTCAAGATATTTAAGATATTTATTTGATTGTTCAATTATTCCAGTGATAACTAGAGAACTTGAAGATTTTATAACTTGGTCTTGTTGATTTTGTGTTTTAAAATTTTGGTCCAGTTTAAAAATGAACTCCCTATACTGACACGTGTAAGAAATTGATGGTTCAATTGTTGCGTCAGCAATTTCTTCATGGCTTGTCGTTTGCTTGATGCCCATATAAGGTTAGGGCTTTTGTAATTGGTTGTAATTAGAAGTTTTGTAATTGGTTTAACATGGAGGTGTTTTCCGATTGGCGGTTTGATATCGAACGATTTCCGGTATGATGTGAGGTACGCGTGTGCTACCGTTTTCTTGTTGTCTTTCGTTTTCGATCTCCGAAGAGGTCGGACGCGCGGTGCGCGCGGTCCGGGCCTACGGGGTCAACCTACCCTAAGGTAAGCACGTTTAATTATTTTAAAATTTTGTAATATGTGATTTTGTGTTTTCTTTCTAAATTTAACTTTCATGTGTTTCGGCCTTTCTTATTAAATTTCGCGAAATGTAAATGTTCTCATCCTGCCAGGAAATCACCTCGAATCTTAGTTTGGGCTATTTCATTTATGCCTCTGTGTTACACGAGGTTTTCCTGTTTTAAAATTACTTTTATCCTTTATGTTGCAATGCGTTAATTTTCCGTCAGGTTGCCTCCAGTAGCTCTGTATAATGAAATTACAAGAAAAGTCTGTAGTTGTCCTTTGATGGACCATCCAGAAGATTGTTTGTTTTATCCTACCTGGTTTATTGTTCAAGATTCAAGTTGCAGTTGTATTTCTGTTCCTTTTTCACGAATTGTGTTCTATAGGTTTCTGTTCTTGTTTTTCTAATTATATTTTATACGAAGGGTATGGGCGAGTACGTTCTTTTCCTTACAACATCCTACGATCTTACAGCCTCATAGGGTCCCAGTCCGCTTTCCACACTATTCCTGTCTGTAGTTGTCATTTAGACCTTTAAGCTTTGAGTATCCTATCCGCATCTTTTATTATATTTACGATTTTATTTTTGATGTATGTAGCCAACCTTATCCTTGCTTCCTTTGTGTTTTGATAACTTGCGTGATACCGTTAATACCGTATTGCTGGTATCGGGATGATAGTGATGATTATCTTTTATATTATTATTACTTCGACGTTCACATTTTATGCTTCTTTTTGGCCGCAATAATCAATCCAGGCTACATTTGGTAGCAGAGCGTGGTTATATATTTTTGGGAGACAGTTGATTGCTCGACAAACTTCGAGTTTTAAGCGCGCTAAAGTCCATCTTATGAATTGTACTCGTGTCGTTGTCATCTGTTTCTCCTCCTGTGTTTGTATTGGTGTCGAACTGTCCATCGTGTTCGTGTTAATTGTAGTGTGGTGTCGCATTTAAGTTTTCTGAAAATGTTATTTATTTTCGGCATAACTTTTAGGTTATCTTGGTAAATTTCGTCAGTTGTGTGTGATTTTCTATTTTCCAATTCTTGTGTTTTACTATATTCTTGTCAGAATTTCGTGTTTTTGTCACCTGCTGTGTTTTTTCTTTGTGTGTAACCTGTTAAAATGTTTTGCTGTTCTGTTGTGGCTCAGTGGATATTTAAATTTCTGGTTTAAGTGTTGTTTTGATTGACTACTGTGCTTGGGATCGTGTCTAATTAGGTATGAGACTAAATTAGAACGATGCCCAGCCAGTTACTAAATTTCCTGAGCAGATTAGAAATTATGGGGTTTCTGCATCTGTGCGAAAGTCTTCTTGGTTGTTTTATTGAGCGTTTCCATCGTGCTGTTTCTGTTTCCTTGTCTTGTATATTTTTATTTACCCGTGTGCCCCTATATTTGGTAGGGAGGGTCCATGAAGACTCGTGTTGTCTCGTGGGGTGATACTTGCTCACCATATTTTATAGTCCAGGAGAAACCTGAGGTCATTTATGACAATTGGACGGGTTATGGGTCTGCACCTTGCTCTTGACAACGTTTTATTCCTTATGTGCATCCGATAGAGATTCTCTGTAATCTTTGGCTCAACTATTGGATGACATGGGTTGTGAATGGTTGTCCGTTGTAAGTAAAAATTATGTACCAGGAAAATTTTCTTCAAGTGTTCTTTCGGTTTCTATTGTCCTGAGCTATGCTTCTAAATTTTTTAAGGTAGGTTGTGGAGAAATTTTGCAGAGGTGATCATTTAGTAAAGTTTTTCGATTAGTTCTAGTTCCTTTTTTTGAAAATATATGTCGTCTTCTGAATTTTCATCTGGTTGTGGAATTGCACGCTCTAAATTCTATTACTCCGTCTGCTCGGGAATGGGACCTTGTAGACTGGGTAATTATTCCAAAATTGAGAACCTTGATGTCTGTTTGTCCTCATTTGTAAATAGTTGTCGTGTGTGTTTGTCGCCTTGTAGAGGCAGGTATGTGTGTACTGAGACTTAGGACCTGAAGTGCTGAGAGGCATTCCTCTTTTGGGAGTACAGTATAGGCCTAGTCGTCTCATTATGGTGTGATGGATTCAAGGGTACTTGAGGTCATATATTGTCCCTTTTATTCTGGGTACTGCTTGATATGGATCATCACACGCGTCCGTTTCATGAATGTCTTGTGCGTTGTATGTGTGAGTTGTTGTGTGACTCTAACGGCAGTATTGAGGTCTTGTCGTAACTTTTCGCCCTTTGGGTTTATGCTACTGAGAGTTAGGTCATCGCGCTTCTCTTTCGTGTGTGCTTCGGTATTGTGTGTCGGAGGACAGACAGTCTCGATCATTTCGATGTGTCTCGTTCTTGTATTCTATATCAGGGAGTTGGATTTTAGTATGCACATGGTAGTGATTTCATTGTGTCTTGAGATTCTGGTGTCATGGTAATGTGATTATTTTTAGCTCCTTTTCTTTCCTTGCTTGGTTTTATTGATGACACGTGGGGCGTAATGTGTGTTTTATCTATTCAAAATTTGAAGTATTAAGTACATGATTTGGTAAGTGAATAGTGATTTATCTCATTTCGTTGAACTTGGTGGAATTTAACTGTTTCCTTTTCTGTGCTCCTTTGAAGCTTGCAAATTTTCTTTCCTTCTATTAAATTTGATGTAAGATTGGGAAATTAAGAATGCACGTAGCAAGTAAAATCTAGGAAATATTCATTGGATATAGTAGTGTTATGTTGCGATGTGCCATGTGCTTCAGTCGATGAAGGTTTAGTTTTGGTAATTGTTATTATCTGGAGAATTTTCTCTTTTTGCTGAACCTCTCATCCTTGTGGTGCTTGGTGTGGAAGATGGAGATTGTGTGCTTGTATTGGGCAAATCGTAACTTAAAGGTTGAAACCTGCATAACATGTTTTCTTGAAAATTAGTTCTTTGGTATCCTTTTAAGTTGAGACTTTGTAATGTTATAAGTACTGCAAGTTGAAAGCAAATTTATGCATTTATATTTCCGTTAGCCTTCGTGGTTCTTTTCCTGTAAGAATGTTGTTCTAGGTGATTTCCTGGATTGTGGTTTTGTTCTTTTCATTTTTCATTTGTTTTCATTTCCTTTTTTTTGTTTCTTTTATTTTAAACGTGCGAGCCTTGGGGAGGGCTTGACTGCCCCATTAAAAGACCGCAAGTTGTTATGTTGTTCACTAGTTGGGTGACAAATTTGTTACAAAAAAATATATAAAAAACCTCCCTTCGGTTTCCTCGTTAGTCTTCTGTTTTCTTCTGGATATGTTTCTGCTGCTTCGTTTGGTCATGTTTCATGGGCAGTGAGGTCCCCAGCTGTCTAAATGTAACCTGTTGTGGCTAATGGATGGCACCCTGTACCAGCTATTTGCTAAATTTTATGAGATATGGAATGGAATCACATTTTCTTTTGGTGATCGAGGTGATTTGGCATTGGGCCACTGTCCATGAGATGGCAATGAGGACATCGCTGAGCGCTCTAGCTCAGGCTTCAAGAACATTGAAGAGTGAAGAAATTAAATGTGGTGAATTCGTTGTCAAGAAAGGGTGACCCCCCCCCCAACTGTGTTTTCTCGAGCTGTGCTCGAGTTTGTGGGCGGGAGTATGTATCCCGTAGTGAGTGACATGGTACATGAGCTGCAAGAAAATGTTTAAGTTTTTATTTTGGATGAATCGAACTATTGGACGGTGATCTCAAGAGTGTTTTCTATACATCAAGCAATTGTAATTTTATTTTGTTTTCTCGGTGAAAATGTTTTGTGCATCTTGAGAAATTGCTTTTTTTTCTAGGTAAAGACTATCCGAAAATTATTTTGAAAGAAAATTATTTAGAAAAAAACTCTTTGGACATTTGAAGGAAAATGTGTTCTTATGTTTTTTGTATCCCAAGAAAGTTATGTTATTTTTTTAAGGTCAAAAGATTATTGGATAAGACTGTTAAAGAACTTTTTAAAAATGCCTCAAGATATTTAAGATATTTATTTGATTGTTCAATTATTCCAGTGATAACTAGAGAACTTGAAGATTGTATAATTTGGTCTTGTTGATTTTATGTTTTAAAATTTTGGTCCAGTTTAAAAATGAACTCCCTATACTGACACGTGTAAGAAATTGATGGTTCAATTGTTGCGTCAGCAATTTCTTCAAGGCTCGTCGTTTGCTTGATGCCCATATAAGGTTAGGGTTTTTGTAATTGGTTGTAATTAGAAGTTTTGTAATTGGTTTAACATGGAGGTGTTTTCCGATTGGCGGTTTGATATCGAACGATTTCCGGTATGATGTGAGGTACGCGTGTGCTACCGTTTTCTTGTTGTCTTTCGTTTTCGATCTTCGAAGAGGTTGGACGCGCGGTGCGCGCGTTCCGGGCCTACGGGGTCAACCTACCCTAAGGTAAGCACGTTTAATTATTTTAAAATTTTGTAATATGTGATTTTGTTTTTTCTTTCTAAATTAGACTTTCATGTGTTTCGGCCTTTCTTATTAAATTTCGCGAAATGTAAATGTTCTCATCCTGCCAGGAAATCACCTCGAATCTTAGTTTGGGCTATTTCATTTATGCCTCTGTGTTACACGAGGTTTTCTTGTTTTAAAATTTCTTTTATCCTTTATGTTGCAATGCGTTAATTTTCCGTCAGGTTGCCTCCAGTAGCTCTGTATAATGAAATTACAAGAAAAGTCTGTAGTTGTCCTTTGATGGACCATCCAGAAGATTGTTTGTTATATCCTATCTGGTTTATTGTTCAAGATTCAAGTTGCAGTTGTATTTCTGTTCCTTTTTCACGAATTGTGTTCTATAGGTTTCTGTTCTTGTTTTTCTAATTATATTTTATACGAAGGGTATGGGCGAGTACGTTCTTTTCCTTACAACATCCTACGATCTTACAGCCTCATAGGGTCCCAGTCCGCTTTCCACACTATTCCTGTCTGTAGTTGTCATTTAGACCTTTAAGCTTTGAGTATCCTATCCGCATCTTTTATTTTATTTACGATTTTATTTTTGATGTATGTAGCCAACCTTATCCGTGCTTCCTTTGTGTTTTGATAACTTGCGTGATACCGTTAATACCGTATTGCTGGTATCGGGATGATAGTGATGATTATCTTTTATATTATTATTACTTCCACGTTCACATTGTATGCTTCTTTTTGGCCGCAATAATCAATCCAGGCTACATTTGGTAGCAGAGCGTGGTTATATATTTTTGGGAGACAGTTGATTGCTCGACAAACTTCGAGTTTTAAACGCGCTAATGTCCATCTTATGAATTGTACTCGTGACGTTGTCATCTGTTTCTCCTCCTGTGTTTGTATTGGTGTCGAACTGTCCATCGTGTTCGTGTTAATTGTAGTGTGGTGTCGCATTTAAGTTTTCTGAAAATTTTGTTTATTTTCGGAATAATTTTTAGGGTATCTTGGTAAATTTCGTCAGTTGTGTGTGATTTTCTATTTTCCAATTCTTGTATTTTACTATATTCTTGTCAGAATTTCGTGTTTTTGTCACCTGCTGTGTTTTTTCTTTGTGTGTAACCTGTTAAAATGTTTTGCTGTTCTGTTGTGGCTCAGTGGATATTTAAATTTCTGGTTTAAGTGTTGTTTTGATTGACTACTGTGCTTGGGATCGTGTCTAATTAGGTATGAGACTAAATTAGAACGATGCCCAGCCAGTTACTAAATTTCCTGAGCAGATTAGAAATTATGGGGTTTCTGCATCTGTGCGAAAGTCTTCTTGGTTGTTTTATTGAGCGTTTCCATCGTGCTGTTTCTGTTTCCTTGTCTTGTATATTTTTATTTACCCGTGTGCCCCTATATTTGGTAGGGAGGGTCCATGAAGACTCGTGTTGTCTCGTGGGGTGATACTTGCTCACCATATTTTATAGTCCAGGAGAAACCTGAGGTCATTTATGACAATTGGATGCGTTATGGGTCTGCACCTTGCTCTTGACGTTTTATTCCTTATGTGCATCCGATAGAGATTCTCTGTAATCTTTGGCTCAACTATTGGATGACATGGGTTGTGAATTGTTGTCTGTTGTAAGTAAAAATTATGTACCAGGAAAATTTTCTTCAAGTGTTCTTTCGGTTTCTATTGTCCTGAGCTATGCTTCTAAATTTTTTAAGGTAGGTTGTGGAGAAATTTTGCAGAGGTGATCATTTAGTAAAGTTTTTCGATTAGTTCTAGTTCCTTTTTTTGAAAATATATGTCGTCTTCTGAATTTTCATCTGGTTGTGGAATTGCACGCTCTAAATTCTATTACTCCGTCTGCTCGGGAATGGGACCTTGTAGACTGGGTAATTATTCCAAAATTGAGAACCTTGATGTCTGTTTGTCCTCATTTGTAAATAGTTGTCGTGTGTGTTTGTCGCCTTGTAGAGGCAGGTATGTGTGTACTGAGACTTAGGACCTGAAGTGCTGAGAGGCATTCCTCTTTTGGGAGTACAGTATAGGCCTAGTCGTCTCATTATGGTGTGATGGATTCAAGGGTACTTGAGGTCATATATTGTCCCTTTTATTCTGGGTACTGCTTGATAGGGATCATCACACGCGTCCGTTTCATGAATGTCTTGTGCGTTGTATGTGTGAGTTGTTGTGTGACTCTAACGGCAGTATTGAGGTCTTGTCGTAACTTTTCGCCCTTTGGGTTTATGCTACTGAGAGTTAGGTCATCGCGCTTCTCTTTCGTGTGTGCTTCGGTATTGTGTGTCGGAGGACAGACAGTCTCGATCATTTCGATGTGTCTCGTTCTTGTATTCTATATCAGGGAGTTGGATTTTAGTATGCACATGGTAGTGATTTCATTGTGTCTTGAGATTCTGGTGTCATGGTAATGTGATTATTTTTAGCTCCTTTTCTTTCCTTGCTTGGTTTTATTGATGACACGTGGGGCGTAATGTGTGTTTTATCTATTCAAAATTTGAAGTATTAAGTACATGATTTGGTAAGTGAATAGTGATTTATCTCATTTCGTTGAACTTGGTGGAATTTAACTGTTTCCTTTTCTGTGCTCCTTTGAAGCTTGCAAATTTTCTTTCCTTCTATTAAATTTGATGTAAGATTGGGAAATTAAGAATGCACGTAGCAAGTAAAATCTAGGAAATATTCATTGGATATAGTAGTGTTATGTTGCGATGTGCCCAATGAGGTAAGTTGTGTGTGGTCGTATGTGCTTCAGTCGATGAAGGTTTAGTTTTGGTAATTGTTATTATCTGGAGAATTTTCTCTTTTTGCTGAACCTCTCATCCTTGTGGTGCTTGGTGTGGAAGATGGAGATTGTGTGCTTGTATTGGGCAAATCGTAACTTAAAGGTTGAAACCTGCACAACATGTTTTCTTGAAAATTAGTTCTTTGGTATCCTTTTAAGTTGAGACTTTGTAATGTTATAAGTACTGCAAGTTGAAAGCAAATTTATGCATTTATATTTCCGTTAGCCTTCGTGGTTTTTTTCCTGTAAGAATGTTGTTCTAGGTGATTTCCTGGATTGTGGTTTTGTTCTTTTCATTTTTCATTTGTTTTCATTTCCTTTTTTTTTGTTTCTTTTATTTTAAACGTGCGAGCCTTTGGGAGGGCTTGACTGCCCCATTAAAAGACCGCAAGTTGTTATGTTGTTCACTAGTTGGGTGACAAATTTGTTACAAAAAAATATATAAAAAACCTCCCTTCGGTTTCCTCGTTAGTCTTCTGTTTTCTTCTGGATATGTTTCTGCTGCTTCGTTTGGTCATGTTTCATGGGCAGTGAGGTCCCCAGCTGTCTAAATGTAACCTGTTGTGGCTAATGGATGGCACCCTGTACCAGCTATTTGCTAAATTTTATGAGATATGGAATGGAATCACATTTTCTTTTGGTGATCGAGGTAATTTGGCATTGGGCCACTGTCCATGAGATGGCAATGAGGACATCGCTGAGCGCTCTAGCTCAGGCTTCAAGAACATTGAAGAGTGAAGAAATTAAATGTGGTGAATTCGTTGTCAAGAAAGGGTGACCCCCCCCCAACTGTGTTTTCTCGAGCTGTGCTCGAGTTTGTGGGCGGGAGTATGTATCCCGTAGTGAGTGACATGGTACATGAGCTGCAAGAAAATGTTTAAGTTTTTATTTTGGATGAATCGAACTATTGGACGGTGATCTCAAGAGTGTTTTCTATACATCAAGCAATTGTAATTTTATTTTGTTTTCTCGGTGAAAATGTTTTGTGCATCTTGAGAAATTGCTTTTTTTTCTAGGTAAAGACTATCCGAAAATTATTTTGAAAGAAAATTATTTAGAAAAAACTCTTTGGACATTTGAAGGAAAATGTGTTATTATGTTTTGTGTATCCCAAGAAAGTTATGTTATTTTTTTAAGGTCAAAAGATTATTGGATAAGACTGTTAAAGAACTTTTTAAAAATGCCTCAAGATATTTAAGATATTTATTTGATTGTTCAATTATTCCAGTGATAACTAGAGAACTTGAAGATTGTATAATTTGGTCTTGTTGATTTTATGTTTTAAAATTTTGGTCCAGTTTAAAAATGAACTCCCTATACTGACACGTGTAAGAAATTGATGGTTCAATTGTTGCGTCAGCAATTTCTTCAAGGCTCGTCGTTTGCTTGATGCCCATATAAGGTTAGGGTTTTTGTAATTGGTTGTAATTAGAAGTTTTGTAATTGGTTTAACATGGAGGTGTTTTCCGATTGGCGGTTTGATATCGAACGATTTCCGGTATGATGTGAGGTACGCGTGTGCTACCGTTTTCTTGTTGTCTTTCGTTTTCGATCTTCGAAGAGGTTGGACGCGCGGTGCGCGCGGTCCGGGCCTACGGTGTCAACCTACCCTAAGGCAAGCACGTTTAATTATTTTAAAATTTTGTAATATGTGATTTTGTTTTTTCTTTCTAAATTTAACTTTCATGTGTTTCGGCCTTTCTTATTAAATTTCGCGAAATGTGAATGTTCTCATCCTGCCAGGAAATCACTTCGAATCTTAGTTTGGGCTATTTCATTTATGCCTCTTTGTTACACGAGGTTTTCCTGTTTTAAAATTTCTTTTATCCTTTATGTTGCAATGCGTTAATTTTCCGTCAGGTTGCCTCCAGTAGCTCTGTATAATGAAATTACAAGAAAAGTCTGTAGTTGTCCTTTGATGGACCATCCAGAAGATTGTTTGTTATATCCTACCTGGTTTATTGTTCAAGATTCAAGTTGCAGTTGTATTTCTGTTCCTTTTTCACGAATTGTGTTCTATAGGTTTCTGTTCTTGTTTTTCTGATTATATTTTATACGAAGGGTATGGGTGAGTACTTTCTTTTCCTTACAACATCCTACGATCTTACAGCCTCATAGGGTCCCAGTCCGCTTTCCACACTATTCCTGTCTGTAGTTGTCATTTAGACCTTTAAGCTTTGAGTATCCTATCCGCATCTTTTATTTTATTTACGATTTTATTTTTGATGTATGTAGCCAACCTTATCCTTGCTTCCTTTGTGTTTTGATAACTTGCGTGATACCGTTAATACCGTATTGCTGGTATCGGGATGATGGTGATGATTATCTTTTATATTATTATTACTTCGACGTTCACATTTTATGCTTCTTTTTGGCCGCAATAATCAATCCAGGCTACAATTACCGCTCGTGAGGTCAATTTCTTCTCGGATCTTGGAGATGTTTACTTCAAATGCTGAAACGGCCTTATGTGCAGAACCAGCATCAGTGTCTCCGTGTTGTAGCTGACCGAAGAAAACTTCGACTAGTGGCATAATTTTACGGAAGAATTCCAGCCAAAAATTGAAACTACAACTGGAAAGAACTTTTTTATGACCAAGAGCCTGACAAATTGTAGTTTCACTCATTACAGAGTCGCCTTCCAATATCTGGTTCATACACTCAATAAGATCTTCCTTGCAGTCATAAACTGTATTTACGCATCGTGATTGAAAATTCCACCTAGTAGGGCAAGCCCGTGGCAAACGTTTCCTCACTACCTCGTCAAGTATCGCGGTCCGCTGTGGACTGTTGGAGAAGAATGCACAAATTCCTTGCAAACTTGAAAAAAATATTTTCACATTGCGATTGATTGATGCCGCCTTGCTCATTACAAGATTAACTTGATGGGCATAGCAATGCACATATTCTGCGTTGGGATAGGATGTTTTTACAATAGCTTGTACCCCACCAGATGAACCAGCCATAACGGATGCCCCGTCATATGTCTGTGCAATTAACTTTTGGGGAGTTTCATTTACTTTGTGCTTCTTTAATTCTTCCAATAAACACGCAGCTAATGTCTGTGCGTCATGTTTAGCAGGAGACAGGAAACTCCAGAACCTTTCTATTGGTTTGCCTCTTACTACGTAACGGTACACAACAGAAATCTGGAATATATTGGAAATGTCACTGGTTTCATCTGCTATAATAGCTAAAAGTTCTGATTCCCTTATTTGTTTTGATATTTCTTCCTGGAATACCTCCAACATAATTTTCAAAAGTTCATTTTGAATTGTTTTGGATGTGCCTTTGAAAACAGTTGCCTTTTCCAAATGACCTTTTAGCACGGCATCGAATTCAGCGCTAAAATTAATTAGTCCTCTGAAAACACCTGGGTTTGATGATGATTCAGTTTCATCGTGCCCCTTTAAGGCCTGGTGAAAAGAACCGCAGAAACGAATACAGTTTAACACATATCTGTTATGCCTAACTTCTTCGTTATACTCCGCAATTTTCCTTCTATACGCACTATCGAGTTGTGCAGCTACGTTGACAGTTCCAAAAAGTGTCAGTCTTAAACAGTTTAAAATGTGAACAGCTGAAGATTCATGTTTCTTTACTTTGGTTCTTAAATGGTTTATGTCCGTAACTCGTACTTTGGTCCACGCGGGTTCCCCACCAAACAACAAGCACGGGAAGCAGAACAACGCATTTTTAAGTTCGCAACCACATAACCAATCACTATTTGTATAAATATCCCTTTTAAACACCCTCCTAAACTGTCGATTTCCAGTATTAATATTCTGCACAATATTTAAGTCCGGTAATGGTCTTCCGAGTGCCTTTACGGTAAGTTTCTCCTCATCAGAAAGCTGGAAAAACACTCTAAATTGTAAATTACTTACAGTATTCACTTTCACTCACACTCCGCTACACATGAGATTACACCTTGAAAAGTTAATATTTCAAACCAAACAGTCAGTTAAAACAAAATACTAATACACTCACAGGTGATAGATTTGACCGATAATGCCATGACACGACACCAACAAATAGTCAAACTTAACTACACTAACACCGACAGCTTTGTGACGAACTCTTACTCACAATCTAGAATCCATCAGTTATAATAATAACGTACAGACAAACTATCTACAACCAAAATACTCAATCACCTGAAAACACACCAAGACCTGCACGTGATAAATGTAAACATAACGTCTACAAGAACACCAACAACTCCATGTCGCAAATCGCAATAGTCCAGCCGTTTATCAACAATCAACATGTGACAATGTTGTCACAAAGCTCGCTTTACGGTTGAAAAAAGTATAACATGAAGTTATGCTCATGAAAAAACGTTTCCTCCGAAAGTATATCCTCAAAACAAATTTTGTGATTAAAAAAATGGTCATGATTGCCCATGAAATACAAATGTTGGTAATATTGTTAATGGTGCGGTTCAGCTTACCCTAGTGGCGTGGAAAAGAAATTACCGTTGCGAGAGGAGAGAAAGCAGGGATGAAGTCATCTCTGCAGAGTGGTGCAATCTAACGGGGACATTTTCGTTAGGGGACTTGCTGTTCTCGTGCAACTCCCTAGGACCGATACTGGCGGCCTTGCTACCTGATGCTATACATCGACCCTGCTCAAACTAAATAGCGGCGCGCTGTGCGCTA
Organism: Anabrus simplex; assembly: GCF_040414725.1. NCBI lineage: Eukaryota > Metazoa > Arthropoda > Insecta > Orthoptera > Tettigoniidae > Anabrus > Anabrus simplex. Next base: position 87,714,816 of record NC_090274.1, on the reverse strand, counting down.
GGGAGTTGCTGTTCTCGTGCAACTCCCTAGGACCGATACTGGCGGCCTTGCTACCTGATGCTATACATCGACCCTGCTGAAACTAAATAGCGGCGCGCTGTGCGCTAGGGAGTTTGGCGTAGGAAAGTCAACCCCCTGAGTTTGATTTGAAGACGGCGGAGTTTAATGGTCCATTACGAAGCATTAGTACATCGAACGACAAAAGATGGTTGGTTTTAACACATTTTAGAGTACATGTTAGGTTTATTAAGCTGCAAAATAGGAAGAAAAGACGACCAATGAAGCGTAAAATTATTGGGAGTTGTGCAAACCTGCAACAATACCACGCACCGCCCTTGATAAACACGACGCAATACACACAGTTCATTAAAAGGTGGTCTAATTTTCCAACAGTTATTAATTTCATCTACTCAACCTATCTCCACTCCCGTTTATCACACCTCCCTTCTTTTATATCTCTTATTTTTACAACTATCCGGCACCCCCCCAAAAAATGTATACTCCTACGCATCAAAGAGCTGACTAAAGGAAATAACTATTCGTAGAACCTCCACGGTAAATTTAAAAGGAGCACGAACACTACCAATAAATAATATAATAGCAAGGGCCAAAAGCATGCGCAGAGCATACATACATACATTGTCTTTACATCATTAGTCCAGCCCGTGGACCGCTATTCACACAGACGCGTAACGACTGTCGTTTGTTTTCTCGCTCGCGATCTGCTTGGAAAGGATGTCCTGTAGCAGTGCTCAGTGCTTGCCAACCTCTGTACTTAGGAACTATGCCTCGAATTGTTCCCCGTTCTTGCCGTGGACAAGACCATTGGTCTGGACGGTTATAAGCCGCGAAGCGGCGTTAGGCCCCTAGTTTCGTAAACGGTTAGGATATGATCTAGGCAAGACCATTGGTCTGGACAGTTAGGATTCTTGCCGTGGACAAGACCATTGGCCTGGACGGTTAGAAGCCGCGAAGCGGCGTTAGGCCCTTAGTTTCGTATACGGTGAGGCTAGGATCTAGGCAAGACCATTGATCTGGACGGTTAGGATTCTTGCCGTGGACAAGACCATTGGTCTGGACGGTTAGAAGCCGCGAAGCGGCGTTAGGCCCTAGTTTCGTATACGGTTAGGCTTGGATCTAGGCAAGACTATTGGTCCGGACAGTTAGGATTCTTGCCGTGAACAAGACCATTGGTCTGGACGGTTAGGATTCTTGCCGTGGACAAGACCATTGGCCTGGACGGTTAGGATTCTTGCCGTGGACAAGACCATTGGTCTGGACGGTTAGGATTCTTGCCGTGGACAAGACCATTGCCTGGACGGTTAGGATTCTTGCCGTGGACAAGACGATTGGTCTGGACGGTTAGGATTCTTGCCGTGGACAAGACCATTGGTCTGGACGGTTAGGATTCTTGCCGTGGACAAGACCATTGGTCCGGACAGTTAGGATTGTTGCCGTGGGCAAGACCATTGGTCTGGACGGTTAGGATTCTTGCCGTGGACAAGACGATTGGTCTGGACGGTTAGGATTCTTGCCGTGGACAAGACCATTGGTCCGGACGGTTAGGATTCTTGCCGTGGACAAGACCATTGGTCTGGACGGTTAGGATTCTTGCCGTGGACAAGACCATTGGTCTGGACGGTTAGGATTCTTGCCGTGGACAAGACCATTGGTCTGGACAGTTAGGATTGTTGCCGTGGGCAAGACCATTGGTCTGGACGGTTAGGATTCTTGCCGTGGACAAGACCATTGGTCTGGACGGTTAGGATTCTTGCCGTGGACAAGACCATTGGTCTGGACGGTTAGAAGCCGCGAAGCGGCGTTAGGCCCTTAGTTTCGTATACGGTGAGGCCAGGATCTAGGCAAGACCATTGATCTGGACGATTAGGATTCTTGCCGTGGACAAGACCATTGGTCTGGACAGTTAGAAGCCGCGAAGCCCCTAGTTTCCTGATGTCTAGACTGGGCGACAGGAGCGCATTCTCTGAGGTCTAGTGTTTGGAATATGAAATAGAAGTTGGCTAGACTAGACCTGTGATATAGCTAATCGATTGTTTTTGATAACACACTTTACCTCCATAACTGCTGCTTCATTACTGATGTAATGGCTGACTGCGGTGGTTGTGTTGTCACCTACACTGACTTTGTAACTAAATATCATAACAGTTCAAGCGATATACTCGAGTTTTATCAAGATCACGGTTTGCTATTTATTAGCACAGTTTGTGGAAAGTGCGGGCGTGATGCTCCATTGCGTGTGATAAAGAGAGGGGAAAAAAGTGAAATTACAGTTTTGCGGTGTCGACGAGTCGAACGGGGCGTCAGCTGTAATTCGAAAGTTAGTGGAAGGAAAAATACCTTTTTTGAAGGCTCCAATTTGAGCTTATATCAAATAGGTCAGTTTGCGATCCTGTGGTGCCTTTCACCAAAACCCCTGGCTCCAACTGTGAAGCTTGAGTTGGGTTTCTCTGGCACAACTGTTGTGGATTGGTCCAACTTTTGTAGGGAGGTGTGTATTGCCTGGGTTGACGACAATAAAAAAAAATAGGTGGACCCGGCATAATCGTCGAAATCGACGAAAGCAAGTTCGAAAAGAGAAAGTATAATCGAGGCAGGCGGATAGAAGTGCAGTGGCTCTTTGGAGGCGTGGAGAGGGAGAACTTCAGAAACTTCTTCGTACTTCCAGTGGAAAAAAGGGATAAAGCCACGTTCCTTGCCGGCATTAAAGGCTGGATCCTCCCAGGCACGATAATCATATCAGACTGCTGGAAGGCCTACGACTGCCTGGAGGACGAGGGTTTCGTGCACCTCCGCGTGAACCACTCTCTTCAGTTTGTAGACACTAGGAAGAGTGGTCACGTGAATAGGGGAAACAGGAGGGTGATGCCCATCAATCGCCCTACCGTGCACACACAAAATATTGAAAACCGGTGGCCTTACCTCAAGCACGGGAGCTACTCGGTTCCGGGATTCGGTAGGAGAAAATTATTTTTCAACGGTTATCTTGCCGAATCTCTCTTTAAGAGCTTATTCCCCTTAAACGCCCGGGTGCACGAATTCCTCAAGGCTGCAGCAACCCTCTACCCTCCTCTACATTAAGGTAAGTTTCACGTATCTTTATTGTTGTTCTGTATTGTACATTGTTCTCTTCACATGTTACATTTACTTGCGCTTTTATTGTGCTGCGGTTGGTAACGGATTATCTTCAACATACAAGACCGGAAGGAGATCACGTGCCACTTTACATTGGCCAATAAGAATACAAGTACCTACTTCACAAATGAACATGGCGTGTAATAATCTTTATTAGGTTATAAAAGTAAATGTGCTTCTTGGGGCGGGATGGTGGGTTCCTGGACATCGCAAAGAACACATCTCTCCTCTGAGACGCACTCCAAGTAAGATTTCACTAATTCCAATCACTTGTAACACTATAAATTACACCGGTCTACGGGCTGTATTAATACCGTATTTACTTCTAAATTTACATTTACTACTTCTGTTCTAAATCTGGTAACTTACCCATCCACACGATGTATTGTAATTCATTACTATTGGTGGTTGGCTCATAAAAATCATTGTGTCGGAAAACATCACGACACGTTGAAACTTGTGCGTCAAAATTATCCACGGAATCCCTCTTGGAACATTTTCCGGTGCTGTTTCGTTTTCACTGTTCGAGTGACGTCATGCGTCTTGCACCTACGCGATTAATGCGTGTGTTTGTTTAGGCTTGCAAAATTATTTTTGGTCTTGTAGAACAATATTCTGTGCTTCCACATATTTCTGCTGTAGACATTTTGGGGCGATTTTCCATCCATGCAACTATATCTGATGAGCAAGAATATGTGTGATAGTTATAATTGTTTACTGCACTTTGTACTGGTATGATAAGGTTGCTGTGTGGTGGAGCGCTGGTCACACTTAACGTGTTTATCTACTGGCGTATGGTGAAGATCTGCTATTCTTCAACCAAGTAAGACTATTCCATGTTTACTGTACTTAAAATGTTGGACTGTCATCTTCTGTAATCAACGTGTGAAGATTTGATTTGGACATTGAAATTGTACCATGTAATCTTGTATCCAACGTCTCAACTTTTTGCCTCCCCGTGTTTCGGCTTTGGGAGGGGAGAATCTGTGACATGAATTAAAGCTAACCTCATTTATTTGACATAGGTATTTGTGTGTGGGGAATTCATCTACCATTGTTTGAATTGCCGTTAATTTATGTGACTGAACTATGCCTATTTCAATGTGTAATCTGCTATTGATACGTCAGTAGCTTCGATGTTTCTCATTCGCTCAGTAAGCTAGTTGATTTGCGCGCGCAGGCTGAACTAAGCGATGTGCTTCTTGCTCGCTGCAAACGAGTCATTTGGTAGCCAAGTGCCATCATGGACGCTATTACTAACCGTGTTCTATGGAAGATGCGATTGAGAGTTGGTGGAATGGAGCGCGATACCCCTGGCTGATAGCCATGTAAACCAAGGCATTTGCCTTAGTTGGAGCATATTTAGTGTTTTAATATTTTTTATTTACTGTTCTTTAGTATATAAGTGACTGGAATATCTGAGTGAGCGTGCTTCATTGCAAAATGACCTACCAACGTAAGCTATAGGATTATATTAAATTGGACACCCAAGGATGGAAGTACAAGTATCCTTTCAATTGTTTCAAAAGTGTTCTTGTTATTTGGAGAAGAAGAGGCTGAGTAACACGCTATCATTGACATTAATATTGTGGGAAATTTCGGCAACGCTGTCAGAATTGTATCAAGCCAACCTCGCAACTGTAATTCGAAATTACGCCTACTTTTTCAAGGACCCGTCGGTGACGGTTTATTCATTAAGTTAAGTGGGATATCTTCATCCTCAAGATTTTAAAATGTAACATGTTTGTTAAATTCAATATTCCAATTGTAATTGATAATGGGGTAATTCTGGAACTCGGTATATGCGCGGATGAGAGGCAAATTTCTCCATTCATTTTATTTCATTGAGGTTGTCGTTGTGATACCTTTTCTGTTCCTTAAAGTTATTGAGGTTATTATTATTAATTTTAGTTGGTGGATTTCTTTCTATATTTCCTGTTCAGGGTTGTGGTCTCTATAGCACTGTTATCACCGTATTGGATGATGCTGTGTGCTAGTATAATTTTCGTGATGGGATCATTCTTTAACTCCTTACTGGGATGGTTTATTTCCTGTCTTATTCGCACATTACCGTATTCCAGGACCTCCTGAAAATTAAATTCAGTCACCGGCATTTTAATCCACTTTTAATAGTTTGTTGGAGGAAATGACTGTCACAGACAAAATACTTACCAATGACAATATTTAACATGGGTGGGAGAAGCCCACTCCAAAAGTAGATTCATCAAAAGGCCGGGAAGAAGTACCCACCTAAAGCTTTAACCCTCCTTACCATGTCATGTGAAATGAGCCACACCATTAAAGTCAAAATATATTAATGAACACATTCATACCTACAGATGCAATTAAAATTCTACTAAGTAAATGAAAAGAAATATCTTGTCAATTAAAATTAATATTGTGAAACAATTGAAACCAGAAATTGAAATATTTCTTAGATCAAGATAAAAATTGAAGGTTGAGTTACCTCAAAACAACCTTAAATATATCCCTAATATATTATTATTATCACTATTATTATTGGAGTGTGTACAGTGTCCGGAACCTCAGAATTAGAACATGCCTTGGTTTACTAGGCAAGGAATATTGTTAAATAAAAATGAATTTTGGTACTTGATATGCACAATCAACTGGCAATATTAAAAAAACTGACCAGCACAATTAATTCAATAAATAGATTCCATATTTAACTGACTAGCTAGCAGAATAAATAACAGCCATTAAGCACAATTCCATCTATGAGTAATATTCAAAGACAGTCATCTATTTTTCAACAACAAGATACGGCAGAGAAAAAGAAAATCATCATCAAACAAACTCGTAACCAGGCAACCGGCCATGATAATAGGCAAGGCAATAAGCTTAAAGAAATCTAGCCTTGCGGCCATTGATAATTTTGAGGTTTCGTTTACATTAGGGAAGAATACCACGAAATGCAAATGTGAACTTTTAGGCCTACACTTATCATGCGATGTTCACATAACACCTTTAATAATCTTAACCTCGAACTAGAACCATGATATAGCTTTTGAAACTTAAAAGAAGGGATGATTATTTAATTAAGGTTATCATTTTAGCATATTTTAAGGATTCTAAAATTGCGAATTACAGATGTGGCATATCTGCCGATCACACGGCCACTGGAATCAGTTCCACACACAAATTTTAACTCATAGCATACAAAAAGGTTACATATTTACCTTGAGGTTCGGACCACAACACTACCTGATTAAAAATGGAAATTGAATGAAATAGTTTACCACATGGGCACGTGAAACGGATGAAAAGATTTGCAATTAAGGAAAGCTAATATTCTTGGTAAATCAAACAATAACGGCTAGTGCTGACTTGAAGAAAGCATCATGGAAACACGAAAAGCCACAGGTTTTTTTATCCAGGATCAAAAATCCTTCTTGCACACATTCTTATCTTCGCACAACCCAATTTGCTTCCGATTCGAAAACAATCTTGCTCGACTACAGAGGTCAAAATTCATTTGTCCAGTTCAGCTGTCTTACTGTCGGAGTTCCGACTGGCAGCTGCGTGGAGTGCCACCAACTGGCTGAGTCTTTATTAACGAGGAACGCCAACAGGCTTCGCAGTGATGCACACTCGTTTCTATTCATAATTTGACACGAATCTCAATTTACCTGCGAAAGGAGCTAAAGTTCCTTAATAAAGTCTCGATGAGAAATTTAAAATTCTATTCATTATTATTGTAATATCGTGGTTGTAGGGAACTGATATTTGTTTCTCCCATTCCTTAAAGATACCTACGTTTACGCTCCTCAGATTATTCATGTCCGTGTTATCCTTTTTTTCTTCCATTATGAAGTGTCATTTATCTCTCTCTACGCTACAAATGTGTGGGCCTTGCCTGTTGTTTGATGATTTTATGTTAGCTCGGCTTGGGAAGCTGTAGACTTCATCGTGTGTACCACTGTTCAGTTAACTGTGGACTTTCAATATCGTTTCCCTTCGTAATTTGTAACTAATTTGGGAAATATTTTTATTTGGATTTTATTGGATTTTTGCAATTCTCTTGTCTCTTTATTTAATTATTTATGTATGGAAAATTTGGATTGCGACCTTTGGTTTTAAAATTGTGCGTGTTACCGTGTTTCTGGGATGATTGAAATGTTTATGAAAAACTGGCCAGTGGTGTATTTAATTCTTAACGTGCGGATCCGTCTTAATATTTGTCACTTATTGATTCTGATGTGAGCTGCAGACTACACTTATTTCTCTGTACTGTAAGAGTTACTTTACTTTGTAATGTGAGTGGGTTTTCACAATGTTATTTTTTTTTAAATAAGAAATTTGTCTCTTATTTGAATTCATTAATTTAATAAGAAATACTTGCTTTTGGGGGTATAAGTTCTCCGACTTGCTTATTTTATTACATCGTAAGGATTATTTTACACTGTTATCTGAGTGTGGAATCATAATTTTATTTATGTAAAAAACTGAGTATTTAATGCATAATTAAAAGGGTTGATTTTATCATTAAATTATTTGCTCTTTATTTTGTTTATTTTTCAATATATTGCAGAAAGTTTTAAATCTTATTTAAGTATCATTCATATTTTTTTCTTTTCCTAATTTTTAAGTAAATTTTTATTTTTGAATTTTAATTTGGCTTTTATTTAGTAGTTAGCGATATTGACATGGCCACCTCTCAAGTAGTAAGCTAAGATCCTGTCATCTTATCCTTTAGGTTCTGGGTCCTCCACGTCGGAACGTTTAATGCTGCAGCCCCCAAAGGTAAGTATTTTGCGTCTTGTGCTCATTTTGTCATTTCATGTGTGTTTATTGTTGTGTATAGGCTTGGTCGTTGCAGAGGGTTTTGGAACAGAAGCAGCAATCCAGAAAGGATTGAGGGAAAGCTGCAGTTTGTCACATTCCTTTTCAATGTTTACATAGAACAGACAGTATAAGATATCAAAAAGGAATTTGGAAAGGGATTCACAATCCAATGAGTGGAAATCAAGACCTTAAGATTTGCCGATGATATTGTTATTCTATCTCAGACTGCACAAAATCTCGAGATGCTGCTGATTGTTGTGGACGAAGTCTTGGTTAAGTAGTACAAGATGATTATTAAGTCCAAAACAAAAAGTAATGCAATGGATTCGAACGAAGGCAGGTGATGCAGGAAATATTAGATTAGGAAATGAAGTCTTAAAGGAAGTAGATGAATATTGTTACTTGGGTAGTAAAATAACTAACAATGGCAGGAGTAAGGAGGACATAAAATGCAGACTAGAACAAGCAAGGCAGAGCTTTCTTAAGAAAGGACATTTGCTCACTTTAAACATTGATGTAGGAATTAGAAAGATGTTTCTGAAGACCTTCATCTGGAGCATGGCATTGCATGGAAGTGAAAAATTGACGATAACTAGCTCAGAAAGAAAGAGAATCGAAGCTTTTTCAAATGGAGTGTTACAGAAGAATGCTGAAAGATGGATGAATCGTATCACAAATAAAGAGATACTGAATCGAATTGGTGAGAGATCTATTTGGGTAAATTTGACGAGAACAAGGAACAGAATGACAGGACACATCTCAAGACTACCAGGACTCATTCAGTTGGTTGTTGAAGGAAGTTTAGGCGGTAAGAACGTTAGGGGTAGTCGAAAGTAAGAATATGACAAGCAGATAAGTGCAGATGTTGGATACAATAGTTACGTAGAAATGAAAAGGTTAGCAAAAGAGAGGGTGGCATGTAGAGCTTCATTTAACCAGTCTGACTGATGACTAAGAAAACATTAAAAATAGCACCCAGCATGAAGTGTTTAAGTATTTGATTTGATAATGTTATTCAATGGCGATGTTTATTAATGATTATGTTACTAACGTATATTATAGTATACCCAATTTCCACTCTTCAATATACTTCCTACCACATCCATTACGACAATGTGAGCGCTATCCAAAAATCGCAAACATGTGTGGTCGAATATCAGATTAGGTTGAATTATTACCACATTGAACAAAATGATGTGGACGTGTCTAAAAACCGCTGTCTTTTAACACGCAACTAAGATTTCTCTAAGTGCATATTCAACTCAGACTTCTGGCCAAAGCGTTTACACACATCGATCTCAACAAAGTGGGAGAGATGCAATATATCTTGTTTTCGAAGAATGGAATAGGTAATAAAACTAATTATCCCACTGATCAAATGAATGTAGACGCACCCCAGTATCCGTCAGCGTATGTTGCCGAAGAACTGCTTTTTAGAAAACTTCTTCGCAGAGTCATTACCAGAACGGGGACTCTCACTAGTATGGATAAGAAGGTGTTGCTAGTCGACTTGTCTGGACGCTCACGATAAAATATCTTAGAAAACTTTTTACCAAAATAATGTGGTCGCTGACCAGTATGTGTAAGAAGGTGAAACATAAGATGTGGATTCTGGGAAAAAATCTGACCACATTGTTTGCAAAAATGTGCACGCTCACTAGTATGTGCTTAATAAGACTTGACTTTAAAGTAAACTTAGAAGGACATTCATCACAGAAATATAGACGCTCACCAATATCTATAAGAAGGTGACGCTGAAGACTCGTCTTCTCAGAAAATGTCTTACCACATTGTCTACATGAAAGAAGACGCTAATCAGTATGTCTAAAAAGGTGCCTTTTGAGATTAGACTTGTCAGAAAACCTCTTACCACACTGTTTGCAGGAATGTGGACGCTCACCAGTATGTGTAAACTGATGTCTCCGAAGTCTTGACTGTAGACTAAAATTAGAACCACATTGACCACATGAATATGGACGCTCACCAGTATGTGTAAGAAGATGACCCCGAAGATTCGACGTATCAAAAAACCTCTTACCACATTGTTTACAGGAATATAGACGCTCACCAGTATGTCTAAATAGATGCCTTTTCAGATTAGACTTGTCAGAAAACCTCTTACCACACTGTTTACAGGAAAATGGACGTTCACCTGTATGTGTAAAAAGGTGACTTTTGAGATTGGACATCTGAGTAAACCTCGTACCACATTGTTTACAAGCATGTGGATGCTCTCCAGTATGTGTACGAAGGTGACGCCTAAGATTCCACTTCTGGGAAAAGCTCGCATCACATTGTTTACACCAATGGGGACGCTCACCAGTAATTGCAAACTGGTCTTTTCGAAGACTTGACTTTTCAGTAAAATTAGAACCACATTGATCACAGGAATATGGACGCTCACCAGTATGTATAAGAAGGTGACGCCGAAGATTAGACTTCTGGGAAAACCTCTTACCACATTGTATACAGGAATATGGCTGCTCACCAGCATGTGTAAGAAGGTGACGCCGAAGATTAGACTTCTGGGAAATCCTCTTACCACATTGATCACAGGAATATGGTCGCTCACCAGCATGTGTAAGAAGGTGATTACTAAGATGTGATTTGTGAGAAAACTTCAGGCCACATTGTTTACAGGAATACGGACGCACACTGGTATGTGTAGCAATGTGATGCCGAAGGTGCGATTTCCGAGAAAACTTAGAACCACATTCATTACAACATAGTTCCCATTCGCTATTGGGATGAATTGGACTTTGATCAGACTCACGGGACATGTGTGGGTTGCATTCATTACAAGTGGACAAAATGCACAGCACCTTACTTCCTTCTTTCGTTATCTTGCATATACTGTTACACGTACCCACTGGACCTCCGGTAATTAATGGAACATTCCCAAATCTAGAAAACGGAAAAATAAGTTATTAAATTTTACAATTAAGATGACAAAATCAAATACAATAATCAGAAGCAAACGCAATATATGTACCAAGATTGCTTCTTATCACATAACATAGCAGACCAAATCTCAATAATTTCAGATAAAGGCTCAAACACATAAGCCCATATAATTTCTAATTGCCAAATAGAATATACGATAAGTCTGCACTTACCCACAGCACAGACAAACTATTCAAGAGGGTCCTATATGGAAGCAATTATTGTGAGAATGCTTCCCTTAGTGATTTCCTTACCTGCATTCTCAACTTCAATTTAACTGAGACTCATCACATTTAAGATGCCAAATAATTTAATGGCTTCATCCTTAGTGAGATTATATGTTGTCAGGATTTCTCTATCACCTACTGGACATTGGCAAGGGCTTCTGGCCAATTTGACGTCCAATTTCTGAGATAAACATGTTTCTGACTGAAGTCCCTCAGTTACTTCATCTTTTTTTTGCTAGGGGCTTTACGTCGAACCGACACAGATAGGTCTTATGGCGACGATGGGATAGGAAAGGCCTAGGAGTTGGAAGGAAGAGGCCGTGGCCTTAAATAAGGTACAGCCCCAGCATTTGCCTGGTGTGAAAATGGGAAACCACGGAAAACCATTTTCAGGGCTGCCGATAGTGGGATTCGAACCTACTATCTCCCGGATGCAAGCTCACAGCCGCGCGCCTCTACGCGCACGGCCAACTCGCCCGGTGCTACTTCATCTGAGCTAATACCTGTCAACATATCAAGGTTAAAATAAGAATATGCAGTAGAGTGAGATTCTTTGTGTTCGTCAGCAAGCTGAACTAGAAATTTCGGAGCAAGAAACGGGGCAGAACTTATAACAGTAGTACGGTGGTAGTTCTCTTCATTACAGGATTCACAGCACACAATATTCCGAAGACTCCTGTGGTCGGGTTGTATTAACACAAATTTGTATATCTTAGGAACATTAGCTGAATGAGTAACAAGATGGGTTATGAATCTTAAAACAATAGACAGGAGGTCCGGCTAAAATTCAGGGTAAGCCGTTTACAAAGGGTTCAAAACTATCCCATTTCAAGATTCACAACTTCTGTCAAACTCAACAGTTAGGTTGGTTATCATGCTAGAATCTTTGAGTACACAATGATGGGGCATATGTATGCTTGATGAGTTAGAAGTCATGAGGGGTATATTTTCCCTGTGTCCCGTTTCACTGTATTCATGCATGAAAATTACATTACGTTACATTACATTACCTGGCATTACCTAGCAAACGTATTTTCAGTGTGTTCGAGCATTTTAACAGCATTATGCTTAAACTGAGGTACAGGTGACGACACTTCAGAACGAATAGGAAATTTGCCATTAAACCTGCCAGAATCATCCATTTCATCATTGTTCAAAAAAAGTTCCTCACATGCCCTTTCTTCAGGAGTAAGGAATGGTTTATGTCGTTCTTCAAGCTTCCAAAACATCTGCAATTTTGTGTAAAGAGAATCGAGATTTATTAGCCTGGCACACCGAACTTTGGCGTTATTCTTAACATAAAAATCAGGGATGGTGCCTGACAATCCCCAACCAAATTTGGTCATCTAACAAAGTGCGATAACCTTCCTTATGCAAGGTATTAGAAGACAAAATATCGTAACAGACTTCAACTCTTCGCAAGATATAAGAGGAAGAACGCTGCTTAAATGTTCTATCACTTAAAACGACATCACGAGCAATATACGAACTGGAACAATCAATTTGTTGTGCAGGAATTTGGCTTGTGGTGTATTCACAACTGCACAGTTCAACTTCAATGTAAAATCTGACACATTAGAGAACGAAACAAGGTTGCATGTGGATCATCCAGGTGATACATCAGTATTGCCTATACCAAATACAGGTAGCCAACAAACCTTAGTACACATGCCAAGCTTCGAGACAAATCTAGAACGCACTAAGAATAAATGACTCCCCCAGTCCAATAAATTCTTCAACTAGTACAATCTCTCCTGAACAGTTCTTCACTGCTATACATGCTGTGGTTAACTAAATATTTGGGGGCTGGCACAACTGCAGAACTTCTAACAGGTACATCATTAGTGGGAATTGTTTGTTCTTTACAAACCAATAAGGTGTGGGGTCCATTGTACCGGGGACACTTGTGTCGCTTACACTGTTTAAATATATGAGAAGCAAAAAATTTAGATACCAAAGGTTACTTTCCCTCACAAACTTGCAGTGATAATTAATGTTTGTTTGAAATTTTGTACAATCAGAATTGCTATGATTATCAAGTTTTCAACACTCACCGTTAAAGGAAATACTCTTGTTGGTACTGTGTAATAAAATCTAAAACAAATGACAATGATAAAAGGGCCATGAATTAAAGAAAATTAGTGGAGACAATTCACAATGCCTTATTTTTGGAGATAATGCTTGTTGTCCACAAGGGTCCAAAATCCATGCACTGAACTTTGCAATAGTATTAATTACTGGTAAAGTAGAACCATGGCCTTCCTCCTATAGTGGTAAAAATCACACATGTCGTACTCACGGCGTTCCTCTCATGGTGGTACTAATCACAGGTAATATAGACACAGGGTATGCCATACATAATGGCACCCCTCAAATGTAACACAGACCGATGGTGTTCCTCACATAGTGGGACTAAACACGGTCACCGACTAGATCAATGATGATGATGATCATAATTCTTGTTCAAAGGGGCTTACCCGCTAGGTAACCAGACCCTATTTGTATGAGGTGCAACAAAATGAAACAATAATTAAAACATAAACATGTATTCATCGACAAGATTCTAAAGTAAATGATGGTGAAAAATTAGCATGAATTCAAAATAATCAGTGGATCCAAATGACAATGCTTTAATGACTTCACTATGCAGGGTAGGATTAAAAAGAACTTTAGGATAAAACATACAACTTAGCTTGGAGTCCCAATGCTCAATGCTGCATCAGCCTGTTTGCATCCCGGAGTCAGCATGCTTTCCTCCTCCAAAGAGCGAGTTTGCTACATGTTTTTAGGTTCTATTGCCAAGAACACCCACCCGATGGATGATAAGTTCGAATCCGCAATTAAGAAGATAGTTTTAAAGGGGTTTCACATTTTCATACTTAGCTGGTTAACATGTCACTGTACTGTGAAACTCCTACTCCTCAAAAATGTAGTAGTGCTTAACCTCTTCCTTATTGATAGAGTTCTGTATGACCTCTTCCTACCTAGTACTCATTTTTGTTACAAAATTGAGAAAACCTCAGATTTATCTCTCAGACCTCTTTAACAGACAACCAAACATACACCTTCATGGAATAGACCTAAATGAATTTCTGTTAAAATTTATACTTCATCAATTCACATTAAAATAAATGCCTTCCTCACCACCACCATTAAGGAACAAACGCTGAATCTCCGTGTTCTGAGATAGAGATTTGAACCCCAAAAACTACAACAAAAACTCCACTCATATTCACTTAAAAACGGGTATTGATATAATCGTTTTTCAGAGAATCGGTTCATCATGAGATTCGACTATAGAGTAGTGTCACTATTATAATTAAACTTATGGTTTAATGGTCCACCTTTTCAATCCTATATTATGCAATGTGTATAGACTATATAGTATTGGAAAGGTGGACCACTACAACATAAGTTTAATTATTACTGTGACGACAATTCAATACGGATCAAAAACAACTAATTTATATCCTATGATATTGAGTAGCATGGCAAAGTAACTATGAGCTGCTACATAACAACTTCAACAGAAACCAACAGAGAGCACCATCAGTTAGAAATATACCATCTGCGGGAAAAGCTTCTTCTATGGTGTCCGGAAATTCTATACCATCACCACCACCATGAGGACAACAAATTGCAATGGAGAGGAATGCAGGGAAGCAGCTAGGAGCCTGGAAGACAGTGATTCTCCAATCCCAAATAATTGCACGTAGCTTGCTATTGCTCCAGAGGAATAAATCCCGTTTGTATTGACGGGCAGAACACATCCCCAACTCTCTATCAGGCGGCACATCACATCTCAACATCAGGGTGATATTCTTTTTGCTAGTTGCTTTACATGGCACCGACATAGATAGGTCTTATGGCGATGATGAGACAGGAAAGGGCTAGGAGTGGGAAGGAAGCAGCCATGGCCTTAATTAAGGTACAGCCCCAGCATTTGCCTGGTGTGAAAATGGGAAACCACGGAAAACCATATTCAGGGTTGCTGACAGTAGGGTTCGAACCTACTATCTCCCGAATACTGGATACTGGCCGCACTTAAACGACTGCAGCTATCGAGCTCGGTGGAAGAGTGATATTCTAGCGCAGTTCAATTTACCAGCTGCGAACCGATCGACGATATTACCGCCAGTAAATATCAGGAGCTAAGCAGAGGCAGCAAAAAACCTGCACTGCTCACACAAAGTACAACGCAGTGGCACAACAACAAACACTGGTCCGCCTGTCCCAATCTACACAGTGAAGATGAGAAATCTGTACCAGGATAAAAACCACTCGCTCCAAATCTACAATATAATCACCAAGCTTCTGCCCAATGCCATACGAGATTATCTCCTAGAAATTCAGCACAGCAAAGATGGGTACCCCATCAAAATTTCTAAAAATATTTATACAGTGCAAGTCAACAAAATAGGACTAGCACATTTTGGACACATGCTACAGCACAGAACCAGGCTCAACAATGCGGCACAACTAACCGCCTTTGCGTCCAGCCCCCACCTGGTCAGCTGTGGTACATGGGGTTCATAGCAGCCACACGGAGGATGTTATCATGTTCAGAAACAGGGACATCAAACATTCCGGGTCATTCGGATCCGGAATTCTAACGGACACACCTCACTGATGTGTATCCTGTCCCGGGTTAGGGCAACAATGAACCAGCTTCTGAAGGATGGTTTGCTGATCTACGTGAAGCGACATCATGTGGAAGCCTCTTGGTCATCTTGAACATAGTGCAGACACTGCGATTGCTGCGAATTATATGATCATCCTACTACTGCTCACTTCAAAATGTGCGATTCGTAGTGGACAACACACCTCCAGTGCTTGCACGAGAAGGGGATCACTTGCAGTGAAGATCATCCACCTTTCTCGGTTAAATGTAAGGGTAAACCTTAACCTTCTCCCACACAGCCGGAAAAAGTGTTACCTATAACACCAATTGACATCCCTGCCCCTCCCTTCCCTTCCACTCTTCCCCTCCTTGCACTGAGACCATTCTCAAAACCATCACTATGGAGCTCCAAAATATTGTCCCATTCCAATGTCCTGATGTTCTGTATCAGATCCAGCTAGCGGTGCGATTGCTCTTCCAGACTCACCTTGGCGGAACTTTCTCGGCGACGTGAATGCACTGTGCGTTATTTCTACCTGATCCCAGTCCACTGTTGTAGTAAATAAATGTTTATTACACTAATGTGTGTTCTTTAAAGGTCAAGTGACTGCTGCCCGAATAGATGTCACGGAGGGGTAGCAATTAGTATTCACAAATCCATCCCTTCAGAGCAACATGATCATTCCTTAAACGAATATCTATCTGAAAACTTAGAGATAGAAATCACTGTTGGAACTCAAATAATAGCTTTAGAAATAATATTTATATACCTCTTGGCTATTCCCAACCACAGAAAATTGTACAAAATACTAAATACAGTACTTACATCACGATCACAGATTTTAAAATTACTTCATATACACAAAAACTACAAGCTATTTACGATCAACTGTTGCATAATATACTTACATTTCTCTTCCCCCAACCCGCTGTAAATCAGATATGAGCCCTGTATTTCTGATCCTCTGTCTTAACCTAGCAATGAACCGTGACATCACCATACTACATTCAATGGGAAGTGACAATGTCCCTGCCTTACAAACCATAAAAATGTACTACCAAACCCATAGCAACATAACCAACATCCTCAGTCATACCTATTGCATAGCATACGGACATAATATGCAATACTGAACAACCTACTTCACAACATGAATTACATGATAATGTTAAGGAATTAGAATCCCAGCTAACTATTGGCAACCGACTCCACATTCGTCACCACACCTCCCGTCTACACAAACCTCCCCTGCCTCCCTAAGCACTCCAAATATTAAAATATTCCCATGAACATTACAAGGCACACCTTCGGAACTTTGACCCAAATATTCAGGAAGAGAAGAGTTCGAACCTTATTCTACTCTTCCTGAAACCTGATGAAAAATTTAAAAAATGATGAATGCCAATTTTTTCATGTTAGAATTACAAATGCACAAGGAAGAGTAGAATAAGGTTCGAACTCTTCTCTTCCTGAATATTCGGGTCACAGGTTCGAAGGTGTGCCTTGTAATGTTCATGGGATTATTTTAATATTTGGAGTGCTTAGGGAGGCAGGGGAATCAAGCATGGTTTCAAAGACCTTCATATGACCATAGTATTTTCTCTGGAACCATCTGAGTTAAGACCGTAGAATGTTACACCTTATAAGAAACAAGTTATTCTTCACATGAAGGACATATATTTTGCAATTTTACTTTAACAAGACAAAATTATAAACATTTTGTGACTTATATGCTTCAAGCTCGATCATCTCTCATGTGTGTACGGACTTAACAACTGAGCTTCTCACCTTAGATATTAATGAATTTTACTTGTTTTTAATCACTATTGCATGTGTGCCATGTTATTGATACTGCTTTTTGAATGTTTGTATTTTGTTTAAGTGTATCACTGGCTGATGATGACAGGTAATCAGTGTCGAAACTAGTACCACTCTATTATGAACCACATGCGGTATAATTCACATCAATGAATTAGTATTAAAAGGGTGGACACAAAATCTCGACTCCCTCCATCTCATACCTCAGTAACACGCAAGTGTCTGTCCTCAGCACTCCATATATGACCATGTCTTTCATATCTCTGTATCCATCACAAAATATTTACCTACCGAAATATGCACAGCCCTTACCTGTCTTGATCTTGAGAATGCCTTTCAAAGGAATGATATATAAATTCCATCATCTTCCAGTTCCAAAGACAATCACCAATTTCCTAGCGAAAATCAATGTCCAAAACACATTTACCTACAACTCTCCAATTAAGGCATGAGTACCACAAAGTTCCCACTGTCACCACATTTGTGTGTCCTGTTTTGTAACAATATTACCCAACCGATATCCCCACTTTCATTGTGTCAGTTTGCTGAACACACAGCACTACTGGCTGTGGAATCCAATAACTGATCCTTGCAATCCCGTCTTCAAACCAATTTAAATAAACTCGAACAATGGCTCAATTTCTGACAAATCAAGATTAATGTCAGCAAAAAAAAAGTACTTTTTTTCCTAATAATAAATGTAGATGCCGTCCCACTAACACCCTTTCTAACCTTAAATAATCAACCCCTTGCTGTAACGACCTCACTTACCTACCGAGGTATAACGTTTCAAAATAATTTTCAATGGGATGTACATTTGGACCAAATTTATAAAAAGGCATCCCACAGGATTCACTTCCTCCCCTGGCTGTTAGGTCAAACCTGGGCATTAAAAGGAGTACAAATCACACCTCCTACCAAGCACCACTTCCCACTTCCGAGTCAGACCATAGATACATTTAAACTCAAAAGGGAATTATGGACATATACAGATCGCACACATCTGGGGGAGGTTCTCATTGTAATTTTTTTCCTCAGAAATTATGTAAACTTGGCTTAGTCACATGAAGAAGAATTCGTTAATAATTTTATGTCATCAATTGTATACTGAAACTTAAAATATATATATAAATGTATCTAAGTAAAGATATAAAATATATTTAACATTGTTTCACTTCGAGAAAAACAATATTTTCTGTTATTATATTTGTAGTGATTCAATACTTTGACAAGAAAATTATTTTTATTTCCTACAACGTGTTTTACAAAAGCAGAAGAAAAGTTTTTAATTTAATTCCATAAAACATGTGAAATTAGCACACAACCATAACTGAAACAAATATCTGTAAATGTAATTGGCCAAAGAGTCCATTAGTTAGACTGATGGCTCGCTCCTGTAGTGGGGAGAAGGAAATAACTATTAAACTAAGAAGATTGGTTCATCTCTCTTTGCCCCTCTCTGCCTTTAGGAAAATATCTACCATGAAACAAGCCACCTGGGGTTATATTTGCAAGGATTGAGGAATAACCTTCGTCTGGGGGTACAGCAAGACTTCCATAAGATGTCATGTAGTGCAATTTTTTGGTGCAAACACTGTAAATAATAATATTCTTAATGCAAATGGAAATACACTTGATCTTATAATTACGAATGTTAACACATTAACAGTTTACAGAGATGAGTACCCCTTCGTTAAGAAGGATAGTTATCATCCTGCAATTGTAGTCACACTAATATTAAACAGAGAGCGTAACCACGTTTCACAACAACCTAAATCTCAGCCATAGACGCCCAAGAGAGTTTCGGTTTACTCGATCTGCCATCTAGTGGGGGCCTAGAGTAAAACGGAACGTCGAAATTGACGAGCAGACAGCCAGATGGCGTCAAATTGAAATGTCTGCACACGGTAGCTGAGGCCATACGATTATTATTATTATTATTATTATTACAACAACCTAAACAATCTAAGCGGTTATTTGACGTTAGATGGGTTAATTTCTTTCATATGTATAAAAAGTTCGAGAAAATGGATTGGTCTCAGATTGTAGAATTTGCAAATGCTGAACAGGCTGTTGAGTGTTTTTTTGCTCAGGTACACTCTGTATTTTATGAAACGGTACCAATGAAGAATTTTCACACAAAGATAAAATATCCTCCATGGTTTTTTAATTAGAAATTCAAGAGACATCACTAACACGTATGTACTCACCTTATTGTTCAACAGTATTGTCTGATCAAAACTTGAGTATTCATGTATAATTTGGTCTCCATGATATAAATATTATCAAAATCAAGTTGAAAGAGTGCAGAAACGCTTTTAAAGATATCTTTATTCTAAAAATATTAGAAATTCCCTTTTAGAAATTATGTTTCAAAATAATTTTTGTTGAATGAATTTAAATACGTATCGCTAGCCCGTGGGTGTGTAGCAGCTCATCAAATTTATCTCTCTAAGATTATTAATGCATTAATTGACGACAATAGTTTTTTCACGAGTTATGCTTTAAAATTAGAAAAAATCATTTTAGATTTTGGCAATTGTTCATAACTCCAGTCTCCGAAACTGTATTTTCTAAGAACTCTCCATTTATCAATATATGTGAAACACAATAACATAATTAATACATATTGTACCGGGTGGTACACCCCCATGCCGCTAATTCAAACTTTGCGCCAGTTGAAACTCCTCTACTGGAGGGAGTCTGAACTTTATCTACTGTGTTAATTTTCAAGTTTCTCAGATGATGTCACTACTTGGAAATTTTAAAGTTTCTGAACTGGGTCGTTTTCGATGTATTTTTGTTTTGCCTGTAGTAAGAAGTGTGGACATTCTCTTCCAGATGACACTACTGAAGAAATACAATTATGCACCCTAGTGCGAAGTGAAAGAACTACGTTTTTGAAGAAATTTTGTGTTCATAAGTTTGTTCTTTGTTAAATTTCATTCAGTTATTGTTTATGTTGACAATATTAACCCCTTCCTTCCGCCAGGTTTGATTTTAGCCAATCCCGAATTTCTTTAATTAATTTATGACCAATCAGGTGTATCTTCTTCAACTTGGATATGTTGCTTAACCCTAGCCAATAAAATTCTTGGGGGAGGGTGTTCTCATTCCTGAAACGCCTCGAACTTTCCGCGAGAGTACATAAACTGCTGATTTTCGGGTCTCCGCACCACTCCAGTAACATCTTTCAGTGTGTAAAGTACGTTGCAGGGGGAGGGAAGCGCCTCTTTCTTCGGGCAGCAGTTCATCTACAAGGTAATGGCCGTTTAATAACTTCTTTTCTTGCTAGCTCAGCAGTTTAACTCTCGGGAGAGGTCCGAAGCCTTTTACCATGTAATTTTCCCCTAAAATGTAAAGACACTTAGTATCTATTCTATCTTTTAAACTACATATTGGGATAGAGAGTGCTTAACCCTCTCGAGCTCCCACTCATATTGCATTGATGTGAACTTATTTTCACAACCGTTTCTTCCTTAACGTAATGTAAATTGTTTCCTACTAAAAGTCACCTCTTTAGTATGGGATTAGCCCTTGCAGTAACGGCCTAGTGCCAAGTAGGTTTTATATAAAGTGTATTAGGAGTGCAAGAACGCCTCCTCTCAAGTTGGTATTTTAGAGGCCACATCATTTTCCTGTTTCTTTACTTAATAGGCCTCAGTAGGTTGGGTATTTTTACCCCTGTTTTCATGTCCTTGGAGGACAACTTGAATGTGGAGTTTGGTGTGGCCTTTGATAGGCTTAAATTTTGAGAGCGAGTTGCTCTTTCTTGAAAATTGAGTTGTTGTATGCCTCGAGGAGGCTTTACCGTGTAAAGAGGAGCAAGTGCTCCTAGGCATGATTGGGGTCTTCTGCCCCTTTGTTGAATTCTGTATATCGTAAGGTTGGGCTTATAGCTCAAGAATTGTGTGTCTGGCTCTCGGAGCCCAAATCCTATAATCACTGTAATTGTACATTTTCGAATTGTGTTTCGGCCACTGAGTACCTGTTCAATTTGTTATTTCTTATTCTTGAAAAGAAAATATAACCTTGTTAATTTTTATCTTAACTTTAATTTCGTATTTTGAGATCTGTTCACCCCCGCACCTTCTTTCACCTCTGCAAAACCACCAAACCGCGGTAACAAGTGGTAGTAGAGAGTGGTTGAATGGGTCTCAATTTAGCCCCTTTTGACGGCTAAACATTGCTTTGCTTTCGAACTCTAACAATTTTCTCAGTTGCTGGAATTTTTTGATTTTTCCTTTTTCAAAATTGTTCTGTCATCATGCCCGGCCCTCGCGATGTTCTCCATCTCAACTATTTGCGCAAGGAGGAGTTAATCTATGAATTAACCATTAGAAATGTGCAATCTGGAGGCACGGTTGCGGTAGACACAAATAAGCTTAGAGAGTCCCTTGATTTGCCCATTTCCATCCCCACTTTGGGAGAGAAAGAAATTGACGACTCTCTCTCCATGATCACGGACAATACTACTGTGCTGGCATCTGTAATTACCTTTTTTGAAGAAAATGATCCTTCTCCCAATCAAATTAAACGTGTGCAAGCCAGGTTATTTCATTTTTCTAATAGAGTTAACGATCTGTTGTCTCTGAAGTTGAATGACGTTCAGAGGAAGGAAGCTAGTGTGGTTCTTGAAAATCTTTCTGAATTGTCCAGTAAGGTTACCCAATTGTTAACTGGGGAAGTTCTTCCCAAAACTGATCAACCCACTACGGTGAATGTAGGTAGCGAGGAAGAGCCTCCCAAGGGAGAAGTCAATAGGAAAACCGTTGGAGCTCAAACAATCTCTGCCCCATAGGACAACGAGTCTGAACGCCGTACCTCGTTGAATAATGTACGTTCTGAATTAACTTCTTTGCCACTTAAACCTTTACCTACTATGTCACCTGGGTTCAGCAGCTTGCCTCATCCTTTAGCAATGTTGCTCAGAGGTATCTCCAAGTTTTCTGTTAATACCACCAGTGAAGTAATTTCATTCTTAAGGTTTTTAATTGAGTTTCAGGACCATGTTCTTGTTTTTTCTCTTTCTCCATGTCAAATTTTGCAGATAATTTATCCTTATGCAATTGGTGTTCTCTCAGACAAAATAGTAAGAGCCATTGCCGAACAATCATCTATTGAAGACTTCCACGCCCACTTGCTAGCTAACTTCATTCTGGCTAGGGCAAGGTCCTCACTTATTCAGAAGTACTATTATCGTGTACAGCGGTTGGATGAAAACTTGGCAGATTTCATCCAAGATATTAAGTTCTATACTAGGGTGTTTGCTCTTCACTTCCCTGAAGATCAGATTGTACAGGCTATTGTGGAAGATATTTCACCATCTTATAGGTCATATTTGTGTTTCGCGGCGTGCCCGCAAACCTTCTCTGAACTTGAAGCATTGGCCGTCTCAGCGGAAGGAGTTAGATACGCCGATTCCTTGCGTGTCGCGAAAGAACCCCCTCCTTCTTTTAGTAATCCTCGGCCTCCACTTCGCCGACCAGTCACACCCCGTAAATGTTATGCTTGCGGGTCGCCTGACCATCTTCGGAATAAGTGCCCATCAATCAAATCTAGTAGGGCAAATAATGGAGCTGGTTCATCACAAGGTTGTTTTAAATGTGGGGCTTTCTCACATATCGCCAAGAATTGCCCAAATTCAAATAGCACCCCCTCCTGCTCAACTTCTGGTGCAACATCCACCAATGTCACTAATAATAAGTGACTAGCAGCTTCGGCTGAGTCGACTAATTCAGCTTCCCAAGGCTCAGCCCCTGGTAAACAGGTCGAAAATTCAGGGAAAATTCAGTCTTCAAATTCATCTTTTGAATGCGCCAAAGAATATCTTAGGATTGCTGCGGACTCCCCCGCACCCGTACCTTTTCTCAAAATTGAGTTAAATAATGAACCTGTAACAGCTCTTTTAGATTCAGGCAGTGTTTGTTCAATTATTTCGGCTCAATGGTATTCGAAATTGAAATCTATTTGTAAACTTCCTGACTATTGTTCATCGTCTGTTCAATATGTTTCGGCTAATTCTTCTCCATTAGAAATTTTAGGTTCCTTATATGTCAAAATTCGTATTTTTAAATTTACTTGGAAAATTAAATTGTTTGTGGCCAAGCACTTGTCTTGCCCCATTATATTGGGAGCTGGCTTCATTTCTCACACCGGTCTAGTGCTCGAACTTCAGAGTAAGTCGTGCACATTCAAATTTGCTTTCAATTGTAAAATCCCCCTGTTAAAGTGTAATTCTGTATCATGTTCCTCTATTTCGCCTACCCAGAATGAGATGTTGTTAGACCTTAGACATCTACCTGAGGAGCAGGCTAATAGTATTCGTAAGTTGTGTCAGTCGTTTCAAGAGGTGTTCTCTGATACTCTTGGTGTTACTGACCTTATTGAATACAAAATTGAAGTCACGGATTCGATTCCGGTCCGTTTTCCATGATATAGGCTATCTCCACCTAAAATGAAGGCTCTGAAAGAAATCATTGATCAAATGTTGAAGGACGGTATTATTAGGCCCTCTAAGTCGGCGTATTCTTCACCTATTTTTCTAGTCCCGAAACCCCAAGGGGGCTTCAGGCCTGTCATTGATTATAGATCTCTCAATCGGAAGGTGGTGTTACAATCTGTGCCCCTTCCTGACCTTCATTCTTTTTTTCATGGTTTCGTAAGGCCAAGTTCTTCACCATCTTGGATTTGAATCAGGCTTATAATGAAATTCCCCTAGCTGAAGAGTCTAAACACCTTACAGCGTTTGCCACGGACTGGAATTTGTATTAATACAACCGCGTGCCTTTCGGACTCCCCACGGGAGCAGCTGTACTCACTAGACTACAAGATAGGGTCTTCTCCGACATCAAATTCGAGTACTTGTATCACTATCTTGATGATGTCGTCGTATTTTCGGAGACTTTTGAAGAACATCTAGATCATCTGCGAGAAGTTCTCAATCGCCTTCGTAAGGCTGGGTTAACTGTGAAGTTGTCCAAGGTTGCCTTCGCTAAGCCCTCCATGTCATTCCTAGGGCATATTGTGTCGCCCGATGGTGTTGCAGTCGATCATTCTAGAACACAGGCCATCCGTGATTTTAAACCTACCAAGGACATAAAAGGTATTGCCAGGTTCATTGGTATGGTGAATTTCTTCAGGAAGTTTATTCCTAACTTCGCCAATAAGGCGGCGCCCTTGAGCCTTCTTCGTAGGAAAGGCATCAAATTTGAGTGGGGACCTTCTCAACAAGCCGCTTTTGAAGATCTTAAATTAGCTCTCTGTAATGCCCCTGTCCTTGCTATGCCTGATTTCTCGAAGAAATTCATCGTCCAAACCGACGCGTCGTCGTCGGCGGTAGCTGCAGTCCTTCTTCAAGAGACTGAACTAGGGAGGCGACCCATCGCCTATGCATCTAGGACTCTATCGGCTCAAGAAGCCAAGTATTCCATCTATGAGCTCGAGGGTTTGGCAGTCTCATTTGCCTTAGAAAAGTTCCGTCTCTATCTGGAACATGTCAAATTCGACCTGGAGACGGACAATCAAGCCTTAAGCTGGGTCTTAGGTAGGCCGCGTCGTACTGGTCGTATAGCTCGTTGGGCCATCCGAATTTCTGCCTTCCAATTTGATGTTAGGCATATCAGAGGTACTGAAAATGTTGTTGCAGACGGACTCAGCCGTATGTTTTCCAACGACGTCGAGACCCATGAACCGGTCGATAGTTCATCACCTCCCGAGTCCATACTATCTGAGGTTAATGCCATCTTAACAGATGCTCCCATGCTCTTTAGGGACACTGAGAAATACCAACGTGAAGATCCGACGCTGGCTCCGATTATGGAAACCCTTTCTTCTGGGGAACACGTCGTCCCTTATGTACTGAGGTATGGTGTTTTATGTTGCCCTTCGAGGCATGATAAGATGATGAAGGTTGTAGTTCCAGCTGTTCTTGTACCTATGATCTTTAAGTACTATCATGAGATCCCATTAGGGGGGCATCTAGGCATCTTTAAAACTCGTGAAAAGATTCGTGAAAGGTTCATCTGGAAAGGTATGGACGGTGAGATTCGTGAACTAGTAAAGGCTTGTAAATCCTGTTTGCTTAGTAAACCCACCATGTCCACCAAGGTAGGGCTTTTGCCTTCTCATCAGGCTTCGCGCCCAATGGAACGCCTGTATATTGATTATGTAGGACCCTTCCCCCAGTCGAAGGGAAATGCCAACAAGTTCATCTTTGTATGTGTAGATGGTTTTACAAGATTTTCCTGGTTATTTCCGACTAAGCTGGCTACCGCTCAGTCCATCATTACTTGTCTAAATTCAATCTTTGCTTCTTTTGGTCCGTGTCAATATATTGTGTCTGATAATGCTAAGGCTTTTACATCTAATCTATTCCGTAAATTCTGCTTTGACCTGTCCATCTCTCATGTGACAACTTCTGCTTATTACCCTCAACCATCTCTGAATGAACGGGTTAATCGTAATCTCAGGTCCGCGCTTATTGCCTATCATCATGAAGATCATTCTAGGTGGGACACGTCCCTGCATTGGTTAGCCTTTGCTTTAAACTCGGCGGTTCATGAATCTCATATGTTTACGCCAGCTTCGCCGATGTTCAAGTTTGTTCCCAACATGCCGCTCTCTAACCTCTGGTCTCTGAGTGACATTCTACCTGAGAAAATAGATCCAGATAACATTAAAGATCTTTGGAAGAAGGCTAAAACCAATCTTAAGGTGTCTCATGAAAAGGTCAGGGAAAGATATGATCGTGGACGGAGACCCACGCATTTGAAGGTAGGTGACCAGGTGATGGTCAAAAATTTTGTTCCCGCGGGCAAGCTTGCCCCCAGATTTCATGGGCCGTGTATCATTCTCGATTTCTTTACTCCCGTTACCTTATTGTTACGTAATCCAGCCACCGAGAGGATATTTAGGGTTCACCTGTCGCAGGTGAAACCTGCATAATTTCTGTGCTAACTTGCTTCATATAATCTTGAAAGAAATAGGAAGGTTATATATATTTTTTTGAGAGGTTTCTCTTTTAATAATTTTTTTTAAATATTTAAGCATTTATTGTAAATCTTCCCCGATCAGTTAAACTGCCATCCTGTCCTTACCATGGCCATTACCACGCTCCCGTCTCCTGCTAACATAACACACAGTGGCTTGTATATGAAATGAATATCTTCACGCCGCTGGCCCCTCAACCTCTCCACAAATCCTGTGCCCTCAAAAAAATCATTCTGGTCAAACAAAATTCTGCCGCCGAGCTTTAATGTTTCAGTGCCCCCGCAGCATCGCGGCGCCGTACCGGTACTGAGGCAGGGTACGGGGCCTCCCTTCTCCAATGAGGCCAACCTGTGTACGGCGAGCCGGAGTCCTCCTCCCGGCCAAGGCTGATGTGCGGCGCACAACCTGTAACTGGCCCGCGACCTGCATGTTCGCCGCGGGCGCGGCGTGCTTCAACTCCACTACTCCTATCATAGTGCGGGCGAGCGCTATCTCAGGGTACTTGAGGGGTCCGAGCGGCCTCCTCTGGACACAAGCAGCAGCGGCCAGTCTGGCCGTCTAACTTAATCAACCTTGGATATATGTAATCAGCTACATAGACATTTTATATCAACAATTACTACAGTTTTGAACCCAACTGCAATATCTGGTGGACTCAGAAAATTTTTCCTCAACTTTAAAAACTGAAAGTTTCCTTCTGAATTCAACCTCTACAAGCATAAAGACTTTACATCTAAAGTTACTATAAAGAATTCTGAAACTGAATCAAACCAAATTTAGAAAATTTTTATAAATGCTTCTGCAATTAATGTCTATATCAACATCATAACTTGGAACTTATTTTGAAACAAAAGTTAATGTTCTTCTGTGTTACCCCTTGGAGAAACTCTTGGAAGGGGAGGTCTGTACCGGGTGGTACACCCCCATGCCGCTAATTCAAACTTTACGCCAGTTGAAACTCCTCTACTGGAGGGAGTCTGAACTTTATCTACTGTGTTAATTTTCAAGTTTCTCAGAAGATGTCACTACTTGGAAATTTTGAAGTTTCTGAACTGGGTCGTTTTCGATGTATTTTTGTTTTGCCTGTAGTAAGAAGTGTGGACATTCTCTTCCAGATGGCACTACTGAAGAAATACAATTATGCACCCTAGTGCGAAGTGAAAGAACTACGTTTTTGAAGAAATTTTGTGTTCATAAGTTTGTTCTTTGTTAAATTTCTTTCAGTTATTGTTTATGTTGGCAATATTAACCCCTTCCTTCCGCCAGGTTTGAATTTAGCCAATCCCAAATTTCTTTAATTAATTTATGACCAATCAGGTGTATCTTCTTCAACTTGGATATGTTGCTTAACCCTAGCCAATAAAATTCTTGGAGGAGGGTGTTCTCATTCCTGAAACGCCTCGAACTTTCCGCGAGAGTATATAAACTGCTGATTTTCGGGTCTCCACGCCACTTCAGTAACATCTTTCAGTGTGTAAAGTACGTTGCAGGGGGCAGGAAGCGCCTCTTTCTTTGGGCAGCAGTTCATCTACAAGGTAATGGCCATTTAATAACTTCTTTTCTTGCTAGCTCAGCAGTTTAACTCTCGGGGCAGGTCCGAAGCCTTTTACCATGTAACTTTCCCCTAAAATGTAAAGACACTTAGTATCTATTCTATCTTTTAAACTACATATAAGGATAGAGAGTGCTTAACCCTCTCGAGCTCCCACTCATATTTCATTGAGGTGAACTTATTTTCACAACCGTTTCTTCCTTAACGTAATTGTTTCCTTCTATAAGTCACCTCTTTAGTATGGGATTAGCCCTTGCAGTAACGGCCTAGTGCCAAGTAGGTTTTATATAAAGTGTATTAGGAGTGCAAGAACGCCTCCTCTCAAGTTGGTATTTTAGAGGCCATGTCATTTTCCTCTTTCTTTACTTCATAGGCCTCAGTAGGTTGGGTATTTTTACCCCTGTTTTCATGTCCTTGGAGGACAACTTGAATGTGGAGTTTGGTGTGGCCTTTGATAGGCTTAAATTTTGAGAGCGAGTTGCTCTTTCTTGAAAATTGAGTTGTTGTATGGCTCGAGGAGGCTTTACCGTGTAAAGAGGAGCAAGTGCTCCTAGGCATGATTGGGGTCTTCTGCCCCTTTGTTGAATTCTGTATATCGTAACGTTGGGCTTATAGCTCAAGAATTGTGTGTCTGGCTCTCGGAGCCCAAATCCTGTAATCACTGTAATTGTACATTTTCGAATTGTGTTTCGGCTACTGAGTACCTGTTCAATTTGTTATTTCTTATTCTTGAAAAGAAAATATAACCTTGTTAAATTTTATCTTAACTTTAATTTCGTATTTTGAGACCTGTTCACCCCCGCACCTTCTTTCACCTCTGCAAAACCACCAAACCGCGGTAACACATATCATATAGATCTTGACTTTGTATATGAATGTGACACATATGTAAATATATTAAATGAATTGTACTCATCAAAGTGATTTGTTAATATGTATAATATTTAAATTATTTGGTTATAGTTTATTTTTTAAATGTAGTAACAGACTTCTGTATATGTGAAGCTGTTTCATCCATTTCATCATCTCATTTACATAGCATTTTCATATTTTCTTCTTTTTCGTATTTCTGTGTGATTTGTGTCAAATAATTGGTAAAAGCTGCCTATAATCGGAGTGTGTCTCTGTTGGTGGCACATTTAATAAATAAATATAATGCTACTTTTAAAGTTCACTTCTGACTATCATTCTTAGATCAGCCTTTTACGCTGATGGCAGTAGAGTGCTCACCTCCTATTTTAGTCTACACAGACGTGAAAGGCTGCAATGTTACAACATCACCTCTGTCCAGTGATCCACAGATCAGCCCTTTAGGCTGATGACAGTGGAGCGCTAACTTCCAAAGTTAGTCTACACAGACTTGATAGGTATCTTTCAACATATATTTAAATTCTGAAGCCAAAACTTTAATCTCTAGGTGATGTAAACATTATGGTATGCAATTAGAAGTCTCTAAATTTCAAATCTATGAGCTCAAAAATTTAAAATCAACAAGTGAGTGACTCCGTGGTCGCTCAGTTCTGAAACTGACGTCCATTATGTCCATATAAGCAATCCAAATATGTTATGCCTTACCCATATCCCTAGTCCCAAATGAACAATGTATACACACTATCATGTACAGAACTACAAGCTCAACTCTGATTCCCTCAGGTTGCCTCCTGTTATGTCCCTATGAGTAAAGCATATGTATTAAGCCTTACACCATGTGCCTGGTCTCATTAGTACAATGTGTAGCCAAAATTTTGTTCCAAGGTCCGCTCCAAGGGAGCTAATGCTTCTGCACATTGCCTATGCAGTGGCCTCCACGGTATGCACTAGCCTTGCATCTTGGTAGGTGTGTTAAGTACGAACTGATGTGCCCAACTTAGCACACGAGAGCGAAACGCAGGCAACCAAGAATGAGTTAAGTTGAAAATTTATAATGTCCAATAACGGACTATTATATAGGTATTATAAATTTACTCATTCAGGACAAATATTCATGTTCCCTATGGGAATCAACATCTATATCATCTGATGGCCAGGCAGGCATCAATTTTTGGAAGTGACACATACGTGTCTCATTGTGCATTGGCACTGCTGGTGGCTTCAAGTAGCCTATGCAGTGGCCTCCATGGTTTGCACTAGCCTTGCATCTTGGTAGGTGTGTTAAGTACCAACTGATAAGCCCAACTTAGCACACGATGGCGAAACGTAGGCAAGCAAAAATTAGTTAGCTGGAAAATATATAATGTCCAATTAGGGACCCTTATATTGGTGCCAACTAGGCGGTCTGCTGATCACAGGCTGACTTACTTTAACTTCGTGCAATTTTCTCACATGCCATGATCAAACCAACAAGTTTAGACCATGAGCGAAGTACAGGAGACAGAATTCGAGAACGATATGTATGGACCTGTGCTGCCTTGAACCCAAGATATTGGGATATTGAGGACTTCACCCCACGTCTTGTCTGCAGAGAGAGCTACTCACCATATAAATAGCAAATTCCATATTGTTGAGGTTTATGGGTGTAAAATCTAACTAAGCTCAACGGTACTTACTTGTCTTCTTCTTTGACACAAGCGACCAGCTGACCTACTGTGTTTTCATCTACAGTTATTTCATTCTTAATATCGTTGGAAGGCTGTAATGAACAAATATACAAAACAAATTAAGAAATGTATAGTAAACAGATAACTAGAGTAAATGTTTATAAAAAGACATGACATAGCTGACAAAATAAACTGCATAATTGCACAATAAAAATATCAATTTATTCTCCCAATGTAAAAAGGAAACAAGCAAACAAGTGTTAAGTCAAAATTATATGAAGAACAAGAATAAGAAAAGGAACTCATAAAAGATAAAGAGGACAGCACTGGAAGAGGCAGCAAAAGAAAAAGAAAAAATTGAAGGACAACAATAATCTCTGCAATTTTTTCTTCTCTTCCTACAACTTCCTGTCATCGTGTTCATCGTATTATGTGTCCTTAAATGACTGGTCACTTGTTTCTTCTTGTGTTCCTGCAGACAACTCTGATTGTCAGAAAGACATACATTGTATCTTAATATGAGAAAGGTCTACCTCTTGCCTACCATGTTCAATTTCGTACAACAAATAGTTAGTTGTTGAACTTTTCATTCACTCTAGAAAATCTGAAGGCTTTATTAATACAGACTTACAACATTTACATTCAGATTTTAAAGGATAATGATGGCCGTGTTCTCTACGCATAGCAAGTACACCGCATTCCCGGAAGCCAAAGAATTGATTCTCGGACAAGTCAGAGATTATTATCACACTCTGACGGCTAGTTGCTGGTCCAGTCAGGCTGTATGAAAACAAAGAAGTTGTTATTTGATAGAGAGAGAGTCCATAGTCTAAAAAGCCAAGAATAATGGCCAAGAAAATTTGTCTTGCTCACCACACACCGACTTATCAACTGCAGGCCATCAGGCTGAGCAGGGGTCGCTTGACAGGGTAATGTCCATCAGAGCTGTAGAGCCACAGGTTTTGGTTTGGTCTTAAAAGGATTCTGTTCAGAGAGTTTAAAACTACCTAGTATGTTTTCTAGATATGACCCGAAATGCCTAACATTTTTAAAAAAATTATGATTCAAGTGAAGTAGCCTACACTTGACTTTGTATGCAATGTTAGATTAATGTTATCTCTCGGGTTTTTTGAAAGAGAGAAACCTTACACTTTGCTTCCTCACAAGTGAACCTTCCACTGTTCTAACAAAGGTGAAAGGATTCAATTTAGTTAAATGTCATTGATTATTTCATCAATAGAACGATATTTAAATGAATTCATCAATCTAAACCTTACTAATGGCAGTTGAAGGATCATAACTAATGTCATATATTTTGAAAGTAACAACCAGCAAAAGAGAAGAAACTCCCATTGTCCTGTGTAGCACATGCTGCAAAAAAGTCAAAGATCCAAAGCACATGGATAATACTTCCCTGGAAAATCACAAGGCTCAATTCATCTCAGATGAGTCTCTTCAGGATCGGCTGCATCTACGGATATGCCACGAAGCACATGCATTTAGAATTATATTGACTTTAATGTAAAATTTTATATCGGAAAGACAAACCCGTTTGTTCACAACAACAAAGCTTTAAACAACAATCTATATTAACTTCATATTCGTGCAATGAACCAAGGTTTGTGAGCTACTATTAAAGGGCAAGAGCTAGTGGTAGCAGGCAGAAATTGGAAGAAAATCTGGACTGTAAATGGACTGATTGACTTAGACAGGAGGATAAAAGAAAACAAAGAAAAAGTGAGTAGTGCAACGAAAGGTGGGGAAGTGAGGAGAGATATCAGTATCAGTGTGCAGTGTGAAGAGGGTCAGGGAGAGACGCTAAGTGAAAATGTGATCATAAACAGGGAAGAAGCCCAAGTTCAGGAAGAGAGGACAAGTGAAAAGGTGACCATAAGAAGTGAGGAAGAAAGGCAGGGGAGGGAAAGCAGTGAAGAGGGCAGGCAAGGAAGGGAAAGCAGTGAAGTGAGGGAAACGCAAAGACTGAGAAGTGAAAACAGTAGAGTAAGGCAAGATCAGGGTAAACAAGTAAGGACACAGGTAACCCGGCAGAGGCTCGGGCAGAATCTCGATCTGAGCCGGGACGGACAGAGAGATAGAGAATTTAGGGCCATGTTGGCAGCTATTTATAGCAAGAAGAAATAACAATAATAAAGTGAGTAAGTAAGTAATTAAGGGCATGATTGTCGAAGAAGTAAGAGATGTAGGTGGTGTTGTGGAGTTGGAAGTTATGATGGTATTGTTTGTGAAGGCTGAAATGTGGTGATGGAGAAGTGATATGTAAGTTATGACGTGTTATGGGGCTGAAATGAGGTATTGGAGAAGTGGTGGTATAAGATGGTGGAGGGCAGAAGGAGAGTGTAAAAAGTAGAGGTGGTATTTGAGGTGGAGTTGGTGTTAGATTGCTTAAATGTGGTGGTGGAAGTTTTTGAGGGCTTGGTATGTATGAGTATGTGTTTTGATTAAATTAGGAGGTGCTATATTGTTGAAATGAGGTGTTGGAGAAGTGGTGATATAAGATGGTTGATGCAGAAGGTGAGTGTTATTGTCGAAGCATGGATGAATATGTAGGTAATGAAGTGTGTTTAGAAGGAGAGTGTAATGGTCGAAGAAGCAGAGGTGGTATATGAGGTGGAGTTGGTGTTATATTGCTGAAATGTGGTGTTGGAAGTTTTTGAGGGCTGGGTATGTATGAGTATGTGTTATGATTAAATTAGGAGGTGTTATATTGTTGAAATGAGGTGTTGGAGAAGCGGTGATATAAGATGGTGGATGACAGAAGGCGAGTGTTATTGTCGAAGCATGGTTGAATATGTAGGTAATGAAGTGTGTTTATATTTGGAGATGGAGGAGTGGTGGTAAACGTAATAGAGAATTTAAGCGTGGAAAGGGATGAGATTTGAGAAGTGGTGTTTTGTTTGAATAATTGTCTTGAGGTGTTTTATTGGGTGGAGTTGAAGTTGTAAAAGATGTGTCTGTATAGTGAACTTGACGGTGAAGGTGGTATGTGTTGGTATAATAGGTAAGGGTAATAATGGAGTAAGTTGAAGTTATTTGCATGTGAATCTGTGCTGGTATGATATAGGAACAAAAGTCGAATGTAAGATACAAAGAAAATTGGTAAAGTAACGAGTGTATTGCTATAATATGTGAAAGGTGGTGTTAGAGAGGCAGTAGATATGAGTGTTTGGTATTTATAGGTGAAATTTTGGTTTGGTGGCGTAATGTGGAAGAAAGCTTGGTAGGTAAATCTGATCATTTAATTATGATTACAGGAGAGTAAGATGAGGTGCTATTTTGAAGGACGAGATGGTATATAGTGTGGAGGCAATAGTATTTGTGAGTGGTAGGGAATTTTTGGAGGTGGTGGGGTGATTTTAATGCGGGTTGGTAGAGATGGTTTTATCTATTGCTGAAACTTTTGGATTAGGGAGGTGAAATTATTGCCTTTGTGTTTGGTATGTAAGTGCTGAAATGATGATTGATTAGTTGTATAGTGATGTAAGTGTTGAGTGAAATAAGGTCAACTGAAGATTATGGGAGTAAGTATGTGAGTTTGTAAGAGTGAATACGGGTTGGCAAATGGTGAGTCATTGATGTATTGTGTAAAATACAAATCTATTGGTGGCGAAATTGTGGAGATGGAGGGGTGTAGGAGATATGCATTGCTAAAGGACAAAGTTACAACAGGTGAGGTGTGAGGTAAACACAGTTATGGCTAGCGAGGCAAGGTCTGCCTGAGCACAGCAATGCAGAGTGGGTCATGTAGAAAAACAATGGCGGTGTGGAATGTGCAGTGTCAACAAGGACACTGGTAGAAGGAGTTGTCTGCCTCCGGGATCACGCATGTGATATTATATGTTTATATTGGCAAACGATTCATAGAGGGAATCAACCGTTGGCCAGCTGATTATTAATAGTATTATTATATTACTATTATTATTATTATTATTATTATTATTATTATATTCAGCTATTCATTTGTTTATTTGATAGTTGTAGGTTGGCTTAGGTAGAACTCTATTGTGAACATGTATTGGGGCTAAACGCCTGTGCTGATCATTAATAAATTCAAATATATTAACTTCATGTGAAGAAACACGCTTGAAACAGGCGATTCTCCAGATATATCCATAAAATATTTTCAACGGACTGGTCATATGAAGATTAAGTAGGCCACAGATGGATGAAAACAGAAACAATGTTTAATTAGCTCTAGTAAATGAAGGCAAACTGATGTACTGGAGACAAGATGGTTCGAAATTTAAGAGGGACAATACTGCTGGTGAGACGCTATGCAATGGAATCTAATAATGTCACTGACAGCCCACGTTAGTTTTATACCAACCTTACCTTAGAGCATACGTTCTCACATCACACGCGTGCAAACTGGCATAATGAACACAGTCTCGGGTTAGCTGGAAATTTAGGTCAGTGTTGTCACGATGTTTTGGAATCGTACAGCACGAGCGTGTCCTCAAGGTCTTCAAGAAGCTTGCAGCGAAGCTGCATAGCCTTACAGGACAGTGGCACGTTGGGTAAAAGCCTTTTTTTTTTGCTAGCGGCTTTACGTCGCACCGACACAGATAGATTTTATGGCGACGATGGGACAGGAAAGGCCTAGGAGTTGGAAGGAAGCGGCCGTGGCCTTAATTAAGGTACAGCACCAGCATTTGCCTGGTGTGAAAATGGGAAACCACGGAAAACCATCTTCAGGGCTGCCGATAGTGGGATTCGAACCTACTATCTCCCGGATGCAAGCTCACAGCCGCGCGCCTCTACTCAACTCGCCCGGTGTAAAAGCCTTTAACGAGGGACGCCAATAAGTGGCAGATGTGTGTCAGCCAGGTTACCCTAGTGTCAGTGAAGGGGAAGTGCATGTTCTTGCCGTGTTAATGGACACTGCTCGATGTCATTTGGCATGTGAGCTGGCCCAACACACCGGGTCAACTTGGTACTTCAGGTGAGTTTCTATTTACAAAAGGAATTCCTCGTTGTCTCCGCTTCCATCAAGCTAATACGCAAATTATTTCCTTCCTTTAGGTCCGCCTTGGTTCGAAATCTTTCTAGACCCTCCAAAAATCGTTCTGAACATATTGTGTTTTCAGGAAATCTCGGCCATCGATCTACAATACTCAAATTTATGCATATTTATGGCTACAGGTTTCAAAATATAATATCAATATTACGTGAAAAATATACTAATGTATTTTTTTTTGCTATTTGTTTTAAGTCGCACCGACACGGATAGGTCTTATGGCGACGATGGGATAGGAAAGACCTAGGAATTTCAAGGAAGTGGCCGTGACCTTCATTAAGGTACAGCCCCGGCATTTGCCTGGTGTGAAAATGGGAAACCACGGAAAACTATCTTCAGGGCTGCCGACAGTGGGGCTCGAACCCATTATCTCCCGATTACTGGATACTGGCCACACATAAGCGACTGCAGCTATCGAGCTCGGTCTAATGTAATTTAATTTACAGTAATCATGCAAGATATTAGTCTCTATACTCTAGATACTATCAAGACAAACTCGAACATTCTACACAGGTCATTAACATATATACTATGATTTTTTTTGTTAAGAATGAAGCCATGTTTTCCGGTGTTGACTTAGTTAAATGTAACAAAGGCTTTTCAGTCTGTCAAACACACAGCAAATAAAATGTAAATAATAACACTATAAACATACCTGTAAAATACACACTAACATACAAAGAATGACATGTTTCGTTCTACAAGAACATCCTCGGATTCTATCAAATCACTTAAAAACAAGCTTATATATGTACAGTATTGTTTACGTAGCATAAATTTGTCAATGATAGAGAGTGATAACATGAAACAGTAATGACAAAAATAACATATGTACAATTATTAATATAATGAAAACTTATGTACTTATCTAGACTGCCGATGTTAAGTCTGTTGTCACCAAACACTATCTCAGGGCTGTGATAGTGGAAAGTTTTTGGTGGGGCACGCTGCGCGTGGAGAGGGGAGGGCAAGGAAGGGAGGGGCCTTGTACAGCGATGTGGCTCTCTCCTATTGCATGATTAAATCGAGTACACTATACAGTAGAGAGGGGAGGGAGAAGTAGGGCAGAGCGGCCGGAGCGCTGTGGAACCTTCCATCAATATTGAAGAGGGGAGAGATGTTATTGACCTATTTCATGTTAAATGTACCTTTATGTAATATGGATGAATGCAATTTAATAATTATTTTTTAAAGTAAGGAACGGTATTATTATTATTATTATTATTATTATGATAAAAGCAATTTAATGAGTAGGTTTTGTCAGATATTATGTGAGTAGAGAGAATAGGGGGAATTATTTAAATGTGTATGCTCATTCAGATTACTTGCATTAGCATTTTTTGCGTCGTAAATTTCTATTGCTTCTTTTATATTCAAAGATTTACTTTTATTTTCGAAGTGTAAATTTTTAGAACAGTGATGATGTTTGTGAAATGCCGATTATATCTGACCACGTTTTTGTATCTTGTATGGAAATTACATTTTGTTTGACGCCACATATATAGGTATTTTACAGGTATGTTTATAGTGTTATAATTTACATTGTATTTGCTGTGTGTTTAACAGACTGAAAAGCCTTTGTTACATATATACTACGAGGAGCTGTTTTATCAAAAACTTGGTGCTGTAATCTGATTTTCCCTCACGTATAACGACGTTTAATATTTTATCAGCCAATTTTACTGTGTTAAATATAATTAAGAACGTTAATAATCTGATAAGGCCAATTGAATGCCTTTAATGTCCAATTAAGATATATTTTATGAAGAATATTTACAAAAACTCAATGCTGTATTCAATCTTAATAATATCCACAAGCAATTTGACAACATCATTTATATTTTTATATTCAAAAGATTGTATTGTATCTCATAAGAATTATTCCAGTCTTTGTATTTTAAATATACAACTTTTATGGTATACACCCAATGCCAAAAATTAGTTGAAGGACAAGTTGTACATACATAAATTTTAAAATTATATTAGTGTAGTTTTCAGAATGCCTTGTAACAGTTTTCTTAGGCTGATGATGGCAACTATAAAATAAAATAAAATAAAATAAGATAAATAAATATCTGACGTATTAATAACTTCACAACTTTGTAGTATTGTATAGGTGGAACAGCTTACCCATATTTCCTAATGAAAATCTTGATTCTATATGGACCAAAAATGAAATTTTTTAAATTAAATAAGGCAGTTAAGGCCAGATATCGGCCTTGCTGTGGGGTGGTTACCCTTGATAGACTTGGTACCGGCCTATGACTAACATTTCCTGTGTCTTGAAATCGTCTCCAAAACCTGGAAATGAAACTTGGCACATTCAAGGATACGGCGACTTCGGTCCGTGTCTGGCCTGCTTCCAGGCGGCCGAGTATTCTACCCTGCAAGACGGGGTCCAAATGGCGTCGTTGTGCCTTTATGTTGTCACGATCACCATGAGGCTACACTCCGCACACTATAACATGGCAAACACAACTGAGGGAATATGGGGCGCAGGCACTGGCTGGGTTTACCTTGCGGTTACACCGCCAGTCAAAGCTGAAAACACTCCTTTCCTATACAGAGCGAACACGTAAGGTTGGTATGTGCATATCACTGAGATTTATTGAATAAAGGTGCCGGTTTCAATATTTAAATGTCATCATCAGCCATAAATACTTTAATCACACAATTGAGAAAGGACATGATAATTAAAATTGACGTTATTATACATAAATAAAAACATAGTCTTTTAAGAATAAAAGATGAAAAAGTTTTGACATGTTATCGACGTATAAAAGTCTTTTGAATCGCTTATTTACACTGTGTGCTGAATAAAATTGTAAAAAAAAACTTATAGCAATCACTTGATACACTGTTAATATTGATCTGTTTATGTACAAATACTCAAACCTTCGCGTCATATTTACGGTTGCATTTGAATCTATGGCCTGGCTAACTTGCCATTGAAATCTGTATCACTTTATTCCTTCTCGCTCCTTTTCCCTGTGCGACTTGGGTCGCTAAATGTAATTGCATCTTCTCCACCCGCGAAGTTATATTCCATCGTTCATATACGATGTTTCCTGATCTCATGTCTCTTAGCTACTGGTCTGATGTCGGACCAGCAGAAGAGCGAGTCTTAATTGGCCCGCTCGCTGTCCTAAGTTCTTTTACTGTACATCGCCGGGTAGCGTGAAGTCAGTTGATTGTCGAGCGCCATGAAGGTCAGAAATGTGGTGGTTCTTGGTTAGAGCGTCTACCTACCTCAACATGCCTGGATAGCATGTAAAGGATCAGGGCTAACGCCCTGAAGTGTTGTTTTCATCTTATTTTCTTTCCTGGAGTGGACGTCCGCTACTTATTCTACTTAATTCTATCTCTATGAATTTGTAAGTAACCTACATCCCAAATGACGCCATGCGTTAGTTTCCACTCATGGACCAAAATGAAAGTCTACATCAAGATGATATTATTTTCCTTTTCTCCTGGAGCTCGATGACCTCATCTTGGAAGTTTATTTAAAATTGCAGTCGCATGCTGTCGGAGAAATACCGAATTGATGGTTCTTCTGTTCTCACAAATTTTAAAATGTTGTAACACGTTTGATTTTCGGCCTACTGTCTGCTCCGTTTTAACCTACTATGAGTACAAGAAAACCTTTTCGACGAGATGTTCTTGGCACTAAATAATGTTCCTGTTTCGGATTTAGTTAAAGAAGTTAGTAGTGAAATAATTTAATAATGTGAAGTCATCCATTAAAAGGATTGAGATCGCAAGATTATCTCCGTGGATCGGGAACTATTTCTTTCTTTAAATTTTATCTTTACTGTCTATCTTTTACACTTCAGTACCGCTTACTGTTGTTGTCGTCTCCATGGCAACCGTCGTCCATGGGAACTACTGTTTTGGATTATTGATAAGGATTGATTATGTTGCTGAATTAATTAGTTTTGTGAGGAGCGTACCATTAAGTTGGGAGCTGTTGGCTCTTAATTCTTCGCCTTAGTTGATTTATGAATTGAATGTGCGAGTTCTTCCTATTGGTTTGAGCTGGATTGCTCTTCATCCTGATTTCATTCTATGTGTGCTTTTTTTGTTGATTAGAGCTGCTTGCTCTGACAACTAATGATTGATTTCTAATTTTTGGTGGGCACATTACCATTCTGGTACTATTTTGTTTTTCCATTTCGAAGCACGGTGAATTTTTGAGGTCGTTTCGTGACCTGTTTAATGTCTATCTATCTTTGTGAGCGCCTTCGGTTTTGGATATGCTTTCTGTGAATGTTAATTAATTTTCCTGTTGTGCCTATTGCGACCCGGTTCATGGGATGATCTCGCAGCCTCACCTTAGCAGTGTTTCACCTAATGTACATAATGATTCCTTTAGAAAGGATGCAATTAATTATTTGTACGCAAGTAAATTTTTGAAAGATTAAGATTGAGCCTCCCAGGCACGCCGTAAAGTTTAGTCCATGGATATTTTCTGACAACCAATTATCTTGTAATTTAATCTCGATTTAAGTCTATCTACAAATTAAATTGAAAAGCGCCCCTCGACACTAGGTATACATTTCTACTCAATTCAGAATTATTTAATAAACCCATTTAAAATATTAATTCGTCATCTCAATTCAGAGTTTATTTCATTCATCAAATTATCATATTAATTCATTTTTCAATTCAGTGTTTATCTAATTTAATCTAATTATCATATTAATAATCTAATTATCATATTAATTTGTTATCCCAATTCAGTATTTACTTTATTGATCAATTTACCATTTTAATTACTTAAACTGTTTGTCTTTGTGAAGGTGCACCTGTACTTTCAAGGGTGTTGTATTTCCTATCATATGTAACTTTCTCTTATAGCAGAAATTAAATAATTTAGTTTTTTGAAAAACTCGCAAATTTTTCTTTCATGGTTTCTAATATTTCCTACCGTGCAAATCTTTTGGTTCGGTGTGAGCTGCCTCTGGTTTATGGCCTGTTACTGAACTATTTGGTGAGTATTCTCTGTTTACCTTCTTAAGTTTTTAAAAAAAGGAATATTTGCTATCTCTTGCTCTTCGTTTACTTGTACGAGTAAATGCCGGTACGACTGGTATGCCGGTTATATTTAGCTATAGATCGAATTGTATTTAATATTTTATTCCAATTTTCTCTATTTAGCGGTATACTGAATGCCCGGTCTGCTGTAGGTAGCACATTTTCGACTTTGCGATGGAATGAATATTTCTTTATGGTAGTAGCGGCCTGTGTCGGTTTCCTGTAAATATTGTATTCTATCGAAGTAGGAAGTCTGTTTAACGTGAGATCTAGAAAATGAATGCTTCCATTTTACTCAGATTCCAGAGTGAACTTTATCTATGGATCAATATTGTTTAAATTGTTTAGGGTGGAGCCTGCATAAGTAATTCTTTTGTGAAGGATAACGAGAGTGTCATCTACAAATCTGGCCCAAAATTTTATGTTCGCAAAGTCACTATTGTTATTAATTGCCGTATGCTCTAAATAGTCAATGTATATTTCTGCTAATATCCCTGAGGCTGGCGACGCCATAGCCAACCATCCTGCAGATATATGCAATTATTAAAAAGGAAGAAATTACTCTTAACTACTAGTTTCAAAATTTCCATGAAATCTAGAATCTCGAATTTACTGAGGTTACTATTTTTATTTAAATTATTTTGGATAATAGGAAAAAGTTTCTTTGTACTGACACTCGGATACATATTTGTTGTATCGACAGAATGCAACGAGTGGAAAGGCTGTATTTCAAAGCTCTCTTGCTTTTTAATTAACTCAATGGTATTTTTCACAGAATTATTCGACAGAAAAGGATAATTCTTTATTAGAAATTTCTGGATAAATTGTGTTAATTTATACAATGGACTTGGCCTATAATTGATGATGGGGCGTATGGGGACGCCAGCCTTATGGATCTTAGGTAAAGCTTTTGCTACTGGCAGTCCGGGGTTCATACTTATTAGTTTTATCTTCTCTTGTTCTGTAAATAAAAACGAGGTATTATGGGACTGATTTTAGGAGACGTTGTATCAGTTGGGTCGGATCTTTTTAGTCACAAATATTATTATAATAATATTTATAGATCCACCTCTTCAGTACAATGCAATACAATCCACTATTTTATGTGGTTAAAATATATACATAATACATAAAGGCCTTAGGTACATGTTTCACCATTTTTTACGGGCATTATCAGCCTATATCAATCTTAAAAATTAATGGATACGGGATCTTTCTAATCTTATAAACTATAGAGAAAAATGTTGGACAATGATCTCATAAAATGCTGTACTATAACATCTAAAATAGGGATATTGCACGGAAAGTACGTTAAAATACTGTGAATTAACAGTTTTGAAGATTATAACGTGGTTAATCATGAATATTTGAGCGTTTAAAACCAAAATGGATCCTCTTTTTATACACCATTAGGACTGTGACGGCCTTGAGTGTATAAGCACTATCATCCAAAGGGGATGGTTACTCCATTCCCATAGCATGAGTTCAATATAGTAAAATCAATGTCAGTTATTTAAAATAGAAGTGTGCACATATCAAATGTGTTAAAATATGTACAGTTGATTTATCAGAAAGTCGTAGAAAAGAAGATGGGACTACTTGTGGAGGCATTGCTAAAGCTAAAATGTTGTGTCAAAGCTAGCTTATGTCAGTATTTAGTTATGTTAGTACGGTAATCAATTGGATTCAAAAGACGGTCAAGTGGGTGTTATTAACCCTGTTGAAACATTTGTTCGAAGAAATGATCGAGTTTTACCTGAAACAAAATGTTAAAGAGAGTTAGTTAAATAGTATTGTGCATGAGACTTCCCGTATGTCAAAAATGCCTAAGGCGGTGTTTACTCGTACAATGCATGTTAAGTACGTCGGGCTGTTCCAGAAACCTTTCTACTGCTAGTATTATACCGGTGCGGCTGAGGCGGTGAAGGACACGGGGGGGGGAAGGGGAGCGGATCCTTGCGTGCAGGTGTTGTTGATTGAGGGCTGTTAGGAGCAGAATGGGCGGGCCTAACATTTGGCGAGGTGTTGGGAACTTTAGAACAAAAAGTTCTAAAAGTCTGCAGGATTGTATTGTTTCGACTTCACAATACCTAATAACTTTAATGTTAGCTCATATAAAGGATATTTTGCCTCTGTGGCATCATTAAGATTATGGTCTTTGTTATAGGCTTGGTCTAAAAAGATGTAAAGACTTTCTAATTCATTCATAAGTTTTCCTTTGCCTATACATGTTAGAATAGTGAGATCCTTATCAATTGATGTAAACTGGTGTCCTGTTTCACACATATGTGAGCTCATCACTGGATATTTGTTATGTTTGAAGGCAATGTAATGCTCCGTATATCTCGTATAGAAGCTGCGCCCAGTTTGACAAACGTAACTAAATCCACACTGAGCGCAAGTTAGTCTGTAAATACCAGATCTCGAAAAATGGCTGTTTTTATAATTGACTTTATTATGATTAAAAAATATACTTTGATTTGTATTCACTGTTCTGAAGGCGATATTAATGTCATATTTCTTGAGTGTGTTTGCGATCTGGTGGACGGCTGGGTTGTTGTATGTAAACGTGGCATTACTAGTTTTTTAGGTTTATCCGGAATGAGATTCGTGGATAGTTTTTATTTAACTTTATCAATTAACCGGTTAATCATTTCAACTTTGAACCTATTAAGTTTAGCCAAGTTCCTTATATAGTTTAAAACAATTTTTAAGCTGAGAGGGAAGAGTGGGATTTTCAAAGCTCTGTGTATTAATTTATAGAATGACGCCTGTTTATGAGTATTGGGATGTAAAAAGGAATTATTTATGGTTATAGGAGATTGTGTGGCCTTCCCGTATATTTGAAATCCAAAAGTATTATTGACGCGCGTGATCGTTATATCTAGAATATTTACGGACTGTTTAACTTCGTCTTCCTTAGTGAATTTTACATTAGGGTCAATTTTATTTAATTTCTCTAAAACTTCGTCACTGTTAGTAACATTTTTGTCAATAACCACAAAGGTGTCATCCACGAATCTTAGCCATAAACATATAGCTTTTATATGCGCTTTGATGTCCTTATGCTACGTTGAATCCATGAAATGTCGGCCAAGATGCCGGACAAAAGGTCACCCATGGCTAAGCCAGTCTGTTGATAACTCTTTCCGTTAAAAGAGAAAAGTTGTTATTCAATACAGAATTCAATATCTTCATAAATTCATAAATTTCCACCTTACTCAGGCTGCTACATTTTG
This sequence comes from Anabrus simplex, assembly GCF_040414725.1. NCBI lineage: Eukaryota > Metazoa > Arthropoda > Insecta > Orthoptera > Tettigoniidae > Anabrus > Anabrus simplex. Next base: position 87,670,859 of record NC_090274.1, on the reverse strand, counting down.
AAATATTGTCAGAGATTATTTCAACCATTTCTTTAGTAGGTATATTTGGATACATGTTTATGACATCATAGGAACACATTATGTGGTTATGTTGTAAGTCAAATCTACTTAAAATATCGCAAAATTTGATTGAATTCTTTAAAGGATGTTTATTATTAAACAAATAATGATGTTTTAGAAAACCGTGGATATATTTGGAAACATTATAGGTAGGGCTATTACGGCAATTAATAATCGGACGTACGGGAATGTTGTTCTTATGGATTTTAGGTAGGGCTCTGGCTACTGAAATGCTGGGGTTCATGTTGATAAGTCTCTTTTGTTCCTGTTCATTAAGAAGGAATGTGGTGTTCTTCATTATAGATTTTAAACTGCATTGTATTCTTACAATAGGATCTTTGCTAGCGATTGTACAGATCTTATCCTTAAAAAATTAGTTTTATTTAGGTAACTGTCCTTATCCAATAATACTATAGACCCTCCTTCATCAGCTTCTGTGACTAAGATGTAACTATCTTCTTTTTTAGTTCTGAAAATACGTATTACTGTTTTTGATTAGAATCACATTTAGTCCTTTAGCTAGGGTTCGTAATTTCCTATTATGTCAAATCTAGTGTCAGTTTGAACTTCAAAGGGGAGTTTAGAAATGTTAGCCTCTACCTCAGCTACTGCGGTAATTATATCCAAGTTCGTTTTTATTCACTAGGCCAGTTATACCTCGGACCCTTATTTAGGAGTTCCATTTCTATTTCAGAAAACTGCACACTGGTTAAGTTAACAATTGCAGGTGTGTTGACATGCGGAGTACTTGCTTTTGTTTATCTGTATTCTGTACAATGAACTGTGTTTGGGATTCTTTGAATGCGTTCATTTCTTATCTAATGTAGTCTGTTTCATGTCCAGTAAAACCATCATTTTGTAGTCTACGTGCAGTTGGAAATAGTTCCATTCTAAGGGCAGCAATGCTTGGGTCACTGTTAAATGAATTTTATATAGATTTAAGTTCAATTGCAATTTCTTTTCGTATAGTGACCTAACTTCATTCCTTAACCATATTTCAATTACTTTGTTTTGGATTTTGTTCATACATGGAATGGTTAAGTTTCTTCTTTGTGTAGGTTTCAAAAATTTTGGGATCAATTTTAGTTTTAAACATTGCTTCAAAAATGTTATATCCTTAGACAACTTGCATATTTTAATTTTGAGATTGATAAAACCTATTTAATTTGAGTTTTGCCTGGTTGGCTACTAAGTTACAAGTAACTATTCTCATTTTGATTCTGTATAAGATGACGTATATCACAAATATCATTATAATATTTATAGATCCACCTGTTCAATACAATGCAATAAAATCCACTATTTTATGTGGTTAAAATATATAAATAATAATACACAATTCACAGATATATGTTTCCCCTCTTTTTTATGGGCATCATCAGCCTATAACAATCTTAAAAATTAATGGATACGGGATCTTTCTAATTTCATAAACTATAGAATAAAATGTTGGACAACGATCTCATAAAATGTTGTACTGTAACATGTAAAATTGGGATATTGCACAGAATGTATGTTAAAAAATACTGTGAATTAACAGTTTTTGAAGATTATAACATGGTTAATCATGAATATTTGAGCGTTTAAAACCAAAATGGATTCTCTTCTTATACATCATTAGGACTGTGACGGCCTTGAGTGTAAAAGCACTATCATCCAAGGGGGATATTTACTCCATTCCCATAGCATGAGTTCAAGATAATAAAATCAATGTCAGTTATTTAAAACATAAGTGTGCACGTATCAAATGTATTAAAATATATATGGTTGATTTATCAGAAAGTCTTAGAAAAGAAGATGGGACTTCTTGTGGAGGCGTTGCTAATGCTAAAATGTTGTGTCAAAGCTAGCTGTTGTCAGTGTTTATTTATGTTAGTACGGTAATCATTTGGCTCCAAAAGATAGTCAAGTGGGTGTTATTAACCCTGCTGAAACATTTGTTCGAAGAAATGATCGAGTTTTACCTGATACAAAATGTTAAAGAGAGTTAGTTAAATAGTATTGTGCATGAGACTTCCCGTAAGTCAACAATGCCTAAGGTAGTACTTACTCGTACAGTGCGTGTTAAGTACGTCGGGCTGTTCCAGCAACGCTAGCTAGAAGTAAAATGGTCAGTCAATCCAGTGGATCTGTAAATATTATAGTAATATTTTTTATATATGTCATCTTCAATACGGAACCAAAATGAGAATAGTTACTTGTTATCTTTTTTAGTCACTGTAAAGGAGCTTTTCTTGAAAAATTCCTCATATTTGGTGTAATCTGTTTCTAAAATTATTACTGTCGTGTTCCCTTTATCTGCCCTAGTGATAATGAGGTTCTTTTCTCTAATTTCCTTTTGCTATTTGCTTTACGCCGCACCGACACGGATAGGTCTTATGGCGACGATGGGATGGAAAATGCCTAGGAAGTGGCAGGATGCGGCCGTGGCCTTAATTAAGGTACAGCCCCGGCAATTGCCTGGTGTGAAAATGGGAAACCACGGAAAACCATCTTCAGGGCTGCCGACAGTGGGGCTCGAACCCACGATCTCCTGATTACTGGATACTGGCCGCACTTAAGCGACTGCAGCTATCGGGCTCGGTAAATTTCCTTTTTTTTTGAGGTTTATTACCTGTTCCCGTTCTACAAAATATTCTTGGTTTCTATTGTTACCTGTAGATAATGCTTTTCTTTTTGATACATAGATTTTGTTCAGTTTTCTCCTATTATCGAATCTGACCTCATCTTGTATTTCCGGGGGCATTTCACTAACAGCTACTTCCGACTCAACAATCATTATGGTATTGGCATTGATTATATTCATGTTCGACGAATTGTGTTTCCGACCTTTTTCTAGTATCTTGTTTTCCTGCTCTGTTAGTTCTGTTTTTGACAAATTTATAATGGGAGGGTGAAATTTCTCAATCAAGTTCTTTAAATTGTTATGATTTTCTATTTTGCTTTTTGTACCCATTTTTTGTCGCATTAGCCTTAAGTGTGTTGAGATTTCTGTCTAGCACGAGCTGTTTTTGGGCTAATATTTCCTGCTCTCTTCTTGAAAACTTCTCCTTTCCTTTCAAGAAGAGAGCAGAAAATATTTTAAGTTCAACATTGTGACTAACTTAATAGGTGTTATTTATTTATTTATTTATGAATCAAAAATTATTCTATTTCAAGTGTTTTATTAAATGACAAAGCAAACACAAAGAAACATTTTATTCTTTTTCAGATTTAAATAAGGATTTGAGTTCCAAGAGCAGAGCAGATTTAAAATTTCAGCATATAGTGACTAATTTAATAGATTTTATTCAATAATGATTTGAAAATTTCTATTTTAAAGTCTGTAATAAATAACATAGTAAGTAAGTAAAGTGAAAACACAAAGAAATTTTTAACAATTTCAAAGAATTATATATAATTGTCCTGTTGATACGTATATTTGTAATAATGCACAAAGTCCAAATGTTATTGAATTTTTGGCACCGCTGAAGAAGAGAGTAGTTAGCTCTAGAAACATGTACGGTAATTAAGTTAAATAAAATATTTAAAGTACTGACTGGGCAGGAACGTGTTTTATAAGTCAATACGGACAGGATTAATCAACATGGTGGAAATAATCCATGCTAATAATATTCTCGCCATATAATGGGAAGACAGAAAGAATGTGCATTTACTTTCAACTGTTGATAAGGACTTGGACTTTGATGTGAAAATTCAAAGAAAATGAGGCTGAGAGGAAGTAGTGAAAAACCCCAAGGGTACTGGAAGATAACAACCAGAAAATGAATACAGTATATCATCAAGACCAAGCCCTTGCAATGCGATGGACTATGCTGTATCTATTGGATATGGCTATCTTCAATTCATACATTGTGTTCATGAAGGTTACTGGCAGGTGGCTGTATTATACAGAATTTCTCAGAGCATTTGCCAAGCAATTGTTGCAGAGTGTTGCTCTCCTGCCTAGGACAACAAAAGGAAGAACTCCCAGTCAACACAGCCACCTAAGACTTCAGGCAAATGTATGGGGCATTTTCCAGTGCCTGTTCCTCCAACAGAAAGGAAGAAACTTCCTTCTAGGTCCTGCAATGTTTGCAAGGGTCATAAAATAAGGTCCGAAGAGAGGTGACTGTGAAAAATGTGGTATTACTCCATCTGGAGAGCTGCTTCAAAAATTATCACACAATGATTCACTACTGAAGACTGAGAAACAGTTAATGAACAGTTAGACATTGATTTGTAAAGTATATAGCTTTGAAAAAATGCCAGTTTTTGACCAAGCATCAATATACAAAATTAAAACACAATTTTCTAAACTAAATAGTTTTCTGTCCCTGCAAGTTAGACTAGTAGTCAGGTTCCAATGGGTTATTTAAAGTATAGTTTCAGAACTTTGCTGCTTTAAAAGTGGGAAACCACAAAAAACATATCTTTGGAAGAATGGCTGAAAGAGAAGTGCAAGGATGTTCAAGGCTTTATGGTCTGAGGAAAGGTAGAAAATGCATGCCGACAAATCAATGAAGCCTTTGGAGAAAGGAAAACTAGGTAAGAAAGAGTAGTGATGGGTGACACAACAGTGCTGATGAATTCAATATGGAGGAACATAGTCAACAGCTTGCTGATAATCCTATGAAACTACAGTCCAACAATCGGGCTCATTTCATATGTGCATCTTTCCCACTTTATCCGAGCAATTGCCCCTCAACAAGAGCTCAGATGGGAAAATCTAGCAAAAAAACATAAAGCACAAATATGACAGGAACATATCCAACACCATTATCAAGGTAAAGAAGTAGATGATAGCGATCTGGAAAAATAACAGGCTGCTGATGCTGATGAAATGGGAGTCCCAATTTTGAAGTCAGAAATTGAGAAGTTTTGAAAGAACTAAGTATATGCAAGGCACCAGGAATTGATGACATACCCTCAGAATTACTGACTGCCGTAAGAGAAACCAGCTTGGTGAGGTTATTCGCTTTATTGTGCAAGATACATGGAAAAGGAGAATCGCCATATGATTTTTGGCAAAATGATGTTATATCTATTCTTGTGAAAGCCACTGCTGACAAGTGTGAAAACTATCGTACCATTAGTTAGTATGGAAAGACAATTGAGTTGGAAGACATCAATTTGGCTACAGAAGAAATGTAGGAACACATGAAGCAATCCTGATCTTAGAGGATTGAATTAAGAGGGACCAGCACACATACATATTATCCGTAGAAAAACAAAAGGCATTCATTAATAGATACCGAGAAAGAAGAACCATTTACAATATGCAAAACATCAGTCTGCTGTGATAAGAATTGAGGACATTGAGAAAGCAGCAGTATTCCTTAACAGAGTCAGGCAGGACTGGAGGTTCCCCTCCTTCACAATGTTTATATAGAAGAAAGAAGCAGTAAAGAAAATCAACGAGGAATTTGTAAAAAGGGTATCGCAATCAAAGGAGAGGAAATCAAAGCTCTCAAGTTTGCTCATGATATTGTTTTTTATCTCAGTTTGCAGAAGATCTGGAGAAATTGTTGAATGGTACAGGCAGAGTCTGGGGGAAAGAGTACAAGACCAAAATAAATAGAACCCCCCAAAAAAGTAATGGAGTGCAGTAGAAAAAAAAGTCAGCTGACGGAGGAAAAATGAGATTAGGATATGAACTTCTAAAGGTAGCAGATGAATATTGTTACTTGGGTAATAAATAAACTAACGACAGCAAAAGTAATGAGGACGCAAAATGTAGATTACAGGCTAGCACAAGCAAGGAAGGCCATTCTTCAGAAAACAAATTTGCACCTTTCAAACAGTGATAAACAGATTACTGAGATGTTTTGAACACATTTGTCTGGAGCTTGGTGTTGTATGGAAGAAAAACATGGATGCTAACTAGCTCAGGAAAAAAAGGGTAGAAGCTCCTTAAATTGTGTTAAAAATGAATGCTGTAGTGAGTTGCGTAGATCGAATCATGAACGAAAGGTACAGAATTAAATTGGTGAGAGATCAATATCAGTAAATTTGACAAGAAGAGATAGAATGATAGGATATATCTTAAGACACCCAGGACTTGTTCAGTTGGTTCTTGAGAGAATTGTAGTCAGTAAGAACAGTAGGGGTAGAACAAGATATGAATATGACAAGCAGATCAGAGGAGATGTAGGATGTAGTAGTTATCTAGAGATGAAAAAGACACCACAGGATAGGGGCACATGAAGTGCTGCATCACATCAGACTTTGGACTGATGACTCTCAAACAATAACATGTGAGAAATTGTGTCCTGGTTAACAGTGACTGCAATTTGTTTCCAAGAGGACATGCTGAGAACCCGGTTATATTCATTAATCAAGATGAACCAGCCAGTCCAGTGCACTTACAAAATAGACTGTATTTAAACCAAACATGGTCATACTGTATTACACCTTTCTTCATATCATCCAGTATTGAATCCCATTAAGTTGATATAGTCAAGTCTCAAGAAGGGCATTTCTGAACAAAATGTGATGTACAGAATGGAAGCATTTCTATCATTTATGGTGAACAAATTGCTTCTATTACAAATGAGTACTGGAAGTAAAATTTGCGAGCACGTAAATTAATTTGAACATCAGTAATTTCAACTGAAGATTTATTTGATTATAGTGACGGTGATGGAAGCAATACTGAAATCCCAAGAGAAAGTGGTAATAAAACAACACTGCCAGCGGAGGTGAAATAGGCATGAATAGAGAATATGATGAAACAGTGGGAGGGGCATTATCTATGCCTAGATATAGTGACAGTGAATGATCCATTGTCTTCTATCAAGTGATTAACATACTGAGTTATGTGTAATGTGCTGTTATATGTGTAATTATTGGAAGGATTTCTGAAAGGCTTAACAGGAATACTATAATTTATGATGAGATTGTACAATTCATAAGGCATGCATTGTACAATATCCTTCACTTATACTCTCCTGTGTATGCTCGAACCTAGTCCTTGTCACCTTCCACAACAGCGCACTTCCCGTCCTGCACTTAAATGAATGTTCTCCACAATTTGCAAAAGCTGTACCCAAAGATTGCGACTCAGTCCTCAACACAACAAAAGTATAAGAAAGAAACCTACACCATTAGGAACCCTCCTGATGTACAACATACAGGCAGACAGGGTAAAAAGTATGGTGTATCTAGGGAGTACCATAGGACCATTGTGCTGCAATTAAATGCTGAAGAAACCAGAGACTATCTTCATTAGCAAGTGGCAACACCTATCCTGAAACGATCACAAAATCAAGCTCAAAAAGACAATAACAAAATGCTGTATCCTCTCTTCCCTACTAAATACCGTAGAGCCCTATATAATTTATTATCCACAGAAAAGAGAATCCAAACTTTCAAGATATGGATATATAATGGCAAATTGTGTAATTCCTGTGGGTTATTTTCATGTCGCACCAATGGAGATAGGTCTTATGCCAACAAAAGGATACGAAAGGGCTAGGAGTAGAGAGCAAGCAGTGGTGGCCTGAATTAAGGTACAGCCCCAACATATTAATGACATGCCAATGGGAAATGATAAAAACTATCTTCAGGGTTGCCGCCAGTTGGGTACCCCACACAAAGAGCTGTCAACCTCAGCTTATCAAGACAATTTAACTCAAGAGGCTGAAATACACGTATCACATTATGAGGACTGTTACAAGTAATATTTTGAGGAAAATATTTAGGCAGAAGAGGACTTAGAATAAGATGGACATCTCGGATCAATATTTTGAATGGGTTGGAGCTCTTTGGCACATGACAAAAGGAAGATAGCCATGCTTGTAGCCAAATTCCAGTTAGGATAAGGTACCAGTAACAGTGAAGAAACCAGCCATCAGATGCCATGCATTGGAGGGACTTTGAACAATAATAGCTGCTATATATTAACTAGCATAAAATATCGAGCTACCTGAAGAAATTACGAAAATCGTTTCAAATATTGGAAATTTCACTATACATCTTTCCAAGGATCTTCAAAATGTCTGCTTAAAAACGAGGAGTTGCCCAATTAAGTCTATTCAGCAGTTTGTTAGAATTTCCATTATCAGAAAAATGACATCAAAATATTAGATTACTTCAAATGTGTTCACCTGTGTTTCTCTTGGCACTGCCAACTCTGATTTCAGTTCTTCTTTCAAACGCATCTCTTCTGATATAATTTTGTAATTGTCCTGTGGAAAAGTTAATATATTAGGCAAATTTTTCAGACACATCTGGAAATGTATTTATATATGAGTGGGCTTAACAATTCATCATTTCCTAGTAAATAAGACAGCTTCAGTTTCAAATCTTAAACTATCGTTTATCAGAAAATCTCCATGTTGAGCATCCATAAAAGCATGACAATTAAGAGACCTTCAGGTTGTGGAGGAATGTCCTGTTTAAATGCTCATATTTAATTTTGAAGAGTAGAACAATTATATAAAATAAAATCTTCTAAAATAACACCGAATGATCAGGAAAATGTACAGACATACTTACAAATAATCTGCTCATTATAAAGAAACCAATACTGAAATATTAAGAACTTCACAATTTATCACTGTTATCTTTCATGTCTTGTACCAACAAATACAGCTCAGCAGGAAAATGTATCTTCCATATTTCCTCTTCTATATGAAGTGTTCAGCTTGAAGACAGGGAAGATCCTCAATAGCTCTACCATCAAATGGCATAGAGAGCTAGGTGTCACTGAGGAGGCAAACTAAGGAAATGAAGAGTAAGGTAGCTTTCCATTGCGTTCCTCCTCCAGCCAGACAGTGCTGTTACATACCAGTCTCTCATGAGCACGGTACTGTACACACAGACCAGCTATTTCACACCTTTTCCTTTAGGATCTGGCTGTATTAGGAATGGTATTGCCCGTACTGCTCATATCTCAGTCACTTTCATATCGTAAGAGCTAAGAATGAGACTGAGACCCAAAATACAAGTGACAAACTTGTTCTGGGCCAATCCAGAAGACAACAGGTATTGAGCACACAGTATCTCAACAGAAATGGAATAGGGCAGGCCACCTCATATGGAAGTCATAGGCTCTAAACAACTTAAACCATACCCTATAGGTTATCTACAATATCATAGACATCTGTGCTCCTTGTGCAGGTACGAGTACATATGGTCAGCTGACAGGGATATTGCAACTTGCTTTACATTGCACCGACACAGAGAGGTCTTTTGGCGATGATGGGATAGGAAAGGGCTAGGAGTGGAAGCATACCTGCCAACTTTACAAAACCAAAAATCAGGAGATTTGGTATGAAAATCAGGAAAATCAGAAGAAACAATTGGTCAAAACTGCTTATTCTGCATGTCCTGTGCAATACAGTACTATGATATATTTGTAACACTGATTGTCTCAAAGCCCGACTGCTGTTGTATGAGAGTACACATCTCTATTACCTCACAGGAAGTACATGTGTGAGATGATCGGTCTGTGATAAGCCTTGCGAAAATAGTATGAACTCGTGTTCCAGTCATGTTATTTAGCAAAAGCATAGATTAATATATTGCACGTGATTATGTGAAGCTCAGTGCTATTTGTATCAAATAACTAGCTGTTGTACCCGTGCTTCGCTATGGAATTCTCAGAAAGAATGTCCTTATAGTTTTCCCAACTGAAGTCACCATAGGTCATAAAAATGACATCATTATGAATGTCATGATTAAAAGTAATGCTGTAATATGAAATATTCTATAAAATGAAAAACAGCACATTTTCTCACTTTTAACGAAAAGTACTATGGTTGATATAGATGTTGATTCCGATAGGGAAACCAATTTGAGATTAGTATACAAATATATATATGCCTTAAGATTAGAGAGCAAGACACTCACATACCTCCTGACCATCAGATAAAAGTAGAGTAATTTAACCAGTCAAACTCAGACGACTGTTAAGGGTTTAATTGTAATCACTATAAAGTTGTCGAGAATGATACTTACGCATGAAGTTTTTGATGTTTCCTCAAAGCAGATTGGTTCCTCTTTGATCTTTATTTCCATGTCCATTTTAAATGGCGTGTGAAGGTATGGACGGTTTTGGGATATAGATTACTTTCAGAGTTTGCACTGAAACATGAGCAACAAACACTATGATTGCTGTTTTGTAGTCAAGTCTGTAGTGTTAGGTGACTGTTGATATTGTGCTCATAGCCACAGTACCTCCAGTTTTACCTCGAAACTGAACCTCATGGATAAACATTTTCAATGAAAGAACATCCCACACCCACAGAATGGGATTAATTTGCACAGCCCTTGTGAAAAGCCTGTGACTATGCAACTTACACATCTCGCCCACTACACTGGGAGTCTAATGACTGGTTTGATGTACCTTTTTCTTTTTTTATGATTTGTTTACATCAAACTGACACAGATAGAACTTATGGCACTATGACTAGGAATGGGAAGCAAGTGAATGTGGCCTTGAGTAACATAGAGTCCCAACATTTCTCTGGTTTGAAAATGGGAAAACACAGAAAACTATCTCTAGGGCTGTGACTTCTTCCCATTCCTAGCCCTTTCCTATCCCATCATTACTATAAGTCCTATCTGTGTCAGTGTAATGTAAAGCCAATTGTAACAACAAAAAAAGGAAATTCTACAACCAAACCTTCCAAACTATTAGTTTCTTGCTCAACTTCCAGGGCAAATGATCCGCTTTTAGCCACTGTGAAGACACAATCCCCATGCCCTGTCCCTCCGCTAACTCTATTGGCCGTGTACATTTTGCACTGCTCAATATAAACCTTACTCTCTTTTCACTAGAGTCCAGCGGTGATTTAGACACAATATAAAATTTGAAAGTCACTATTAGGAATGTTCTGATATGCTACATTCAGTTTTGTTTTCAATCCACAAACCTTTGGATAGTAAGTGGTGAGCCCAGGCTTATTCACCACACTTACAAATTATGTAAATTATCCTGGATGTTAATGACATTTGTTGGTAAGCCCTGTGCCTTATGTATTTTAATAAGCCAGATTATTACACTGATTTATCCGTAGACCTTCTATCAATGCACAGTACTAATCTGGGCTAGCAGCCCCTTTAACAGCTACAATACAATAAGTTGTATTCAGTAGCAGTTTAGCCAGATTCCTTATTGATCAAACAAATTATCTGATAGAGTATAGCCAGGTACTCATTGGCAACTTTTATCCAGAAAGCTGCAACCATTACTGATTATGCTACAATATATACTGTATGTCCATTACAACAAACAGTTCTGAACTGGCTTTGAACTCCTTCGTTACAACAAATAGTTCCTTCGTTACAACATTTCCCAACTGGCTATAAATTATTTTGTTACAACAAAGAGTTCTGAACTGGCCATAAACTACTTTTATGCAACTTTCTATGCACTCCTTCAAAATTATCTTAATGAGCATACATGAATCAGAATGCTTCCAGAAGTGATTGTTAATAATGGTTTTTTGAAATCAGTAAATGGCATTTGTGAACTGTATTGACGCCATCTACGAATTGTTACAAAATGTTAAACAATGGATGATGGATGATGGATGACCTCACTATTCCAATGAGAAGTATTATCCGCACACTATATCTTGGTGCATTTACACTCTAGTGCTGAATCGGTCGACCTCGGCGATCTTCGAGATTCGTACTGGCAACCTTTGAAACACAAACTATGAATCGCTTAAGCATCGTTGTGCGACATCTGGCGTACACTTTACGTACTAGTACTGTTGTTGTTTACACAACAAAGTCAAAGTATAGAATTCATGCTAGGAACAAGATTCGCATCGAGAAATGTTGTATAATGTGTATGTGACATAGTTGTTGGCTTAAGATGATAACGGTTTAGAAATTTCATATCAATCGATCATATTCTCGATTCAATTCAGATTTCATTTTCATTCAGTTGACAGCACCAGGCAGCACTATCGATACCGGGACAGCTCCCTCCTTACTCCTCACCCCCGTACACAAATGCGCCAAGATAAAGTGTTCGGATAATACTGCATGTAGTCACACCATTTACTGGTCAAATCAAATGTGCATGTATAGAACGTGCAGTCCCTGGTATTGAATGCGCACTGCTGGCATTGGCTCTGAAATGGTTCTGAATGTAGTAGAAGAGCATGAATTGAGAGCTCACAGTTCAGAAGCAGTTCTGAATTTCTGTTGGAAAAGGATGTACACAGGAACAAAAAAGTATTGGCACAGACACCTTTTCGCATATAATATAACAGTATAAATGCTAGGAACATTATATGTATACCAATAACCCATACTCAATAAAGGAAAGAATTGGTATATTAAACCATTTCCTAAACACAACATAAACATATGTAATCTGTTAAATTAGGGTTTTCTGCTGCTCAAAAAAGTTTGGCACACTGTACGTCGTTTGTTACCGAGCTTTACGGACAGCGCCGCGTGTACCAGATTTGTGCAATCGAAGTTGACAAACAATTCAGTCGCTTGCCTGACGCCCGTGCATGGGTCATTCACTTGTTGATGAATCCGAAGGCGAAGGAGTATTCCCTGTCTTTCCGCACCAAGGTGGTTTTCTTGCATTTGGAGGGTAATAGTTTCCGTGGAATTGGTAAAGAACTTTCTGTTACTTATTCAACAGTGCGGGCAATCATCAAGAAGTTTCAAGAGACTGGTACAACAGACAATTAACGCAGATCTGGACGTCCAAGAGTTCTTATAAGTAGGGAGCGTCAAAGCATAGTTCGTCTTGCGCTAAAAGAGTCCTTTAAAATGCAGGGTCAATTGTATCGGACATCCAGTCCACGTCCAACAAACAGGTCAGTGCTCAAACTATTGGGAATGTTTTGTACGCAGCTGATATTCATGGGAGATCTCCGAGGAAGAAACCATTTATTTTGGAAGTTAACTGAAGAGAACACTTCCAGTTCGCCAAAGATGATGTCAGTAAATCGATTGAATTTTGGAATTCTGTGATATTTTCTGGCGAATCCAAGTTGAACTTCTTTGGATCTGGTGGAAATGTAAGAGTGTGGTGCAAACGAAATATAGAGCTCCAATTACAACATGTCCTACCTACACTAAAACATGGGGGAGGAAGCATAGTGGTTTGGGGATGCATGGGAACTTCTGGTGTTGGTGACTTGGCAATTATTTAACGTGTCATGGAACATCGTAAATATACCGATGTGTTGCAAAGCCACTTATGCAGCAGTGCACAGAAACTGGGTTTGATGGCATCTTTTACCTTCAACAACACGACCCGAAACATACGGCTCTGTAAATGCGGGAGTGGTTACTATATAATGGAACAAGATGAGTTTTCGCTCCACATAGAGCCCTGATCTTAACCCAATAACGCATCTTTGGGCTCACTTGGAGACAAAAGTTTGAAAATGTCATTCTACAGGGAAGCGCGAGTTTCAGACGGTGTTGTTGGAGCAATGGTCAATGATCTCAGGAGAGATAACATGTTCCCTCCATGCCAAGACATCTACAAACTGTAATCAGTGCCAACGGTAGGCACACAGGCTACTAGACTTGAATTACGTGAATTCCAGAGACTTTAATTTCATTTGTGTATAGGTGTGTCAATACTTTTTGATGTGTAGAGCAACTGATTTTGTTTCGTAAACTATTATTTTTGTTATGAAAAACCAATTATACCCGAGGAAGCTTATATTTACTACTGTACATTTCAATCTTGGCATCACCTTTATTTATGTCGAATGTATATATAATGGTAGGTGTGCCAATACTTTTTGGTGCCAGTGTATACTACTGCTCATGAGCAGACTATTCAGAATCAATTCGGTACCACGTAGGAATAAATTTGCATGTATTATCACTAGGAATGGTAGCTCAGATATATTTAATGTAGACAGCTCACAGTCGGCTGAAAAACAGATTTATCTGCCGCTGATCTTTTATGTTTAAATACTAACTGAACAATAAAGTTTACCTTATTTCCTATCACGTAAAGTACGATATAAAGTTCCTTATAGAGATATACAAGACTGAGATTCCTTTGGACACGGAGTAAAGCGTAAGAAACTGCAATTACCTGATGTAGAAAATCTTAAGAGATACAGCACAATCCACAGAATAAACCTGCAAACTCAGCCGCAATATGTCCGAGATGCACAGTACAAAACAAATTAATTCCAACATTAAATAACGACAAGCCAACCACTTCGAAAGTAAACCGGAACTGGCGAATACGGCTCAATCAGTCAATACTGATCTGCATTTAGGCCAGTCGCCAAGGTGGCAGATTTCCTACGTGTTGTTTTCCTCACAAACCTAGGGCTCTCTAAATACTAGCTATGCTCACCCGCCATTATGGTTCATTCCTGCACTACTTTGGTAAGGCACTTGACCGCCCCAGCCTTGCATATCCCTTTTTTTTTACTGTTTTCCACGCTAGAAAATATTGCTAAACTAACCTACCGGTACTGTAAAATTACTCATTCTCAGTAGGCCTATTACTCAAACGGTTACTCAATATAAATATTAGTATATTTCGTACATCATTGTGTAATTTTTACTCGAGACTGTGATTGAAAAAGCAAAGTCGTTGATAATTTTCCTTTTAATAAACAAACTAGGCATGTACTCTCACTGGAGAAGTATTAGAAAAAATAGCCTACTAATAAATGGGTTATTATTATTATTATTATTATTATTATTATTATTATTATTATTATGTTATTGATAAGTAGAATATGTTGTTCGTAAGCTATGTGCCGCGGTATCGTCAGGCGTCAAGTGAAATGAGGGACACCGTGCTATTGATATAGGCTAGTCAATCTTAAATCATGGAATTTGACGTGGCAATCGGTCAGTGTCGAAGATACACTGATTGACAGAGCAAATGCAACACCAAGAAGGAGTGGTTCGAAAGGGATGGAAGTTGGGGAAAAAACAGAGACTGCACGGACGAATAATTGATGTTTATTTCAAACCGATATGCAGGTTACACAATGCGCACGGCATCGACTCAGTAGGATGTAGGACCACCGCGAGCGGCGATGCACGCAGAAACACGTCGAGGTACAGAGTCAATAAGAGTGCGGATGGTGTCCTGAGGGATGGTTCTCCATTCTCTGTCAACCATTTGCCACAGTTGGTCGTCCGTACGAGGCTGGGGCAGAGTTTGCAAACGGCGTCCAATGAGATCCCACACGTGTTCGATTGGTGAGAGATCCAGGGAGTACGCTGGCCACGGAAGCATCTGTACACCCCGTAGAGCCTGTTGGGAGATGCGAGCAGTGTGTGGGCGGGCATTATCCTGCTGAAAAAGAGCATTGGGCAGCCCCTGAAGGTACGGGAGTGCCACCGGCCGCAGCACATGCTGCACGTAGCGGTGGGCATTTAACGTGCCTTGAATACGCACTAGAGCTGACGTGGAATCATACGCAATAGCGCCCCAAACCATGATGCCGCGTTGTCTAGCGGAAGGGCGCTCCACAGTTACTGCCGGATTTGACCTTTCTCCACGCCGACGCCACACTCGTCTGCGGTGACTATCACTGACAGAACAGAAGCGTGACTCATCGGAGAACACGACGTTCCGCCATTCCCTCATCCAAGTCGCTCTAGCCCGGCACCATGCCAGGCGTGCACGTCTATGCTGTGGAGTCAATGGTAGTCTTCTGAGCGGACGCCGGGAGTGCAGGCCTCCTTCAACCAATCGACGGGAAATTGTTCTGGTCGATATTGGAACAGCCAGGGTGTCTTGCACATGCTGAAGAATGGCGGTTGACGTGGCGTGCGGGGCTGCCACCGCTTGGTGGCGGATGCGCCGATCCTCGCGTGCTGACGTCACTCGGGCTGCGCCTGGACCCCTCGCACGTGCCACATGTCCCTGCGCCAACCATCTTCGCCACAGGCGCTGCACCGTGGACACATCCCTATGGGTATCGGCTGCGATTTGACGAAGCGACCAACCTGCCCTTCTCAGCCCCTCGTAAAGTCGTCTGTCTGCTGGAAATGCCTCCGTTGACGGCGGCCTGGCATTCTTAGCTATACACGTGTCCTGTGGCACACGACAACACGTTCTACAATGACTGTCGGCTGAGAAATCACGGTACGAAGTGGGCCATTCGCCAACGCCGTGTCCCATTTATCGTTCGCTACGTGCGCAGCACAGCGGCGCATTTCACATCATGAGCATACCTCAGTGACGTCAGTCTACCCTGCAATTGGCATAAAGTTCTGACCACTCCTTCTTGGTGTTGCATTTGCTCTGTCAGTCAGTGTATATAAAATGTGATAGAAGATTTTGATACCATATGATCTCAGTCGGTATTTCATACTTGCGTGAAGTTGGCTCAGTGCTATTTTCATTGTTGTCGAAGTACGGGTAATACGAAAAATATTCTTCGAACAAAGATAACGCTGAAATGTGATGTTCGAAGACGAACCCACCCATGTAACTTGGATTCTTTAATTTTATTTCTTTCTTATAAAATTTAGTCCCTTTCCTTATTTACATGCATTTACAGTAAGGCATTCTATGGGTAAAATAAACTAAATTTTTGGTGAGCGTTATGGAATCTCATCAGGTAATTCAGTTGTATTGAACAGAGGATTTTATTTTATTCAAACGAACTTTCGTGAATCAAATGTTATGGTATTATAAATTACATTCGGGAAGAAAATAAGAATTGAGTAACTACTTCTATAGCTGAATCTTCTCTCCCAGCCTGAAGTATTGCACTGATAATCAGTTACCCGTGATTTGTAAGAGGAGTGACCCACGAGCTGTTGATAATATTGCACATTTTTGACTTTGGTAAAGTTAATAGTACGGTACCGTACTTTTTCTTTTTTTAACAGAGAATCCTCTGGTTTGAGGAGAAATGGTATGATTTCTCAACATGACTCACTTTATTAAGCTGCAATGGGTTGTAACGTTGGTTAATTTGCTCAGGCAGCACACTAAAAAAAGGGATTTTACGAATTTACTGTCTCCTTTTATTACAGTACGGTATTTACAAAACAATAACATACCATGCCTTCTTTTCTGAAGCAGTCCCATACATTTTACCACGTTTCGGTACATTCTTGTTAAGTCCACAGCAGCATAGGATCGAATTTTGAAGAAGTGTCTAACAAATTTTTTCTTTTAAATTACAGCACGTTGGAGAACATGTACTGGTACATTTATCATTCAAAATATTCTCCGTTACTAGATTTGCACTAGCCTATTTTGCATTATACAGTTTAATTTCATAACTTCAGAATTTAGTTTCTTTAGATGACCCAAGTTTTGAAAAAATTACGAATGTTTTAGAGTTTGAGAAAGCTCATAGTTTAAAATCTGTCTGCATATTGGCCTACCACAGATCTTGGTTTTCAATAATGCATTTGTTGTCCTACCGCCAACATTAAACAAATTATTGCTCTCATATGACGTTAGTTTTGACAAAGATTGTAACTGCGGTGTTTGGATGTTGAACTCCTGTTACCGGACTTTGGGGCCAGAAGTGAATATTGAATGATGAATGTGACTTAATTCAGGGGTGTGCTAATGTCAGTGGGAGCTGGATGCAGGTTCAAGTCAGCAGTTGAAGTAGAAGGTGTAGCAGAGAAAGTGGAGGCACAATGAAGCTGAAGGGAATCTAAACAACCTGTATCTCGCAGTAGAGACATTACCGTACTACAATTAGGTGCAGAACAACCCACCATTATGTAATATAGCACTACTCTGTCCCTACACGCGGTGATTAAAGCTATACGTTCAATGTGACGAAGCCAGCGCTCGTAGGAGAAACTAGAGTTTCGTCACATGGCCCATTGGGGATGAATGAACCAAAATGGCGGCTAAGCATACCCATCTTGTGGAGCCTTAATATAACCAGTGCGTCGTTCCTCGACCGTATATATATACAGACCCGGTATAATTAACTTATCTGCAGCTAACTATTGCACATGTAGAGAAGTCAAATGTCATCTAAGACAACAAAGACCAAGAACACTCAAACCACAAGACAGAAAATATATGGCGCGTACCTACCGGGAGACGGCAGAATCATCTTCTAGAAAATAGATCTCAGAGAATTAGAGTAGGCGAAGCTTTATCTGACCCTGTAATAATTAAGAGGGGAATTCCTCAAGGCAGTGTTATTGTTTTCTTAAATATATAAATGATATGAGTAAAGGAGTGGAATCAGAGGTGCATGGTAAGGCTTTTGCGGATGATGTTATTCTGTATAGAGTAATAAATAAGTTACAAGATTATGAGCAACTCCAGCGTGACCTCGATAATGTGTTGAGATGGATATCAGGCAATGGTATGTTGATAAATGGGGTTAAAAGTCAGGTTGTGAGTTTCACAAATAGGAAAAGTCCTCTCAGTTTTAATTACTGCGTTGATGGGGTGAAAGTTCCTTTTGGGGATCATTGTAAGTATGTAGGTGTTAATATAAGGTGTACCGGGCGGTACACCTCCACGCCGCTAATTAAAAATTTGCGCCTGTTGAAACTCCTCTGCTGGAGGAAGTCTGAACTTTATCTACGCTATTAATTCTCTACTTTCTCAGAAGATGTCACCACGTGGAAAATTTTGAGTTTTCGAACTGTGTCATTTTTGATGTGTTTTTGTTTCACTTGAAGTAAGAAGTATGAACTTTCTCTTCTAGAGGACACTACTGAAGATCAACAATAGTGCACCCTAGTGCGAAGTCAAAGAACTATTTTGTTGGAGAAATTTTTATTTCAAATGTTTGTCTTTGCTAAATTTTTTTTTAGTTATTGTTTAAGTTGGCTGTATACCCCTCTCTTTCCCCTTGTTTTGCATTTAACCAATCCCGAATTTCTGTTATTAATTTCTGACCAATCATAGGTATCTTCCCCCAACTTGAATATGTTGCTGTATCCTACCCAATAAAAAGTTTGTGGGAGGGTGTTCTTATTCCCCTAACGCCTAGAACCTTCCGCGAGAGGATATAAACTGCTGATTTTAGGGTCTCCGGGCCACTTCAGTTCCATCTTTCAGTGTATTAAGTACATAGCAGGAGGCGGGAAGCGCCTTTTTCCTCGGCAGCGGTCAACAACAAGGTAATGGCCGATTAATAACTTCTTTCTTTGCTAGCTCAGCAGTTTAACTCTCGGGGCGGGTTCTAAGCGTTCCACCATGTAACCTTTTCCTAAATGTAACTACTCCTTTCATATATTCTCTTTTAAAGCTACATACTGGGATAGAGAGTGCTAACCCTCTCGAGCTCCCACTCATATTGTTTGAGGTGAACTTATTTTTCTCAACCTATTCTTCGTTAATGTAAAACAAATTGTTCTCTTCTTAAGTCACTTCTTTAGTATGGGATTAGCCCTTGTATTAACGGCCTAGTGCCAAGTAGGTCTTAATCAAAGTGTATTAGGAGTGCAAGTTCGCCTCCTCTCAAATTGTTATTTTAGAGGTCATTTAATTAACCTCCTTTGCATTTAATAGACCTCAGTAGATTGGGTATTTTACCCCTGTGTTTATGTCCGTTGAGGACAACTTGAAGGTGGAGTTTGGTGTGGCCTGGGAGAGGCTTAAATTTGAGAGCGAGTGGCTCTTTTGAAAATTGAGTGTTGTATGCCTCGTGGAAGCTTTTCAGTGTAATTTGGAGCTAGGGCTCCTAGGCATGAATTGGGGTTTTCTGCCCCTCTGTTGAAACTTGTGTTTGGAGGTAAAACTGCGCTGATTGCCCAAGCATTGTGTTTTTAGGGCTCGAAGCCCAAATCCTGTAAATATTGTAACTACCCTTTGACTTGCTACTTTGTACCTGCCATGCTTGTTATTTCCTTGTTTTTGAAAAGAAAATATAACCTGGTTAAATTTTAATTAATTTTACTTTAGTAGCTTGAGACCCGTTCACCACCCCGCACCTTCTTTCACGCATAACTACCACAAAAACACGGTAACAAGTGGTAGCAGAGCGTGGTTGAATGGGTCTCAATTTAGCCCCTTTTGACGGCTAAACATTGTTTTGTTCCGAACTCTAACTATTTTCCCAGTTGCTGGAATCTTTTGAGTTTTTCAAAATTGTTCTGTCACCATGCCCGGCCCTCACGATGTTCTCCATCTTAACTATTTGCGCAAGGAGGAGTTGATCTATGAATTGACTATTAGAAATGTACAATCTGGAGGCACGGTTGCAGTAGACACAAACAAGCTTAGAGAGTCCCTAGATTTGCCCATTTCCATCCCCAATTTGGGAGAGAAAGAAATTGACGACTCTCTTTCCACGATCACGGAGAATATTACTGGGCTAGCTTCTGTAGTTAGTTTTTTTGAAGAAAATGATCCTTCTCCTAATCAAATTAAGCGTGTGCAAGCTAGGCTGTTTCATTTTTCCAATAGAGTTAACGATCTGTTGTCTCTAAAGTTGAATGACGTTCAGAAGAAGGAAGCTAGTACGCTGCTCGAAAATATGTCTGAATTATCTAGCAAGGTCACTCAATTGTTAACAGGGGAGGTTCCTCCCAAAAGCGATCTACCCACCACAGTGAATGTAGGTAGCGAGGAAGAGCCTCATAAGGGAGAAGTCAATAGGATAACCGTTGCTGCTCAAACTATCTCTGCCCCATTGGACAACGAATCTGAACGCCGTGCATCTTTGAGTAACATCCGTTCGGAATTAACTTCCTTGCCATTGAAACCTTTACCTACTATGTCACCCGGGTTTAGCAGGTTGCCTCATCCATTGGCAATGTTGCTCAGAGGTATCTCTAAGTTTTCGGTTAATACCACCAGTGAAGTAATTTCATTTTTAAGATTTCTGGTTGAATTTCAGGATCATGCCCTTGTGTTTTCTCTTTCTCCATGTCAAATTTTGCAAATCATCTATCCTTATGCAATTGGTATTCTTTCTGACAAAATAGTAAGAGCCATAGCCGAACAGTCATCTATTGAAGATTTTCATGCACACTTGCTTGCAAATTTTATTCCCGCCCGCGCGAGGTCATCTCTGATTCAGAAGTACTATTATCGTGTACAGCGCTTGGATGAGAACTTGGCTGATTTCATACAAGACATTAAGTTTTATACTAGGGTGTTTGCTCTTCACTTCCCTGAGGATCAAATTGTACAAGCTATTGTGGAAGGTATTTCACCATCTTATAGGTCATACTTGTGTTTCGCGGCGTGCCCGCAAACTTTCTCTGAACTTGAAGCGTTGGCCGTCTCAGCGGAAGGAGTTAGGTACGCCGATTCTTTGCGTGTGGCAAAAGAACCCCCTCCTTCGTTTAGTAATACTCGGCCTCCACCTCGCCGACCAGTCACACCCCGTAAATGTTATGCTTGCGGGTCGCCTGACCATCTTCGCAATAAATGTCCATTGGTCAAAACTAGTAGGGCAAATTATGGAGCTGGTTCAGCACAAGGCTGTTTTAAATGTGGGGCTTTCTCACATATCGCCAAGAATTGCCCAAACTCGAATAGCACCCCCTCCTGCTCAACTTCTGGTGCAAATTCTACCTATGCCAATAATAAAAAGTGACTAGTGGCTTCGGCTGAGTCGACTAATCCATCTTCCCGAGACTCAGCCCCTGGTAAACAGGTTGTAAATTCAGGGAACGAGCAATTTTCAAATTTATCTTTTGAAGGTCCCAAAGAGTGTCTTAGGATTGCGGCGGATTCCCCCGCACCTGTTCCTTTTCTTAAGATTGAGTTAAATAACGAGCCTATAACAGCTCTCTTAGACTCAGGCAGTGTTTGTTCGATTATTTCGGCTGAATGGTATTCTAAATTGAAATCTGTTTGTAAACTACCTGACTATGTCTCATCTCCTGTTCAATATGTTTCGGCTAATTCATCCCCATTAGAAATTCTAGGTTCCTTATTGGTCAAAATTCGTATTTTTAAATTCACATGGAAAGTTAAATTGTTTGTGGCCAAGCACTTGTCTTGCCCCATTATATTGGGAGCGGACTTTATTTTTCACACTGGTCTTGTGCTCGATCTTCAGAGTAGGTCTTGCACTTTCAAATTTGCCTCTAATTGTAGCATCCCTTTATTAAAGTGTAATTCTGCATCATGTTCTTCTATTTCGCCTACCCAGGATGAGATGTTGTTGGATCTTAGACATCTACCTGAGGAGCAGGCTGATAGTATTCGTAAGCTGTGTCAGTCGTTTCCAGAGGTGTTCTCTGATACTCTTGGTGTTACTGACCTTATTGAATACAAAATTGAGGTCACTGATTCGATTCCTGTCCGTCTTCCACCGTATAGGCTATCTCCACCTAAAATGAAGGCTCTGAAAGAAATTATCGATCAGATGTTGAAGGATGGTATTATTAGGCCCTCTAAGTCGGCGTATTCTTCGCCTATTTTTCTAGTTCCGAAACCCCAAGGAGGCTTCAGGCCTGTAATTGATTACAGGGCTCTCAATCGGAAGGTGGTGTTACAATCTGTGCCCCTTCCCGACCTTCATTCTTGTTTTTCATGGTTTCGTAAGGCCAAGTTCTTTACTATCTTGGACTTGAATCAGGCCTATAATCAAATTCCCCTTGCCGAAGAGTCTAAACACCTTACAGCGTTTGCCACGGACTGGAATTTATATGAATACAACCGCGTGCCTTTCGGGCTCCCCACGGGAGCAGCTGTACTCACTAGGCTGCTAGATAGGGTCTTCTCCGACATCAAATTTGAGTACTTATATCACTACTTGGATGATGTCGTCGTATTTTCAGAGACTTTTGAAGAGCATCTAGATCATCTGCGAGAAGTTCTCGATCGCCTTCGTAAAGCTGGGTTAACTGTTAAGTTGTCCAAGGTTGCCTTTGCTAAGCCCTCTATGTCTTTCCTAGGGCATATTGTGTCACCTGATGGTGTAGCTGTCGATCATTCTAGAACACTGGCCATCCGTGATTTTAAAACTCCCAAGGACATCAAAGGCATCGCCAGGTTTATTGGTATGGTGAATTTCTTCAGGAAGTTTATTCCTAACTTCGCTAATAGAGCGGCGCCCTTAAACCATCTTCGTAGGAAAGGCATCAAATTCGAGTGGGGCCCTTCTCAACAAGCCGCTTTTGAAGACCTTAAATTAGCTCTTTGTAATGCCCCTGTACTTGCTATGCCTGATTTCTCGAAGAAATTCATCGTCCAAACCGACGCGTCGTCGTCAGCAGTAGCGGCAGTCCTTCTTCAGGAGACTGAACTAGGGAGGCGACCCATCGCCTATGCATCTAGGACCTTGTCGGCTCAAGAAGCCAAGTATTCCATATATGAGCTCGAAGGTTTGGCAGTCTTATTCGCCTTAGAGAAGTTCCGTCTCTATCTGGAACATGTTAAATTCGACCTGGAGACAGATAATCAAGCCTTAAGCTGGGTCTTAGGTAGGCCGCGTCGTACTGGTCGTATAGCCCGTTGGGCCATCCGTATTTCTGCCTTCCAGTTTGATGTTAGACATATCAGAGGTACCGAAAATATTGTCGCTGATGGACTCAGCCGTATGTTTTCAAACGACGTTGAGAACCATGAACCGGTCGACAGTTCATCACCTCCCGAGTCCACACCATCTGATGTTAATGCCATCCTAACAGATGCTCCCATGCTCTTTAGGGATATCGAGAAATACCAACGTGAAGATCCGACGCTGGCTCCGATAATGGAAACCCTTTCTTCTGGGGAACATGTTGTCCCTTATGTTCTGAGGAATGGTGTTTTATGTTGCCCATCGAGGCATGATAAGATGATGAAAGTTGTCGTTCCAGCTGTTCTTGTACCTATGATCTTCAAGTATTATCATGAGACCCCATTAGGAGGACATCTTGGTATCTTTAAAACTCGTGAAAAGATTCGTGAAATGTTCATCTGGAAAGGTATGGACGGTGAAATCCGTGAACTTGTAAAAGCTTGTAAATCTTGTTTGCTCAGTAAACCGACCATGTCCACCAAGGTAGGCCTCTTGTCCTCTCAGCAAGCGTCGCGCCCCATGGAACGCCTGTATATTGATTATGTAGGACCCTTCCCCCAGTCAAAGGGTAATGCCAACAAGTTCATCCTTGTGTGTGTAGATGGTTTTACCAGATTTTCTTGGTTATTTGCGACTAAGCTGGCTACCGCTCAGTCCACCATTACTTGCCTAAATTCTATTTTTGCTTCTTTTGGTCCGTGCCAATATATTGTATCTGATAATGCTAAGGCTTTTACATCTAATTTATTTCGTAAATTCTGTTTTGACTTATCCATCTCTCATGTAACTACTTCTGCTTATTACCCTCAACCATCTCTGGCTGAACGGGTTAATCGTAATCTCAGGTCCGCACTTATTGCCTATCATCATGAAGATCATTCCAGGTGGGACACGTCCCTGCATTGGTTAGCTTTTGCTTTGAATTCGGCGGTTCATGAATCACATAAATTTACTCCAGCTTCTTTGATGTTCAAATTTGTTCCCAACACGCCGCTCTCTAACCTCTGGTCTCTGAGTGACATTCTACCCGAGACAATAGATCCGGATAATATTAAAGATCTTTGGAAGAAGGCTAAAGCCAATCTTAAGGTATCTCATGAAAAGGTTAGGGAAAGGTGTGATCGTGGACGGAGACCCACCACTTTGAATGTAGGTGACCAGGTGATGGTCAAGAACTTTGTTCCCGCGGGCAAGCTTGCCCCCAGATTTCATGGGCCTTGTATCATTCTCGATTTTCTTACGCCAGTTACGTTGTTAGTAAGCAATCCAGCCACCGAGAGGATATTTAGGGTTCACCTCTCACAGGTGAAACCGGTGTAATTTCCGTGTTAACTTGCTTCATATCATTGTGAAAGGGGATATGAAGGTTATATTTTTTTTGAGTTTTCAATTTCTAGGCATTCGGCCCCTTCTATAATATTTTGTTTTATATGTAAGCATTTGTGTGAAACCTCCCCCGATTTGTTAAACTGCCATCCTGTCCTTGCCTCGGCCATTACCACGCTCCCGTCTCCTGCTCCAATACACACTGTGGCTGGATTATATTAAATGCCATGGACACCTGCACGCCGCTGACCCCTCAGCCTCTTCACCAAGCCTGTGCCCTCAAAAAGATGATGGTCCAACACAATTCTGCCGCCTAGCTTTAATGTTTCAGTGCCCCCGCAGCCGCGCGGCGCCGTGCAGCAACTGGGGCAGAGGACGGGCCCCCTCTTCTCCAGCGAGGACGTCAGGTGCACGGCGAGCCGGAGCTCTCCTCCCGGCCAAGGCTGATGCGCGGCGCACGACCTGCTACTTGCCCGCAGCCTGTATATGTTCACCGCGGGCGCGGCGTGTTTCAACACCTCTGCTCCCCTCATAGTGCGGGCGAGCGGTATCTCAGGGTACTTGAGGGGTCCGAGCGGCCTCCTTTTGGACGCAAGCTGCAACGGCCGGTCTGGCCATTCAACTTAATCAACATCAACTACATGGACAGTTACGATAAGCAACGACTACACTTGGGAATTCAACAGCAATATTTGGCGGCAATTGCAAAATTATTTCTTCACCTCTAAGTATTAAAAGTTTATCTTCAGAAATTCAACTTCTACAAATATAAAGACTTTACTTCACCTGCAACAACAAAATTTTGAAACTGAATCAAACCAAATTAAGAAAATCTTATAAATGCTTCTGCAATCAATCTTCATATCCACAGCATAACTTGGACCTTGTTTCAAACAGATTTCATGTGTCACCCCTGGAGGTACTTTTGGGGGGGGGGAGGTCTGTACCGGGCGGTACACCTCCACGCCGCTAATTTAAAATTTGCGCCTGTTGAAACTCCTCTGCTGGAGGAAGTCTGAACTTTATCTACGCTATTAATTCTCTACTTTCTCAGAAGATGTCACCACGTGGAAAATTTTGAGTTTTCGAACTGTGTCATTTTTGATGTGTTTTTGTTTCACTTGAAGTAAGATGTATGAACTTTCTCTTCTAGAGGACACTACTGAAGATCAACAATAGTGCACCCTAGTGCGAAGTCAAAGAACTATTTTGTTGGAGAAATTTTTATTTCAAATGTTTGTCTTTGCTAAATTTTTTTTAGTTATTGTTTAAGTTGGCTGTATACCCCTCTCTTTCCCCTTGTTTTGCATTTAACCAATCCCGAATTTCTGTTATTAATTTCTGACCAATCATAGGTATCTTCCCCCAACTTGAATATGTTGCTGTATCCTACCCAATAAAAAGTTTGTGGGAGGGTGTTCTTATTCCCCTAACGCCTAGAACCTTCCGCGAGAGGATATAAACTGCTGATTTTAGGGTCTCCGGGCCACTTCAGTTCCATCTTTCAGTGTATTAAGTACATAGCAGGAGGCGGGAAGCGCCTTTTTCCTCGGCAGCGGTCAACAACAAGGTAATGGCCGATTAATAACTTCTTTCTTTGCTAGCTCAGCAGTTTAACTCTCGGGGCGGGTTCTAAGCGTTCCACCATGTAACCTTTTCCTAAATGTAACTACTCCTTTCATATATTCTCTTTTAAAGCTACATACTGGGATAGAGAGTGCTAACCCTCTCGAGCTCCCACTCATATTGTTTGAGGTGAACTTATTTTTCTCAACCTATTCTTCGTTAATGTAAAACAAATTGTTCTCTTCTTAAGTCACTTCTTTAGTATGGGATTAGCCCTTGTATTAACGGCCTAGTGCCAAGTAGGTCTTAATCAAAGTGTATTAGGAGTGCAAGTTCGCCTCCTCTCAAATTGTTATTTTAGAGGTCATTTAATTAACCTCCTTTGCATTTAATAGACCTCAGTAGATTGGGTATTTTACCCCTGTGTTTATGTCCGTTGAGGACAACTTGAAGGTGGAGTTTGGTGTGGCCTGGGAGAGGCTTAAATTTGAGAGCGAGTGGCTCTTTTGAAAATTGAGTGTTGTATGCCTCGTGGAAGCTTTTCAGTGTAATTTGGAGCTAGGGCTCCTAGGCATGAATTGGGGTTTTCTGCCCCTCTGTTGAAACTTGTGTTTGGAGGTAAAACTGCGCTGATTGCCCAAGCATTGTGTTTTTAGGGCTCGAAGCCCAAATCCTGTAAATATTGTAACTACCCTTTGACTTGCTACTTTGTACCTGCCATGCTTGTTATTTCCTTGTTTTTGAAAAGAAAATATAACCTGGTTAAATTTTAATTAATTTTACTTTAGTAGCTTGAGACCCGTTCACCACCCCGCACCTTCTTTCACGCATAACTACCACAAAAACACGGTAACATAAGAAAGATCTTCATTGGGGTAATGACATAAATGGGATTGTAAATAAAGGGTACAGATCTCTGCACATGGTTTTGAGGGTGTTTAGGGGTTGTAGTAAGGATGTAAAGGAGAGGTCATGTAAGTCTCCGGTAAGACCCCAAATAGAGTATGATTCCAGTGTATGGGACCCTCACCAGGATTACTAGATTCAAGAACTGGAAAAATCCAAAGAAAAGCAGCTCGATTTGTTCTGGATATTTTCCGACAAAAGAGTAGCGTAGTGTTGCATAGTTTGGGCTGGGAAGAACTGAAAGAAAGAAGACGAGCTGCTCGACTAAGTGGTATGTTCCGAGCTGTCAGCGGAGAGATAGAGTGTAATGATATTAGTAGACTCATAAGTTTGTGTGACGTCTTTAAAAGTAGGAAGGATCATAATATGAAGATAAAGTTTGAATTCGAGAGGACAAATTGGGGGCAAATATTCATTCATAGGGAGGGGAGTTAGGGGATAGAATAACTCACCAAGGGACATGTTCAATAAATTTCCAATTTCTCTGAAATCATTTAAGAAAAGGCTAGGAAAGCAACAGATAGGGAATCTGCCACCTGGGTGACTGCTCTAAATGTTGATCAGGTTTGATTGATTGATTGATTGATTGATTGATTGATTGATTGATTGATTGATTGATTGATTGATTGATTGATTGATTGATTGATTGATTGATTGATTGATTGATTGATTGATTGATTGATTTATCTTCTTCCTCTTCTCCTTGAAAGGTGATGTTAGGCTCCCTTTGAGACGGCAGACGATTGGGAATCGGAAGCTAGTGCTGGGAGAGGAGGCAGTCCTCCGAGTAATGATGTGCTCGAATGACGCCTGGTAGAGTTGGGTCGATTCGTGAACGAATCGCATTTGAACGACTCCAAATAAAGAATCGTGTGAATAGATTCTCGGTATGGATGATGAGTCGTTCAAATGAATAGTGCAATTTGGAGTCGCAAGAGTACGAATGAATCGCCGTTCAAATGATTTGTTGTGAATCGGCGGATTTAGAGTCGTCCGTGGTTGTAGCCAACTTGGCAGCGACAATTACCGATCCGTCCCGAAGTCTGCGAGCGAGAGATGAGGGTAATGGTGATGACAGAACTCGCCTTCATGCTGTTTTAAGAAAGGTATTTCCGGCCTACAGTACAGATCACCTACAGTATCTATGACAGAGTTGAAACAAAATTTTACATTTTCGACTTTCGTGGCCGGGAGTAATGCTGTCAATCAAAGTTGAATTCCGGATTGTTGGACAGTGACTATTTCATAGTCGACTATTCGTCATCGTTCCAGATGACTTCATCACCAGCAGGGGCGAATGCTGGTCATGAAAGTCAGGTTTGCTCTTCCATTCGTAAAAGTTGGTGGGGTGGGACATGCATAGTTCTGAATGAATAAAATTTATAAACCCAATAATCGCTAAATCAAATGAACGCTTTAATCATCGGTTACATGAACATGCATTCAAATTGGTTACGTCACACCTTCAAGAATGGCCAAAAGAATAACAATCAGACACATTTTATAATTCTTAACAAATCATGACAAGCCAGTGATTCTATAATTTAAACAAGTAAACGTCAAACTAGGTACACAGAAAAATTGCAACTACTTGTTAGATCTTTCTACTTGAAAACAAACTGCTCTGCGGCTTCTCTTTACAAAACCATCAATAACTTCATCATAGAAAGAGGACTGTAATCTAACTTTTGCAAGCAATCCTTTTTCAATCGACAACATAGCTAATGATGATAGCCTCTCCTGACCTTGAATCGATCTGCAATATGTATTAATGCGTCTCAGTGTTGAAAAAGTACGTTCTGCAGAGGATGTAGTAGCAGGAATTGTTGCTACAAGTTTGATGAGCTTGAAAATTTCTGGCATACCCATGTATATGCATAATCTGCATTACGTCTGAAACACTCTTCTCTTTAAAATCAGAAGATGAATACATCACACTTAATTCGGTTTTTAAACGAACAAAGTCGAAAAATAACCCATAGGTGTTTTCTAGGGCAGTAGCATCACTGTCTGGAAACCTATTTCTGTGCTTCTCAAACAAATCACAATCCAACAGCGAGAAGAACACAAATTTCTTTATGCATTTAAAACGCTCTCCCTTTTGGACAAGTACATTGTCAATTATTTCATTGAATAGACGTTTGTATTTTGATTTTTCTGGTTCATCACTAATTCTTCGATTTCTAGAGCACGGCTGTCCTACATAAACATCAATGTCAGTATCAACATGTCCATACAAACTATTAAAATCTTCATCTCTCATAGACTGGCTATTTAAAATGAGCTCCTCAACCTTCTTCCAATATCCATACTTTTGTTTGTAAAATATTGAACACGGTATCGGAGAATGAAAAATCTTGGAGAACACTACCAGCAGAAATCTAGTGTTGAACTTAAGTAAGAAGAACAAAAATCCCTGTGTTTTCAATGTAGTGTCTTCAGCGCAGTAGTTTGAAGTAACCTGTACATGTTGAAATAATTTCACCAGCGTATCATAATATTCCTTCACAGTATTAATAAGACCTGAAGCAAAATTCCATCTCGTTGGTGCTACTGTTGGCAACTTCTTCTGAACAAAATCTCGAAGAGCAGCTGTTCTCTTTGTAGACTTTGAAAAATAAACAGCAACTCCTGACATTGTTTGGAAGAAAATTGTACATTATTTGATTTTTGAAGCAGACTGCTGTAGTGTTAAATTCAATAGGTGGCTATAACAATACACAAATGTCGCATATGGATACTGGTCTAGAAGTAGTGTATTAAGCCCAATCACATGACCGGCTAAGACAGCAGCACCATCATATGTTTGAGCCACAGTCTTTTCCTCACAACTGAATTCTTTTAAAACAGCACGAACATGATTTAAGATGGCTCCAGCAGTGCGATCTTTACTAACGTCAGCAAAATCAAGAAACCTCTCTTGAGTTTCACCACTTTCATCTACAAAATGGAGTAAAGTAGAGAGTTGTGACTTATTAATAATATCGGACGTTTCGTCCAACATTATTGCCACAAAAGTTGCTTGTTTAAGCTCCTCCTTTATTCTTCTCAAATTACTGAATTTATTTCTGCTATTAAATCATTTTGGATTGCAGTCGACGTCGCTCTAGAAATGGTGGACTCTTTCAGATGAGCTGCCAGAAGAGGATCATATTCACTTAATGTCTGTAGAAGTTCGACTTAATTCCCCCTGTTTACGGAAGTTGCAGACTCATCATATCCGCGAAATGGTAATTCCTATTTTGCTAAAAAAGAACACACTGTATCGATCAGTCGTTTAAGTATGTCACGATTTTTCTTTACCTTTCCATTATGAAGTTGGTCACTGATGCGTTTCTGTTGATCCAGCTGGTGGTCCTTGTACGCCAAAAGCTATTCAACTACAAGAAACACTTCATATGGTTTGCAGATTTCTCATTTCTTGTAATGGACAGTATCAAGGTGTTCAAATTGTCAAAGCCACTTTTACACCGTACACCGTTATCAGCAGAAAATAGTAAACACGGCCAGCAAAACTGTCTATTCAGTTTCTTGGACCCTGTCAACCAGTGCGTATTATTATATTGAGATACAGAGAACGATCGTACATATTCTCCATTTTTCTCTCTGTGCTGTGTCTTTAAATCTGGCAGCGCCGAACAGGGCCTGCCATTCTTAATAATGTCTGTTTCTCTTGGATAGTCCTCCGAGAAAA
The DNA here is from genome assembly GCF_040414725.1 of Anabrus simplex. Lineage (NCBI taxonomy): Eukaryota > Metazoa > Arthropoda > Insecta > Orthoptera > Tettigoniidae > Anabrus > Anabrus simplex. The sequence goes on along the minus strand of NC_090274.1, from coordinate 87,639,944 downwards.
TGGATTTGATAACAAGCTGTCAATAATGCACGGTTCGGAACCCATTGCAGCACGTCAAAACATTCAGAATAGATGTTCAGGAACTTACAGTACACTACTCACTGACACAACACACTAGATCTGTAGCTCTCAGACCGGAGCTTTCAACTACACATTACAAACGTGACAGCTTGCAACCGGCCTTGGAGAGAAGAAACCTGGGCGCTCATACATTTCTCGCTGTGAAGCTCGTAAGACACAAGCAAGCCTCGCTGGACTCGCCTGGTAAACAGATATGGTGGGCGTAATAATAAAACTCGTAGAAGTCAGGATATTTATGAAGCACTGGTGAGTGTGCTGGTGACGGGAGAGAATTACATCCTGGGGTTTGGTCGATCTGTACAGTATGATTGTCGACCGTCTCGTCATTAAACCGAATGATACGGGCAATATTGAAACAGAGGGGAGGAAGGAGGGGGAGAAAGAGAGAGAGAGAGAGAGAGGTGGAATCCGACTTGAAATAAGTTCTCCTTTATCAGATTATAATTAGGTAACTTTTTTAATTTGCTTGAATATTGGCTTTTCAAAACGAGTTTTCCTTTTGTTTTAGGTCGCACCGACGCAGATACGTCTTATAGCAACGTTGAGATAAGAAAGATCTAGGAGTAGGAAGGAAGAGGCCGTGGCCTTAATTAATGTTCAGCCCCAGCATTTGCCTGGAGTGAAAATGGTAAACCACGGAAGAACATCTTCAGGGGTTCGAATCCACTAGCTCCTGGATGCAAGCTCACAGCTGCCTTATATGTGCTGCTATGAATGATCTAATACGTATGTACCTTTTGGACATAATCTCAAATCAACACACCTTCCGTAATTTATTCATTTTCTGAGATATCAAATATTCAGATGTGATAAGTCATTCACTTGTTGATCCCTCGCGGACAGTGAATATAATTTGGTTCGTAATCCATATCAGCATAGCATTTCATCTGCACGTTGACATCAGTGGCATCCGGCAACAGTTTGTCTGCAGTCAGGCGAGGTAATGACAGTTCGACCGGTAGACAACCACATATCAACACGTGACCTTTACCGTGCGCTCAAAAGTATCCCTGTCATTCTCCGATCAACGTGGATACTGCGGGCGGATACATGATGTTGTATGTTTACATCATTCTCGATTCACTCGATCACGGCATAAATACTGGAATATTCTTTGATGATGCAACATTATGGCACGTGCCAATGATTTCCATCCCCTCCCTCAGTTTTAGGCCTGTTTACCCTCCGTGAGCTCACGAAATTTCAAAATACGTTACTTACTCATTTATAATTATTTTGTATATCCTACTCATTTATCATTTTTGGTAAAATGCAGTATTACAAATTACGTTGCTTGACAAAATCCAATAAATTAATTTCAGTTAGAGATTCAGTATACTTTAATGTTGCTAGTGACTGGTTAATAAACTTTTCATGCATCTATGGGTTTTTGGAATCGTTCTCCGTCCGGCTCGAACGAGTCGCGAAAAAACCGGAAAGGAATCGTGAACAAATCGTAAGAATCGATACGTAATGTATGAATGAATCGTTAGAATCGATTCCTGAAAAAGAATCGTATTGACCAACTCTAACGCTTCGAATCGCGAGAATCGGTTCCTACGACTCCGAGGTCGCACTCAAATGTCACATGCGAGTAATCGCTTCCCGATGACGTCACCAGAGTGTGCTGGGCGTACACACTAGAGTGAGTCTTCCGTATATAAGTGGGGCAAATTCGAACGTGCAATATTTACTATTTCCTTTGTATGTAGTGAAATGTCTTAAAAAGCTGCGTTTACACAAGCGAAACTCCCTCGTGAAAGTCACTCGGGTGAAATTTACTCGCTTCGAAGGAAATTTCGCACTACCCAAAACAGAGCGCAATTCACAGCGAAAAATAGCGCGAGTGGGGCGAGCCGCCTTCGACAAGCCTGAACGCTTCTGTTCTTATTTTTCAGCCAACATGGAAACTTGTTTTGTCCCTCCAGCCGCTGCAGCCGCGTTTTCCATCATATCAATGTCATTTTTGATCAAGAATTATTCCTTGGAAGAAGCCTATATGGAAACAGCCTTATGAGAGAAATGGTACTGGAACCCATTGATGATACAATTAAGAACTTCGTCCGCATGAGTACCCAAGATTTTGAACAATTCATTTCACTGATCAGTCAAAAAGTTGAAAAACAAGACACAACATTCAGAGAAGCAGTAACAGTGAGAGAAAAGTTGGCTGTCACACTGCGTTTCTTAGCAACTGGTGATTCGTACACAAGAGTGCAGTATTCATTAAAATATCGAAGTGCACAATATCAAAAATCGTCCCAGAAGTTTGTGATGTGTTGATTGAAACACTTCAGGATTATGTGAAGGTAAGGATAATGACTAATCGCATTTAAAACAGTAAATCGACTCGGTATTATATATGTATTTTTAAAAAGTCAAATGAACAAATAGGAATGCTTACAATTAAAATCACAACATTAATTCAATTTAGAAATACATTTCGTATCCAAACCATACCCATTTAAAAAAATAGCGTTTGATATATTTGTTAATTGTTGTGGATCGATACAAAAAAATGGGTGAAAATGTAAAAAATAGAAGAAAAATAAATCACAAACCAAGTAAAATTAGTCACAAGCGCAATAGCCCATCTAAATATGACGAATCCAAATGTTCAGGGCTTGTGCCTTCTGAATGTGGTGTTGTCTGCCCACTAGTGGAAGTTCTACACAATGAGCCAAGAGTGCTTCAAAATAGGTTCCGGTAGGTTCAAAAAGTAATGAAATGGCGCAATTTTGCATTTAAACCAATAGTAACAGCTTACCTGATCCAGTGAGTCTGCTCTTATTTTCTTTCGATTTTTCACTTCGATATGATCCCAGTAGCGCTTTCATCTTCGCTTTCAGTGTAGAGATAGGAAAGTTTAGTTGAGAACTAATTTCCTTCCGCGCATCTTCTCTTTTATTGCGATTGAAATAGATTTTGTTTTTCGGATTCCATATAAAATCTCTATTTTTGTAGAGCTGCGAGCACTGTTCTTGATTCATCCCTCACGCAACTACGGGGACCACGTTTACACTGAGAGAAATTCGATGAGCGAATCCCTATGATGCGCGGACAAAAACTGACTGACCTCCGGCTCGCAGCGAGGGCACTCACTCCGCAATTACTCAGGGGTGAGGGAGCGTCTACACTAGGCGAAATAATTTCGCGAGGAAATTGCGCTTAGTGTAAACGCAGCTTTATAGTTGTCATGAACGAATTATGCCACATAATAATGAAATAACAATTTATCCCGGTTGTCTGAAAATCACATTTCATATTTCGACACTGGTTGTAGCAATGGACATTGTTATTTATGCTTCTCATGTGGTTTTCAAATATCGCTCGTGTAAACGTATAAAGTCTGTGGAATTAAGTCGCATTTTTTGTAAGTAGACAACTTGCTTCATAGCATACCTGTCTTCCGTTACATTTAATCTGCACTGAACATTTTGTGCTACTGTCCGACTGGTCAGCTTTGAGACATTCGGTTCCGAGGGTACTGGGTTGCATTCCCGGCCGGGTGGGTTATTTTAATCACCCCTGAATAGTCTTTAGGCCCACGGACTGGGTGTTTGTGTTTGTCATAACATTTTCCTCTTCATATTCACACAACACACTGCACTACCAACCACCACAGGAACACGCTATGGTGATTACATCCCTCCACATAGGGTTGGAGTCAGGAAGGACATCCGATTGTAAAACAGGGACAAATCAACATGTTCGAAACAGTTCGCACCCGCGATGCCACAGGTGTTAGAAAATTGGTAGAAAAAGAAGGAGAACATTTCACACTACTGCTAAATATTATTATGCGAAACTGTCAGAATTTCTATTTTTTTCATCACTGCTTAACATTAGTTAAGGTTAAGTTTTAATATTCCACCTTTAAATACCATAAGTTTATTGTTTATTTATTTAAACAACATTATTAAATAATACAGGACATGTTTCGTCTAACTTGTAGACATCATCAGCCGTAAGATATTCAGCCTTTGCCGACGCACCTGATTGCTGCATATCAACGGCACACTCAAGAAGAATTTAAGTTTTTTTTCCATCAACAGGATTTGAATGTTTGTACTTGGAACAATCTGGAACATCCTCGCTATTTTGATTGACGTGTTCGACAACCGATTTATTTTATTGTGTTTGTTCTGTCCTTGTCCTTTTTTAAAGCTTTTTCTTGAATATCTTACGGCTGATGATGTCTACAAGTTAGACGAAACATGTCCCGTATTATTTAATAATGTTGTTTAAATAAATAAACAATAAACTTACGGTATTGTAAAGGTGGAATATTAAAACTTAACCTTAAAGTATACATACGACAATACGGACTTTACGATGAAATTTATTTTATGTAATGCTTAACATTAGTTAAGGTTGTCTCTTTAGTACAATTATATTTTTTGAAATAGTACTTTTATAGTATGTCATAATCCCCGTACAAGTTTTGATTTGATTAGTTTCAAACAAAGAACCATTTTTTATGATCAAATTACAGTCGCATTAGAGTATATAACTCCAGGACACTACTGTAGAGTGAAAGCAGGCATGGCTTGTAAAGTGACCTGACTTTAAACCAAAACGAACTCACATTACAGAACACATTCGTGCTGCACGCGTTTACGTATCTGCATCATAGATGGTGCTACTAGTTCCTCTGAATCGATTCCGGAATCGGGTACCCGATTCCCCAGGCATATGGAATCGACTCTTCATGACTCCGGTCGCAACCTATCACTACCTCCGAGTGATTGAATCGGTTGTAGCAAGTGAAGCGCTCCACAGGTATTCTCAGGTACTACTGCGGAGGAAACGGAGCGAACGTGCTCTGCTCATTCAGACAAAACACTCATTCCTGTCAGTTGCTGCGTGTGACGGGTGAACTTTCTGGCACTGTGTAGTTAATGCCACGAAAATCATCAGTTATTTGGAACTTTTTGATGCAGAGGGCGATCAGAAGAAATCTGCCAAGTGAGAATTACGTGCTCTAGTTCTTCAACGGGAGGCGGCACATCTAATTTATTTTATCATTTAAAGAGGTGTCATAAGCAAGCACCACCTAGAGAACAAGGCCTGGCAATACGATTCGTGACGTCACGCGCGTGGGCCCAGCGCGAGTGGATAGTAGATGAAGCTAATTCCTTACGAGTGCGAATAGATTACAATGTTGGAAGAGGAAATTCATAATTGAATTTGCAATTACTCAAACAAGAATGTTTACTATTGAAGGAACTTACAGTGATTAACCCTGATTTCAGAGTTTACACATTCCCTTTCAATGGAATTCATAGTAGTTCATCAACTCAGTAATTAATAATAGTAATGTACTCTAAAAGTGAGAACGCCTCCGCCCCTCAGCTGACCTTAACACAACAATGAAGATGTGAGATAGGCTCTTCCTTGATTAAAATGAGTTAAACACAATGTTCCTTTTCAATGCAGTTCCAATCTTGTTTTACAGATATTGAACTTTAATTTTTCTTTAAATTCCTGGAAGTCCTTGACAGAAACAGTACTGACATGATCTTGATGGGCCTCTAAACTTTGAGCAAGAGCCTTGACTAAGCTTTCATTGTCTACTCGACAACGCCTATCATCTGGAGCTTCTCAGTGGGCAGATGTGGTATCAGACAAGTACTCTGGGCAGTTCGGAAAATGAGAAGGAACTGCTCCTAAAACGTTTGGACCAAATTAGAATGCACTCACTTATATATAAATGCACTCATCTATTAATTCATTGTAGCGCTTACTTCACAGGACTATGTCATGTCTTAGATATATCTGATTGATTTTAATATAAAATGAATAGCACACAAGGAAACAGAGAAAATCATTGAGTGAATGCAATTTACAATAATTATATAGAACCTAACATATCTGCCATGAACACAACAATGTTGCTGTTTAGCCTGAATTTAAAATATTAACCCACTCTTAGAGGTATATTCCCTCATGTGATATAATAATTAGAACTGGCTCACTTGCAGTTAAGGCTCCAGCAGAGTAAGAATACTTGAAAGCCAATACCTCACATGCCTGCATAATGTACAACTTTTGCCAGAATATCACTGTACCCACAACAGTAGTCTTATAAAATAATGTCAATACTCAGCATATCCCAAACTAAATGTCATAACTGGTAAATTCAATTCAGCAAATGCTTAAAACAGTAAAGTGCAAATCACCCCGAAAAAATCGACTGTTTCATTTTTAAATAGCAAATATATTAGAGTCCTATCCATAAACCCTTCACAAGCCTTGGATTAGATAAAAGTGCAGTCAATAATTTCCCATTTCTCTCATCACACATGCTGGTCGTCCATTCAACCTCACGAGTTTTAAAATGAAGCTCGCACATCTACAACACAGGGCTCCACTTGAAGGACCATTCCACAACTTATGTCATTGAATCATTGATGGCTGGTAGCTTGGGTAGCAGTAAGCCGAATAGAAGATGACTGGCGCAGTAAGATGGCAGCGAGCGCTCTGTGCAGTAGACCACGAGGAGCGCGCTTGCTTTGTTTGTGCTTAGTTCCTTCGAGCATACAGACAGACAGAGATGTCGCTCACTATGTTTCTACCGGCCAAGCGTGGCACCAACATCAAGCTCTGAGCGCAAAACAAGGCGCTCTTCCATAAGTAGAGCATTACGGAGTGTTTTTTAATCCCGATTTAAGCGTGCTCCTCGTGATTCATTGATTTAAACCATTCAAGATGGTGACAAATGCTATTACCACGGAATATTTCCTTTCCTTTTTGTGTGAAAAGTGTTAAGTATCATTATATATGTGTAATATTTGGATGTGTTTACAAATCAGTGATTAGGCCTTACGTGGTAAACACTGTAATTACCACTTTTCTCTACACTAAAACGACGCACTATGAACTCTATGCTATAAACCATACATTCACAAAGGAATTAAGATGAAACACATCAATGAAAAATCACTAGTTTAGATACTTCACTCGCTGAATTGATAGCACATGTTACTTCTGCATGTTAGAAACAAGGGAGCCATGCTTGTACTGCTACAGTCCGCCTCTGTTGTGTAGTGGTTACTGTGATTAGCTGCCACCCCAGGAGGCTCTAGTTCGATTCCCAGCTCTGCCACGAAATTAGAAAAGTGGTACGAGGGCTGGACCGGGGTCCACTCAGCCTCGGGAGGTCAACTGAGTAGAGGTGGGTTCGATTCCCACCTCAGCCATCCTCGAAGTGGTTTTCCGTGGTTTCCCACTTCTCCTCCGGGGAGGTACCTAACTTAAGGCGACGGCTGCTTTCTTCCCTCTTCCTTGTCCCCCCTTCCAATCATCCCATCACCCTCCACCATCCCCCAAACTCATTTTATTGCTATCCCGGAGATTTACTGACCTCAAAATGACGTGTCAGTGTTCCCAATGTCCCCATGCTTTGAGTGAACATGTCCCTATAGTTTTAATTATTCCAATGCACCATTAATTGCGATTTGAAATTGATGATGTTATTATTGCTTCCCCATAGGGAGAGCTCTAGGATGGGTACACCAACATGGCGGACGGCGCACTCAACTTGGCGTACTTTCTCCTGCAGCGGAGAGCTGCCATCAGCGATCCATGTATAGAGATCAGTGCATTGAATGTATGAAATCAGATATAACACACTAATAAATAAGACTTACCTTTGCATTTTTGGAAGGAACGAAATCATCTCGGCGAATGGCTCTTAACCACTTAGCACTCTCCGAGTCGTCAGTTGAAAACGAGAAAACAACTCACTTTAGGGCCAGTGCGATAATTCAAAATCAAATCAAAATCTCTTTATTTGCAAATGAGGTGCCTACCTCGGTGGCAAATGGTACACTAAAATACATTACTGTCAAGCACTAAATATTAAATTAACAAGAGAACAAAATTTTCCTATAATACAATATTATACAATTTACGCTAACAATTTTTTCTATTAAACACAGCTCATCCTTAGTAAATTTATATTGTTTACAAATTCCTATTTATAATATCTCCTGTACTACTTACAAATATAATCAACTGATATACTTTATGTGGAATTACTTCAAATGATACTGTACAACTGGTATAAGATTAAAATTTACATTGGATTTATTTACTTTTTTCTTTTTCCCTTTACCCATTCTGGAACCTAAGTAGCATAACGACCTGCTGCGTCTTAACCAGAGCCCCTTTTGCCACCACTTTTCAGAGATCCTGAAGGGCCTTCACAGCTACCGTAGCGGTCCCAGGGCCCTCGAAGTCCCCACTGTACTTCACCCCTACAGGCAGTCCCCTACTTTGGCTGTCCAAACTCCTTAGACTAGGGGATGGAATTAATTTATTCACACACATTTTTTATTTACATTAACCTGCACTGGTCGAATGCCCTCTAACATTTCATTTATTTTCTCTGTTGCTGTTTATTCTCTTCTTGAATATCTGTACAGATTTTGGAAAAGGTTCAAACACTACCCCTGGTAAACTGTTCCACTCCTTTACACCCTTCCCAATGAATGAAAATTTACCCCAAATCGCTTCTACTAAAATTTCTTCTAATTTTACATATGTGGTCAGTCCTGCCGATATAATTATTTTCCAACTGAAGCCTCTCACGGATATCTCCCCATGCTGCTTCTCCTGTATAGGCTCAATATAACCCTATAAGTCTAGTTTTCTCCCTTCTCTTACTTAAAGTTTCCCACCCTAGTTGCTTTAACATTTCTGATACACTACTCTTTCTCCTGAAATCCCCTGTTACAAACCTTGCTGCTTTCCTCTGCACACTGTCTATTTCTTTTATTAGGTATTCTTGTTGAGGATTCCAAACACTGTTTGCATATTCCAATAATGGACGAACCATACTTAGGTAACCTTTCTCTTTTAATTCTTTGTTGCATCCTTTAAGTAGCCTCATTATGACATGCAATGATCTGTATGCTTTCCCAACAATGTCATCCACATGACCCTTCCAGTGCAAATTACTTTCAAATTTTACACCTAAGTATTTTGCACTTGCCATCTTTTGGGATAACTACCCCATCCAAAGTATATTCTAATTCAGTTTTAAAACTCCTGTTTGTAAATGTTGTAACAGTTGATTCGCCTCCATTAACCTTCATATTATTCTCTTCAACCCATTGTTGGATACTCTCAAGGTCCCTTTATAATTCTGAACAATCTTCAATGGTATTTATTTCCCTATAAACAATTATGTCATCTGCATACAACCATATTTTTGATGTTATATTATTTCCTAAATCATTTGCGTATATTAATAAAAGTAACGGACCGATTATACTACCCTGTGCAATTCCCTTCCAAACTTTCTCTTCCTGCGATACGTTATTTCCTACTTTGACTTTCTGAACCCTTGAATTTAGAAATGTTTTCACCCAACGTGTAACCCTTACATCCAGTCCTATTCCCTCCAATTTCTTTAATAATATTCCATGTTCCACTCTATCAAAGGCTTTGGAAAGATCTATGGCTATGCAATCTAACTGGCCTCCTGAATCCAATTGATCTGATATGTCCTGCTGAAATCCCACCAGTTGTGCCTCACAAGAAAATTTCTTTCTAAATCCATACTGGCTCCTCATGAACCAATTTTTATCATCACATATCCCTCTGATGTACTTTGATATTAAACTCTCCAGTATTTTACAAACTATACTGGTCAGGCTGATTGGTCTGTAGTTTTCTGGTTTCCTTTTATCACCCTTTCCTTTATAAATTGGTATTATTATACATTCCTTCCATTCCTTTGGTATTACACTATTATTTATGACATAGTCAAAGAGAAATTTTAAATAAGGCACTATGTACCAACCCATTGTCTTTAACACCTCCCCAGTAATTTGATCACTTCCTGCTGCTTTTCCTTGCTGACGCAGTTGGATTTCTCTGAAAATATCTTCATTTCGAATGAGAAGCTTCTTGTTTCCCTCTTTGTCTCTCCTTCTGTATCTTCTGTTTCAGTTTCCAACTCCTGACAATCATCTACTGAATATCTGAATTCCTTACTAAAGAGGTTTTCTTTCTCAGTACCTATCTGTTAAATAGTGTTCACCCCCTTCTCCCACCATTCTAGGAATTTGGATTCCTTTTCCTTTTTGATTCCTGATATATGAATACAGCTTTTTCCATTTCCCTTTGTGGTCATTACGCTGTTGAAGAATGCCATTCATATAATTTTCTTTTGCTTCCTTTTTCACTCTATTCAGTTCCCTCATTAGCTGTTTTCTAGTTTCTCTACTCTCCCTACCTTCTTTGATTTTCCTGTTTACTATTCTACATTTTCTTTTTAATTTTCTTATTTCCCTTGTATAATAAACAGGGTCTGAGGTCATTTTACCCTTCTTAACAGGTACAAATCTCTTCTCTCCTTCCCTAATGATTCCTTTGAATTCAGCCCAAAGTGTATCCACATTACTCCCTTCACTTATCCAACAACTGAATTGTGATTTAAGGTAAGTCCCAAATTCATCAACTTTAGTTTTTCTGTACAATTTCTTGTCTTGCCCTTACAATCTGGAACACTGGACTTCTGAGGCACCGTTATTCATAATTTGAAAAACAGTGATCGCAATTCACAGCAACACACCATTAAAAGTAACAACAGTTCTAACTCCACGTGGCGGCCATGCCGGCACTTTAAAAACAATTTATTAATATTAACAATTTATAAGTACTAAAACCTTTAACTGAACTTACACTAATAGGAATATTAAGCGAGTGTTAACACACAAGACTCGATTAAGATTAATACAATGGATAAAAAACACTCATAACAGGGAAGCGCGTCCTAACAGCGGCACCAAGCTAACTGAGATACTGGCATGGGCCCACACGCACATACGTCATCAGTTACTTTCAATCGTGTTGCCAGGCCTTGTTCTCTAGGAGGTGCTCTATAAGCAGTGTTTGGAACCAAAGTAGTGAGGTGTACGCCCCAGGGAGTAAAGAGCATAAGCGCTTGAACCCGAGTTTGGCTCTGTTTGTTATATGCAACCGCTCGTCACTCTCCGGGATGAAGGCTTCAGGAAGTTTGTTATCGATTTAAATCCGAGGTATGAACTATCACGTCGCCGAACTCTGCCTGAGATAGATGGAAAATGAACTCATATTACAATTACTTGCCAGCGAATTCTGTGATCGAAACCTAGGTTATATTAATTTTTTCCTAGGGAATTCTATGCGAAATACATGACGAAGTACGCAATAAGATGAACGTCCAATGGCAGCAACAAAACAGGTCGCTTTAACAACTGACTGTTTGACATCCAATAGACAAGACCGTACATAACTGTGACTGCCCATTTTATATGAAAGGCGATGTCCGCATGTCTGGCAACGGAAATTGTGGAAGGAAGTTATACCCCGGAGCATATCGCTAGCCGCTTGTCAAAAATCATCAATTCTTGGCAGATGTCTGGTAAAGTGCCAGCAATTACTACAGATAACGCTGCAAATGTGGTAGCTGCGGTACGAAAGTTAAATATCCGCCATGTTCCCTGTGTAGCGCACACAATTAATTTGGCCATAAGTGATGTGGTAAAGAGCACGTTCCTTTTTCGTACGCTTCTGGATACTTGCACAGATATTGCCACGCATTTCAAGTAAGTATGTCACAACAAATATAAAAGTAAGGTTAAGGTTGTAAGTTTTGACATGTTTAACTCAAAGTATTGCCGAACTGTGGCTTATAAAAATTCATTAGCTCCGGGCCTGCTGCTAGTGTTTGTTTCCTAATTTGTCTTCTAGGCAAAGTACTCTTGCAAACAATAAATTACTACTTCAACAGTTAGAGTCCAGTAAGCAGCCACTCCGGCTTATTCAGTACTGTTCGACCGATGGAACAACCAGCTTGCCATGATGCGCCGTCTCCGCGAGATAAAGGACCAACTCATAGTGGCTCGGTCAGAACTTGTGAATGCGCCGCAAGCACTAACATGTGAGAATTACAAATACAGCGTATTTTATTGAAAACCTTGTATTTTTGTAACATTTGAATACAATGTATCACCTCAACTTTTTCCAGCTGACGAATAGTTGACCTTAAAGCAGTGCCTAGCAATTCTAGACCAATTGGAAACGGTGACTATCATGTTATCCGGAGAACTTTGCACCACGTTTACTCACGTGATCCCTTCGGTGCAACGGTTGTTTATCTCTCTTTCTACGGAAGTAGAAAAACCAGCAACTACTGTGGGACGGATGGTCCTAGAAGCAAGTCTGGAAGCCGTAAAAACGCGATTTTTTGCATATGAAACTCGTTCTGCGACAAGGGCGGGAACTTTTCTTGATCAAAGGATGGATATCGAATACCAGATCATGCAGAAAAAGCACGAAAACAGGTTAGTGTTACAATTTTTAATGCAACAAAAGCACGATGTGTTCACTGTCTATAGAGACTGTCCCTTTCACAAAACCAAGCATGTAACAATTTTCAGGTTGAAGTCGAGCTAAGGACCACGATCCAAAGACGTGACAGGTTACAAGCAGCAGCAGAAAATTCTACATCGTTGAAAGAAAAGGCTGTTGAAGGAAGAAACTAAGGCAGGCGTAAGCCATTAGCGTTTTGGGATGCAATGCTGGCCCAGAAGCGACGTGTTACGACGCCTACGTCGAATACCACCATACTACTACGGCAGTACGTGGAATTAGAGCCAGTGCATAGGTTGACTGACCCTGTCAAGTACTGGGCTCTAATGGCGAACCAATCTGATCCACTTGATGAAATAGCTGGATACTACCTTTGTATTCAGCTACCTCTGTCCCAGCGGAGAGAATGTTTTCTGCTGCCGGACAAATAATCACAGCAAGAAGAAATTCTTTATAGCCAGAAGGAGGAAACACTTTGTTTTCTTACATGGAAACTCCAAATAATTCTTCGAGTAACGTATGTAAAGTTCGTTTCTTCTTGACTGAAACGTTATTTATTTAGTTCTTTAGTTCTTTATTTATTTATTTATTTATTTATTTATTTATTTGATGTATAGCTGTGGCTCCGAAATAATTGGGTGTATTTAATGTGAGGCTGCCTTTTTATAACATACCTCGCTTTAATACACCAAAAAATTATGATTTATTGTTACATTAAATTATGTATAGGTATTATATAATATACGGTAGGTTCTTCATTCAAAACAACACTACTACAACTGTTGCTTAAAAACTGCACCACACGTAACAATCCAACGGCTTGGTGCGTTGTCGCTCTACTTAAAGTAGGTGATACTAAAACAAACTACACCGCTCCTTTCCTTGCATAACGGTATTAGCGAAGGAAGCGGAGACACCGATTCATGTTGCGCGAGCAACTTCTCCGCTCCTACCGCTCCTTTCCCAGCACTATCAGAAGCGTACACCACCAATTACCACTATGCTCATAGGCACTCTAGAATACAATTGGCCGTTGCGCTTCATTATTGTTGTCAAACATGTGTTTGCAGTTTCGATATGTCAATCAATCAATCAATTAATCAATCAATCACTACTGATCTGCAGTTAGGGCAGTCGTCCAGGTGGCAGATTGCCTATCCGTTGTTTACCTGGCCTTTTCTTAAATGATTGCAGAGAAATTGGAAACTTATTGAAGATCTCCCTTGGTAAGTTATTCCAATTACATGTTACAAATTTCATGTTTGGTCCGAATTGAAATGTGCAAATACAATTGTATTGAATAGGTTAATCCTAATATTTTTTAGTAATATTTTAAGACTGAAGTTATTCCAATCCCCAACTCCGCTTGCTATAAACAAATATTTTCCCCAATTTGTCCTCTTGAATTCCAACTTTATCTCTCCTACTTTTAAAGACGCCACTCAAAATTATCTACTAGAGTCATTCCACGCCATCCCTCCACTGATACATCGGAACATACCACATAATCAAGCAGCTTGTCTCCTTTCTCCCAAGTTTTCTCTGCCCAAACTTTGTAACTTTGCATGTTATGATTGATATTATGATTTTGCCATTGTAGCACTCACGGCCCGTACTTATAGACTTTTGACTTTATCAAGTCAATATTATAATTGATGGTTTTGAAAGACTCATTTCTTTGAAGAAAATTATCTTCCTTTCATCTGATACCAGACTTACAAATCATACGTGGCGGTGACACATAGTTGCGTAACGGAAGACTGTGTATTACATTTATGTGGCACTTCTCAATTCGTGTCGATTGCTGCGCCAAGTGATACGATGGCATCATCAATATCTCCACCTTTCACTTGACGAATGCAGTAGTGGTAGGGCAATGTATGTTATAAGTCACTGGCGTCAGCATATTTCAGCTGAGTCAGCACCCGTGGTCAATGACTCCAGCAAAATTCATTGATCCTATGACGTCGTGATGTCACCAGCTCGTCGGCTTGTTTTAAAACAAAAGCACGTGCTTTTGACAGCTGTTACCTTGAAAGAACCTAACCCAACTTTTTTGGACAAGAGATCGTCGCTAACCTCACTGCTGACATCTTGACAGGTCCCAACATTACTTTTCTGTGCACAGGTCAAGTGGCTATCCTCACTGCAGCCATCTTCACAGGTGTTTGGCGCGGAATTTCAAACGTGGCTAACCTCACTCCTGGTATCATAACCACATAGGGCGCGGAATATGAACAATCAATCAATCAATCAATCAATCAATACTGATCTGCATTTAGGGCAGTCGCCCAGGTGGCAGATTCCCTATCTCTTGCTTTCCTAGCCTCTTCCTAAATGATTTCAAAGAAATTGGAAATTTATTTAACGTCTCCCTTGGTAAGTTATTCCAATCCCTAACTCCCCTTCCTATAAATAATATTTGCCCCAGTTTGTCCTCTTGAATTCCAACTTTATCTTCATATTGTGATCTTTCCTACTTTTATAAACGCCATTCAAACTTATTCGTCTACTAATGTCATTCCACGCCAACTCTCCGCTGACAGCTCGGAACACACCACTTAGTCGAGCAGCTCTTCTTCTTTCTCTCAATTCTTCCCAACCCAAACATTGCAACATTTTTGTAACGCTACTCTTTTGTCGGAAATCACCCAGAACAAATCGAGCTGCTTTTCTTTGGATTTTTTCCAGTTCTTGAATCAGGTAATCCTGGTGAGGGTCCCATACACTGGAACCATACTCTAGTTGGGGTCTTACCAGAGACTTATATGCCCTCTCCTTTACATCCTTACTACAACCCCTAAACACCCTCATAACCATGTGCAGAGATCTGTACCCTTTATTTACAATCCCATTTATGTGATTACCCCAATGAAGATCTTTCCTTATATTAATACCTAGATACTTACAATGATCCCCAAAAGGAACTTTCACCCCATCAACGCAGTAATTTAAACTGAGAGGACTTTTCCTATTTGTGAAACTCACAACCTGACTTTTAACCCCGTTTATCATCATACCATTGCCTGCTGTCCATCTCAAAACATTTTCGAGGTCACGCTGCAGTTGCTCACAATCTTGTAACTTATTTATCACTCTATAGAGAATAACATCATCCGCAAAAAGCCTTACCTCCGATTACACTCCTTTACTCATACCATTTATATATATAAGAAAACATAAAGATCCGATAATACTGCCTTAAGGAATTCCCCTCTTAATTATTACAGGGTCAGAACAGCTGTCAAGAGGACATCTGTCACCTTGACGGAACCTAATCTCACTTTCCTGCATAAGGGAACGTCGCTGAACTCACTGCTGCTACCTTGACAGACTCAAACCATACCGCTGCCATCTTAACAACATGGGGCGCGGAATTTAAACAGCTGTCAAGATGACAGCTGCCAGCTTGACAGGTCCTAACCACATGCACTAGTTGGTGCGGATTTTGAACGGGTGCCCTTCGCGACGTCCCTTTCCCCGACACTGCCTTAGAGGGGGCCTAACCTCAGAGGATTATAGTTTTAAAGCTAGCCGCCCTTCTCGACATGCACCCTTCCCGACACTATCTTGGAGAGGGCCTAAGAGGTCAGCTCAATGCATTATGTCTCCATCCGACAGACTGTCTGCGACGGGACTGAGCACCTGCGATACTAAGATTATTCTGCTTTTAACATGCAGCGATGACGTCGACATGATTATGCATGTTTAGACTTGTCCGTTATCAAGGTCACTCTCTAAAAAATCAAGGCTTTACATATAGTATGAGTGTGAATTATTCTTTAGTCTCTGAGATACTGTGATACAGAGTAGAGCAATTTATTCCATCATGACAAGAACATTAATATTTGATGTACAAGGCTTCAAAGTAATCGGCAACTAATTTGTGTTTAAAGAGGTGGCTGCGTTAGATAGCACTGTGTTGTCTGCGCCAATATTACGTGTGCAGTGGGAAAAAAGAATACCTTATCGCTTTCTATCTTTGATCATGAACGCTAACTTGTCAAGAGCAAATCTTGTTCTTTTTTAAGGGTTGTGAAAAGAAGGAATGGTTGCGTGAGTATCTACGATCAGCGTGTGAAATTATAGAGATGCACGAATCAGGATGTCCATCATTTAAAACTCTTTTAAACGACCATAGTGGACGAACAATTAAACAATCTTTGCGGCATGTGGGCATGCTCTTTGGTTGGTTGTGTTGCAGTGCATAAAGGGATGTGAACAACATATGTATATTGCAGTGTGAAAGAAACATTTGTAAATACATCATGTCATTTCTATCCGATACTAAGTGTAAGGGCAATCGTAAAGTTGTATGCATGCAAAAAGAATATAAATACTTTTAATAAAGAAGTGGTTCATATTTGTGGGTTGCTGTAGTCACGTCCTAGTTCGTGAGCCATGGGCAACGGCTGAGTGGCCTAGTAAGTGGTCCTGAGAGTCGGGATACCAGTTGCTATGGAATGGGAGTGGGCATCTCGGACATATTCTGAGTCGTGGCCCTCCTTGTGCTCAGGCGGCTAGGACTATACAATTCACCGGTGGTCCATAACCCGTTAGAGGAGAGATCCTCACTTGGACTATGTGCATCCTGCTTCATGAATTTACCGAGCTCAGAACATTTTAAGCAAGCCTCGGACCTATGGGAGTAATGGAGTCCCACTCCCATTTGACAGGCGAGGGACTCCTTGGAAACAACTTGGCGAACGAAATGGAATTCGATGGGGAGCCATCAATAGTACACCCTGGTCCAAAAAATATCCCCACCTTCATGTTTTAAGGAAAAACACATTTTAAGAGAGTATTGAGAAATTATTTGAATGTTTTATTTCAGAATAGCAATATACAGGATTTCTACAATATGCTTCAGTACTTTGTGTGACCACCTTTAGCCTTTTTGAGGCATTGACTGAACAAGTAGCAGGTTCAATTTCAAAATACCAGACTTCAACAATTTTTTCTATTAATTATTTTCTGGTAGTTTAACAATGTTTCCTGAGTTTTGCAGACATAATAGCCCATAAATTCCCAATGAGGTTCATATCGGGTGAATTTTGGGCACACCATAATCGCTGAATGCCAAGATCTGAGACACATTGCTGGACAACCCTGGATCGGTGACAACTGGCATTGTCGTCTTGGCAAATGAACGGTCCTAGGTTTGTACCACTAAAATGGTCCCTAGCAGTATTCAAAACTTCCTTCTTAATGATGTAACAGTATGCCGTTCCATTGATTAAACCCGTGCAAACTTTATTTCTTCCCACTCCTTTGGAAGTTATTGCTCCCCACAGCATAACACTTTCACTAAATTTCTTAGTTTCCACAACACATTCCTTCTTTAACTTCTCTCTGGGCTCCATCCACAGTTTTACACCACCATCATTACCTAACACATTATTTTCTTTTCGTCGGAAAAATCACTCTACACCAATCCTCAGTTGTCCAGTTTTCATGCACCTCAACAATTTTTTTCTGTCTTGGATATGCTTTCTTTTGTCACGAGTGGCTTCTTTGCAGGCTTTTTCTTTTTAATGTCCATATCTGAGAGACGTCTTAACACTGGTGTGAAACGGAATGACCTAGATCATGTTGCAACTTGCACGAAAGCTGCTTGGACTCAATATTTGTCCTTGTTTCGCCATTGCTTTCAGCGCCCTGCACAATCTTGGGTTGGCATTCTTCTTGAGACCACATTTATGCCTCAAACTTGTCATGCCTGTCGCCTTTTGTTTCTTTAAAACATTACTCACTGTTTTATGGTCAATGAATAACCTCCTAGCAATTTCCCTGTTGGATATTTCTTGGGAACTGAATGCAAGAATCACGCCATGATTTCTTGGAGATAGGTCTTTCTTCCTCCCCGTAACCTAAAAAAAATAGATCTTAAATTCTCTCAAAATCCAGTAAGCTATGGGAACACAGTTCTATCTATTGACAAAGAGAACAATAGCTCTCTATAACTTACCAGATTGGCTTCTCTTTTTACAATTCAGCTTACTGAAGACCAACTGATAAGAAGTCAGACGGAAGTGCAACTAGAGGTATATGGCGGGAATTTTGTGAACTTCAGGCATGTGCGTGCCATCTTGTGACCAAATATTGTAATGTCTCCTAGGCGCCGTATTTGAATGTGCCTCGGAATCTGGTATCGTGAATACGGCCAATATCAAGAAAAATCTGATCACGTTGTTCTATCATTCACATTACTCCAATTAACCTATCAAAACTCAGCTTTTAATAACAAATACCACTTGAAGAATGTCTTAACTTCATAGGAAATAAATTGATAGCACCAAAACGCTGGTACCAATTCAAGTCTGTTAGAAAATGAGTTTGAAATTGAAATATTGGGCCAGTATACGTAGTGGGGATATTTTTTGGACCAGAGTGTATAAAGGAAAGGGTAGTAAAAAGAGTATGAATAATTATAGGGGAATATCTCTGTTAGATTCCTTAAGTAAAATTTATACAGGGATGCTAGCGAACAGGTTAAGTGAATGGGCAGAAAGAAACGAAGTATTGTCAGATTACCAAGGGGGACTTAGAAAAAAGAGAAAAGAACAATGGACAATATAATGATAGTGAAGGCGGTTTTGGAGAAGTATATGAGCTTGTCAAGAGGTAAGGTGTATGTAGCGGCAATTGACTTTGAAAAGGCGTTCGATAAGGTGAATAGAGAAACTCTACTAGAGAAATTGGGTAAGTTGGGAGTGTCGGAAAAGATGTTAAGGGCAGTGGAGGAGATATACACTATAAAGTGGTTAGGTGCTGTGTGAAATTGGGTGACGGTAGGTTGAGCAGACCACTAGAGTCTAAGAAGGGGTAAAGCAAGTGTGTAAATTATCGCCAATTTTATTTATTAACGATATCCTTGATGGACATGGGAGAAGCAATTGGGACGTGCCGGTGATTAATGGGTAGGAGATACCGGGATTGAATTTTGCTGATGAAGTGATATTGTTGAATCTAACGGCAAGAGGGTTGCAGAGGTGCTTAAATGCGGTGTCGGATTTCGCAAAGAAATGGGCCTTGAAAATTAACGGGAATAAATCGAAAGTGCTAGTAGCCCAGGTACACAAAGGAAGGAAGGAGGAGGGGAAATGTGTCATGCAGGGAGAAAGGCTGGAACAAGTTAGTAAGATGGAATATTTAGGAGTTATTATTAACAGAAAAGGGACTTGGGACCATCAAATAAGACGAGCGAGAAGCAAAGGTATGGCCGCCCTAGCCTCAGTCAAGAACTTGTTGGCTAAATTTCCGGGTATCGGTTATAAAACCTTGAGGTTAGTTTTAAGATTGGTGGTTTTTGGTATGGTAATGTATGGGGCTGGTGTATGGGGGTTGGATGTGAAAAGAGTGGAATTAAGACGAATCATTAGTAATTTCGGTAAGGCGGTGATGCGGCTCCCGCAGTGAACAGGTAATGCAGGGGTGGAATTACTATGTGGGGAAGATAGGGAAGTTGAGTGTGTGAAAAGAATAGTTTGGATGATTTAGAAAAGAGAAGAAGGCGGGAAATTGTTGCAAGCTGCGTACAAGCAACTATTGATGAGCATGTATAACGGATGCTGGCTAGAAAAAATTAAAGGATATTTGGAGAAGATAGGTTTTTGGGTACATGTGGGATGCGGTTTCGTCGAAGATAGATACCAGAGGGTGGAAGGTACACTCCAGGTGGATTAGAGATATGCAAAACCAGATATTATTAGAATAAATTAGGCTAAGAAGTTCCTTAGTGTTTTTCATAAAGTATTATAAATAACGGGGATAAATATTAGGTACGGTACCTATGTTGATAGGCTGAACAGGGGTGGGACGGCATGGTAGTTGATGGGACTCCACCAGAACAAGGTATGACTAAAGGGTAGAGATAAGACGGTATGTGTATCTTGTGGGGTAGTAAACGATGATTTTCATTTAATTGGTAATTGTAAAGAAACGAGTAAGTTAAGGAATTGTCTATTGAGTGCCAAACATCGTGAAATATTAGAAAAGGGGATTGAGAGGAATATTATGAGGTAGATTATCAGGCAATGGGAAGATGGAGGAGAGTTGAACAGGTACTTATATGCCATTAAAAAGAGTGTGAGAGAAAGGTAAGAGAAAGGCATAGGAGTAATAAGTGGATGTGTAAAGGCTGAAAAGAAGGAGGTGTGTTTAAGTCATTGAAAAAAGGAAGGTGAGTGTAATGTGCTAAGTTAGGGAGCTGATATGATTTTTTTTAAATGTAGGAGGCCCTATGGATTGTGATACGACAAGAGATTGTGTAACTGTTGACTAACAGTGTATTGGAAATCCACCAGAGTGTGTCAGTGGACAAGAATTGCGAACGCAGTCCATAAGTAGAATAGAATAGATCATCTCTTTATTAACCACCCTAGTATACACCATCGGCTTACAGGCAATAAAGACAAAAAACACACAGAAACAAAAACAAACTTTAAACAACAATATCTAATCTATGTATCTTAAAACTATTAACTACATACGCTAACTAATTTGGTGGCGTCCCCCAGGCAGATCACCAGACCATGGGCTGCGCCACCGTACACTAAACAAACAATATCTACTATTTATCACTTGAAACTACTTAACTCTATAAAACTACTTACTCCAAACTCTAACTTATATGGTGGCGCTGCAGAAGCGGATTTCCAGACCATAAGCTGCACCACCCTTCACTAAAACTAATATTCTACTACTAAAACTAACTAACAAAAGAAAAAAAGAGACAACTGGCTGTTCGTGGTATCCCCTGGTAATGGGGGAACCCCTTCCACCCATGGCACCACTCTCAGCCACACCCGTGGGTCAGATGATATCCCCACCTAAACCTCGATGGCAATGTGCTTCCCTCCCATTCTTTGCGTGGCGAATCGCAGAGGTGGATACCAGACCGTCATGCGATTCGTCACGCTCTTATCTGTTGTCCCGCCTACTAATCTGAGTCGTCTTGATACACATTGCCTGTTCCCATCTTGACTCTCCATTATCTCTATGTGCGGACATGCTTGTTTTTCTCACCTTGGGATTGGTCTTTCGCACCCCATCCTTCCACCTTATATTCCCCCCTCCCTCCCTTTTCCAAATCTTTCCATCTCTCTTCTTCGCTTACACCTATTCATCTACCTTATAGTAACTTATCCACTATATTGTCAACATTATTTCTTAGAGTTAATATTTTATACACCATTTAACAACACTGAACTGTCGACAGCTCTACAGTTTCCTTATTTCTCACCGATCCTTCATCTTATTTACATCTCTTAGTCTTAAAAAACACTAATTAATTGCACATTTCTTTTATAATTTGTCCACTGTCGTTTACCCCTGCTTGTTTATTCCATCCACTATGTCCTATTCTTAATCTGTTCCACATTTTTTTAAACACCGAACTTGCCAACAGTTCAACAGTTCTCTTACTCATCACAGTTCTTTCCTCTTATTTACATCTCTTAGTCAAAAAACCGCTCATTATTACACATGTCTTTACATTGCCAATTCCCTTATTATCTTCACCTAGAGATGGGTCTGCCTCAACCCCTCCTTCTATCTCTTATATCCCCTCCCCTCTCTTTTCCAAATTGACTCATCTCTCTTCTCACTTACACTTGTTAATCTACCTTATAGTAACTTATCTATTATAGTTAATACACTACATAAGTAGGGAAGGTCATGTGCTAATAGTTGATGAAACCTGATGTCGGCGGATTTTGTAACAATGACCTGATGTAAATGCTACGTTGTAGGACCAGATTGGATTTATTTAGGAATGGAATTTAGGAATTCAATTATTATTTTATTTTTATGGTAGCTAATTGAGATTATTATTTGTTCATTATTTTTTACTTTTTATCTTATTATTCATTGTAGTACGTTAGCTGGATGGCACTTAGTTGTATATATGAGGGCATGTGCTGTTTTCTCACTATTTATGTATAGTAAATGGGCAAGGGAGAGGGAGGCATGCTCGTAAGAGGGTGGGATAGGTCGGCCCTACCCCAAAGAAGTATGGAGATATATGTGGGATGAGGAGTGAGAGAGGCGGGGAACAGGACGAGAGCGGTTTCAGCCCCGAGTGGCCGGCCGTAAATGGAATGGTGAGAAAAGTGCACTGTCATCTGGTAGAGGTAACGGGGGTCCTCTTCTGGGCCCCACGGGTAGGTCCGGTCCTGCATTCACAGGGAGGGTGGCCTTTTTCTCACCGGGGGTGATGGTGCGGCCGGACAGTGGTAGTACATTACTGTTTTTATTCATTTTGTTTCTTAATATCAAATGGAGACGATGGACGTGACATGTAGGGACTGAGGATGACTGCCGTGGTGACCCTCACTTGGGAGTGTCACGTTTCCGGAGTATCTGATGGGCCTCATTGCATGCCCAAGTAATCTCGTGTTTCTTTTCTTTTGTTGTTAGTTGTCTGTGCATGGAAAGGGGCTTTGTAAACATGCATCCAGGCTAATCGCCTGTTATTTTTAAATAAATACTATAATTATTTTTTTGTAGTTCGTGTTTGTCCTCCTTTTAAAACTACTCCGGAGGTTCTACGAATGATTATTTCCTTTAGTCTGCTCTTTGATGTGTAGGAATATGGTTTTATGGGCGTGACGGATTGTTGTAATAATAAGAGATATAAAAGAAGAGGGGTGTGATATACGCAAGTGGAGATAAGTTG
This sequence comes from Anabrus simplex, assembly GCF_040414725.1. Taxonomy (NCBI): domain Eukaryota; kingdom Metazoa; phylum Arthropoda; class Insecta; order Orthoptera; family Tettigoniidae; genus Anabrus; species Anabrus simplex. The sequence goes on along the minus strand of NC_090274.1, from coordinate 87,616,819 downwards.
AGTAGGTGAAATTAATAACTGTTGGAAAATAAGACCAACTTTTAATGAACTGTGTGGTTTGCATCTTGTTTGTGTGGGAATAATCTGAATGTAATCGCACGCTTATAAGCGGTTCAACTGATTGTAATATAATTCGATTCTGAATGATGGTATACCGTCACAGTGACACTGTTGCTACATCTCCACAAAGGGGGAATTACAAATATATAATTTTCATATAGAGTATCTTCCCCTATTTCCAAAATAATTTAATTTCTCCATTTTTCATTTTATTACTTCAATAAATGTTTTCTTGTTATTTGTTGAATTTCTTGGTATTTTGTTTTGATAATCAGTCTCTTGGTATTTTTTCTGCCGAGAAGCTCATCTCCAGCTCAAGGCTTGTAGCTTGTGGCCTTTCCCAGTCGCGATCTGGGCCTCAGTTTTTAGCTAATGACGTTATATTTTGCACGGTGGACAGGATTTTTGCGTGCGGGGTGTGGCTCATAACTCACTTGTTCTTGATGGAAACTACACATTTGATGCTCTGACAAAGCAGGGTTTTGAGTCCACTCACAAGGTACCTTATCCCAGATCTTTTTTAAAAGACTCGCAGCTATATTATCAAAAAAATGCCTTTGGTAATGCATTTAACTCTTCTTCATTAAACGTGTTTAGTTTCTATTTTGCATTCATAAAACTTTACGATTGCCTTTTCAACTGCGTTACACTAAGTATCGGATAGGAATGACATGGTGTCTTTACTCTACAAATGTTTCTTTCACACTGACGTCATTTCGACACTGCAATTTACATATGTTGTTCACCTTCCGACATTCTCTGCAACACAACCAATCAGAGGGCATGCACACATGTCGTAAATACTGTTTAAATCTTTTTCCACTATACTCCTTCTAAAGAGTTTAAATGACGGACATCCTGATTCATGCATGTCGATAATTTCACTCGTTGATGGTAGATACTCACGCAACCATTTCTTCTTTTCACAACCATTTAAAAAACAAGACCTGCTCTTGACAAATAGGCGTTCATGATCAAAGATAGAAAGAGATAATGTATTCCTTTTTCTTCCCACTGCAGACCTAATATTTTTTCAATCCATTGAGTCTGCTTTTTGTCTTCAAATGTTTCCAAGCAGGAAGGGAAAGGTGGGCTAAATACTAAACTGACGAGTTTTGGCGCCCAAAACACAGTGTATTCCAACACAGCCACCCCTTTAAACACAAATTTGTTGCCGTTACTTTGAAGCCTTGTATATTAACTATTAATGTTCTTGTCATAATGGAATAAAGCACTCTTCTCTCTATCACAGTATCTCAGAGACAAAATAAAAATTCTCACTCATACTAGCAGTAAATCCTAGAGTTTACTAGAGATTGACCGTGATAACGAACAAGTCTAAACATGCATAACCATGTCGACGTCATCGCTGCATGTTAAAAGCAGAATAATCTTAGTATCCCACGTGCTCAGTCCCGTCGGAGACAGCCTGTCGTATGAGAGGACGTAAAGCCTTAAGCATAAGATCACGTCGTCATGGTTATACATGTTTAGACTTGTTCGTTACTGTCGTATGGAGAGATAATGCTATGAGCTGACCTCTTAGGCCCCCTCCAAGGTGGTGTTAGGAAGGGTGTATGTCGAGAAGGGCAGCCAGCCTTGAAACTATAATCCTTTGAGGTTAGGCCCCCTCTATGACAGTGTCGGGGAAGGGGGATGTCGCGATGGGCACTTGTTCAAAATCCGCACCAAACAAGTGCACGTGGTTAGAAGCAGGCAAGGTGGTAGCTGTCAGCTGTCAAATTGACAGCTGTTACTGATTCGAATTCCGCGCCCGCATGGTTAAGATGGCAGCAGTGAGGTTAGGACCTGTCAAGATGGCAGCATTGAGGTTAGCGACGTTCACTCGTTCAAAATTCGCGCCAAACAAGTGCACGTGGTTAGGATCTGTCAAGACGGCAGCTGTCATCTTGACAGCTGTTTAAATTCCGCACCCCACGTGGTTAAGTTGGGAGTTTAGGGTCTGTCAAGATGGCAGCAGTTAGGTTAGCGACCTTCTCTTGCCCAATAAGATGAGGTTAGGTTCCGTCAAGATGACAGCGGTTCAAATTCCGCGCCCACGTAGTTAGGATGGCAGCAGTGGGGTTAGGACTTGTCAAGATGGCAGCAGTGAGGTTGGCCACGTTCAACTGTTCACAAAAAGTAAGGTTGGGACCTGTGAATGTGGCAGCAGTGAGGTTAGCGACGTTCTCTTGTCCAAAAAAGTGGGGTTGGGATCTGTTAAGATGACAGCTATCAAAGGCACGTGCTTTAGTTTACAAACAAGGATATATGCTCGTGAAGTCACTGTCATGACGTCATGGGGTGAATGGCCTTGGCCCGGTCAATGACCTCGGGTGCTGACTCAGCAGGAAATAATGCTGACGCCAGTGATTTAGAACATACATTGCCCTACTACTATTGTATGCGTCATGTGAAAGATGGAGATACTGATGATGCCGTCACATCACTGGGCGCAGCAATGGACACGAATTGAGAAGTGCCACATAAATGTATCAAACAGGCTTCAGAATCGCAACAATGCGACACCGCTACCTATGGTTTGTAAGTCAGATGGAAGGAATATAAGGTGCTACACAGAAATAAGTCTTTCAAAGACCATCAATTATAGTTTCGACATGATATTCTCTTTTGGGGTTATGCCGTCTCATGAAAATAAGGCATAAGCCCAACAGCCTATATCATGTCTATAAGTATGGGCCTTGAATGCAGCAATGGCAAATCATAATAGCAATCATAATATACAATGTTGCAAAGTTTGGGCTTGGAAGACTTAGGAGACAGGAGACGAGCTGCTCGATTATGTAGTATGTTCCGAGTAGACGAATAACTTTGAGTGGTGTCTTTAATAGGAAAGATAAAGTTGGAATTCAAGAGGACAAATTGGGGCAAATGTTCGTTTGTAGCAAGCGGAGTTAGGGATTGGAATAACTTACCAAGGGAGATGTTCAATAAATTTCCAATTTCTTTGCAGTCATTTAAGAAAAGGCTAGGAAAAGAACAGACAGGGAATCTGCCACCTGGACGACTGCCCTGACTGCAGATCAGTAGTGATTGGTTTATTAGTTGATTGACAATCTACATATCGAAACTGCAAACACAAGTTTGACAACAATAAGGAAGCTTAACGGCCAACTTGTACGCTAGACAGCCTATGGGCATAGTGGTAAATGGTGGTGTTCGCTACTAATTACTATTCGTCTCCCGTCTCTCGATAGGTACGCACGCCATGTATTTTCTGTCTTGTGGTCTGAGTGTAATGAATGGTTGGTCTTGGTTGTTCCAGATGACTTTTGACTTCTATCCATGTGCAGTAGTTAGCTGGAGATAAGTGAATTATACCAGGTGTGTATGTATACGGTCGAGGAACGACGCACTAGTTGTAAATTTGTGAGGAGCCCTGTTCACTATTTCCGGTTTACTTTCGAAATGGTTGGCTTGTAGTTATTTAATCTTCGAATTATTTGTTTTGTACTGTGCATTTCGGACATATTGCGGCTGCTTGTGCAGGTTTATTCTGTGAATTGTACTGTTTCTCCTAAGATTTTCTACATCCGGTAATTGCAGTTTCTTACATTTTACGCCGTGTCCAAAGGAGTCTCAGTCTTGTACATCTCCATAAGGAACTTTAAAGACGTGATAGCAAATAAGGTAAACTTTATTGTTCAGTTAGTATTTAAACATAAAAGATCAGCGGCAGATAATTCTGTTCTTCAGCTGACTATAAGCTGTCTACATTAAATATATCTCAGCTACCATTCTTAGTGATAATACATGCAAATTTTTTCCAACATGGTACCGAATTGATTGGGAATAGCCTGCTCATGCGCAGTAGTATACACTAGAGGTGGGGACGGAGCGAGTAGAACTGGAGAGTAAAGGTCGATTCACACATCTCCGGGACGTGACGGCGCTTTCCGTGCCGTGACGGCATCTTCCGTGAAAATAAAATATCGTCGCCATGTAAACGAAGGGATGAGTTCATACACTTCCGTTGACGTCATTTGCCGTGACCTTCAGTGCTTCTCCGTGATCCGTGCCGGCAATACGTATTCGCTCGCCAACGATATTTTCTTGCTTTCACGGACGTGATTTCTCTCATCGCGCCTTCCTGCTTCTCTGCTTTCGTAGAGTACTGAGGTTATCTGTGTACGTTTGAACTTTATCTCCCAAAATGAAGGACGAGCTGCTGATTGAATTAGTGAAGGCACACTCTTTTATATATAATTTAGCTGATTCGAAATATATGGATAGTGGTTTGAAGAAGCGTGTATGGGAGGAAATTGGCGAGTAAATGGAAGCTGAAGGTAGGTAACCAATTTTTTCTGCTCTTAAGATTAAGAAAATCAGTCTGTCTGTACATAGGCACCGACTTTATCGCGACAAGGCACTTTCTGCCTCCAACCTACAAAGTCAGGGGCATTAAAAATTAATCAACAATTTCATTTAATTTCTCAAGTAATTAAAAGCAAATGTAGTGTACTAATACCATTAATACCTTCTTCGCTAGTAGTTGTAGTAAATAATTTACTAATACCTCACTTTATTGCACAACCCCCCCCCCCCCACCTTCTAAATGTTTAACAAGTCGACGCCTATGTACCTGCGACAATGTGAATATCAATCCAAATTTAATATAGTTGTAAACATAACATTATAAACAACTGTTATAACAATTATACGAGTATAATCATATACAGTAGGCCTATATAAAATAATATAATAATCATAATATACTAATTATGTTACTAAAAATTGACATTCTCAGAACTTAATATACTAGCATATCGCAAAGGTCTTCAGCCACTCACTAAGTGACGTTATCGACATCTTTCATATGTGTTCTTGCCACGGTACTGAACCAGCTTCTGAGCAGAAATAATCTTTTAACTTATCCCTTATGCAGAAAGCCTCTCTGGTCGAATTCCCACCACGAGGGGGTAAGTTTTGGAGCTGTGGATTGACAAACTCTTGGTTTGTGGAATCACTTGTTTCTTCCTCTCTTTCTCCTCTTCATCCAAGATTATAGCTATCATTAACAGTTCATCATCACTAAGAAAACCCATCATGGAACACTTGATTGCCGACTTATAACTGCACGGAACTGCACGGAACTGAAGTGTGAGAACAGACGTGAAATATTCATGTCGGAAAGGACGGATACGGAAACAGAGAGCGCCGTCACGTCCCGGAGATGTGTGAATCGACCTTAACTCGGTTCTTCAGGTTTTCGTGACGTCACAGCGGAGCACCGATTCAACTCGAATACTCCGTATAGCACTGCGGGTGCTTCAGTAAACCTTCCAGCCAGGCTAGACTCGCAACACCACTGAGCTGTTGTTCAAACTCCAGACTGAGACGTCTGTTCTATTTGTGTTTCCTTATACTACATACGTCTTTATTTAAAGTTGTTGCGCTATATTTTCTACCGATATTTGTAATAAGAAAGAAGCAATAATACCATGACAGTCCTCCCAAGCATGGCAGTATTTTACTAGCAGTCCAGGTAGAAAATCCGCTACTTCTAAAATTTGCAATCAAATCTATTGTACAGGTGGACGAACGTCAAATTTATGGAATCACATAAAACGGGCGTATCGTAAGGACATGGTACAAATACAGTTGCACATCGTGACAGTAATTCCATTCCTATGGATGGATGAGACAGTGCAGGAAAAAAAAAAAAAGTTGCATAGGGGTTTGGCTACTTTTGTATGCGAAGACAAGCAGTCATTGAGAGTTGTAGAGGATAGAGCCAGACCTGTAGCTTAGATCCTTTCCAACAGAGCAAAAAAAAAAAAACGAGGCCACCATAGCTCAATTGGTAGAGTTACCAACGTGAACTCGGGAGGTTGTGGGTTCGGATCCCACTGGTGTCCGGTGGGCCATTTTTTTTCTGTACTTAACATCTCTTCGACACGCACTAGATGTATGCAACACGACCTAATAGGTTGAAAGTCGATTTCGATTACAATGCGATCGTGAAATTTCAGTATTCATTGACCCTTAACTGAACTTGCTCTTGCTTACTTTAGCGTACCTGCTACATCTGTGCCCGCATTGGAGGTGTTTTGCATGTGCTGGACAAATTCGTTCAGACCGAAGGTCGTCGCTTTCTGCAAAACGAGCTGAAACTCTGATATTTCTGAATGGAAATTCCTCCCATATAACACCTGTTCCATGCAATACAAAACACTAACGGTACTTCCCATGATGTCTGTGTACAACGTATTGTGTCTTGATTTTAATGCTTGTCACAAGATGAAGAATTGCATTCATTTGTATACTTTACTTATTTCCATTACTGATGTTATCTTAACAGATTTTTCATTTAACTCTTTACCACGTAATTATAAATGAAATGTTTGACATTATATGAGTTTAGGCACATTTCAAAGCACTAGATTTCGTTTCGTCAATTATCACATTATGGAATACGGTACGTTTATCCATATGCATTTATATTTATTGTATTTATTTATTCATTTGTATATTTATTTCTTTATTTATGTCTATTTGATGTGCCTCATATTAAGCACAGGGTTGTAATTACACTGTTTGTTACGTTATCTGTTAAATTTATATTACATTATAAAAATTGTGCAAATAACCAATAACAGTTAGTACGGAGCATTGTACCACTGATAATAATTGATAATCTTCTTTATGAATGTAAACTGTAGCTTAGAAGGTCAATATATATTTTAAATTTGCCGCTATAAAGTTGTACTCGGTTCTGTACTCGGTTTAACCGAGTAATGACGTCACAGTACTTGCTCCAAACCGAACCGCTCCGTCTCCACCACTAGTATACACTGGCACCAACAAGTATAGCACATCTATCTTTATATATAAATTCCACACAAATAAAGGTGATGCTAAGACACCAATATATTTATTCAAATGTACAGTAGTAAATATAAGGTTCTTCGAGTATAAATGGTTTCTCACAACAAAAATAAATGTATACAAAACAAAATCAGTTGCTCTACACATCAAAAAAGTGTTGGTACACCTGTACACAAATGAAATTTTTATTTATTTATTTATTTATTTATTGGTTATAGAATGTCCCAGTGAGCTAGTGATTCAAGGAGGGACTGCTCTTTACAATCACAGCTTGGCAGCTTTAAGTTTCATTCAACAGATATGGCATCAGCCTGCATATATAACAAGGAATATTTACAATTATTGATTTACATCATAATATCATTATTTTACATGGAAAAAAGAAGATATTAAAAATAAACTAAACTTAGGTGGAAAAATAGTTACACAGTGGTTATCAATTTATTCTCCAACATACTGTTCAAGGAAGTACCTGCGTACTTTTTTCTTGAATCTGTACAACTTCTCTGTAATTCACATAACTCATTTCCAGTAGCCTGTGTGTATACCATTGGCACTGATGACAGTTTGTAGATGTCTTAGAATGGAGGGACCCATGTTGTGAGTTATCTCTCCTGAGATCTTTGACCATTCCTCCTACAACACCGCCTGAAACTTGCGATTCCCTGCAGAACGAGATTTTCAATCTTTGGTCTCCAAGTGATTCCAAAGATGCTCTATTGGGTTAAGATCAGTGCTTTGTGTGGAGTGAAAACTCTTCTTGGTGCATTATATAGTAACCACTTCTGCGTTCACAGAGCCGTATGTTTTGGGTCGTCGTCTTGTTGAAAGTAAAAGATGCCACGAAGACCCGGTTTCTGTGCACTGCTACATAAGTGACCTCGCAACACTTCGGTATATCCATGACACCTTCAATAGTTGCCAAGTCACGAAGATCAGAAGTTCCCATGCATCCCCAAACCACTATGCTTCCTCCCCCATGTTTTACTGTAGGTAGGGCATGTAGTGATTTGAGCTCTGTATTTGGTTTGCACCACACTTTTACATTTCCATCAGATCCAACCAAGTTAAACTTGGGTTCGTCAGAAAATATCACAGAATTCAAAAATTCAGTCGATTTATTGACACAGTTTTTGGTGAACTGGTAGTGTTTTCTTCCGTTAACTTCCAAAATAAATGGTTCCTTTCTGGGAGATCACCCATGAATATCAGTTGCATTCAAAACATTCCTAATTGTTTGAGGACTGATCTGTTTGTTGGATGTTGACTGGGTGTCCGATACAATCAACCCTGCATATTAAAGAACTATTTTAATGCAAGACGAACTATGCTTCGATGCTCCCTACATGTAAGAACTCTTGGATGTGCAGATCTGCATTTACTGTCTGTTGTACCAGTCTCTTGAAACTTCTTGATGATTGCCCGCACTGTTAAATAAGTAACAGAAAGTCCTTTACCAATTTCACGGTAACTTTTACGCTGCAAATGCAAGAATACCACCTTAGTGCGAAATGACACGGAATGTTCCTTCGCCTTCGGATTCATTGTGACAGGTGAATGACCCATACACTGGCGTCAGGCAAATGACTGAACTGTTTGTCAACTCCAATTGCACAAATCTGGTACACACGGCACTGTCTGTAAAGTACAATAATAAACGGCGTACAGTGTGCCAATACTTTTTTGAGCAGAAGAAAACACTAATTTAATAGATTACATACGTTTATGTTGTGTTTATAAAATAGTTTAATATACAAATTAATTTTTTTGGAGTAAGGGTTAATGGTATACATATAATGTTCCTAGTATTTATACAATTGTATTATATGCGAAAAGGTGTCTGTGCCAATACTCTTTGGTGCCAGTGTACATGCTATTCCAACAGAAATTCAGAACTGCTTCTGAACTGTGAGTTCTGAATTCATACTGTTCTACCTCATTCAGAACCATTTCAGAGCAAATGCCAGCAGTGTGCATTCAATACCAGGGACTGCATGTTGTGTGCATGCACATTTGATTCGTCCAGTAAATGGTGTGACTACATGCAGTACTTCCCACTGGAGTAGTGAGGTCTTTCATCATCCATTGTTTAACATTTTGTAACAATTCGTAGATGGCGTTGATACAGTTCACAAATGCCATTTACTAATTCCAACAAACCATTATTAACAATCAGTTCTGGAAGCATTCTGATTCATGAATCCTCTTTAAAATAATTTTGAAGGAGTTCATAGCCAGTTCGAAACTCTTTGTTGTAATGGACATACATTATATAGTGTAGCATAATCAGTAATGGTTGCAACTTTTTGGATAAAGTTGCCAATGAGTACCTGGCTATCCTCTATCAAATCATTTGTTTGATCAATAAGGAATCTGACTAAACTGGTACCGAATTCATTATGTGGTAGCTCCTAGAGGGGCTGCTAGCCCAGGCGAGTACTGTGCATCGAGAGAGGAACTATCGTTATATCTGTGTAAGAAACTGGCTTATTAAAATACATAAGGCACAGGCCTTATGCACAATTGTCATTAACATCCAGGATGAGTTACGTAATATGTAAGTGTTATGAATAAGACTGGGCTCACCACTTGCTATCCGAAGGTTTGTGAATTGAAAAGAAAACTGAATGTACTATATCAGAACATTCCTAATAGTGACTTTCAAATTTTATATTGTATCTGAATCACTGCTCGACTCTAGTGTAAAGAGAGTGAGGTTTATATTGAGTAGTACGAAATGTACACGACCAATAGAGGTAGCGGAGGACAGGGTGCGGGGATTGTGTCTTCACAGTGGCTAAAAGCGGATCATTTGCCCTGCAAGTTGAGCAAGAAATGAATAGTTTCGAAGGTTCAGCTGTAGAATTTCTTTTTTTGTTACAATTGGCTTTACATTACACTGACACAGATAGGAATTATGGTAATGATGGGATAGGAAGGGGCTAGGAGTGGGAAGGAAGTTACAGCCGTAGAGACAGTTTTCTGTGTTTTTCCATTTTCACACCAAAGAAATGCTTACTCAAGGCCACAGTCACTTGCTTCCCACTCCTAGCCATAATGCCATAAGTTCTATCTGTGTCAGTGTGATGTAAACAAATCATAAAAAAAAGAAGGTTCATCAAACCAGTCAGTAGACTCCCAGTGTAGTGGGTGATATGTAAGTTGCATTGTCACAGGCTTTTCACAACGGGTGTGCAAATTAATCCCATTCTGTGGGTGTGGGGAATTCCTTCATTGAAAATGCTTATCCCTGAGTTTCAGTCTCCAGGTAAAACTGGAGGTCCTGTGGCTATGAGCACAATGCCAACAGTCACCTAAAACTACAGACTTGAATACAAAACAGCAATAAAAGTGTTTGTTGCTCATGTTTCAGTACAAGGTCTGTGGAAGTAATCTACATCCCAAAACCAACTGTACCTTTGCACGCTATTTAAAATGGACTTTGAAGTAAAGATCAAAGAGGAACCAATCTGCTTTGAGGAAACATCAAGTACTTCAAGTGTAAGTATCATTCCAGGTAACTTTATAATGATTACAGTTAAACCCTTAGCAGTCGTCTGAGATTGACTGGTTACATAACTGTACATTTATCTGATGTTCGTGAGATATATTAGTACCTTCCTGTCTATTCTTAAGGCAATATATATTTGTGTACTAATCTCAGATTGAGTATGTTCTTTATGATCACACAAATGCAGAATTTACAGGTATGCACCTTTTGTTTGGCACAGTATGTCTGAAAGCTGAAGAAGAATTGGGTTTCTCTTCATCTCTCTTTGCTTTGTAGCTCTTGTCAGGAAAAATTACAGTCTGCGTAACTCAGGTTGTAGAGGGCTTGCCTTCTTGTTTCGAGTTGGCATATTAAATCCTTTATCACCCTTATGGTATTAAAGGTGCTCAAATATATTAGCCTCTTGTGGGAACAATTTCTGTCATCTTAGTGTTTTGAAACCTTTAAAGTTATTTTGCATGACAAAGAATCAGTAAGTGTTAGGCTGGTGAGCAGGTAGTCTTCTTCTGCTTTGATAATTTACAATAAGAAGAGCAAATAATAGCCACGAATTCAAAGACATGATTTGAGGTTTGATCCGTTGTGTCGAAATTCCAGTCCAACACCAACATAGGAAGATTCCGTCTGACATGATATAATGAATTACATGTTTAGATCTTAAGGAGTCAAATAATTCAATGGTAAACCAGTTCATTCTAGAAAGTGATCTAGGAATAACAAGGCAAAAATGTTAACTTTGGTAGTATAATAGTTAATTTTTTAATAGGCCTATGCTTAAGTGGGCTACAACAGAACAAACAGTAGCAATAAACCTTTTATCACTGATCGATTTTTCTAAGGAGGCAATCTGATGTTTTAATATGTGTTTTAAAGTGTTACATAACATAAGAATAACCAGTTGAACTTTTTATAAATGTTCTGAAGTGTTCCATTATGTATTGATGATGTCTTATGCATAGATGCATAGATGGATAGATGGATAATATTAGACCTTAGATATACCAAGATTTAGATTAGATTTAATTAGTTTTTATATTTACATGAGACAGTAGACGTGCTGTCATAATACCACTTTGAGGAGTGATGAGTCAGACTGTTTTTGAGAGTGAAAGCTACTGGGACAGTCATCAGCATCATCCCTCGCAGTTTTAGAAGTCACTGATGTGGACTAGTCATCTCACCTGACAATGTTTTCAAGCTCACAAATCTTCCAACTCTTTCCGACGATACACTTCCAGCACCTGTGTTAATGGCCAGTCGATCCATTTCTTCCCATCAGCTGCAACCAGCACCACATCCCCTTCTCCAGTGTTTATAGACATCTTATTCTGCTTCTGGATCAGCTGACTTAGGTACTCTTCTCAAAATCTTGTTGCAACTGCGGTAGAAATCAAAATCTCCTTGATAAGTTCATAGAATCCAGTTGGACAAAATCTAGTATTCCCATGCAGAATACTTGACGGTGAATGTCAGTTGATATCTTCAGGCTTCTCAGGCAAGTAGGTAAGAGGACGGGAATTAACGACGGCTTCACTCTCACATAGTAGTGTCTCGCAACACAGTGAAGCTCTCCCGAGGACACATCTCAAATTTCTCTTTACTATCTGAATCAGACTTTGCCACCAACCTCCCCACCAGCCTGCTGTGGGAGAGTAATCCTCTACTGTATTTGCTGCATTGTGGACTCTCTTTCTGTGTGGTTTTAGTCAATAGTTCAAAACAAATTATCTGTACCAGTAAACTTTGTTCCATTGTTGTTGCAGACAATTTTGGTCTTTCTCATCGAGTGATGAACTGTCGGAAACTCGCTAAAAGTAAAAATCCATTTTTTATGACATTGCTGACCAGTTCCAAGTGCATTGTTCTATACACAACAAATGTAAAGAGCATAATCCACCCCTTATTTTTACTTTCAGTATCAAGAGTCCAGCAAAGTCTACACCTGTCACCTTAAATACCACAGCATCTTTTATTCTGTTTTCCGATAGAGTTCCAGAATCAGCATTCGCCTTCTTAGTTTTGTGCCATTTTTCATCTCACACATCTTGACCGCATGTTCTAGCTGCTCCTTAGTCCTTGTATAACCAGATATCTTTCACGCAAGTGCAACGCATGCGAGTGCCAACGTGTACTATTGCATCACCCACTGGCCTCTCTCTCTAAACCTGAACAGAACAGAAGGAATATGTTTTATTAAGTTTGGACCTTTGTCATACAGACATTCAGTGACAACGCCCTCTTCCTTTTAGTGGATACGTCGAATATGGCCTAATTCGCTTCATTGCACTGTCCTTAAATATACCCTGATGAGGTAGAATGTAACCTTTACCTCTAGCCCCTTCGTAATGTCTCAACAGTACCATCTTTAGCCCATTCTTGCAGTGCAATATCTACTCATCAAATTAATTCCCACGAATAATTTTTTCAGCGATAGAACACAGTCTTTTTTCTGCAACATTGCTGTGTCATATGTTCCTTGCGGTCACTATTATTTCTCAACTCTTGTGTCAAGAGGGCAATGATGTTGGTGAAATTATTGTTAAGGATTTGGAAAGGATGGTATATATACTCCAATGTCATAAAGCAGCAGGAATAAATGAAATTAGACCTGAAATGGTGAATTATAGTGGGAAAGAAGGGTTGAAATGGCTTCATAAAATAAGATTATCATGGAGTGTTAGTAAGGTACCTTCATATTGGATAAAAACTGTTTTTGCACCTACCTATAAGCATGCAAAGAGGAAGGATTGCAACAATTATCAAGGTATCTTAATAATCAGTATACCAAGCAAGGTGTTCATTGGCATCTTGGATGGGAGGTGAGGTCAGTGATTCAGAGTAAGTAGGATAAAAAGCAGTGTGGTTTCGGCCCATAAAAGGACTGTCAAGATCAGATTTTCTGTATTTGCCAGAATTTTGAAAAATGTTTGCTGTTCGTAGTTTACATAGATCATCTGCTAAAAGGTATAAAGTGGCAGGAAGGGATTCAGTAAGGTGATAATTTAGTAAACAATCTGGCGAATGCTGACAACTTTATCTTAATGGCAGATTTTGCCTAAAGCTTGTAGTCTACTGTCTTGAAACTTGAAAATAGGTACAATGAGTATGTTATGAAAATTAGCCTTTCTAAGACTAAATTGATGTCAGTAGGTAAGACATCCAAGATAAATGAATGTCAGATTGGGGATACGAAGTTGGAACAGGTAGATAATTTCAAATATTTAGGATGTGTGCACTCCCAGGCTGGTAATATAGTAAGTGAACTTGAATCAAGCTAATGCAGTCTGCTCACAGCTGCAATCAACAGTATTCTGCAAGAATGAAGTCAGCACTTGGACGAAACTCTCTTTACATAGGTGTGTTTTCAGACCAACGTTGCTATACGGGAGTGAAACTTCGGTGGGCACTGGATAACTTATTCACAACTTAGAAGTAACAGACATGAAATTAGCAAGAATGATTGCTAGGAAAATCAGGTGGGAACAATGACTGTAGGGTACTTGTTATGAAGAAATAAAGGCTAATTTAGGATTGAACTCAATGGATGGAGCTGTAGTCATGAAGCGAATCGTGGTGGAGTCATGTGAGGCAAATGGAGCAGGATAGGTTACCTAGGAGAAGAATGATGGATTCGGTCATGGAGGATAATAGAAATACAGGGAGACCAAGGCGATGATGATTAGACTGTTTCAATGATTTAAAGATAAGAGCTATAAAACTAGTTTGAAATAGGGGATTGTTGTGGTGAATAGTACATTCACAGAGGCTTGCAGACTGAGCATCAAAACGAATAACAGTCTATAATGAATATGTATGTATGTGTTGTTGTTTGAGTCATCAGTCCATAGACTGGTTTGATGCAGCCCTCCATGCCACCCTATCCTGTGCTAACCTTTTCATTTCTACGTAACTATGTATGTGTGTGCAGTATATATTTATCCCTTTAACAGGATATTTCATAATGTGCTCATGGATAACAATTGCATTAGCACAGTGTCTGTGTTTGCCACTATTGGCAGCATGGTTTGAAGTTATCCAGAAGATTCCTCTGTTGTTAATAATGTTGTTTGTTTTTACGTCCCAGTAACTACTTTTTATGGTCTTTGGAGATGCCGGAATTCAGTCCCTCAGGAGTTATTTTACGTGGCAGTAAATCTACTGACACGGGGCTGTCATATTTGAGCACCTTCAAATACCACCGGACTGAGCCAGGATCGAACCTGCCAAGTTGGGGTTAGAAGGCCAGCGCCTCAACCGTCTGAGCCACTCAGCCTGGCCCTCTGTTCTTTATGCAGTACAAAATACTAAATGAATTCTTACATACAATCATCAGCTTATTGCCTTATTACATGATATACAAAAATGCTATCTGATTGTTGGTTCACTTTTAGTTCACCTCCTTGATGGTAATTTTTGTTCAGTCAGCCCCATTAAGGAAGAGTCTTGCTATTAGAATAAGAATGAAACAAAATTTTCAAGGAATGTTCTCATCTTAATTTAGCCATTCAGAATAATAAGATATCTACAATAAAAGATGCCAATCCAAAAATGCAAAAATAAGGCATTACAACACAGTAGTGAAGCCAGAATGCCTATGTGCAAGCAAATGTCTGGCATTAAACTATAATTTAGATAAACTAGAAATACTAGAAAGGCGAATCATGAGGAAAATATTAGGCCCACAAAACACAGCAGAAGGTTGGAAATTACGAAGTAATGCTGAAATATATCAAAAAAGAGAAAATACATCAGATTTAATGAGGAAAAGGAGACTTATGTTTTTTGGACATTTATATAGAATGCAAGATAGTAGATTAACCAGTAAGATTTTCAGATATTTGTGGGGTAACAAATCAACGACAAGCTGGGTCAATGAAGTAAGAAAGGATTTAGAAAAAAACAATATAACAACAGAAGAAATAAATAATAGAGAAGGCTTTCGGGAAGAAGTATTGAAAATAGAAGGATTCCAAGGTAAGAATGTAAAAAAGACTGGTTCAAAGTGGTCTGAAGACAGAAAGAAGAAACATAGTGAACAGATGAAAGCGTAATGGAAGAAAAGGAAAGAACAAAGAAGAAGGAATTGAAATTGGCACGTGGCCCTCTGGTGGCCCATTCGAAAGAATAATAATAATAATAATAATAATAATAATAATTGTGGCCTGTTGCAGATTTTTTGAACTGACACCTATAGAAAAACATGAATGTCTAAGCACTGAGGCAAAGAACAACCAGTGTGTCATATCTTCCATACTGTGCATCTCAGCCATGATGATAATAAAAGGATGTGTTTTATGTAGACTCATTACACTGCACCAATCCACATGTGTGGTGGTGCACTACAAAGGAATTATACTTTTATAGGACTCTATTAGATCCTCATATTCAATACAAGATTGTCCATGTTTTCCCCTATTGGCAGCATGGCCTGAAGTTATCAGTGAAGTTAGCTGGAAATTTGTGTTGATTAGGATGATGTAATAAATTCTTGTAGGTGTATAATTCAGTACTGGCAGTATGGATATGAAGGTGATATTATGTAACACTGAATAAGATGCAAAAACTGCACATATTTAATTGATTTAGAGGTATATTTTACACACTATTAACTTGAAAGAAGATATATGATGGTTCAAACTTTCAATACGATTAACATGAGAAATTTTTACAATCCTACTTAATTATAATTGGTACCGGTTTCGACCGTTGTTCTTGGTCATCATCAGCCGATCACAAATAAGTATAAAAGACAATCCACAGGTAAATAAAATGTGAAGTTTAAAAAAATTCCATGAGATGCTGTCTAAGAAGCACTGTAACACTTTAGGGAGCATTGTGTGTTGGAAATTCAATGTTATGAAGAAGTCTAGGATCAGATGTATATTTTTAGTTGTAGTTCATTAAGCAAAGTGCCGATCCGCACATATGTCTTGCTGCTCTTCAAGAACTTGCTCCGGACTACATATTTGATCTATGACTTCTTCATGATTTTGGAACTATCAACACACAGTGCTGATCCCTAAAATTATATAGTGCCTCACGTACTACTCTCCTCTGTAAAAACTGGACTGCCATCAATAGATGTTGCCCATTGACAAAGATTTTGAAGACGTGGTGGTGTAAGAATTTCCTGAGGTACCGGTAACAATAGGAATACTGGGGATATCGATGCATGGTTGGGTTGGCCTGAAGCTTGACAAGGTCTTGGATCACTGTGTGGAAATAGCTACCCAGAACTTTGAGACCTGATCATTATGTTTCCTGTGAAGACCTTCAATGATTTCTTGCTGATGGAAGACTTTCCTCCTGTTCCTCTTTGTTTGCTTTGCTATGATTTCAGCCGTTTTATTTTCCTGGTAGCCTGCACCAATTATTGCTTTAATTTCTTAGGGATGGGACAAAAGCTGTAGTTTTGGTCACAGGTTTGGTGATTTAAAGAATAAAATTTTAAAACAATGTCACCCCGATCACTACAATTTTAAACTGCATCATAAATAGGAGCAGCAAATGGTTAGTAAAAGATTAAAAACTATTTAATGGTCCCTACTTTAAATACTTAAATTTTCACAGGTTGCCTCTGGTGGGATTTCTTGGTTATGTTTTATTGGCAGTGAGCACTTGATTTTCTTTGTTTGCAAATGTGAAGGAAAATAAAATGCTTAGAACCATGTCATGTTTGGCAGAAATAGCCACTGGTCATTTGATACATGTACTTAACTTTGAAGTGTGCAGAGCATAAATGGCTGTATTGGGTGGGATACAATTTGTCTCCTTTCATCCTCACAACCCATTGTTGAGTTAATTCCTTGGTCTTTAAAAAGGAAATCAGAAACATGATCAAATGAATAATAACTCTGTCTCACAGTACTTCCTCTGTTCGAACATTAAAATGGGTTTAATATCAAACAGGAATTGCAAAATCTATGTCAGTTATAATTCAGTAACACTTAGTTAAAACAAAATGCATCATTGGATTAGTTACACTGATTAGTGCAGCCAAATGCTGAACATAGGTCTGGCATTCTTGAGACAACAATCTGACCTTTTGCTTCTCAATACATATGAAGTTCTGTCACAATGCACAATATATCTATATTGAGCAAGTGGCCATGTGGTTAAGGTAATGCAGCTGTGAGCTTGTATTCGGGAAATAGTGGGTAGAACCCACTGTTGGCAGCCCTGAAGATGGTTCTACGCGGTTTCCTGTTTTCACACCAGGCAAATGCTGGGGCTGTGCCTTAATTAAGGCCACAGTCACTTTCTTTCACTCCTAGCCCTTTCCTGTCCCATCGTCGCCAAAGGACCTCTCTTTGTTGGTGCAACGTAAAGCAAAGTGCAATATCCCTGTGTCAGCTGACCATATGTACTCGTGCCTTCACAAGGAGCACTGATGTCTGGCATACAGGCCCTCTATGATATTTTAGATAACCTATAGATTATGGTTCATGTTGTTTAGGGCTTATGACTTCCATATGAAGTGGCCTGTCCTAATCCATCTATGGTGAGATACTGTGTGCTCAATGCCTGTTGTCTTCGGGATTCACCCAGAACAAGTTTGTCACTTGTATTTTGGGTCTCAGTCTAATCCTTGACTCTTACGATGTGAAAGTGACCGAGATATGAGCAGTATGGGTAACACTATTTGTAATACAGCCAGATCCTATAGGAAAAGGTGTGAAATTGATGTTCCTATAGCTGGTCTGTGTGTACAGTTCAGTGAACTTGAGAGACTGGTATGTAACAGCGCTGTCTGGCTGGAAGAGGAATGCAATGGGAAACTAACTTACTCTTCATTTCCTTAGTTTGCCTCCTCAGTGACACCTAGCTCTTTATGGCAGATTATGGTAGAGCAGTTGATGATCGTCCCTGCTTTCAGGCTGAGCACTTCATATACAAGAGGAAATATGGAAGATACATTTTCCTGCTGAGTTTTATTTGCTGGTACAAGATGTGAAAGGTAACAGTGATAAATTGTGAGGTCCTTAATGTTTCAGAATTGGTTTGTTTATAATGAGCAGATTATTTGTAAGTATGTCTGTACATTTTCCTGATCATTCAGTGTAATTTGGGAGGGTTTTATATAATATAATTGTTCTACTCTTCAAAAATAACTGGGCATTCAAACTGGACATTCCTACACTCCTGAAGGTCTCTTAGTTGTAATGCTTTTATGGATACTCAACATGGAGATTTTCTGACAAATGATAATGAAGATTTGAAACTGAAACTGTCTCATTTACTAAGAAATGATGAATTGTTAAGCCCATTCATATATAAATACATTTCCAGATGTGTCTGAAAAATTTGCCTAATATATTAACTTTTCCACAGGACATTTACAAAATTATATCAGAGGAGATGCCTTTGAAAGAAGAACCAAAGTCAGAGTTGGCAGTGCCAAGAGAAAAACAGGTGAACACATTTGAAGTAATCTAATATTTTGATGACATTTTTCTGATAATGGTAATTCTAACAAACTGCTGAATAGACTTAATTGAGCAACTCCTCATTTTAAAGCAGATATTTTGAAGATCCTTGGAAAGATATATAGTGAGATTTCCAATATTTTGGAATGATTTTCATATTTTCTTCATGTAGTTCAAAATTTTATGCTAGGTAATATATAGCAGCTTTTAATATTCAAATTCCCTCCACTGCATGGCACCTGGTGGCTGGTTTCTTTACTGTTACTGTTACCTCATCCTAACGGGATTTAGGTTACGAGTATGGCTACCTTCCTTTTGTCATATGCCAAAGAGCTCCAACCTATTTCTTCAAAATATTGATCCGAGATATCCGTCTTCTTCTAAGTCTTCTTTTGCCTAATTTCTTTCCTCAAAATATTACTTGTAGCAGACAGTCCTTTTTAGGACTCCTCATAATGTGATACATGTATTTCAGATTCTTGAGTTAAATTGTCTTGATAAGCTGAGGTCAACACCTCACTGTGTGGGGTACCCCATTCTCGGCAGCCCTGAAGATGGTTTTTATCGTTTCCCATTTTTCATATCATCAGTATGCTGTTGCTGTACCTTAATTGATGCCATGGCTTCTTCCTTTCTATTCCTAGCCCTTTCCTATCCTTTTGCCTGCGTAAGACCTGCCTCTGTTGGTGTGACATGAAAATAACCCACAGGAATTACACAATTTGCCATTATATATCCACATCTTGAAAGTTTTGATTTTCTCTTCTGTGGGTAATAAAATATATAGGGCTCTACAGTATTTAGTAAGGTGGAGAGGACACAGCACTTTGTTATTCTCTTTTTGAGCTTTATTCTGAGATCGCTTCAGGATATGAGTTGCCACATGCTCATTAAAATGGACTCTGCTTTGTCTATCCAGCATTTGATTTCAGCACAATTGTCCTATGTTACTCCCTAGATATACCATATTGTTTACCCTGTCGGACTGTATATTGTACATCAGAGAGAATTGTGATGGTGTAGGTTTCTTTTTGACATTGCTTTTGTTGTGTTGAGGACAAAGTCACAATCTTTCGGTACAGCTTTTGCAAATTATGGAGAACACTCATTTAAGAGCAGGACAGGAAGTGTGCTGTAGTGGAAGGTGACAAGGACTAGATTTGAGCATACATACGGGAGTGTAAGTGAGGATATTGTACAATGCACGCCTTATGAAACATACAATCTCATTATAAATTATAGTATTCCTGTTAAGAAGCCTTTCACAAATCCTTCCAATAATTACACACATAACTGCACATTACACGTAACTCAGTATGTTAATCACTTGATAGAAGACTATGGATCATTCACTGTCACTATATCTAGGCATAATAAATCTCTTAGAGAATGCCCCTCCTACTGTTTCATCATATGCTCTATGCATGCCTATTTTACTTCCACTGGCAGTGTCTATCGTTTTATTACCACTTTCTCTTGCGGTTTCAGTATTGCCTCCATCAGTCACTACTTCTGTCCATTTCACTTCCCACGTTTATGTTTACCACGGTCCAATAAACCTTCAGTTGAAATTACTGATCTTCAAATTTATTTATGTGCTCACAAATTTTACTTCCAGTCCTCATTTGTAATAAAAGCAATTTTTTCACCATAAATTATAGTAATGCTTCCATTCTGAACATCACATTCTTGACACTTGCCCATATCAGTTTTCTGGGATTCAATTCTGGGTGATGTGGAGAAAGGTGTAATACATTATGATCATGTTTGGCTTATATACTGGACTGGCTTGTTCATCTTGCTTAATGAATATAACCGGGTTCTCAGCATGTCCTCTAGGAAACAAATTGCATTCTCTGTTAACCAGGACACAATTTCTCACGTGTTATTGTTTGAGAGTCATCAGTCCAGCTCTTCATGTGCCCCGTTCCTGTGGTGTCCTTTTCATCTCTAGATAACTACTACGTCCTACATCTGCTCTGATCTGCTTGTCATACTCATATCTTGGTCTACCCCTATTGTTCTTACTGACTACACTTCCCTCAAAAACCAACTGAACAGGTCCCTCGTGTCTTATGATATATCCTATCATTCTATCTCTTCTTGTCAAGTTTAGCCAAATTGATCTCTCACCAATTTAATTCCGTATCTCTTGGTTCGTCATTCGATCTACCCAGCTCACCTTGAGGATTCGTATTTAACACGATATATCAGGAGCTTCTACCCTCTTTTTTCCTGAGCTAGTTATCGTCGATGTTTTTCTTCCATACAACACCGTGCTCCAGACAAATGTGTTCAAAAACATCTAAGTAATCTGTTTATCACTGTTTGAAAGATGCATATTTGTTTTCCGAAGAAAGGCCTTCCTTGCTTGTGCTAGCCTGCTGTCTGCATTTTATGTCCGGATTACTTCTGCTGTCGTAAGTTTATTTACTACCCAAGTAACAATATTCATCTACTACCTTTAGAAGTTCATTTCCTAATCTAATTTTTCCTGCGTCATCTGATTTCGTTCTACTGCACTCCATTACTTTTGCTTTGGATTTATTTAGGCAAAATGTTCTCCAACTCAGTGTCAAATTGTCTTTCCATACTAAACTAATAGTGCAATAGTTTTCACACTTGTCAGCACCAGCTTCCATGGGAATAGATATAACATCATTCTGCCAAAAATCATATGGCAATTCACCTTTTCCATGCATCTTGCAAACTAAAGGGAATAACCTCACCATGCTGGTTTCTCTTATGCAGTCAGTAATTCTGAGGGTATCCCATCAATTCCTGGTGCCTTGTTTATAATTAGATCTTTCAAAACTTCTCGAATTCTGACCTCAAAATTGGGACTCCTATTTCATCAGCTTCAACAGTCTGTTATTTTTCCAGAACCCTATCATCTACTTCTTTACTTCGATACTGGTGTTGGATATGTTCCTGCCATATTTCTTCTTTTTTTTTTTTGCTAGAAGTTTTTTCCATCTGAGCTCTTGTTGAGGGGATATGCTTGGATGTAGTGGGAAAGATGCACATACGAAATGAGCCCAATCTTTGGACTGCAGTTTCATAGGATTATCAGCAAGCTGTTGATTATGTTCCTCCATATCCAATCCAGTGGCACTGTTGTATCACCCATCACTACTCTTTCTTATCTTGTTTTCCTTTCTCCAAGAGCTTCATTGATTTCCCTGCATGCAGTTTCTATCTTTCCTAGGACCATAATGGCTTGAACATCCTTGCACTCCTCTTTCAGCCATTCTTACAAACATGGTTTTTGGTGATTTCCCACTTTTAAACCAGGCAAATTCTGAAACTATACTTTAATTAACCCATTGGAACTTGACTAATAGTCTAACCTGCAGGGACAGAAAACTATTTATTTTAAAAAATTATGGTTTTTCTTTGTATATTGAGGATTGGTCAAAAAGTGGCATTTTTTCAATGCTATATACATCACAGGTCAATGCCTTACTGTTCATTAACTGTTTCTCAGCCTTCACTAGTGAAAAAACTTGTGATATTTTTTGAAACAGCTCTCCAGATGGAGTGAAATACCACATTTTTCACATAGCCACCTCACTTCAGACATTATTTTATGACCCCTGCATACTTTGCAGGGCTCAGAAGGATGTTTTTTCCTTTCTGTTGGGGGAATAGGCAATGGAAAATGTCCCCATACATTTGCTTGATGCTGCAGGTGGCTGTGTTCTCTGGGTGTTCTTCCTTTTGTTGTCGTAGGCAGGAGAGCAACACTGCAACAATTGCTCGGCAAATGCTGTGCGACATTCTGTATAATGCGGCCACCTCCCAGTAACGTTCATGAACACAATGTATGAATTGAAGATAGCCACATCCAGTAGAAACAGCATTATCTTTTTATAACCCTTGATAGTCCATCGCGTTATGGGGAAATGTGCAAGGACTTGGTCTTGACGATATACTGCATTTATTTTCTGGTTGTATCTTCCATTAACCACGTTTTTTTTTTTTTACTACTTCTCTCCTCGTGGGGTTTTTCACTACTTGCTCTCCTCCACCTCATTTTCTTTGAATTTTCACATCAAAGTCCAAGTCCTCATCAACAGTTGAAAGTAAATGCACATCCTTTCTGTCTTTCCATTTTATGGCGAGAATATTAGCTGTCATACTAATCGCCTCACCTTTCAGCAGTTTTACTGTGTGGAACTCTGGAAGCACTTCTTCCTGTTACAGCGTAAAGTACCCACAGCATGAGTTCCATTCTCCAACAAGTTATGAAAACGTTCAGAAGAAACACCACTTATGAAAGTATATGATATTGGTTCAAGTTTGCTTCCATTAATTCCAACACTGCTGCTTTTGTTGCTGGAATAACACCCTGTGTGCCTTGTCTGGTAGAAATTTTAAACTGGGAACAGTATCCAGATGCACTTTCACAGAGTTTATAAATTTTAATAAGAAACTTGGCTTTTTTGGAGAGATTGTATTGCACAAATGGGAGTCTGCATAGAAATTTCATAACACTGTAATCAGTACCTATATCTCTATCAAGATTGTAGATATTCTGAAACTTTGCTTGAAAATATGAAATAACTGCTGTTATTTTTCTTAAATGGTCATTTGGATCTGTAAACATGCCATCAGAGAAGTGCAGAAATGAAATTTGACAGAATAGTTCAAATGTCATAGTCTCTGAAAATATTTTACTTGCTGAATCTTCCTGTTAGACCAGCACAACTTGAGTTTGGGTTTTCTTACCAAACTCATAAGAATCATCAGCAAAAAATACACTTTTATCACTTCAACCGTGCAAGGATACCATTTACTGTCACATGTCAGATTTTTTCTCGTCAAATTATTTGCCTGGAAAGCATCATAGTCATTGGTTGCTATCACAATCATTTCCTAGAACTCATCCCTAAGAAATTCTGAACACACATCAAATACAGTCTTCTCAAAACAATAGCACTGAGACCAGAAACGCCTGTGAATGGAATTGTTTCTGGTATATTGGAAATATTTGCAAAAATTCCATGTGGAAGATCCGTCTTGTAAAGCAGTCATGCCACCTCAATCTTCGTTTTCATCGTCCATGCTGTCGTCATCACTAGAATTATTTCCTTAACACTATCATTTTTAGTGTAAGAAATAGCACAGTCTTCTGAAGAAAAATAATTATTATCATTTTCTAACCACTTGAAGATATCTACATAATCATCAGCCATGTTTGTTTGCTGACAAGCACAAGCAGTATTCTGTG
This sequence comes from Anabrus simplex, assembly GCF_040414725.1. Classification (NCBI taxonomy): domain Eukaryota; kingdom Metazoa; phylum Arthropoda; class Insecta; order Orthoptera; family Tettigoniidae; genus Anabrus; species Anabrus simplex. The sequence continues at coordinate 87,592,740 of NC_090274.1, read as the reverse complement.
GTCTGGGAAGGTTGAATTCCATTTACCTGGTGTCCAAAGTTAAGCATAAGTTACGAGTAAGGAGGGCAACAGGAAATAGACCGCAAATCACATGACATATGCACCTATTCAAAGATATAAACTACATTTTTGTTTCCGTATTGAACTGGGATCACAGAGATAAGTCTTTTAAGGTTCAAGCTTTAGAATACAAATTATGAGTTGTGTAAGATTAGTTACAACATTTATTTAATAATGGTACCAGTTTTGACATTTATATGTCATCACCAGCCAAAAATTACATTAATCACACAATTGAGAAAGGACGTGATAATTAAAATTGAAGTGTTGATACATAAACACATACATAGATTTTTAACAATGAAAGATTAAAAAGTTTTAATGTGTTATCGACGTATAAAATTCTTTTGAAACGCTTCATTTACGCTGTGTGCTGAGTAAAATAGTTAAAGGGCCGATGACCTTCGATGTTAGGCCCCGTAAAACAACAAGCAAAATAGTTAAAAATTTATAGCAATCACTTGATACACTGTTTTTGTTGATCTGTTTATGTGCTAATACTCAAATCATTGCATGTCATATTTATGGTTGCATTTGAATCTTTGGCGATAAATTGTCCATCCTTTAAGACATTTATTATTCAAAAGTTGTCAAAGTTAAAGCGTAATTTTGTTATTTTTGTTCTTGTAAAGAACTTGTATAAATATGCATTAGTATATCTCATTACACTGGTTGTTGTGAAAGGCTTCTTGTGTTCATTAAAATTATACAATGATGTATTGATAAAATTATAATGTAAGAAATGGTTGTCCTTCCGTCTTCTCTTCTGATGTAATTCAGGTGAACTAAAATTTCCTACTTCAGTCGGAAGGATTTGAATCAGCCTGAAGCGAAATCAAAACAAAGGAATTATAAATATTAAAATATAATGTGCCTGGACGAGCTAAAGTGTGAGTAATATACGGTATATGTGGCTCAACTTGGACAGTGTGTTGAGAAACTACAGTTTGTGAGAAGGTACGGACGGGTGGAGTGAAGTGAGGTAGGTTATATCTGGAGGTGTGAGGGGGAGGGGATTAGCGTTTTGGGGGAGGAAATGATAGGAAGAGGGGTGAATCAAGTCAAAGTCATAACGGCTTAAATCTGTGGACTACAGTACATGGTACAGCAATTCCCAGCCATGTTTGCACTATATGCGGCCTTGTGTTGTCGTGGAAAATGATGGGTAATACGCATTGACGGTATGATGTGGATGAACATTGTGCATTAGGATAAAACCATGACAGTCATACATGAGTATAACAATAACTTTCACATGGCTGGGGTTCTCAGGAACTCTCAATCTTTGTGGTTTCCCATATTGATGCCATTATTTTGATCAGCATTTCAGCTGTGGCTCATACAATTTAGCCCATGTCTCATCCAGCGTAATGATATTGCAGAAGGAAGCCTCTTCTTCATACTTACAGTACTCCAAATGGTTACAAGCACCATCGTATCGTAATCATTTCTGCATTTACGTTGCATCATGCTGAACCCATTTTGATGAAATTTTTCTCATGCCCAGGTGTTCCTTCTAATATGAAGCACAGTCATATACGCTAACCCGGCGTCTCGGGCCAGCCCGCATATCATATGACATCGACCAGTGTCCTTTAGTGCGGCAAGAGCAAGCATTTCTCCTTCACTGACACTAGAATAACCTGGCTGACACACGTCTGCCACTTATCGGTGTCCCTTGCTAAAGGCTTTTACCCACCGTGCCACTGTCCTGTAAGGCTATGCAGTTTCCCTGCAAGCTTCTCAAGGACACTCTCATGCTTTACGACCTCTGGCACAATCAATGTTGATCCAATTCCATTGTTACTGTTTCAAAAACATCGTGACAACACTGACACTGTAGATTGGCAGCTAACCCGAGGCTGTGTTCATTATGCCAGTTTGCATGCGTGTGATGTGAGAAGGTATGCTCTGAGGTCAGGTAGGTGTATAACTAACATGTGCTGTCAGTGACATTATTAGATTCCATTGCATGGCGTCTCGTCAGCAGTGTTATGACTCTTAAAGTTCCAACCGTCTTATCTCCCGTACTTCAGTTCACCTTCATTTTCTAGAGCTAATTAAACATCATTTCTGTTTTCATCCACCTGTGGCCTACTTAATCCTCATATGACCAGTCCAGTAAAAATATTTTATGGATATATCTGGAGAATCGCCTTTTTCAATTATGTTTCTTCTCATAAAGTTAATATGTTGTTTAAAGCTTTGTTGTTTTGAACAAATGGGGTTGCCTTTCCGGTATAAAATTTTACACTAACGTCACTATAATTCTACATGTGCTTCATGGCACATCCATGGATGCAACTGATCCTGAAGAGACTCATCTGGGAAGAATTGAGCCTTGAGATTTTCCAGGGAAGTGTTACCCATGTGTTTTGGATCCTTGATATTTTTTTTTGCAGCATTTGCTACACAGGTCTATGGGAGTTTCTTCTCTTTTGCTGGTTGTTGGTTTCAAAACATACGACATTATTTATGATCCTTCAATTGTCGTTAGTAAGGTTTGGATTGATGAATTCATTTGAATATTGCTCTGTTGATGAAATAATCAATGACATTTAACTAAAGTGAATCCTTTCACCTTCCTTTCCTTAGAACAGTGGAAGGTTCACTTGTGAGCAAGCAAAGTGTAAGGTTTCTCTCTTTCAAAAAACCCGAGAGATAACATTAATGTAACAATGCATACAAAGTCAAGTGTAGACTACTTCAGTTGAATGATAATGTAAAAAAAAATGTTAGGCTATTCTGGTCATGTCTAGGAAACATGCAAGGTAGTTTTAAACTCTTTGAACAGAGTCCCTTTAAGACCGAACCAAAACCTGTGGCTGTACAGCTCTGATGAGCATTATCCTGTCATGCAACCCCTGCTCAGCCTGATGGCGTGCAGTTTATAAGTCGGTGTGTGGTGAGCAAAACAAATTTTCTTGGTCATTATTCTTGGATTTTTAGACTAAGGACTCTACCTCTCTATCAATTTACAACTTCTTTGTTCTCATACAGCCTGACTGGACCAGCAACGAGCCATCAGAGTTTGATAATAATCTCTGACTTGTCTAGCATTGTCCTCTAAAATCTGAATGTAAATGTTGTAAGTCTATATTAATAAAGCCTTCAAATTGTCTCGAGTCAATGAAAAGTCCAACAGCTGACTATTTGTTGTACGAACATGAACATGGTAGGCAAGAGATCGACCCTTAAGATCCAATATATGTCTGTCCGACAATCAGCATCGTCTGTGGGAACACGAGAAACAAACAAGTGACCAGTCATTTAAGAACACGTAATAGGATGAACATGATGACAGGAAGTTGTAGGAAGAGAAGAAAACAATTGCAGAGATTATTGTTGTCCTTCAAATATTTTTTCTTCTTTTGTTCCCTCTTCCAGTGCTGTCCTTTTTATCTTATTATGAGTTCCTTTTCTTGTTCGTGTTCTTCATATAATTTTGATTTGACACTCGTTTGCTTGTTTCCTTTTTACTTTAGAAGAATAGTTTTATTTTTTTGTGCCACTATGCAATTTACTTTGTCAGCTATGTCATGTATATTTATAAACTTTTACTTTAGTTATCTCTTTACTCTACATTTCTTACTTTGTTTTACATATTTGTTCCTTGCAGCCTTCCAGCGATATTAAGAATGAAATAAGTGTAGATGAACACACAGTAGGTCAGTTGGTCGCCTGTTTCAAAGAAGAAGACAAGTAAGTACACTTCAGATTAATTAGATTTAACACCCCTAATCCTCGACATTATGGAATTTGCTATTTATGTGTGTAGCTCCTTCTGCAGAAAAGACGTGGAGTGAAGTCCTCGATATCCCAATATATTGAGTTCGAGGCGAGCACAGCTCCATCCAGATCATTCTTGACTTCTGTCTCCTGTAGTTCACTCATGGTCCGAACTTGTTGGTTTGATCATGACTCGTGAGAAAATTTCACAAAATTGAAATAAGTCAGCCTGTAGTATCTAGTGATCAGCAGGGCACCTAGTTGGCACCATCAACAAATTATTAAACAAATTAATTTAAAACACCTCCTAATTGATAGTTTCTTCCTTGCCTTTTGGCACAATTATAGAAACATTATCATATACAGAACATGTTTCGCCACTTAGTGGTCATCGTCAGCTGTCTTTAAGTAGCTTAAGTGAAACAATTTGATTAGTAAGTGCATTAAAATCTTAAATTATTTTCCCATGGGAACTTATAACTATTGCTTAAAGCCCTTGAAATTTTGGGGAAGGGGGAATAAGGGGGGGATTTTAGCGATGTCGCATGTAAAAAGGTACTTAAATTACAACTTGTGTCTATGGTAATATTAAAAAATTTTTCTAATTGAACATATTTTAAAAATCTTAAAACGTCTGTATGGGCACATTTTGTAAAAACATTAGATGGCTTGATTTTGGTTATGTTAAAATCGATGTGTATAACAGTCTTGAAGTTTCTTATTGATTGTCTGTTGTGTTGATTATCCTCCTTTAAAATTGCTTTTTATTTTTAGTACCAGGTTGTGTTGAACTGTTAATATACAGTGGTCCTATGGTGACTTCTCTGTTGATTTGCATCAAATAGCGTTCTTCAAATTGGGGCAGCTTGCCTCACTTCCTTTATTAATCCTGCTAAGGATTTGAAGATCTTGCATAATGTTAGTGATTTATGGCTTGCCTCTTTCATATGAGCACCCATAGCAGAGAATCTCCTGTACTTCTGTGTATTAACATGCTCCTGATATCTAATTTAAAGCTTCTCCCTGATTGTCCTACATATGTTTTTTTACACTAATTGCATATCAACCTATAAATGTCTGACTCCTGACTGTTATTAAGTTCTAAGATCTAATCCTTAATGTGCCCTACTATCTGAGTGTGTTCTAGGTAATCAAGGTATATATTAGCTAAAATCCCTTAACCCGGAGCCCTCATAGGGAGTTCGTCTCGCTGATATATTCTATTATTGAAAGAAAAGTAATTATGGTTCAGTACGAATTCCAGGATAATCATAAAATTTTCTATTTCCGATTTACTAATGCATTTGTGTTCTAGTAGACTCCTTTTTATAATCTTAATGGTGTCTTTTATGGGAATATGAGTATACATATCTTCAATGTCAAAGGAGCTTGTTGCTTGGAAAGAAGTTAATTTGAAGTCTTTAACAACCTAGCAGAACTACTTGGTGTTTTTTAGTGATCAGGTGGTGTTTTAAATTAATTTGTTAAACTATTTGTTGATTGAATTCATTGATATGGTCATGAAGCGGACAGCTTGCAATACGAACACTAACCAATCAAGAAATAGTGCAAGCATTTATCTAAAACTAAAGATGAAACTTGCAAGAGTAAGGAAAGATATAACATTTCTTAGAGAATGTCTTCATAACAACCTGATTCGAAAATCTTTAAAAGGGACTCGAAGGTACAACATGTTCTGTATTCCAAATTATAACACAAAGAACAATCAACCATCTTTGGATTAAAAGAGAAATAAAATTAATGTCCGGGAAGAAATCCTTCCTTAACAGGGAACTTCATTTAGCGCACCTTTTATCTTCAACAAACCTAGTACCGCTAGAATGGGATTCCATACAAAAATACAGTAGAGATAAAATAGAGAGTCTAATGAAAAAGAAGCAGTTAACATTAAATAAGAAATTGGAAAATCTAAAAATAAATGCCCCAGCAAATCAAAATACACCACTGCTTAAGGCACCCTTTAATAACATAAGACTCTCAACACCTGTCAAAAATTTGTTGAACACAACTTTCACACAACAAGAATTACGAATGTTTGGAAATGGACCAAATCAGAATTGACATATTATCAATAAAAGTCAAGAACTAATACAAACGTTAGCAGAAACGGAAACGGCCAACAGACTCTATGAATCGATATTCAAAATGATATAACATACGAAGCTTGGAAAAAAAATCCCTCCATAATTAAAGGTTTAGTATTGAATTCCGACAATTCAAAGATAGATAAAGAACTTCAACGTAAAACTAGACAAAGTAATGTAGTTGTAACGAAAGCCGGTGAAGGAGGAACAGTTGTAATAATAAAGAAAACCGAATACATTAAGAATACAGAAACTTTTTTCAATAACAACAAATTTAAGGTTGTTGAGAAAGATCCCACCCTATAAATACAAAGGAACTTGAAAGGAATACTAAAACAAAGTAACTTCCCCTTAAACAACTAAGAAATACACAAGCTCATAAATATGAACCCAGGACTTCCCAAAGCAAGGACTATGCCTAAAATACATAAAAAGGATATACCTATTAGATCAGTAATTAACTTTTAAGAAGTCCCATATACAAAACCTCTCAATTCATTCATAAGTTTTTAACTCAAAATTACGCCTTACGCCAAAACATCGATAAAAACTCCATGGATTTTTGCAAGGTTGTTAAAGACTTTAAATTAACTTCTTCCCATGCAACAAGCTCCTTTTACGTTGAAGATATGTATACTCATATTCCCATAAAAGACACCATTAAAATTATAGAAAGGAATCTATTGGAACACAAATGCGTTAGTAAACCGGAAATAGAAAATTTTATGATTATCCTGGAATTCATACTGAACCATAAATTCTTTCTTTCATTCTTTTCTTTCTTTCTTATATCAGCAAGACGGACTCCCTATGGGAGTTCCAGCTTCCAGGATTTTAGCTAATGTATACCTTGAATACTTCGAACACACTCAGATAGTAGCCCACATTAAAGGACTTGATCTCAGCCTATGCTATGTGGATGAAACTTTTGCCATAATAAATAAACAACTTAATAACAGTCATAACATTCTAAATATCTTTAATAACTTAGACCCAAACATTAAATTTATGGTAGAAAAAAGGAAGAAGGCAGCTCAATTTTCTAGACATTCTAACCATCTGGGAAAACAAGAAGTTCCATTTTAGAATACACAGAAATCCCAATTTTACACCGACCACAATACAAAGTGACTCCTTGCACCCTATTTCACAAAATAAATCCACTTACTATAGTTACGTCAACAGGGCCTTTGAAATTCCATTAACAGAAAAAGACAGGAAGGAGGAACTAGCTTACATCAGCGAACAAATCCTTTTTAACGGTTATAGTTTGAAATTCATCAATAAAAATTATTACTAATTGCAAATATCAACAAGAAATAAAATTAAAGTAACAATCGGAGAAAGCAAAGAGGTACATCAAATTCACCATTAATAACCCGAGGATTTATGAAATAACAAAATTGTTTAAGAAACACAACACCGAAGTAGCATTCTCATCTAACACCAACACGCAACATAGATTCTCCAACTATAACAAGCTCAATAAACTTAAGGACAACAAATTTCAGGGGTCAGGAATTTATAAGTTGATATGCAATCAGTGTAAAAAACATATGTACGACTATCAGGGAGAAGCTTTACAATTAGATATCAGGAGTATGTTAATGCAGAGAAGTACAGGAGATTCTCTGCTATGGGAGCTCATATGAAAGAGACAAGCCATAAATGCACTAACATTAAACAAGATCTTGAAATCATCATTAGGAATAATAAAGGAAGTCTTTTGAACAACCTAGAAAATATCCACATTATTCTCGACAAATTAGAAAACAAAGAACGAAATTTAAATGAAACGAATGACCAAAATAACCTCCTATATGAGCATATAAGTAAATACATAGAATGGGTAAACAGAAGACAAATAAGACGAACAAGTAAAATAACCGAACACAAGGTCGCGGAAGCACAGCTTGTAATCCCTCCCCCTTCGCGAGGCGTATTACATGACGACATGACCTTGCTTCCCCTCTCTCTGGTGAATCGTACAAACGAACAAATTGTGACAAATACTAGGTCATGTACTCTAAAACAGTCCTTAGGCGGCAGAGTATAAACACCATTCCAGAAAGGTGAGTTAAAACTATATACCCCTTATCACCACCTTTCCGATGTCAAACTAAATTAGAACAATTTCGTTTAACGACACATTTAGACATTTTGGGATCTTTCTGCTGGTTGCAGATCATGAGGCAAGCTGCCCAAACCTGAAGACCGCATATTTGATGCAACTAAATAGAGAAGTCACCATAGGACCATTCTATATTAACAGTTCAACACAACCTGGTACTAAAAGTAAAACGCAACTTTAGAGGAGGATAATCAACACAACAATCAATAAGAAACCTGAAGACTGTTATACACATCAATTCTAACATAAGCAAGATCAAGCCACAGAGTTTTTTTACAAAAAGTGCCCATACAAATGTTTTAAGATTTTTAAAATATGTTCAATTAGAAAATAAGTTTTCTAATATTACCGTAGACGCGAACTGAAATTTAAATACCTTTCTACACACCACTTCACTAAAATCCCCCCCTATGTATTCCCCCTTTCCCCTTCCCTCAAATTTCAGGTGCTTTAAGCAATAGTCATAAGTTCACATGGGAAAGTAATTTAAGATTTTAACCCTTACCCCTCGAATTAAAGTTCTCTGTGTTGTCTCTACTACTTGTATTTTAAATGTAAATTTTTATCTTATATGACCTGTACTCATCTCTCACGATTTTGGAGATAGCACTTGCTTTTAAATGATGTAGTTAGGCTATACACGTTTACAGCTAGCTATACTGGAGCAAATAAAAGCAATATGTGGAATTTAAGACATATTGTTTTGCATTTTTATTATTATTATTATTATTATCATTATCGCATACCGATTGGTTTAGTTAATTTCAGTGTACAAATTATCGCTAAAAAGTAATTCAAAATCTCTATACAGCCCGTGGTTTCATACCTCACAGTAATTCGTAGGCTGAAACCACTGTAAATGGCGATTTCTTGAAATCTGGTTCTGTTGATTTATAATTGTGCCAGCCGTCAGCATCAGGTACATGTTGGGTTACGGTACACAAACCGACCATCGTCAGTTCACTTTTAGGCATCGTGAAATGCTATTAGATATATTCATTAGGAGCAGAGGTGCAAAAATACTGATGTTTTGTGTGTTGCCTGACATAAAACATATATATGACTAGAAGAGTACATGGCAACCATGTTTGTTTACTATCGCTCGAGCTTTCGTGTGCGTGAGTAGACAGCTGATGGATACACTGCCATCTAAATAATAGATTTTTTGACTGACTGTCAAATAGTATCTGGATTCTACAAAGTTCCATGCGAAACCAAAAGATGGTAGTACAGTATATCATCATGTGTTATGTCGGCTAAGAGACAGCAGACGAGCGGTGGGCGATAAAATGTCATGTCGGGTCTCCCCGGACATGCGAACGGAACGGGAATATCGTAATGTCGGGCCTCACCCGACAGACGAGTGGTAAGGGTTAATGTACGTACTAATCAATTTGTTTCACCTAAGGTATTTAAGGACAGGTGCAATTGGCCACTAAGTGGTCGAAACATGTTCTGTATATAATGTTTTTATAATTGTGCCAAAAGGCAAGAAATGAAGTATCGATTAGGTGGTGTTTTAAATTAATTTGTTTAATAATTTCTTGATTGAATTCATCGATACCGTAATGAAGTGGACAGCTTGAAATAGTTGGTACCATTCTGTATCTGTGCCAGTACAATAATTATTAATATTGCCAACCCAGTTCTCTTCTCCATATTGTAATAGGTATTCTTGGGGAGTCTGGTTGACAATGACTTTGCTGTTGGCCATTCTTGCAACATGACCTGTCCAGAGAATCAACCTGCTGTGTATCAGGCACTTTATTCTGTCTCCTCTCCTTTCATACCTCTGTACATCACCTTCAGTGGCTTGTTACGTTTCAAAGCCATTAAATATAATGGCTCGTATGATGGCAAAGTAGATTATTATCTTCGTGTTATTAGGTATATATTTTTAAATGTTGTTTCAGGTCGAAGAATAACGTCAAAAACCAGCCTGGAATGTTTCTTATATTTCAAGGCCTAAGGTCTGATTATTTGCAGTTGATGACCATGTTCTGATGTACTTAATTTGCTTTCCACACTCAGAATTTATTCTGACCTTTGAAAATTTAATCTTGGGATCCATTGGCTTAACTCATTGCGGACCATGGACGGCGTAAGACGTTCAAGCTTGGTCCTATGCTGTGGGCCGTGGACAGCGTAAGACGTCTAATGTTCCGCGTGAAGCAATGCTGTTTATATTCGTCACCTATGCATTCTTACACCTTAGTCAGCGTTACTGGTTGCAGCAGGAAGTTGGTTGACCTTTTTGAGATAACTCTCGCTTTGAGTGGGCTCATGTTTATCTCAGGAGTTTTAGGTGGAAAATCTCAGAACTTCCTTGCGCGTCAAGTCGGTACTTGAGATTCCAATGCAGTGCGTGTCGTTCTTAGCGAGTGTAGTATAATGGCTTATAAAACAAAGTTTCTTACGGAAGATTAATTATTAGATATTGTTCACAATGATTATTCTGGTGATGAACTTATTCCTGAAATAGACTCAGATAGTGAAAGTGACAATGACGAGGAAATTGCGATTCCCGAATCCGATAGACCTATAGAGAAAAGTGAAGTGCCTGATACATATCATCCCAGTTATTGTCGACCCGTTCCACCATTTACAGAGAATTCAGGTATAAACTTTAAAATAGAAAATAATCAGGATATTTTGAGTTACCGTGAGTATTTTCATGAATGACAAATTTTATCAGTATGTGTGTTAGCAGACCAATCTATACGCGAGTCAAGTGATAAGTGCGGCACCCCGGCCTTTCACGAAGAATTCGATCATGCAGTCGTGGAAACCGATTAGTCCAAAATCCTGATATAAAAATGTACTGGACCGAAGACCCTGTTCTTCATACTCCGATATTTTCTAAAAAATGTCCCGAATACATTTCCTTCATATTCTTTCATTTCTTCACTTCGGTGACAGTAATCATTATGCCGAAAATACAGATAGGCTGTATAAAATTAGACGTATTTTGAAACCTGTCAGACCAGATATCACACCTTAAATATTTACTATAGGTAAGCATAAAGTATCATTTTTCTAACATTTATAGTTTAGGAGTAATTGTAAATTGCATTAAGTGATGCAAGTTAAGAGGGCCGGGCATGAAAATGGCCGGTCCAGCCATTCAAGTGTCCCGCTCAGAAGCAGGTACTGAATGTGTTAAAATCCCGCAATGATCCACAGTGGCTGGTGTGTTATATTCCATCATCTGTATTTTGTTTATTCTTCTTCACCTCTATCACCTCATTATAAACACTGCTCCATGCAGTTTGGAGATATTTAAGTGCCTAAATATGAAGTCTTTATTGCTCTCCAACATGTAACTTGGCCTCCTATTGCTCTTTCACAATCTTTGTTCTTACATCTGACTGTGTAACTAGTAGCTGATTTCTGGACAATCACGGGGAATGTATGGTAGAAATGTAAAATGCCACTCACTCACTCATCACAATATTGCAAGAAATATCAAATCAGTGAAACAGAAATATGGTCACGAGTAACAGGTAAGCAACCTATTTGAGAAATGAATCCTGGTACGGTTAAATTAAGTGAGTAAAGAAAAGCAAAATTGGGGTTGATTCAGAGCGGGAGGTTGGCCGCCTTATCCTCAGTGTTCAGGCAGGTGGAAAGTATATTCTGGGATAGGAACATTGGTAACACTGTCTCTTGTCTGGCTGTGTTAGATGAAAGTGAAATATTCAAATGTTTAGTTTTGCAAGGATTCTATTCTTGTATATTTAAGTCTGCAGCGCATCACAACAGAATAACCAGAAAATGGCTCAAGATGGTAGCAAGCATCTCCGTAGTGATATAAGTTCTCCGAGTTTGTGTCGTGCTTTTAATGGTATAATGTCTAATAATATCTGCAAAAGTAGTATCAAAGTACTCTTTGACAAACAGAGAATTGTATACAGGTTTAGAAATTAATATGTGCTTATTTGTAGTGTCTAAATGTGAGATTAATGCTTGGGCATGGTGTAGACGTGAAAGTCTAAAGTGCACCGTAGGAATGGGTATTGGATGTCTGGGGGTTGGAGGGTTGCCAGAGGGAACAAAGTTGCCAAACTGCCCTTATAATTTCCCTACCTTGTGTACCCGATGCATTTACTGGACGTATTCCAAAATGGCGCCTACGGAAGGTAGAGACCAGCCAAGGCAAAGGAATGTGTAGCAGAGTATCGATATTTAAGTATGCTAGAAGGCCATGACTGATTTAAACCTACCACACTATGAAGGCAATGTGCAACAGAGTAGAATCGACTGAATTGTTTTAAAAGAAATAAGAAGGATCGAACGGATTATTAGAAAAACTTACTTAAAAAATTGACTTCATAACGACAAGACGTGCTGAACATTGCTCTGAAAAAATAAGCAAGATTGATAGTTTCTAACGAGAATATTAAGTTGAGACGACGTTAATATTGAGAGAAACAACGTGCTAATCCCTGAAATACAGTAAGGAGGATATAAACCCCGGAAATTCTGAAAATTTCGTCCGGATACTTATACGTTAAACGTCTTGAAGCGGTTGACCGAGACGCGAGAGCTGAAGATTGAACTACAGTATGAAAATATAATATCGAGATATCGTAATGCAGGCACTTGCACATATATATATGATAAATGCTTATTGGCTGTGTGCACATTGAGCTGAATACGTTACATAAGAAATTATCTAGCTAGAGTAGCGAAGTAATATGAGATTTACATAGGATATCATCGATGTTTTTTTTAAATTTGAAATACTATAAAAGCGAATATTAAGCTAGGAGCCGCATTTTAAATGGCAATAGGACCAAGAAACTTAGTACGTCATTCGATTTCTCATTTTCTTCACTTTATTCAGCACCATCGAACTCAGATAATTTTTAATATAATTCAGATCACCGATATTAGAGTTCAGGACACTTTTATTGAAATTCAAATCAATCTTACAATAATATGAATACTGTAATGGTAGCATTTTTGATGATGGTGAATATTTAACACCGCAAGTGATAGAATTATTTATTGAAATACTGAACTTTGACTGTGGTCAGAAGATTATGATATATTTGTGTACATAAATGACCAGACTTAAGTTTTGATAGGAAGATGAAACAGAATTTGAATTCATTTCAGAAATACTCAACCCAGAGTGTTGTGATATGCAAAGTTAGATTAGAAATAAGCCAGCGCTGACTTAAAATAATTGATTCAGTAGTTGAAATACTTATTTTATTACGTGAATGACTGAAAGTTCATGAACTTATTTTGACACTTAACCATTTCTTTCGCGATTCTCAGTAATTTAATAAATATGTTTCTTGATTATGTTTTATATATAATTGAATGAGTTGTCATTTGTAGTGATAGATTGTAGTTATATTTAGTGAATAAGGTACTTGGTAAGCGGATATGTCTCAGAAAATGTTAATTGAAGTATGCGTATCGGAGTTCACAATTGAGCGTTGAATTACGGAATTTTGAACTGCGTAGGGTGTCAAGATCTCTCTTTGGACGCACGTTAAATGGAATTATAGAGAAATTAACCATTTTTCTGGAAACATGGATACCCTGAGACGTTTATCTGACTAGCTGGGAAAATAACTGTGGTCACCCTGACCCGAAGGGTGCAGTTATTTAATTGGCGGCCAACGTGGGGGCGATTAAAGAGAAGGATACCGGAGAAAGGAAAGTAAAGGACCGCCAATAAGCTAGTTATTTAATCGGTGTCACAACCTGGACCAATTTGAAGAGGAGAGGTACACGTTGGACACAGTTATTTAATTGTCGCTCCAACCTGGCGCAAGAAGAGAAAGACACCGCGGGAACAATTATTTAATTGAGAGATAGGCCCTATAAAATAGGCCAGTAACTTACTACTGATCAAACATGGGGGTCCGAAGTGAAAGATGGTAGTTGATGAAGAGCTAGATATAGAGAATGGCACCGAAGACTGCAATGAAAAGGGCATCCAAAAATAAGCCAGTTATTTTTGACACTCTGATCTGAGGTCAAAAGAGAAAGATATTGCGGAACGTTGAGTGAAGCAAAGGAGCCCAACATGGAGTTGAAAGAAGCAGATACTTGGAGATTTATCAAGAAAGCAGATTAGGCTCGAATGAGAAGCTAATGATTAAATATTAAGAAAATGATGTTTGAGAATGAATATTTTTCAGAAATAGATTGCCAGATGGAGTGATAATAGGATATTTTATCCTTTTTCTTGAAATAATTGTAGGTGTTCACATTTTCATTCTTTATTTTAAAATATGATTGAATTCATTCTTGATATTTGGATTAACAATTAGTGTGTAGGTAAGTGATGAATACCACATCGTGGATAATTATTTTTCTTTTTGGGGAACTATGTCTGAAATGAATTCAAAGGAAAGTGATCTGATTTCGTTGGGAAGTTGCCCATGTTTTGACTGGTAGGATGATATTGATCTTCAGGAAAGTCTGTATTTAACTAATTTGAGGACCTAAGTGAATATTTAGTATATAAAACTTGATTGCTAGCTTTAAGAGTGTCTTAGATTAAGAAATTGAGAGATATTTCACATATTTATTGATATTGTGTGATATTAGAGAACTTTGAAAATTAGAGTTTGTTAGGAAATTAGAAAAATTATTCGAAATATTACTGAAATTGACGAGATAATGGCAACTCAGGGAAGAGTGCAAACCAGAAGGGAACAAGAAGAAGAAATGAAAAGAGCACACGAAAAGCAGGAAGGAATACCGTTATGGTTCCAATAATATATAAAATACAGGAAGAAGACAGACAGAAAGAAAAACGAGAACATGAAGAGAAAGAGAAGAAACAGGAAGAATACAAACACAAGGAGAAAAGAGAACGTGAAGAGAAAGAAAAGAAACAAGAAGAAGAGAAGGATAGGAGACGGGCAGAGAAAGAACAAAAACTACGTGAAGAGAGGAGAAAGGAACAACAAGAACTCTTAAAGGAGTTCCGTAAAGAACAAGAAGAGAAACTGGAGGAGTGGCAACAAAAGCAACGTGAAGAGAGGAGAAAGGAACAGCAAGAATTATTGTAAGAGCTGAATAGGAAGCAAAAGGATAAACAGAGAGAGTTGACTGAAGAACTCAGAAAGAAACAGGAGGAAATAAATGAAGACAACGTGAAAACTCGATTGGAAATACGGAGTAGGCTAGCCGAAATGACTCAGAGTATGGAAAATAAGAACAAGGAGATACATGAAGAAATTGACAAAATTAAAGAACAGGTTACAGAAAGCCAGGAAATCATCAAGAATTTGAAGGATGAGGAGATTAGCAAACTGACCAGCAATCTCCAAGAACTAAAAGTCAGTAATGAGAAGAAATGGGACGAATTGAGTGAAATAACAAGCGGCATGGAAGGATTGAAGGTCAGACATCACGAATTGGAGGAGAAATTCGATCAGGCTGCTGGCACGGTGGCCGGTAAAATTAATGAATTAAAAGAAAAGATCGAGAGCGATAAGAATGAGGCGGACCAGAAGATGGAGAAGACGGAAGAGGAATTAAGACAGATTAGGAAGGAGATGCAAGAAATTAAGATGGATAATCAGACAACAAAATCCGTCATTTCGAACTATAGCGAAAGGCAAAAAGCGATAGAGGTTCAGATTAATGAGAGGGAGACCACACCATCAAGAACAATGGATCCAAGTAGGCAGAGCATAGATTTAGTAAACGGAAGCAGTCAAAATGAAAGTCCAACCATAATAAACGTCATAAAAGCTTATGACGATCGCCCGAAGCATTTCGACAACACGTAAAAAATATCACCTAAGCAATTTCTCTGAGATATTGAACATTGTCGCGAAGGTAGAATTCAAGAGGATAAGAAGCTGCGCGTGATAGAAAAACATCTAGACGGAAACTCGAATATCTGGTTCCAAGCTTTTAAATATAGTTTCCACAGCTATGAGGAATTTAAGGCAGCGTTCCTAAGAAAATTTTGGAGTCCAGAAATTCAGCAACAACTAAGAATCGAGCTTTACGCAAGAAAGTTTTCGTCAACGGGTCAAACCCGATACAGCGACTACTTTTCTTATCAATTTCATAGATTCCAGGACTTAGACTCAGCGCCAAGCGGGCCAGAGGCCATAAAAACTATTCAAAGGCAAAACCCACCGGAGGTCCAAAGGTTATTGGCAACATCAGATGTTGAAATCGCAATCGATATGGAGAAGAAGCTAAGGCAGATCGATATGACATCCTCATATCCATTGAATAGAAATATACGGAATACGGCCCAAGAAGAAGCAATAAACACCATTATTCCCGAGGAATCAAACAATAGGGAAAATCACAAGTCAAAGAATAGGCCAGAGAATCATGACGAACAGAGAGAGAAGGGTAAAAAGAGCTGTTGTTGCCAGTGCAATGGCAAGTCTAATGGGGAATATGAACAGAATAATAGTAGACATAATCCACATTATACGAATAATCCAAGATTCAGAGGCAGTAGGAACCAACAGCATTTTAGAAACAGAACATGGTTTAACAATCGAAAAGGACAAAACAATTATCGCAGGAACGAAGAAAACCGAAGGTATATACAACAACTGCGAGAGGAAAGACAAAATAAAAGCAGATGGGAAGAAGCAATAAAAGATAAAGATATAAACGGAGACATCGAGAGAGCGGAGAGCCTCGAATTGCAGTCGTATAAACGAAGAAAAGCAGAAGAGGGGAGACTCAATCCAAATACTCCGGAATTCGTAGGAAATTCGGAGCCACCTGAAAGGAAAAAAACACGCCACTTTCGAACTAAGAAATGAGGAGATATCAAATAACGAAAGGAATGGTAAATTTGACAAAATTCGTAGTTGGATAATTGCGCAAGTAGATCACTGGGATATTCGACCTGATGACCTGCTTGAAGAAAATGATCATGGCAAGGAAAGAACGAAATTTAGCCTACCCGTTATTGTAGTAACAGTGGCCGACATAAAGTTGCACTGCTTGCTGGACTCAGGAGCAAGTATCAGTTTAATGGCATCAGCGTTTTTCCAAGAGCTTACTAAAAGAATCTATATACCAACAATACCTGTATCTGGAATTAAAATAAGAGGAATAATCCCGGATAAATCTGTTGACTGCAAGGTGCAAGCGTATGTTACAATCATGATAGGAAGACACAAGTTTGAACATCCATTCTTGATTATGAAGAGGATAAAATATAATATCATCTTTGGTATAGATTTCATGTTAACGACTCGAATGACCATTGATATGGAAAGACGAGAAGTCCGGTTTCCAGTAACAGAAAGTGATGGAATGCAATCTATAGAAACCATACAACTTAGTAACACTACGGACGAAAGGGAACACATGAAGATTATGGTGGAGAAAATTGATGCTGAAATCATGGAACGTCGAGGTCAAAATAGAGACGCAAATGAACAAGAGATAGATTTAGAACTGATTAAAAGGCTCGAAGAAATAATGGCTATCGAAGAGGAGGAGGAAGAGAAAACGGAAATTTGGTAAACTATGGCCGAAGCTACAATATCATCTGCAGAAAAGCGGAAAGTATCTGAAATTTTGAAAAGGTATATCGAGGTTTTCGACAATAAACCGGGTCAAATACCCTAATTTAAGTACAAACTATTAGTCAACGACTGGACGCCATATAAGAGGAAGTTATACGATGTACCAGAAAGGTATTTGGCAGAAGTAAGATAAATTATTCAGGAAATGATGGCTGACGGAATAATAGTAAAGACAACCACACCTTACTTAAATCCGCTCGTAATAGTAAAGAAAAGCAACGGGAAACTCAGGCCGTGTTTGGATGCCAGAATGATCAGTGAAAAGCTTATCCCAGAGTACAATCGGGTCCCGAGGACTAAGGATATAATAAAGAAATTTAGAGGTCTGCAGTACTTTTCAAGCTTAGATTGTACGTCGTCCTTCCATCACATCGTACTGGAAGAAAAGTCAAGGTTACTAACAGGGTTTATGTTTGATAACCAAACGTACGGCTATTGCAGGTTACCCTTTGGTTTGAAGAATAGTTCCGCTGTTTTGATAAGGGCCTTAGATAGGAACTTAACAGATGAAGTAAAAGGATTTGTCAACTGTTATGTCGATGATCTAGTATTTGGCAGTACAACTTTCGAAGAACACTGTGAAAAATTAGAAAAATTTTGAATAACCTGCAGAAAACCGGATTTAAAATTAACCTAGCGAAATCAAAATTCTGCCAAAATCAAGTGTTTTTCCTTGGACATATAATAGACGGCGAGGGAGTTAAGCCAAACCCGGTAAAGATCAAAGCAATTTGTGATTTCCCACGTCCTTCCAAAGTGAAGCACATAAGACAATTCCTAGGTATGACTGGATTCTTTTCCGACCACTGTAGAGGTTATACAGAAATAGCTGCACCGCTCCAGGAACTGTTGAAGGCAAATAACCGCTGGAAATGGAACGAGGAAACTGAAAACGCATTCATAAGAATGAAAGAATTGCTTAGGCAAAGCATCAAACTAGGGTACCCTGATTTCGAAAAAGATTTTATCATCCAGGGAAACGCATCAAATATTGGTGTTGGAGCATGTTTATACCAGGAGGCAGAGGAGAATAAGAAACGAACGTACTTAGCCTTTACGAGCAGGAAACTGCGAAAACACGAGCTGCATTATACAACGACAGAGCTCGAACTCCTTGCCATAATACATGCACTGCAGCAATGGAGACGGATTATTTATGGATACCCCGTGATCATCAGAACGGATCATAAAGCACTAACTTTTGGATTAAAAGCAATGATGACTAGCGAAAGAGTAACTAGGTGGATGCTTTTCACACAGCAATTTAACATCAGAATTGAACACTGTAGTGGGAAAGAAAGTGTATTAGCCGATGCATTAAGCAGAAATCCAGCAGACCATGAAGAGAATGTTTTACAGTTAACGTTAGATAGTCAAGACGAGGAATTGTTAAGAAAACTGGAAGACCTTGCTGAATATCAGAAAACGGATGAAAAATTAAAGGTCATCATTGACAAGTTAATGGCTAATGGGAGGGAACCATTGATAGAAAATAAATATGAGATGTTGAGCGGCATATTAACAAAGGTCGTGGATGAGACCACGCGTAAAAGGAGAATAATAGTACCACGAGCGCTGCAATGTGAATTAATTTGGCACGTACATAAAGTAACAGGACATGCAGGAATCGATAAAGTCATTGGAACACTGTCAGAAAAATTCACATGGACAAGGCTGAGGAGATCAGTCAGAAACACAGTTAAAACCTGTGATATTTGCCAGCGGGTTAAACATAACAATTTTATCACTAGTAAACAACCTATCGCCATATTGCCATCTAAAGTAAGAGAAATATATGCAATTGATATTTTTGGAAAATTACCGACGGCCAAAAAGGGAAACAAATATATATTGGTAGTAATTGACGTCTTTTCAAAGTATATATCGCTTCAGCCAATTCAGCGGGCAAATACAAAGCAAGTTCTACACAGCTTAGTGAAAAAGGTATTTCCTAAAATGGGCGAGCCCGAAAGAATATTATCGGACAGGGGAACACAATTCACATCTATGTTGTTCCGAGAAAAGATGAAAATTATGGGCATAAAACACATATTAGGTTCAGTTCGGCATCCATCGGCAAATCCAGTGGAGAGGTATATGAAGGAGATAGCAAAATTCTGTAGGATATACTGCAATCATTGTCACTGGAAATGGATTGATGTAATAGAAATAATAGAGAAATGCCTAAATAACACCGTAAATGAATCAATTGCTCAGGTCTCAAACCTTGTACATCACAATAAACAATCACATAGAACATGGGACAATATAATAAACATGTCACTTGAAGAGAAACCAGACATCCAACAGGTCAATAAAATGGTCCAAGAGAGGCTAAAACAACAGTCTGATAAGAGATTAAGAAGATTACGAAATAAAAGATTTCGCGCACCATTTAAGAAAAACGACCTCGTTTTGATTAAAAAGGCACCAGTAACGAACGCACCAGCTAAAATATGTGCTAAGTTCAATCATTTATATGAAGGACCGTACAGAATTGAACAACCTTATGGAAATAACGCATATCTTATTGTAAGCATGGACGAAAAATACAAAAACGTTCACAATTCAAGTAATATGAAACTATATTTCCCAGAAGACAAAGCAGGCGAAACGGTAATATAAGTCCCACAGAGTTGCGAATTAAGTTCAGAATAAATATATTGGTGAATCAGCTGATATGCAAAGAGATAGGCTTGGAGAATCTGAACAACATCAATTATAATAACAGAATAGTCGATATGATTCCATAGAGAAATAAAATCCATTAATCAATTAAAGAACCATGGAGAAATAGCGGAAATGCATCGTCACATTTGTCGTTCATAGTTCAAAAGAGTAAATATATCGCAAGCAATATATTTAATCCGTACTGGGGGAATAAAATGTACCCGATGCATTTACTAGACGTATTCCAAAATGGCGCCTACGGAAGGTAGAGACCAGCCAAGGCAAAGGAATGTGTAGTAGAGTATCGATATTTAAGTATGCTAGAAGGCCATGACTGATTTAAACCTACCACACTATGAAGGCAATGTGCAACAGAGTAGAATCGACTGAATTGTTTTTTTTAAAAATAAGAAGGATCGAACGGATTATTAGAAAAACTTACTTAAAAAATTGACTTCATAACGACAAGACGTGCTGAACATTGCTCTGAAAAATTAAGCAAGTTTGATAGTTTCTAACGAGAATATTAAGTTGAGACGACGTTAATATTGAAGGAAACAACGTGCTAATCCCTGAAATACAGTAAGGAGGATATAAACCACGGAAATTCTGAAAATTTCGTCCGGATACTTATACGCTAAACGTCTTGAAGCATAAGGTTGACCGAGACGCGAGAGCTGAAGATTGAACTACAACAGGAGAAAATAATAGCAACGATATCGTAAATAAAGAGGCGATCATTTGAAAATTATATTTCCCAAAGGAAAATAAGCTAACTTTGAATATACGATTAAAACGAGGTAAATAATCTTCTACTGGCCTCAAGGAATAAGAAAATATTTCTGCAGAGGAAGCCTAGCAAATATATATACAGTTATCAACGATAAATACTAAGATTTCAGAGAACCATGATGAATACATATGTTTCAGAATTGATGTACACTGACTGACAGAGCAAATGCAACACCAAGAAGGAGTGGTCAGAACTTTATGCCAATTGTAGGGTAGACTGACGTCACTGAGGTATGCTCATGATGTGAAATGCGCCGCTGTGCTGCGCACGTAGCGAACGATAAATGGGACACGGCGTTGGCGAATGACCCACTTCGTACCGTGATTTCTCAGCCGACAGTCATTGTAGAACGTGTTGTCGTGTGCCACAGGACACGTGTATAGCTAAGAATGCCAGGCCGCCGTCAACGGAAGCATTTCCAGCAGATAGACGACTTTACGAGGGGTATGGTGATCGGGCTGAGAAGGGCAGGTTGGCCGCTTCGTCAAATCGCAGCCGATACCCATAGGGATGTGTCCACGGTGCAGCGCCTGTGGCGAAGGTGGTTGGCGCAGGGACATGTGGCACGTGCGAGGGGTCCAGGCGCAGCCCGAGTGACGTCAGCACGCGAGGATCGGCGCATCCGCCGCCAAGCGGTGGCAGCCCCGCACGCCAATTCAACCGCCATTCTTCAGCATGTGCAAGACACCCTGGCTTTTCCAATATCGACCAGAACAATTTCCCGTCGATTGGTTGAAGGAGGCCTGCACTCCCGGCGTCCGCTCAGAAGACTGCCATTGACTCCACAGCATAGACGTGCACGCTTGGCATGGTGCCGGGCTGGAGCGACTTGGATGAGGGAATGGCGGAAGGTCGTGTTCTCCGATGAGTCACGCTTCTGATCTGTCAGTGATAGTCACCGCAGACGAGTGTGGCGTCGGCGTGGAGAAAGGTCAAATCCGGCAGTAACTGTGGAGCGCCCTACCGCTAGACAACGCGGCATCATGGTTTGGGGCGCTATTGCGTATGATTCCACGTCACCTCTAGTGCGTATTCAAGGCACGTTAAATGCCCACCACTACGTGCAGCATGTGCTGCGGCCGGTGGCACTCCCCTACCTTCAGGGGCTGCCCAATGCTCTGTTTCAGCAGGATAATGCCCGCCCACACACTGCTCGCATCTCCCAACAGGCTCTACGAGGTGTACAGATGCTTCCGTGGCCAGCGCACTCTCCGGATCTCTCACCAATCGAACACGTGTGGGATCTCATTGGACGCCGTTTGCAAACTCTGCCCCAGCCTCGTACGGACGACCAACTGTGGCAAATGGTTGACAGAGAATGGAGAACCATCCCTCAGGACACCATCCGCACTCTTATTGACTCTGTACCTCGACGTGTTTCTGCGTGCATCGCCGCTCGCGGTGGTCCTACATCCTACTGAGTCGATGCCGTGCGCATTGTGTAACCTGCATATCGGTTTGAAACAAACATCAATTATTCATCCGTGCCGTCTCTGTTTTTTCCCCAACTTTCATCCCTTTCGAACCACTCCTCCTTGGTGTTGCATTATCGCTGTCAGTCAGTGTATATTATCTACAGTATTCCTGAGAAAATTATGGCTTGCTAAATCGGCATAGACCAACCTGGAGAGAGATGTCGTCCTGGCAGTTAAAACCACCCGACCCGAGAGGAGGAGGTTACTCAGCCTGAGCTACCAGAGTTGAAGGATCCGTCCGGTTGTCGATCCACGGCCTGTGACCAAACCGTGGAGCCGTTGAAGAAGAGCAACTAAGGCCCGAGATATTGAATGGCGAGCTAAGTAATAGTAATAAGTAGTATAATTTCTTATGTAAAGTATTACCAGTATGTGCAATAGAACTGAATAGTCTAAGCGTGAAATAATTAAGTGTGCAATTAATATAAGGAAGTGCACTGTGAAATATTTAAGATGATATTAACATATATTAAGTCAGTGTGAACTTAAGACGATATCTTGTAACATAATGGTTACGTATTTACTATGTTATCTTAACCAGAGGAGTGAAATACGATTTTAAAAGTGATATGGTGTAACAGATGTTTGCAAAGAATCGCAGTTAGCTAAAAAGATCTATGAATGATATAGTACCATCCGAACCTTTGTTGCGTCATAGGGGGACGCATATTTGGAATTGTTTAATTTAAGTTACCATACTCTTTGCTGAATGATTATATTGGAAGAGTAGATACCGTATTTGGGGTTATGTGTGGAATCGTACGATAAATCGTGTTGTAAAAATGAATTCTGCACTAAAAGAATGTCATGTCTCGTTATATTTAATAATTATTGGAGGTTATACGCGTTAATTGCAGATGTTGAATGAGTTAAATATAGGTTGAAATGAAGGTTATAGATGAAATAATGGAACTATATATGATGTTTTAAGTGAAATATTGCGCAGATTAGTAAGAAATGAGACGTATATGATATAAATAATATGCGGTATATGGGCAAAAGTAAAGCAACTATGGAAAGGAAATATGCCCCAGGGAGGAACTGAGTGATTTGACAGTAGTAACGACTGCTGATGGGTAGATTTATGCATGATTATGTCGTATTCTGATTGAATGTTGATTGCATGGAAGATGAAACTATTATGTAACCAGTATGATAATATCGAGATATCGTAATGCAGGCACTTGCACATATATATATGATAAATGCTTATTGGCTGTGTGCACATTGAACTGAAATACGTTACATAAGAAATTATCTAGCTAGAGTAGGGAAATAATATGAGATTTACATAGGATATCATCTATGTTTTTTTTTTTTAATTTGAAATACTATAAAAGCGAATATTAAGCTAGGAGCCGCATTTTAAATGGCAATTGGACCAAGAAACTTAGTACGTCATTCGATTTCTCATTTTCTTCACTTTATTCAGCACCAACAAACTCAGATAATTTTTAATATAATTCAGATCACCGATACTAGAGTTCAGGACACTTTTATTGAAATTCAAATCATTCTTACAATAATATGAATACTGTAATGGTAGCATTTTTGATGATGGTGAATATTTAACACCGCAAGTGATAGAATTATTTATTGAAATACTGAACTTTGACTGTGGTCAGAAGATTATGATATATTTGTGTACATAAATGACCAGACTTAAGTTTTGATAGGAAGATGAAACAGAATTTGAATTCATTTCAGAAATACTCAACACAGAGTGTTGTGATATGCAAAATTAGATTAGAAATAAGCCAGCGCTGACTTAAAATAATTGATTCAGTTGTTAAAATACTTATTTTATTACGTTAATGACTGAAAGTTCATGAACTTATTTTGACACTTAACCATTTCTTTCGCGATTCTCAGTAATTTAATAAATATGTTTCTTGATTATGTTTTATATAATTGAATGAGTTCTCATTTGTGTGATAGATTGTAGTTATATTTAGTGAATAAGGTACTCGGTAAGCGGATATGTCTTAGAAAATGTTAATTGAAGTATGCGTATCGGAGTTCAGAATTGAGCGTTGAATTATGGAATTTTGAACTGCGTTGGGTGTCAAGATCTCTCTTTGGACGCACGTTAAATGGAATTATAGAGAAATTAACCATTTTTCTGGAAACATGGATACCCTTAGACGTTTATCTGACTAGCTGGGAAAAAGCTGTGGTCACCCTGACCCAAAGGGTGGACTTGTGATGTGTTCAATTGCTCTTATTGGAGATGTGGAATTGAACCCACGACCAAACTCAGAAATCTCATTGAAATGCCTGTGTAACGTGTGTGATTATAAACATCATGTGAATCAGCTATTTTTGACATGTACATTTTTTACTCACCAGTCCAGAGAACATGTGCAGTTATTAATATATCTCTACTGTAGAAAATTAACTCAGGGGTGCAGACCTGGTCATGTTGGAAATGTAGTTCTCCTCATCTCAGAATAATTTTTTAACATGACATCAGTCAGTGTAAATAATGATGTTAGCAACAGAGAATATTAGACAGCACATAACAGGACAGTTACTGTGTTTTGATTTAGTGCTCACAGCCTGAAATATGTGAAGTGTAAACAGGCTGTTCTGGCCACTTTTGCTGCTTTAGACCCACCAATTGCATTTTTAGTGAATCTTGGCCAAATTCGTCAATCTATGACATAGAAGTGGTACCTCAGTCATACACAGTATTTAGGAAACCGCAGGAGGAGTAACACTTATTGCCATGAAACCCGAATTCAACCGTGTGCACTTTGAGCTGCTGGAAACAAAGGCAGAATTTCTTTAGGTAGAATTCATGTGCACTGGAAGCAAGCTCCTTTTCAATTCTATGTTCCAAGCTCCTAACTGCACTGGGGACAACAAAGAGGAATTACTACTGTGTCTAAGCCATGTACAAAATATACAACATTGATTCAAAAGTATCTAGAAGGCTGGTTATTTTATCTTGGGAATGTTCTGGCAGCATGATCGCCTTCACCTCCTGTCCCTTCCCATCAGTCCATTAGCAGCATTCATTGTAGAATTCTACAACGTGTTCCTTGAACAATTAATTACTGAACCAACCTGTATAATGAAAACTGTTGTCCTTACTATCCCTCCATCCTCAGTACTGAAAACAACAGTAATCCCCTGTTCCTCTGAACGCCTAACAGTTACAGCCACCACAAAATACAAGAAACCACCAGTGAAAAGATGTATTAGAGAGGTCTATTCTTACAAAAAATCTGGCTGGGAACTGCTATTATAACTTCTAAGAAGCCATCTACCCATCGTTACTAAGAAAAATTCTCCATAGATCACAAAGAAAATAGTCAAAATGATACACAATAGAAATATGCTTTACAGGAAATAGAAATGGGATACAAGCAATCTTATGTGGGACAAATATAAATGTGTGAGGAATACCACTAAGAAACTAATCCAGGAAGGATACAAAAACTACATTAAGAAGATAAGTAACAACGGCAAAGACATGTGTTAATACCTTAATATGGCAGATCACCACAAAGTGCATTCTACTCTAATGACAATAGGTGCCTTTCCTGAGGCCCTTGCCTCAATTTTCAGTGAGAAATTTAAAGTTGGCAATAATGAGCCATGGAAAAGTACAAATATGTACCCAAACACTGCTAAGCCATTACCATTCTCCCTCTCCATCCTTTACTTCACAGAGATCATGATAATTAACAGCCTTCAAAATACTGCTTCCTACCTTGAGAACATACCTCCAATTATCTTTTGTGCAATGTGCAGAAGCATTAGCTCCCTCGGAGCGGACTTTGGAACAAAATTTTGGCTACACATTGTACTAATGACACTAGGGACATGGTGTAAGGCTTGATACGTATGCTTTACTCATAGAGGGGAAATATTGTAGGGTGGTCTTCGGGACTCGGTGATGGACTTGGAACAATACGGTGGCTACACATTTTGGTAGTGGGACTAGGGAGATGGTGTAACGTTTAATACCGATAGGGGCGTAATGGAAGGCAACCTGAGGGAATAGGAGGTGAACGTGTATTTCTGTACATGATAGTGTGTATACATTTTTAATATGGGACTAGGGATGTGGTGTAGGGCCTAACACATTTGAATTGCTTATATGGACCTAATGGAGGTCGATCTCAGGGCTGAGCTACCACGAAATCACTCGTTGATTTTAACTTTTGAGCTTATAGATTTGAACTTTAGGGACTTCTAATTGCATAGCACAACGTTTACATCACTTAGAGATTAAAGCTTTTGGATCAGAATTTAAAAAATGTGTTGAAAGATAGCTATCAAATCTGTGTAGACTAACTTAGGATGTGAGCGCTCCACTGTCATCAGCCTAAAGGCCTGATTTTAAGGATGACTGGACAGAGGTGATGTTGAAACATTACAGCATTTCACGTCTTTGTAGACTAACTTAGGAGGTGAGCGCTCCACTGTCATCAGCTTAAAGGGCTGATCTATGGTTCACTGCACAGAGGTTATGTTGAAAAACTGCAGACTAACTTAGGCTGAGTAGCTCAGCTGGCAGAGTCTTTTGAGACTTGAAATACTACATGGCCATCAGCCTAAAAGGCTGATCTAATAATGATAGTCAGAAATGAACTTTAAAACATGGTAGCATAATTTTTTATTTTATTTATTAAATGTGCCACCAACAGAGACACACTCCAAGTATAGGTGGCTTTTACAAATTATTTCACACAAATCACACAGAAATACCAAAAAGAAGAACATTTGAAAGTGCTATGTAAATGAGATGATGAAGTGGATGAAACAGTATCTCATATACAGAAGTCTGTTACTACATTTAAAAAATAAATTGTAACCAAATCATGTAAATATTATACATATAAACAAATCACTTTGAAGAGTACAATTCTTTTAATATATTGACATATGTGTCATGTTTATATACAAAGTCAAGATCTATATTATATTTATTAATAAATTTATTTTATGTTTCACACATATTGATAAACGGAGAGTTCTTAAAAAATACAGTTTTGGAGACTGGAGTTGTGAACAATTGCTGAAATCTTAAATTTTCTTTTCTAACTTTAAAGCATAACTCGTGAAGCAAACTATTATCGTCAATTAATGCATTAACATTCTTATAGAGAGAAATTTGTTGAGCTATTACATGCCTACTGGCTAGCGATACATACTTAAAATTATTCAACAAAAACTCATCTGAAACATAATTTCTATAAGGGAATATCTTATATTTTTATAGTAAAGATATCTTAAAAAGCGTTTCTGCATTCTTTCAACTTGATTTCAATAATAATTATAACATGGAGACCAAATTATACATGAATTCTGAAGTTTTTATCGGACAGTACTATTCAACAGTAAGGTGAGTGCATACATGTTAGTGAAATCTCTTGAATTTGTAATTTTAAAACCCAGTTTCTTATAGGAATTATAAATTTGGTATTGATATGCTCCTTGAAAGATAAATATATCATAACAATTACCTCTAAGGCATTAACAAAGTGAACAACTTTGAATTCTTCGTTATCAATTTTATATTTATAATTCACCATATTTTTGATATTTGAAATCTGAAGGAAACAGCATGTATTTATATTAAGTTGTAAACTGTATTCAATACTCCATGGGTATAAATAATCCAAATCATATTGTAATTAACATATCATCAACATTTTTAATCTCTATAAAGTTTGACACCATCAGTATATAATAAACATTGGGAAAATCTAATTCTAGTTGGTAAATAGTTAACATATAAATTAAAGGATAAAGGGCCAAGGTTAGACCCTTGTGGTACACCAGAAGTAACATATGCGTAAGACTCATGTTGATGATAGCAAACATATTGTTTCCGTGCACTAAGATAAGATGCAAGCTGTTTTAACCAAGGATGGGTCAGAACAAAACACTACAATTTTCTCATTAAATTGCCATGATCTAATTTAAAAAGGAAAAAAATAAATTAAAATAAAAAAATTAAATGTATCCTCCTAATTCAATACAAAACATAATTCCACCATTAGATGGAGCAATAAAATTAAAACATGTTTCGGCTCATTTGAGCCATCTTCAGAGAAATAAGGGCGGGGGTTAAAGTAATCTACATAATACAAGCTAAAAATGTGCTAAAAACATAATGAAGGAACAGATGAAAGGCAAAGGAGACATGGCGTAAATAAAAACAATAACAATATGCCGTACAATATTTACATTAGAAGGAGCAATAAATAACTTGCTGAGGCAAATTCAGTGAAAAAACTTTAATACGAACATAATTTAGTCCAAAGAGTGTGCTAGCCTAAGAGGAAAAGAAAACAAATGATACAGACAGAAACGAACAGTAAGTGCTTGAAGTGAGGTTGCGGACCACTTAGTTGAAAATTTTTAGTTTGAATACATTCCAAAAAACAGGATGAAAATATTGTGTTGAAGTTCAGGCTGACAGTGTTTTTTTTTGTTTGTAGAAATGCCAACACCATGAATGGCTAGGGGGGGAGCAAAAAGCTTGAGAAACCAAGTTTGAGAGGAAACAATGTGCCATATGAAACGCATGTTATAAGTGATGGATAAATGACGTGGAATTTTAAATTTTTAGAATAGCAGCATTCTCAATTTCTTCTCAATTTAGTGGTTCTGTTCTCGAAGATTGTTTCCAATGTTGGCTAGGTAATGTAATGATGTAATATGTTGAAAGCTTTAGAAAAATCTGTGTATATAACGTCGAACTGTCCTGGATTATTCAAAACTGCATACACATGTTGTATAAATTTAATTGATTAGTTGTAGTTGATCTACCTGGCATAAAACCATGCTGATTAAGATGTATACTGACCCTCACATGCTTAAGTACATGCTTGTACAATTTTTGTTCATATACTTTAGCTAGTGCACATAAAGTACAAACAGGGCAGTAGTGTTCAATATTTTTACTGTCCCCACACTTAAAATGTGGACACACTTCCTCCATCTTCCATACTTTTGGAAAGGTTTGCGTTTTTACCACAATGTTATATAAGGCTTGTAAGGGGAAATCCAACACATTCGAACATGCTTTCAGTGGGTCGGCGGTATTCCATCAACACCACATGACCTTTCAGGTTTTAATTTTTTAACAGCTGACATATATTCCTTTTCATCCATGAATTCTAAAGATCACAGATAACTAACATATCAGTGAGATGTGTCAGGAATTTCATTGATTGGTGGTGGTTTCAAATATACCAATCCAAAAATATTTGCAAATCCATCTGCTATACTTTTAATAATCTAAAGTAAGATATTGTTAAAAATCATACCCTGTTGTTGCAGACTATCCTTGGTATTTCTTTTGCATTTCATGTAGCTCCAGAACTGAGTGACATCACTTTTGATATTCTCTTCAAGTCTAGGAAATAATTGTTATACACTTTATTGATCATATATTTCGTTACTCTCATTAACTGGCTAAATATTACCCTACTATACTCTGAATATTTCCTTCGCTTTCTATGGATCTCCTTCAGTTTCAGGTTATTTATTATGTCTTTAGAAAACCATGGAGGATTTTTTTCCTTGTGTGAAAATTCTTCATTGGTACCGTTTCACAAAATATGGAGTGTACTTGAGCATAAAAATACTCATCAGCCTGGTCATGCTTTTAAAATTCTACAATCCTAGACCAATCCATTTGCTCAAACATTTTATACATTAGAAAGAAATTAGCCCCTCTAAGGTCAAATAACTGCTTAGATTGTTTAGGTTGTTGTGAAACATTGCTACGCTCTCTGTTTAATAGTAGCGTGACTGCAATTGCAGGATGAAAACAATCATCCTTAACTAAGGGGCACTCATCTCTATATACTGTTAATGTGTTAACATTTGTAATAATAAGATCAAGTGTACTGAATGACTGGGGGATAATCTCGTGTGGCATTGGGCAGAAGCTTGGTGATTATATTGTATATTTCCAGCGAGTGGTTGATATCTGGGTTTAGATTTCTCATCATCACTATGTAGGATGGGGCAGGAAGACCAGTGTTTTGTTCTTGTGCCACTGCATTTTAGTTTGTGTGAGCAGTGCAGGTTTTTTTTGCTGCCTCTGCTTAGCTCCTCATATTTAATCATCTAAATATCACTGATGATGAGATGTGATGTGCCGCCTGATTGAGGGTGGTGTGTGTATTCTGTCAGTCAATGCAAGTGGGATTTATTCCTCTGGAGCAATGATTTGGGCTCAGAGAATCACTGTCTTCCAGGCTCCTAGCCTGCTTCGCTGCATTATCCTCCATTGAAATTTGATGTCCTCATGGTGGTGGTGATGGTATAGAATTTACAGACACCATGGAAGAAGCTTTTTCCTGCAGGTAGTATTTCTTACTGGTTACACTGTCTGTTGGTTTCTGTTGAAGTTGTTATGTCACAGCTCAGAGTTGCTTTGCCATGCTACTCAATATCATAGCATATAAACTTCATGGTTTTGATCCGTATTGAATTGTGATCAAAATTATAATTGAACTTATGTTTTAATTGTCCACCTTTCCAATACTATATGATCTATACACATTACATAATATATGATTGAAAAGTTGGACATTAAAGCATAAGTTTAATTATAATAGTGATACTACTCAAGAGTCGAATCTCATGATGAACCATTTCTCTGTAAAAAGATTATATCAATACCATTTTGCTAAGCGAATATGAGTGTAGTTGTTGCTCCAGATTTTGGGGTTTAGATCTCTGTCTCAGAACTCAGAGATTCAGCATTTGTTTCTTAAAGGTGGTGGTGAGGAGGGCATTCATTTCAATCTGAATGTATGAAGTATAAATTTTAACAGGAATTCATTTGGGTCTATTCAATAAAGTTGTATGTTTATGAGGTCCGAGAGAGAAATCTGAGGTTTACTCAAATGAGTACTGAGTAGGAAGAGGTCATACACTACTCTCTACATATGGAGGAGGTCAAGCGCTACATCATCTTTGAGGAGAAGGAGTTTCACACTACAGTGACGTTGTGTTAACCGGCTCGGTATGAATATCTGAAACCACTTTAAAACTATATTCTTAGCTGCAGATCAGTACTTACCGTCCCTCAAGTGGATGTTCTTGGCTATAGGACCTGATAACATGTAGCAAACTCGCTCTTTGGAGGAGGAAAGCACGCTGACTCCTGGATGCAAACAGGCTGATGCAGCATTGAGCATTGGGATTCCAAGCTAAGTTGTATGTTTTATCCTAAAGTTCTTTCTAATCCTGCCCTGCATAGTGAAGTCATTAAAACATAGTCAATCGGATCAACTGATTGTTTTGAATTCATGCTAGTTTTTTATCATCATTTACTTTAGATTCTTGTCAATGAATACATGTTGAAGTTTTAATTATTGTTTCATTTTGTTGCACCTCGTACTAATAGGGCCTGGTTACCTAGCAGGTGGGCCCCTTAAAACAGAATTATGATCATCATAATCATTATTGATCTACTCGGTACCAAGCTCGATAGCTGCAGTCGCTTAAGTGGGGCCAGTATCTAGTATTCGGGAGATAGTAGGTTCGAACCCCACTGTTGGCAGCCCGGAAAATGGTTTTCCGTGGTTTCTCATTTTCACACCAGGCAAATGCTGGGGATGTACCTAATTGAGGTCATGGCCGCTTCCTTCCCAGTCCTAGCCCTTTGCTCTCCCATCATCGCCATAAGATCTATCTGTGTCGGTGCGACGTAAAGCAAGTAGCGATCTACTCGGTGGCCGAGTCCTACTATGTGAGGAACACCATCGGTCTGCATTGCTTGGGAGTAGTACCCTTATGTGGGAAGCACCATTGGTCTGTGTTACCTGTGAGTGGTGACAGGTCATGTGTGTATATTACCTGTATTTTCTACAACCATGAGAGGAACGCCGTGAGTATGATACCTGTGATTAGTACCACCATATGAGGAAAATGATGGTTCTGGTTTACCAGTAATTAATACTATTGCAAGGCTCAGTGACGTGTTTAGGGCCCTTTTGGACATCAAGCATTATCTCTGGAAATAAGGCATTGTGAACTGGATCCACTTGTTGTCATCGATTCATGGCCATTTTTTCATTGCCATTAGTTTTAGATTTTATTTCACAATACCAACAAGAGCATTTCCTTTAATTGTAAGTGTTGATAATCATAGCAATTCTGACTGTAGAAAGTTCAAACAAACATTGATTATTGCTGCATGTTTATGAGGAAAAATGACCTTGGGTATGTTTTTGCATCTCATTTATCTAAACAGTGCAAGCAACACAAGTGCCCCTGTTACAATGGACAAACAATTCCAAATAATGATATAATTGTTAGAAGTTCTGGACTTGTGTCCCCCACCCAAATATTTTGATAAGCAAGCTTGTGTAGCAGTGAAGAACAGTTCAGGAGTGGTTGTACTAGTTAAAGATTTTTTGGACTGGGGGAGTCGTTTACCTTCAGTGTCTTGTCACGAAGCTTGGTATTTGTACTAAGAACTGTTGGCTACCTATATCTTTATAGGCAATACTGATGTACCACCTGGATGATCAACATGCAACCTTGTTTTGTTCTCTAATGTGTCAGATTATACATTGTAGTTTACCTGTGCAGTTGTGAATACAACCACAAGCCAACTTCCTGCACATCAAATTGATTGTTCCAGATGGTACATTGCTCGTGCTGTCATTTTAAATGTTAGTATATTTAAGCAGCGTTCTGCTATTTATATCTTTCTAAGAGCTGAAGTGTTATTTTGGTATTTTGTCTTCTAATATTTTGCTTAACACAGGTTATCTCACCTTGTTAGATGACCATATCTGGTTGGGGATTGTCAGGCACCATCCCTGAGTATTGTGTTAAGAATAACGCCAACGTTCGGTGTGCCAGGCTTATAAATCTTGACTCTCTTTACAAAAAAATTGCAAATGTTTTGGAAGCTTGAAGAACTCCATCAACCATTCCTTACTCCTGAAGACAGGGCATGTGAAAAACATTTTCTTGAATAATGTTCAAATGGATGATTCTGGCGAGTTTAGTGGCAAATTTCCCATTCGTCCTGAATGGTCACTTGTAGTTCACTCTAAGGATAATGTTGTTAAAATGCTCAAAAACATTGAAAGTCAATTTGGTAGATTTCCAGATTTGAAACAGCTGTATGTAATTTTCATGCATGAATACAGTGAAACGGGACACATGGAAAATGTACCCGTTGTGACTTCTAACTCATTAAGCTTTCATTTTGCCCCATCATTCTGTGTTCAAAGAGTTTAGCATGACAACCAAGACAAGAGTTGAGTCTGACAGATGTTGTGCATCTTGAAATAGGATAGCTTTGAACTCTTTGTAAATGGTTGAGCCTGAAATTTAGCCCGACTTCCTGTTTATTTTTTAAGGTCCATAACTTATCTTGTTACTCATTCAGCTGATATTCCTAAGTTATACAAATTAGTGTTAATACATCCCGACCACCGGAGTCATCAGAATATTGCGTGTCATGAATCCTCTGATGAAGAGATCAAGGACTACCACCTTACTAATGCTACAAGTCCTGCCCCATTTCTTGCTCCAAGATTTTTAGTTCAAGTTGCTGACAAACACAGAAAATCTCACCCTACTGCATATTCTTGTTTTTACGTTGATGTCGTGTTGACAGGTACTAGCTCAGTTGAAGTAGCTGATGAGCTTTAGTGAGGATTTTCTTACTGGCTTTATAGTACACATGTGTATCTCAGAAATTGGATGTCAAATTGTCCAGAAGCCCCGGCCAATGTCCCTGATGGTAGAGAAATCTTGTCAACATGCAACCTCACTATGGATGAACCTATTACAACACTAGGTGTTATTTGGCATCTTAAATGTGATGACTCTCAGTTAAAATAATATTGCAGAATGCACATGACGAAATGACTAAGGGAAGCATTCTCGCAATAATTGCTTCCATATTGGACCCTCTTGAATTGTTTGGATGTGCTGTGGTTAACTGCAGGCGTATCATATATTATTTTGGCAAATGGAAATTATATGGGCTTATGAGTTAGAGCCTTTATCTGAAATTATTGAGTTGTGGAGTGCTATGTAACGTGATAAGAAGCAATCTTGGTACATATATTGCGTTTACTTCTAGATATAGTATTTGATTTTATCTTAATCATAAAATGTAATATTTTCTGTTTTCCTTTCTCTAGATTTCGGAACGTTGCTTTGTTGAGCGGAGGTCCTCTGGGTACATGTAACAGTAAGTGCGAGATTTTGAAAGATGGAAGTGAGATAATGTGCATTTTGCCCACTCGCAATGAATGCAACCTTCACATGTTCTCTGTTCCCGATCAAAGACCATTCCATCCCATTAGGCAATTGAAACTTTGTTGTATTGAATGTGGTTCTAAGTTTTCTCGGAAGTCGCATCCTCCGCAACACCTGCTTACACATACGGGTGAGCATTCACAATCCTGTGATCAACGTGGTAATACAGTCTATGGCATTTGTAATCTTCGGGAAGACCTGGGTACGCATACCGATGACCGTCGAAATTCCTGCGACCAAAGTGGTACGAAGCTTTCTACAGGTCTTCGGAAACACCTGGTTACAAATGAACGTCCACATTCCTGTAGTCACTGTGGTCAGAAGTTTTCACAGAAGGCTAACCTTCGAAGTCACCAGCTCAAACATACTGGTGAGCGCCCACATTTGTGTGATCATTGTGGTAAGAAGTTTGCTGTCAAGTGTAATCTTCAGATACACCTGCGTACTCACACTGGCGAGCGGCCTTACGCCTGTGATCAATGTGGTAAGAGGTTTATTAATAGGTCAAGTCTGCGGAAGCATCTGGTCACACATACTGGTGAGCGTGCATTTTGTTGTAGTCGCTGTCATCGGAAGTTTTCTCAGAAGTCGCATCTTCGACGTCACCAGCTAACACATACTGGCGAGCGTCCACATGCCTGTGAGCTATGTCATCAGAAGTTTACCTTGATATCAAGTCTTCGGAGACACCTTCTGGCTTCTCATACTGGTGAGCGTCTACATGCCTGTGAGCTGTGTGATCAGAAGTATGCTGTGATGTCAAGTCTTCGGAGACACCACCTGGCTTGTCATACTGACGAGCGGCCGTATGCCTGTGATCAATGTGGTTCTACCTTTACTCGGAAAGGAAGTCTTCGGCAACACCTGATTACCCATACTGGCGAGCGGCCATTTTCCTGTGATCAATGTGGTAAGCGGTATTCTGATAAGTCTACTCTTCGGAAACACCTGAATACACATACTGGAGTACTGCCGTATTTTTGTAAGCAATGTGGAAGGAAATTTTCTCAGAAGACGCATCTGCGGCTTCACCTGGTTACACATACTGGTGAGCGTCCTTATTCTTGTGATCACCGTGGTTACAAGTTTACTTAAAATATATATCTTTGGAGACACCTCGTTACACATGTTCATGAGCGTCCATTTTAATGTAAACAATGTAGTAAGGATTTTTCTGGAAAGTTGCCACTTCGGCGTCACCTGCTTATGCATACTAGTGATTTTACACGTTCAGGTAATGACTGCCAGTAATTTTTCTGCAGAGCAAGTTCTTCAAAAACAGAAGCTG
The DNA here is from genome assembly GCF_040414725.1 of Anabrus simplex. Taxonomy (NCBI): domain Eukaryota; kingdom Metazoa; phylum Arthropoda; class Insecta; order Orthoptera; family Tettigoniidae; genus Anabrus; species Anabrus simplex. The sequence continues at coordinate 87,556,674 of NC_090274.1, read as the reverse complement.
GCTCATACTGGGGAGCTTCGACAATATATAATCCATGCGATAACTAGTTGTATTACCAAGTACAATCCTCAAAACCCAGGGTATATTGCAGCTCTCCCACTTTATTGAGAACGAACCGTGTGAAAAACGGCAGCGGTTATTAGACACATGTGGTAATATTTCAAAATAATCAAATATTCGGCAGCATTTTTGCGATTAAAGGATAGCGCCCACATTGTCGTAACGGATGTGGTAAGAAGTTTCTTGAAGAGTGCAAACTGGGTATACAATATCTTGCACACACACATTTAAATATATGTGAATAACAATTAAAATCATTAATAACTATTGGAAAATGGCTGAAATAATCAAATAAAATATATAATCGCCTCACGCTGGGCGCCATTTTTAATATAATGTCAATAATTAACCATTGCAGTATAATTAAAATGAAATAAAATAATAATAAAGTACGTAAACACCTCACACTTGGGAATCAAAGGAAATCTCTCTGAATAATTTATGAACATAATTAAAATAAATTGATAAAATCATATTTTGAAATGTCTGTATTAAAATGGATCCCTCGAATTTTAATAGAGCATGATAATTCTTTCACTCGCAGGGCGTGTATATAATGCTGTGTACTGGTACATCTTCAGGCCTTACCAAACTTTCTGAAAACGACTTAATAGGTAGGGACTTCTGCTAGCTTCATCAATAACTCCACTTATTCCGAAATAATTAGCTATATTCTAAGAAATATCCATGATGGGCACCTCATCAACGTACAAAAGTATACTTAAAATACACTCACAATATATTGGTGGAAGACTTCATATTTACACAATAATCAACATCAAAAACAGTGGGAAATCAAAGCCGAGGACCAAGGCACCACTTGCAGTCAACCAATTGAAAAAACCACATATGTAGATAAGTATCCTTAACTGTCTCTGTGTATCAACGCAACTTACATATTTTCATTTTGGCACTGGTTATATCACACAGATACTGTACCTTTATAATAATGTGTTCACCGACTCTTAGCAGTTGGTTTAAAGACACATCACTCGAGCAACACATGCCTGTTGTTCCGGATATATAAGTTGTGGAAATTTTGAAAAGCAGCACCCCATATCTCTCTCCAACATATGATAAAAAGTTGCCTTAAGTGCCACGATAACAAGTGCCTAAACACTCCACAGTTATAGATTATTACCACACTTCACAAATACAATAAACCAGGTTTCTACAAGTTACATCTCCTCCCCTCCACTTTTTGAAGTCAAGTTTTTTCCACCAAAGTTTGAAGTCCAGTCCAGTATGCGTCTCGCCATTTGATCACATGCCCGATATAGACCTCTTACATGATACGTCTAGATTGATCCTGGCTATCCAATCATGTATAGAAGATCTTGTCAAGACCACGCCCCGAACCTCTTTCGGATCTTACATCAACAAGGTCATCTCATCGGACTCTGGGATGTCCGCATGACTCATGCAAATTCCCGAGTTGCAATTAGCACTGTTTCCCATCCCTTTGTACAAAACAAATTACTCATAACACATATAGGTTCCTTCCACTTTAAAATATTAGGAATAAATATACAAATTAAATAATGATAATAATAATTAAAATACTGACAAAAATAATATCTCCTACTTTTCAATATAGTTCGAGGGTGTGAAATATGTACTATCACAAAACACACACACACACACTCTGGATGGATATTGGTCACTCTCTCATGTTGAATGTTGTAGTGCGTTTTACGCCAATATATTTTTCGGAAACATCTGTCGCCCAAACGGTCGTAACTTATGTGGTAAAAGGTTTCGTGAAAATGGTTACCCGCCAAAAGAGAGTTATAAGCCTCCATACCCTTGTGGTGAACGTTTAGCCTGATGTCACTCCTTTCTTGACTGTCGTAGTGCCTTTCCTGCAAATATAATTTTTGAAACACCTGTTCATACTTACTGAATTTCGCCTAAACTGCCGTAACTAACGTGGTCAAAGGTTTCGTGAAATGTGCATGCTTAATGAGCAACTGCTTAAAGATATTGTAGAGTTTCCACACTCTTGTGGTGAGCGTTTCCCCTGATATCTCGTCTTCAAACACACCTGCCCACACATAGTCCTGAGCACATACAAATTTGTAAAGAATGTGGCAGTAAGTAATTCAAGAAATCTAATTTTTGAATGCACAAGGTCACTTTTAACGGAAAACGTTCACAGTGGTGTAACAAATGAGGTAAAAGATTTAGGGAAGAGGCAGGTTGGAAAACATCGGTGAGTCATCCCAAGCTACGGTCACACTGTTAATGTAATTGTGATGGTAAATTTTCTCAAGCGTGCAATAAAACTACATGTGCTGACTTGTGGTGTGGAACGGGGACGTTCTTCTGAAGAACTTGGTGGAACCTCTCTCACTAATGTAGTGTGGTCATTTTTGTAAACACTTGCTCACTCTTTCCAGAATAGATGCTTCTGTGTTGTAAGTGTGGTGGTTGTTTCGTAGAAGTTTTATCTTAAGAAGAACTCGCCGGGTAACCCTGCGGAACGATCAAGCCATTTTAATAAATGAATTAAAAACGTTTTCCCACAAGACACATTTTTGGACAGACCTGGTAGCTCAATTTAGTGAACATCTACATTGGAGTTATGTATCATTGGTCGTTTGTTCTTTTTGTAAATACACTCCAAGGAACACATATTTAGACCCTATCGGTAACGCCGATGTTGTTACATGGTACGTTTCAACGTTATATTCAGAAATTCTTAATCTTAGAAAGATTTTATAGAACGGCTACACCTTTGTATTCAACGTGCAGATATGTTTATGTCTGAAGTCTCATCTTGTTTGACGACTGCTTAACCCTAGAATGATGATTCAAACCCTGATACAGATTTTGTGATAACCAGTAATATTGAATCTGACAGCTAATTTAGTGAAGGAGAAGGAGAAAAAGACATTGGAGTTGCAACTGTAGCGAATACCAGTTTTGCGGTGATTACAAAGAATTCAAATGCAAATAGCACTCCTCGTTATTTTGTAGATAAAGGAATAAAAAAACAATGAATGTGATCCAGTTTGAACTTCTCGAATTGTCATATACATGTTACGTTTTGCTTGCTATATTGAGAATCATTGTGTTCATTTTTTGACAATAATCTTAACAGATAGATGTATTAAGTACACATTGCTTGCCACAATTTCTCAAGCGTTTACAACCCTAAATGTTATGCTGGTTTCTCAGTGGACATTTTAAAGTTTTTAATGAGTCGACTGTTCTAAGAATGTTTTCAGGGTATGATCATCCCATTTTATTGTAAAATATTTTTGGTGCAAAATTAATCACTTAAATGGTTTATGTAATTGTTTTGATGTTGGGTCTATCACGCCTAGCCCGACCGTTCATGTTGCGATTTTCACACTATTGTTCTAGGTTTAACATGGTTTGGGTTAACGCCCATCCAGAGTGATGTATACAATAATAAACTTTCTCAGTGGTAAAATCGTCGATGTTACCAGTCCACTAACACACCTTCCAGGCCGCACTTTTCTTATGTATACAGTGCCACGTTTTTCTAACAGGTCTTTCCTTAAACAACATCCGGGATGTTAGGCTCAGTAACATTATTATTATTATTATAACATAACATTTTTATCTCTCTCTGGACAAGTGTCGTGGAGTTTTGCTCTGCCTGAAAGTTTGTTTGTCCAATAAGTTCCCCTTAATGCCCTTCTATCTACTTACTGTGCAGTACGGCTGATTAGATGTTTGATTTGTGGAAATATCTTTAAAAGTGTAACTGTGTGTGTTCTTGGGTTACCCGTGGAACGCAGAGGTGAAAGAAGGTGCCGGGATGAATGGGTTTAACTACAATATCAAGAAAGAATTTAAAACCTTCACTGAAGGTTATATTCTTTTGAAAAACAACAAATTAACAACTTTTCACTTGGTGAGATAACAATGACAGTTCAGGTACAAGACTTAGGAAAAATTCAAGATTTCGGAACTTTAACGCACTTGGGCCACAAGCCCCTAGTTTTACAATTTTTGAGCTCTTGACTCAAATTTACAAAAGGTACAAATTTACACAAGGGCAGAAATCCCTCAATACGTGGAGCACTTTCTCCCAACTCACAATATCAAGCCTCCCAGAGGCACTTTTACAATACTAGAAAAGAGCTGACGTACTCTCATTTTTCCAAGCCTATTCAAGGCGACACCGAAAAGTTTCTTACACCTTTTGGCCTCCCATAGCCCAACTTACAAATTGAAACCGGGGTATCTCGTACCCAACCTATAGTGCCTTCGTGCAAAAAGAACAGGTTAAGTAAATGGCCCGAAACACGAATTGAATGGAGGCGTGTACTTGCACACGTAGATCTGAATTCTTAAAACCTAACGGGGACTAGGCCGATGAAACAGGGGCTATTCCCAAACTATGGCGGTGACTCATAGAAGAATTAAGACATTATGGAAGGGAAAAAACCAGTTACAAAACGTATTCACCTCAAACTAAAATGAAGGGGAGCTCAAGAGGGTACATCACTCTCTTTCCCCGATTTACAGTTAAAGATTTTATGAAGTTTTGACATTAGTCGGCAGAAAGTTACATTTGTAGGAAAACTAGGTTACATAGTTAAAGATTCGGACCTATCCCTCAGCTTAAACTGCGGAGCTGGCAAAAAGGTAAGATATTAGATGGCCATTACCTTGCTGAAGAACTGCTGCCTGATGAAAGAGGCGCCTCCTGCTTCACACACACACACTTTGTTGACGATCAAATGGCCAAGAGACGTAAAAATCCGCAGTTTATAAACCCTCGGGGAAGTTCGAGTCCTTTCATGAATAATCAAGACACACCCACAAGGGTTTTATTGGTGAATATAAAAGTTACTCACAAAATCGGAGAAGAAGCCTGTGATAGGCGGAAAATTAATTACAGAAATTCGTGATTGGCTAAATTCAAAACTGTCGGAGAGAAAATATCAATATTGCCGACCCCAAAAGTGAATGAACATAATTTAGTAAAAAAACTTATGAATTCAAAACTTCTTCAAATCAATGTTCTTCCACTTCGCACCAGGGTGCCTAATCAGCAGTGACCTCTGTTGAAGAAATTCCCAACTTCTTGATAAATGGTAAGCAAAACACGTAGAATTTCATACAGTACATGAAATTTCAAAATGACAAAATTTCATTAGATTTCTGTAGTGACATCTTCTGAGTAACGGTTTAAGTAGGTGTAGTTTCGAGTTCTCGATTTCTCCAGAAGAGGAGTTCTTTTAGGCGCAAGATTTAAAAGTGCGGCTTAGAGGTGTACCTCCCGGTGCAGACCTCCCCAGCGAAAGTCCTTCCAAGGGGTGACAGAACAATTTGGTAAAAATTATTTCATTTTGAAGAAAAAAATTCTTAGTTCTTTTGTTGATGGGTGGAAACTTGTTAAACTTCAGCTTCAGCGTGTTTTTGTAGTCATAGAAGGTAAAGTACAAGTGAATATTTTTGACGGCATGTCCTGCCGCCGCTGCCGGTGTCCAGTTGAGGTCGCCCGGCCCCCTCAAGTACGCTCAGATACACCTCTCCCGCTACTATGAGAGGTGTAGTCGTGGTGAAGGACGCCGCAGATTAGAAGTATATCTCCAGTCCCCAGATGAATTGGCGGTAGGGGCGCCGCACTTCAGTCATTGCCGGGAGATGGACTCCGGCGCGCCGTACACAGGTAAACTTCACGGGAGTGGAGTGGGCCCGTACCCCACCTCAGTGGTAGTACGGCGGCGAACGGCTGCCGGGGCACTGAAACAGTAAGATCTCGGCGACAGAAAGTTGCTGTTGGTGACTGGAGATCAGAGTGTACGATCTTTATTGGTGATGCTGAGGGGCGTGCGGCATGGAAGGCTTTTGCTAAAGGTGTGGATATGCAGGAGACGGGGGCTTGTTAATGGCCACAAAGGAATTGACAGCTGGAAAACCAGAGGGAAAGATCGTACATACTATAGATAACAAAATACAATAATTTGGGTTAGAAGGCCTCCCAAAAAATATAACCTTCAAACTGCTGCTAAACGTTGATGGCTAAGTTAACAATGACGTTACACAGGTTTCACCTGGGAGATGTGGACCCTAAAGATTCTCTCGGTGGCTGGATTCCTTACCAATAATGTAGCAGGAGTCAGGAAATCTAAAATGATGCACGGCCCATGAAATCTGGAGGCAAGCTTGCCCGCTGGAACAAAGTTTCTTACCATGACTTGATCTCCTACTTTTAAATTGGTGGGCCTCCGTCCACGATCATATCTTTCTCTAACCTTTTCATGAGAAACTTTAAGATTCACCTTAGCCTTCTGCCATAAGATCTCTAATATTATCGGAATGTATTGTCTCTGGTAGAATATCATTAAGAGACCAAATGTTAGAGAGCGGCGTGTTAGGCACAAATTTAAACATCAGAGAAGCAGGAGTGAACCTATGAGACTCGTGAACTGCCGCATTCAAAGCAAAGGCCAACCAATGCAGGGACGTATCCCACCTGGAATGATCTTCATGATGAAATGCGATGAGCGCTGATCTAAGATTACGGTTGACCCGCTCAGCCAGAGATTGTTGAGGATAATACGCCGATGTAGTTACGTGTGATATAGACAGGTCAAAACAGAATTTAAAGAAGAGGTTGAATGTAAATGCCTTAGCATTATCAGAAAATATATATTGACACGGACCAAAAGAAGCAAAGATGGTATTTAAACAAGCAATAGTGGACTGAGCGGCTGCCAGCTTAGTCGGAAATAAGCAGGAAAATCTTGTGAAACCATCTACACACACGAGAATGAATTTGTTGGCATTCTCCTTTGTTTGGAGAAGGGTCCTACGTAATAGATATAGAGGCGTTCCATGGGGCGCGACGCTTGATGAGAAGATAGTAGACCTGGCTTAGTGGAAAAGGTGGGCTTACTAAGTCAACAAGATTTACAAGCTTTTACTAATTCTCGAATTTCACCGTCCATACCTTTCCAGATAAACATCTCTCGGACCTTTTCTCGAGTTTTGAAGATGCCTAAATGCCCCCCTAATGGGGTCTCATGGTAGTACTAGAAGATCACAGGTACAAGAACAGCTGGAACCACAAATTTCATTTTTTGATCATGCCTCGACGGTCAACATAAAACCCCATTCCTCAACACGACATGTTCCCCAGAAGAAAGGGTTTCCATAATAGGGGCCAGCACAGGATCTTCACGTTGATATTTTTCAATATCCGTGAACAACATGAGGGCATCAGTTAGAATGGCATTAATGCCCGAAGGTATGGGCGTGGGAAGAGACGAACTATCTTCCAACTCGGAGGTCTCCACTTCATTAGCAAACATGCGGCTTAGTCCATCCGCCACAACATTTTCAGATCCTCTAATATGCTTAACATCAAACTGGAAGGCAGAAATCCTGATGGCCCAACGGGCTATACGGCCAGTATGACGCGGCCTAGCTAAGACCCAACTTAAGGCTTGATTATCTGTTTCTAGGTCGAACTTGACATGTTCCAGATATAGGCGGAACTTCTCTAATGCAAATAAGACTGCCAAACCCTCAAGTTCATAGATGGAATACTTGGCTTCTTGAGCCGATAGTGTCCTAGACGCATAGGCGATGGGTCGCCTTCCGAGTTCAGTTTCTTGAAGAAGCACAGCAGCCACAGCCAACGACGAGGCGTCGGTTTGAACGATGAATTTCCTCGAGAAATCAGGCATAGCAAGGACGGGGGCGTTGCAAAGCGCTAATTTCAAGTCTTCAAAAACGGCTTGTTGGCACGGCCCCCACTCGAATTTGACGCCTTTCCTACGGAGTAAGTTCAAGGGCGCAGCTCTGTTAGCGAAGTTAAGAATAAATTTCCGGAATATATTCACCATCCCTATGAACCTGGCAATACTTTTGATGTCCTGAGGAGGTTTGAACTCACGGATGGCTTGTGTTCTAGAATGATCAATAGAAACACCATCGGGCGACACAATATGCCCTAGGAATGACATGGAAGGTTCAGCAAAAGCTACCTTAGGTAACTTCACAGTTAACCCTGCCTTACGAAGGCGATTAAGGTCCTCTTACAGATCTAGATGTTCTTCAAAGGTCTCAGAAAATACGACGACATCATTAAGATCATGGTACAAGTATTCGAATTTGATGTCGGAGAAGACCCTATCTAGCAGTCTAGTTAGCACAGCTGCTCCCGTGGGGAGCCCGAAAGGCACGCTGTTGTACTCATACAAGTTCCAAACCGGGGCAAAAGTTGTTAGATGTTTTGATTCCTCGGCTAGAGGGATCTGATTATACGCCTGATTAAGGTCTAAGATGGTGAAGAACTTAGCTTTCCGAAACCATGAAAAACAAGAGTGAAGGTCAGGAAGCGGTACAGATTGTAACACCACCTTCCGATTTAAAGCCCTACAGGCCTGAAGCATTTGGTCGATGATCTCCTTAAGAGCCTTCATTTTAGGTGGAGATAGCCTATAAGGTGGAAACCTAACGGGGATCGAATCCGTAACCTCAATGTTGTATTCAGCAAGGTCAGTAACACCAAGAGTATCGGAAAATACATCCGGAATCGACTGACATAATTGACGAATACTATCAGCCTGCTCCTCATATAGATGTCTAAGGTCTAACATCATCTCATCCCGGGTAGGCGAAACAGATGAGCATGATGCAGATCTACACCTAAGCAATGGGATTTTACAGTTATTAGCAAATTTGAAGGTGCACGACTTGCTCTGAATGTCGAGCACTAGACTGGTATGAGACATGAAATCTGCTCCTAATATAATGGGGCAAGACAAGTGCTTAGCCACAAACAGTTTTACTTTCCAAGTAAATTTAGAAATCCGAATTTTTTGCAACAATGAAACCTAAAATTTCTAAAGGAGAGGAATTGGCCGAAATGCATTGAACTGAAGTCGAACAATAATCAGAAAATTTACAGACAGACTTTAATTTAGAATACCACTCAGCCGAAATAATGGAACAAACACTTCCTGAGTCTAATAGAGCGGTAACGGGTTCATTATTCAATTCCACTTTCAGAAAAGTGCGGGGGTCTCCGCCGCAATCCTAAGGAATTCTTTGGGGCACTCAAGTGCGGATTTAGAAGAACTTCTAGCTTGTCCCGAGCCTGAGCTTTCGGACGGTTTAATACGGGCTGAGCCTTGAAAAGATGAACACACTGACTCAGCCGGAGATACTAGTCATTTCCTATTATTTGAGTTGGTGGAGGTTGCACCATAAGTTGAACAGGAGGGGGTGCTATTGGCATTAGGGCCGTTCTTGGCGAGGTGATTAAATGAGCCACACTTGAAATATCCTTGTGAAGACCCTGCTCCATTCTTTGTCCCACTCAATTTTATTACTGGGCACTTGTTACGGAGATGATCTGCCGACCCACAAGCATAGCATATGCGGGTGGTGAAAGTTCGGCGAGGTTGAGGCCGAAAGTTACTCGAAGACGGGGGGGGGCTCCTTAGCGACTCGTAAGCTGTCGGCATACCTAAATCCTTCGGCTGAGACCGCCATAACCTCTAATTCAGCAAAAGTTTGAGGACGTGACGCAAAACACAAGTACGACCTATAGGGTGGGGAGATGCCTTCCACAATGGTCTGAACAATTTGATCCTCTGGGAAATGAAGAGTAAATACCCTTGTGTAAAACGTAATATCCTGGATGAAGTCGGCGAGATTTTCATCCAGTCGCTGTACTCTGTAATAGTACCTTTGAATTAAGGAAGACATGGCTCAAGCCGGAATGAAATTTGCCAGAAGGTGTGCATGGAAGTCTTCTATAGAAGATTGTTCAACTATTGCTCTGACTATCTTGTCCGAGAAGACACCTATGGAATAAGGATAATTAATTTGAAGAATTTGAGAAGGAGAAAGAGAAAACACTAGAGCGTGATCTTGACTTTCAACTAAAAATCTTAAGAATGAAATGACATAATTAGTAGAAATAATCGAAAATTTAGAAATTCCCCTAAGCAACATAGCCAACGGGTGAGGCAAACTATTGAACCCGGGTGACATAGTAGGTAACGGCCGAGAGGTTGAAGAAGCTTCAGAGACAGCATTATTTAAAAAGAACGGTGGAATGGATGTACGACGATCAGACTCGGATTCCAATGGGGCAGACGTTTGTTGAATAGCTAGCGATTTCCTGCTTTCTACATTCTTGGACGAGTCTTCCTCACTTACGATGTTTACAACCGTGGCTTGGTCGGTTTTTGGGGTAGCGGCCCCAGTTAACAATTGATTAACTTTGCTGGACATTTTTGATAGGTGATCAATTAAATTACTCGCCTCCTTAGCATGATCTTCCTTTAATTTTAGAGACAATAGATCGCTCACCCTGTTATAAAAGTGGAACAACCTTGCATGCACTCTTTTAAGTTGTTTATCAGAAGGATCACTCACTTCAAAAAAACTTACTACAGATGCTAGCTCGGTGGTGTTGTCCGTGACAGTGGACAGAACCTCATCAATATCCTTCTCTCCCAAAGTTGGGAGACTAATTGGTAACTCTAATGACTTTCAGTTTGGTTGAATCTGCCGCAACCGTGCCTCCAGATTGAACATTTCTAATAGATAATTCGTAAATCAATTCCTCCTTGCGCAAGTAGCCGGGATGGAGGACTTCGCGAGGGCCGGACATGATGAAACAAGTTTACAAAATTATAAAATAGAAACAAAATTCCAGCGACGGAGAAAATTCTCAGATTTCGATCCGAATGCAATGTTTAGCCGTCAAAAGGGGCCTTAATTGAGACCCATTCAACCACGCTCTGCTACCACTTGTTCCGGGGTTACCCCTGGAGCGCAGAGGTGAAAGGAGGTGCCGAGATGAATGGGTTTAACTACAATATCAAGAAAGAATTTAAAAACTTAACTGAAGGTTATATTGTTTTGAAAAACAACAAATGAACACTTTTCACTTGGTGAAATAACAATGACAGTTCAGGTACAAGACTTAGGAAAAATTCAATATTTCGGAACTTTAACACACTTGGGCCACAAGCTCCTAGTTTTACAATTTTTGAGCTCTTGACTCAAATTTACAAAAGGTACAAGTTTACACAAGGGCAGAAATCCCTCAATACATGGAGCACTTTCTCCCAACTCCCAATATCAAGCCTCCCAGAGGCACTTTTACAATACTAGAAAAGAGCTGACGTGCTCTCATTTTTCCAAGCCTATTCAAGGCGACACAAAAATATCTTACACCATTTGGCATCGCATGGCCCAACTTGCAAATTGCAACCGGGGCATCTCGTACCCAACCTATAGGGCCTTCGTGCAAAAAGAACAAGTTAAGTAAATGGCCCGAATCACAAATTGAATGGAGGCGTGTACTTGCACACGTAGATCTGAATTCTTAAAACCTAAGGGGCACTAGGCCGATAAAACAGGGGCTATTCCCAAACTATGGCGGTGACTCATATAAGAATTAAGACATTACGGAAGTGAAGAAAAACAGTTGCAAAAGGTAGTCACTTCATACCAAAATGAAGGGAGCTTGAGAGGGTACTGCCCCCTTCTTACCGGGCTTAGTCAGCTGGAGAATGAGAACCCCGAGGGTGGACCGTTCGTTGTCTGGCTTTACTTATTTCTGAAGGCAGGGTAAGAGACAAGGACTAGCGACAATAGCAGAAAAATATAAAACAACAGGTTTTGACATTTATTATAAACTAACACATTTAACAATAACTAATTTAATTAACAATCTTGGTGAAAAATTATTTTTCTTCTTCGCCAGCTCCTTTTAACTGCACATAATCTCCACTATTCTCGGTCGACATTATTCTGGAAATATACACACGTTTATTAGCCTATTTCTGGCTCAACGAAATAATAATACAAATACAAATTTTGTAGGAGGACCTCCTCTCAATAATGATATTCTTTATAAGTTAAAAGAAAGTGAAAATTGTCTGATTCCTATTTATCCTGTACGTCGAATTACCAGATTTATTCATTTCAACATTTATCTTAAGTAACTCCTTCCTTCTCTAAGGTGCTGAATAAAACGTTACCTCAATTAAATTGAAAATTAATTACACCAAAATCTTGTCAAAATATTATTCAAAAATGTCTCCATTGGACTTAAATTTTGCACCTTCGTGCTTGTACAATAATTATTCCTCTTAATCCTCCTCTAATATTTCGTCTGACAAACGTAAAGTTAATCTTTGGTATTTGACACTTCTAAGGAAAAATTTTAACGTCGTAGGCCTTACAAAATTAAATGGTGAACCGAATCCACGGAAACGATCCTTCCTTATTCATTACCCTGTGATACTCTGAACCTTTCTTTACTTAAATACCAAATAAAATTCACTAAAGATTTAATTCTCAAAAAGTTATGCCAACACAAACAACGACGCTGACAATCAAGACTCAACGTAACAAACACGTGGTCGGGTCAAAAATCATGGTCAAAGAAAATATCACAATGCACTGAAATAATGTCAATCACACACCACACCAGAATTATTTACACTATTTACAACGATTTCTAGCCTTTGAATATTAATCTTTGATTTTTAATCCTAAATATTTGAAATTTCTCGATGACGGTATCGGGCAAAGAAAAAATATTTTACGTCCCTCAGGAATGTGATGAAGTCTGGATAATCACTTAATTAAAGATGAAATTAACAACGTTAATCATGAAAATATCGGCGGTTGATGTCTGAAGAAATTGTCGACTACAGAAACGCACATAGAACAGGTCAAATATAAGCCTTCGCCTTCATGGTTAATGAGTCACGACATTATTATTATTCAACTCCTCGTCTATCAATTAACACGTGCTCCATTTGAGGAAATTAGGTTCAACTACACGTATTCTCCAAAATAAGACTCAATAAATGGATTCGCAAGTCACTAACACACAGTAAATAATCCATCCTCAAGTCAATAAAATATAATAAATGATCCGACGAGAATCCGCCATATTCTAGGCTCGTATTCATCCTAATTGAGCACACATTAACATCATCCATACAAGATCAAGCAATACCTAAACTCATGACCCTTATTCATTTATTTAACCCGAGATGAAAATTTATTATTATTATTATTATTATTATTATTATTATTATTATTATTATTATTATTATTATTACTATTATATGTGCGAGATTTCAAATTCGCGGAAACTGGAATTCGACAATATCCCAGATGACACTAACACGCCTTAAATCACACATGAAGAAACTCTTACATAGAAATCCGGCGTAACACATGCCGTAAATCTGTCCCACACGTCTTCCGAAAAAAATATTTTCTAAAATTGAATTGTTAATTATCGGTGAGGACAAAGCTTTTTAAACACACTAAACTATTAAATGGGACAGCTAGAATAATCGTAGAAGACACACACACGTTCTAGCTAGACTAATAAAGATCAGTATTCATTCACACACGAATGACAAAACTACCATCTCCCATATGAAGGAAGAGTGAAAATATTCAAATCTACTGCAAGACTAGAAGAAATATTACCACTAATGAATAAGAAAGCATTATTTCTACAAAGATGAACAGATAAACATTAGTAAAGTGTACTTAAATGAATGACGGAACTGGACCTTCGCCGATGGTCTGAAACATGTAGTAAGTTATCTGCCCGTGGTCGCTATCTCCCCATGCCGGAGATCGCTTATATTTTTAGCAGAGCATTGTAGCCTCGGTGTTCCAAGTAAAGTTGCGGCAAGCTTCCTCTTCACAATACAACAGCATCTTGAAACACTCGTTCCAACACGTGGCGATTTTCTTCCTTCTCGTGAAGTAGAAGCTGAAACTGACAAACAATTTTAAGGTGTGCTCCACACACACGCGCGATGAAATTAATGATGGAAAAATACGAAACTTGTTTCTAAGAAATCTGCCAGGCTCGTTGATCCAACTATTAGTGAATGGTGACTGATTTTACTGTCAAATAATTAATTCAAGAAGTGACAATCTCGGAGTAGACATCAAATAGCACGTCGAAGTCCGCAGCACGTCAAAGTTCGCAGCACAGCACAGCAAGATAAGAGCACAGCCGAAAGAGACCGCTTCTTCTGGAAACACGAGTTTTTATACATATCCGGGGAAAGGGGTGTGGCATTATAACTGTCCGTAATTGGTCGACGTCCAGCGTTCAATTCTCGAAAGTACTTCTGCCTGAGATTTGACATGTGCTGTCCACGTGTCGAGGCGACCTTGGCCTGCTCCCTCAGTGTGTCACGTGGGCCAGCTGATAGCTCCGTAGGAAAAAATCAGTACATCGCTCCCCTACCAATAAGACCGGTTTTGGACTGTTGAAGCTGTCTCTGTAATGCAGGGCAGGAGAATATCGCCCGGGCTGATGAAATAAAATCTTACACACGCAAATACAAAAAATGCTTATTGTAGGCCAAATTTGAAGGGGACAGTACAGCACTCTCTATCCCCAATTTACAGTTAAAGATTTTACGAAGTTTTTACATTATTCGGCAGAAAGTTACATTTGTAGGAAAACTAGGTTACATAGTTAAAGGTTCGGACCTTTCCCTCAGGTTAAACTGCGGAGCTGGCAAAAAGGTAAGATGTTAGATGGCCATTACATTGCTGAAGAACTGCTGCCTGATGAAAGAGGCGCCTCCTGCTTCACACACACACACTTAGTTAGATGACGATCAAATGGCCAAGAGACGTAAAAATCCGCAGTTTATAAACCCTCGGGGAAAGTTCGAGTCCTTTCATGAATAATCAAGACACACCCACAGGGTTTTATTGGTGAATATAAAAGTTACACACAAAATCGAAGAAGAAGCCTGTGATAGGCGGAAAATGAATTACAGAAATTCGTGATTGGCTAAATTCAAAACTGGCGAAAAGAAAAGATCAATATTGCCAATCCCAAAAATGAATGAACATAATTTAGTAAAAGAAACTTATGAATTCAAAACTTCTTCAAATCAAATTTCTTCCACTTCGCATCAGGGTGCCTAATCATAGTTTTTTAGCAGTGACCTCTGTTGTAGAAAGTCCCAACTTCTTGATAAATGTTAAACAAAACACGTAGAATTTCATACAGTACATGAAACTTCAAAATGACAAAATTTCATTAGATTTCTGCAGTGACATCTTCTGAGTAACGGTTTAAGTAGGTGTAGTTTCAAGTTCACGATTTCTCCAGAAGAGGAGTTCTTTTAGGCGCAAGATTTAAATGTGCGGCTTAGAGGTGTACCTCCCGGTACAGTGTGAAAACAAGAGTGGAAGTAGATCTTTGCTTTCTTGTATGAATAGAATAATATTGTTGCCGCTCAGTAACCTATAGTTCCACACTTCGAGTTCGATGACACTCCAAAATACTGTTATGCACGTGTATTTACTCTATAATAGTGCTCCGTGCTATATTCTACAAATTATTAAGTTGTCTGAAATCTATTAAATGTGTAGTCACCTGTATTGTTTGTAACTGTGATGTATAATGTGAGGTGGCACAGGGGCACAAGCAGGTAATTCGTTTTTAAAATGTTATTTTAGGAAACGCCATAAGAGGAGTAAATACCCTCTTACTGCAGTAAACGATAATTTGAAATATTAGAGAATTGGAATTCATGTGCAGGAAAGCAAAGCAAATGCAATGGCAACTTGAGATTTATGAGTAATAGAAATTATACACAAGGATATTATTATTTACTTGCCACTAGTCATACACAATTTATGTATACTACCACTTACCGTGGATAGACATTCTAATTGTAACTTCATATCACATAAATTTACATCGTTACATCTGTAATTGATGGTGAATCAGAATATCAGGAGTTAAATTGTAATTCTCTTCAAATTTATCAAATTTATTTCCAGTTTGTACTTGTTTATAAAGAAGTAAATCAGGATATGTGGTGCAATGGCTGTTGACTCTTTTATTACCTCCTACCAGTTCCATAATTTATTATTTCCCAAGCAGTGTTACATTAATTTTAGAATCTCAAATTATTCTTTCGTTGACAATCATTTTTAAATTTCCATTCCATATAACATTTTGTTAGATTTCTATCGCCCTCTTTTAAGAAATACACTGCTCAGTTATGCAATAAAACAGTTTCCTCTCTGATTACTTGCAAGGTGAGGAATGTAGCTTTTAATAGTAAGCTTTCTTATTGTATTGCTTTGAGTTATTGTAATACCTTCGTTTTTCTGGGTAGCTTTCGTTTGAGGAAGAGTTTAAATTATGTAGAATTATTTCAACCTTAAAATATTAGTGTGTTTCTGAGTTTCCTTCTTCCACTGAGATTATATTTCTCTGCCTGATCATCATAGAATGTTTGATTCGGTTAATGTTACCTAGCTGATAGCTTTCCCATGATAGTTGAAGCCTGAGACGTTTATGATCAGGCAGTAAGTAGTCTGTGACAACATATAAATACATTTTTCTACATTAGTTACAATATTTTCTAAACTAAAGTAATTTCATGTCGACTGAATATTAAGTCGTGGTTACTAATATTTACACCGCATTAACTAATACTCTATTAGGCAATCCATCAACCATAAGAGCACATGCATATATTTAATAGGTAATTAGAAAACTGAAAATCGCCACAAGAACATGGGCGTCGTAGGGTCTTTCATTGGTGATTAGTGCTTCATGGCGATAATATTCACTTAAGGGAAGTTCATGAGTCCGTTTGTGATATCGACCACCATACTAGTGAGGCTTTATTCTTGATGGGTAGTAAAATGCGTCACTGCTTCATAAAACATTAGGCTATTTAGAAATTGTTTACTTACATTTCTCCAAAATAGCGGGCCCCATGAACGTGAAGATACACGTTTACCGCGCGCGACACTCGAACTCAAGGGCTCCAGCTTTAAAAAAATACCAGATAGTGTTTTGTGTGCATAGTCCGTCCACTAATAAGCAGAAATCAGATAACACCTAATGATCTTAGTTGGGCCCGATTACCTTAGATGTTAAGCCCCTTTAAATAACAATCATCATCATCAAGGTCGTAGGTACAAATTTTATAAGTTTTTCTAGTTCAGCGCCCACATTAAGGGTTGCAATTATTGTTGAATCTATTTACAAATCCACTGTCCCCCCCTCTAGGTTTTCCATATTAATTACTGGATCCTATTCTGTAATTGCTCTGAACGAAAATAAAAACGTACAACTCACAAAGAACTCTGACTTGACAGGCGACACGCACTTCTAGCAACAGCTCTGGACACGAGAAAGGGGAAGCATCGCACCGTTATGTTTTGAAGTCACAGCCCCTTCAACCGACACTAACAACCGTTTCCTTCTGAGGGCTGCCGACTTCCTGTTATTGGTTCGCTTCTACCAGAATGATGAATTAAACCATGATTCGGCATGGCTGCATAATTCGATGGCCCACAACGAAAGAGTTACAATTCAAAATCTATGCGTTTTAAGAGAAGAGTTTAGAGTTTTAACAGTTTATACCATTGCCTCTCAAAAGTTTACGTGTTTCATAATTTTTATGAAAATTTGTGTGTATGCGAATATGACGTGGTTGTTATAATGTGGAAAAGAGTTACAACTCGTACGGCTAGCCTTTTAAATTAAGAAAGGCGACGAATTTCAGAACAATGAAAACTGTTTGAAGTGGTTGCTAAAATGAATGCATTAGATGTTGTATTTTTACAATTTTGGAGCTTGTACAGGTCGGCATATGGTAAACATTGCCAGAAAAATCCCCCAAAAATTATTTTTTCAGTTGTAACTCTTTCGTTCTCAGTCACCGTAATTATATCTTGGCTGTTTTGCCTTTTTATTTCGCCCATATCGGGTACCCGTGCTGGATGGAAATTAGATCCTTGGGTTTTCGAACTTTGAAGCATCTCATATTTCCCCCCTCACAATTGGCAATTGTATTTACCCGAACAAATTGAACTAGCTTTGTTTGTTAAATTTCTGTGACTGTCTCGCTTGCGCGTTTCTCTCTGACACAGTGGGGCTTGGCGCGACCTGCTCTTTGTCCACCTCGCTTGAGAAACGGATCCTCCCCTCGTTGTGGGCTACTGGTTCACGGACTGATAAGCGTAATCGGCGCTATAAAAGCACTCCGTATTAGGCCCTGGAATCGTTGTCTGGTAGTGTTCAACAAATACATTAAACTTTTATAAATCTGACATTATTTTCTCCTAGTTAATAACCAAATCTGCTCTTTGCTTCCATCCAATTTTGATGTTGCTTATTAGTAAGGGCATCCGTATTGAATTGTCCGCGTGGCGTGGAGCTCTGATACCCCTTTCAGACCGAGTACGCACAATTGTTGCGGGTTCGTATTTTAGTTATCCCTGACCGTATTTGATGTTTTTTCGGCGCTACACCGGACTGCAGTGATTGTGCAGGACACGTGGCGTGTATTTCAATTGGTTTTAGTATGCGCTTGACCCCCAGGGCGAAGGAAGAAGAGTTTAAAAAGCACAGTTGATCGGCGAGATGGCAGGAAGCAGTAGTGCCGAAAGTAAGTATTTATTTACTGCGTTTATGTTAATCTAGAAGCTTTACTGAATACCGGAATATATTCAATGAAGTGTGTACATTGGTTAGTGAACGTAAATTTTGAAGCTACACCATCGTACGTGATACAACGAGGTTTTGAATTTTGATACGCACAATTGTGTGGGTCCTGTTTTTCGGATGTTAGTTTTTATTTTGTAAAATAAACTTTTAATATGTGTATTGAGGAGCATTTTAGTCAGTTCTTGACGTACAAACAAAAATTCACACCTCCAGTTTTCTTTCAGGTCTGAAAGGGATAAAACGATGCAAGATACCACCTCATCGTATAATTACAAGATAAGGCGCTTGGTTTAAAGCTAAGTTGTAATAGGCAGAACATGTCAATTAAATCTCACAAATTTTTCGCTGAATGCTGGAGATTCAGCTGCCATTACAATCGTACAATACCTGAGTTCAATCCCAGGCGTATCTATAATACATGGAAACATATACATGTTCGTTGTGGAAATATGATAGCCAAATTTGAAGATGACATGAAAGATGAAACGAAAATATTAAAATGTAGGAAAATTGAGCAGCGTATTCCCCATCCTGCTCAGCCTATAGTTACTATATGAGGCACGTGGGTTAAAGTTGACTTGTATTACGCAGAAGTTTACAGTAAAATCACGCAAACCATTTATTCAGTAACTTCTGAATATTAAGTTGCATTTACAAAGGTACAACCCATGAAATCAGAAAATTTGTATGACAAAGTTCGATTATGGAAATTTGCCATAAGCTTTAACGCGAGAGAAAGGAGTGAAAAAATAACACGACACCGGAAATGACAAATTTTTGAAGTGTTGTGCAATGTGAGCAATAGGGAGACTAACTTTTAAATTACGGTAATGGACATTTCACTTTCATTAATTTAATTTGTCTTGCTGTTAACACAGCAGATTTCCTCTGATAATGCACCTACCTACGTAGTTGTATATCGTAATTCCTCACCATGATGGAGACGATTACAGTGACAGAGCTATGAATTCGAGGACCGTGTGTACGAGGACCGTAAGAATGAAATATAAGTGTACTTTATCGAGATATTTCTCCCACTTGCAAATATTCTGGAGGGCTCTCGCGAGTTCACTACACTCACCATAGAACACCCAAGTCTCAGTTAACCTGGAATGTTCAGGCATGCTCTCAAGTGATGATTAACAGAGGACAAGTAATGGGACCTTCGATATTTTGCAGTGAAGTTATGAACATTCACAGTCAACGTATGTGTTGCCACACGAGGAATCTTCAAATGAGAGAACATACTGTTTTGACTCGATCCTCACCGATGCTGATTAGCCTACATGGTTCATTCTGGTGCACCTAATCTACAACTCAACTTTGTATATGATATAATTTAACGGCTGTTTTTATTTAATTAGGAATTTTGTCCGATTTTCTCGCATAAGGGACATGGTATCTTTACTATTTACTATTTTGTTTGGGGTAGCTATGGGTTGTTGTTGTTGTTGTTGTTGATGATTATCAATTCATCACTGCGAGTTAATAAGTGTTTTAATTCAAACCCTTCAAGTAGCAACAAACCAGATCACTCCATCTCACTATGACAGCCAATAATTTAATGAGAAGATGAATGAGCGTGTGTATTTTCCTTTCAACACTATTTAATATTTTTCCAGGCTTAATGGCTCAGACTGTTAAGGTGCTAGGTTCGATCTTGGGTCATCCCGGTGATATTTGAAGGAGTTCAAATACGTCAGCCTCGTGTCGGTAGATTTACTGGCACGAAAAGGTACTGCTGGAGCAAATTCCGGCAACTCGGCGCCTCCGAAAACCGTAAAAGTAGTTAGTGTGGACGTGAAGCCAATGATATTATTAAATTATTTTACAGGGACGAATTGTAGTTGACCATGGAGCCCAGAGTTGAGATACCAAACCTGCAAACACAAGAGATGATATCGTAACAGCTGGTGACTCTACTTATAAATATAAACTTTATTCCTGCAATCTTGTGCGAGGAGGTTTGATTACCCGGCCGAACGTAGGATTCATAATTTCTCTCATATAGGATTTTGTGTTAAGCTTCAGTGCCGTGTTTAACATTCAAGCTGACAACCACTGGAAATGCAGTCAGATGTCGGAGGAAAGAACAAGAGCGGTTTCGTGAGAATGGATAAAATGATCGCTCGTTCTTTTCATTTTGGATTTTAGGATAAAAATCTGCCACTGCATGTTTCATACAGCCACTTTGCAATTGTGATGTGACCTTATTTTACACCGAGAAATAAGTATGCAAGTAGTGCTCTCTGGAAGGCAATTCCAAGCGTGATGTTTTCCTTGTATACTAGAATTTTAAGTCTTGTTTTGAATTTGTTGGTATTAGTTGTTAAAATATTCCCTTTCCAACAGTAATTGTTGCAATTTCAGTTATTTATATATTTGGGTAAATGGCTGCTCAGAAAGAAGGCCTGATAATATCGCTGTCCATAAGAGCTTTCCTCCAGTCTTGATGTATTTAGGGAATATATCTGTTTTTAAAATAATTACTCCAACGTTCAGACATTTTCAATTTGCAAATTGTAATTTAGGCCCTGTTTCTGCACGCACCTCTACAGTGAGTAATGCCTTTTTATTGAACGATAACAGTCGTCTTGGAGACAGTAAAGAGTGCGGATGTGCTGAGTAGTGCGTGGAGCAGAGGAACAATGGGTATCACGTTGACTCAATACAGGATAGCGATTGGGAGATGGAACGCCATAAAGGGAAGCAAAATGGAGACAAGAATGGAGCGAAAAGGTGAAAATAGAAGGGTGGTGGCTAGTCTACTGGTGGCGGCGGTGGTGATGGTGTTATTGATAATAGGAGGGGTGGAAATTAATCCTGGCCCAGGACCAGTGGGTTCCGTTGGATGGGAAGAATTGGAAGCAATAAGAGAGATGATAAGAGAGGCTTGCCAGACAGAACAAATAAAGGAAATGTTTAGAGAGCTATCCATGGACTTTATGGACTTAAAGTCGAGTATTAAGGAAGACGTAAAGAAGATACTAGAAGAATAAGGATGTAATAAAGATGAGTTGGATGTGTTGAAACAGAAAGTAAGAAGTTTGGAGCGAGACCTGAGAGATACTAAGAGACTAGTAGAGAAGATTGTGCAAGATAGTCTGAAAAGTCCTCTCAGGTTTAATTACTGCGTTTATGGGGTGATGCCAATATGCAAAATGTCACGAATGGGCCGTCTTTTAACTCATAATTTAGGTTAATTTGAAATGTCACGAATGGGCAACGTCTTTTACCCATAACAACAAATAAACATATTACTTAGTACTATTTAGTTTAATTTTTAATCCTAGTTATTGCTTTAGGATGCATGTGTATAATATGCTATGTATTAAGTCAAATTATAAGTTGGGGTAGCCTATATCAACTTGTTAAAATCCACAGTTTCTCTTTAGATAAATTAGGCCTACATGGGTGGAGATTCCTTTTTGTAGGTTGATATTCGGTTCCCTTAAATAGTTATTTAAAGAAAAAAGCCGCCTGGTTGAGTAGCTCAGTGCTCAAATACGTCAGCCTCGTGTCAGTATATTTACTGGCACGTAAAATAACTCTGCGGGACAAAATTCGGGCACCTTGCCGTCTCCGAAAACCCTGCAAGTAGTTAGTGGGACATAAAACCAATAGCATCCTCACGTTATTATTACAAGCACGTACCCGAGCTTCCGCCTGCGTTTATTAATTTAACCGTTAGATGTTTTTGAACCATGTATTTATTTTTTAAATTTAGTAATACACATAGTTTTTAAATAAATTGTATGAAGTACATTATTTTACTTTTAATTTCACCCCTTCTCACCCCTTCTACATTAATATTGGTCGTTTTCTCACTCACTTTCTTCCCCTCCCCCTTGAGGTGTCTTACCCCACAGTACTTTCTTTCCAGATAGTAAGTCTTAGTTTGGTTGAGAGCTGTGTTGGAACAGACACAGTACACACTTACATCTGTAATCTCTGTCATTTTGGACATTTTCTTTTTCACCCCTTCTAACCCCGATTCCCATTGGGGATGAAATTTGACTTAAACGGCATCCAGAGTGTTACAGTTCCTCTCAGTGACCACAAAAATAATGGATTCGACACTAATATCAGTCGTTTCTGTTTATTATCATATGTTATCTCCTCCCCTATGGTTGCTAGGATTTCTTGCCTCCACACATTTTCTTCTGGATAGTAAGACATATTTTTACCAAGTTTAATTGAGAGCTATTCTGGAACATAAACACATTCATCTGTAATCTCGGTCATTTTGGACATTTCCTTTTTCACCCCTTCTCAACCTCTACCCCCCCCCCGCTACAAAGCCGATAGGGGCTGAACTTGCACATAAACGATATCTGGAGAGTCATTATTCACTTCAGCAACACCCAAAACTGTGGATTCGACACTATTTTTGATTATTTTGATAACTCAGCCCTTCCCACCACCCCCAACTCCTAGGGGTGCTAAGAGTGTCTGAATCAGAAACTTTCTCAGGCATGCGCACAACAACTCACCAACGGTTCATCGCAATCGGATGAATGGTGTAGGAACACATATGGGACAAAGACACATTCGCTTTTATATACACAGATTATTATTATTATTATTATTATTATTATTATTATTATTATTATTATTATTATTATTAGTATTATTATGATTATTATTATTATTAGACGGTCAGCATGAGGACATCTGCGGCTTTTGTAACCAGGTCTGCCGCAATTTGTATTGAACAACTCCTTAGATCTTTGTATTTGAGTTTTGGGTCACTTAGCTGTAAACTTTCATTAGGGAGATCGTGGGTTTGAATTCCACTCTCAGCAACTCTGCAGATGGTTTTACCGCGTATTTAGTTGTACAGTCTAGGTCACGTAGTGTGCGGTTCGCATTCAGGAAATAGTGGGTTCGAACCCCAGTGTCGGCAGCCCGGATGATTATTTTTCTTGGTTTCTCGTTTTCACACCAGGCAAAAGCTAGGGCTGTACCATGAATAAGGCCATTACCGGGCGAGTTAGGCGTGTGGTTAGGGGCAAGCAGCTTTGAGCTTGTATTCGAGAGATAGTGGGTTCGAATCCCACTGTCGGTAGCCCTGAAGATGGTTTTCCGTGGTTTCCCATTTTCACACCAGGCAAATTCTGGGGCTGTACCTAAATTAAGGCTACAGCCGCATCCTTCCAACTTCTAGTCCTTTTCTATCCTATCGTCGCCATAAGACCTATCTGTGTCGGTGCGATTTAAAGCCACTAGCACTTTCCTATTCCCTCGTCGCCATAATACCCATCTCATACCCTCAGAACTGGAATCTGAGCTGCTGCGCCGATGGTCTGTTGTATTGTGGTTTAATATAATGTTGTTTGTCCCTAGTCCTTCAGAGTTCTTGGGGCAAACACAGCACAGTGGGGCTCCTTTTAATTCTTTTTTTTGTTGGGGGCTTTACGTCGCACCGACACAGATAGGTCTTATGGCGACGATGGGATAGAAAAGGTCTAGGAGTTGGAAGGAAGCGGCCGTGGCCTTAATTAAGGTACAGCCCCAGCATTTGCCTGGTGTGAAAATGGGAAACCACGGAAAACCATCTTCAGGGCTGCCGATAGTGGGATTCGAACTTACTATCTCCCGGATGCAAGCTCACAGCCGCGTGCCTCTACGCGCACGGCCAACTCGCCCGGTCCTCTTAATTCTGTGCTTGAAAAATAGGCTACCTTTAACCTATGGAACAGATGACTTTGACAGCCACTTCTAACCTGGAGAACAGAGGAGAGTAACGAGGAAGAACTCTAGAGCTGTTTTAATATCCATGTCTATTGAGTATTCAGACTGAAGCATGGTCCAACCTCTAATAGCTCCTCCGTCAGCCATCACACACGGCCTAGATGTCACTGAAGCGTTGTACTAGGGAAATGAGATGTGAGATTTTTAGTTTCCAGTTGCTTTCCTCACCGAGTCAGGAATTGCTATTAAATCTATTAAATATCATTCAGTCAAGCCTGCTGAAAATGATACACCAACTGACCCTATGAGCAACATTTTCACATCATACATAACAGGGACTGGCTGCATAACGAATCGCATTACTAGCGTCACTCATACCCAGTAGCGGCGATTGGGGGGGGGAGGCAAAAAAGTGCAGACAACAAAATTTACCTGGGTTTGTGGGATACAGTGGCGCGGGGGAGTATAGACATCGAAACTGGAAAAATGCTACAAAGTGGTAAGTTTTTTATGCTCACTGAGCGAAGTTCGACAGAGAGTTAAAGGTTGACAGTCAACCAACTTAAGTGCGGTAATAATAGCTTTTTTGAGATTTTGATTCTATACTGTACAATAAGTACCTCTAGGCCTAGAATAGTGAAAGTAAAATCTGTCCCCAGACGAACAAGAACAGAGAATCTCCTGGACAAGGCCATTGGACAGAAGTACATGGATACGATTATTGAAGGGTTCCAGGCAATAGACTGGTTCAGGTGGCATACAGGGTTAGTAAAATGACGCTTAAGGAGTTGCAAAGGATGATAAATAAACTCCATTGTCATAAAGCAGCAAGAATAGATGAAATTAGACCTGAAAAGTTGAAATGGAGTGGGAAGGCTGTGATGAAATTGCTACACAGAGTAATAGCATTACGGGTAGCGGGTAGAGACTCTACTGCCAACTTGAGTCCGAGATCACACTGACGCGGTGTGTAGCATCTCGTAAGGTTCCAGCTGACCGTTACGAGCGAAAACCTCTACGACATCTGCAGTGGAGAAGATGGACTTCGGTATAGTGGAGATGATGGAAGAGGCAGCCCATTACTCGGGGATTAATAAGAGTGCACTAAATGAATCTGCTACCTTGTAGATGAAGTAGAGGACTACTAAAGGCTAGGGGAGTTCTCGCTGACAGAAAATTCCTCGATTGTGATAGACCCAGCAAGTCACAGAAGAGGAAAATAAAATGGATTGCTTTCAAATGTTTTTAAATGTTTGATAAATTTCCAAGTTCTTTGAGAACTTTTAAGAAAAATTGACAGGGAATCTGCCACCTGGGTGGCAGCGCTAAATGGACTGATTATTCAACACAAAAACGAGCCTCGGAAATTAACTACTTTTTCGGTTTTCGGAGAGGAAAGAATAGTAAAACACAGACTGCGGCCAACATTTCTGATACATTTGGAATTAATTATGACTTGAGTATATTAACCGTGACCAATAAAGTCAATGAAATCACTGACATGATGGACCACAGGCATCTAACGATCTCAGGCCTGAGTGAAACAAAATGCAAGGGTTGTGACACAAAAACATTAGATAATGGCCTTTAACTTTGTTAGAGTAGAAATAAGACCACAGCAAGGAATGGTATGGGGATAGTCCTACACCAGGACATTGACTATATTTCTGATGTAACATATGTTATTGAAAGATTAATTACTATAAATTAAAGGTTTTTTAAATGAAGAATATCTTACAATTGTCCAAGTCTACGCTCCCCAACAAGGCTGTAGTGAAGAAGAAAATATACATTTCCTACAGCAACTGGAAGACAACATCGATGAAGGGAACCTCATAATGATACGTGACCGTAATGCCCAGCTAGGAACAGAAAGAACAGTATACGAGGCAAACATGAAATCATTCGGGTATGGAAGGAGAACTTTTACTTGACCTATGCTTGAGAAACAAACTCTTAACATGGTTTCAGAAGAAAGAAAGTCGTAAGGTGACCAGATACAGCTGGGATGGCAAATCAAAATCTTTGATTATTAAGGACGTTGGTAGCGGAGCTAAAGTGCTAGCTATCAAAGTCTTTCCAAGTGAATGTCTTGAAATTGATCACTCAATCGATCAATCAATCAATAAATACTGATTTGCATTTAGGGCAGTCGCCCAGGTGGCAGATTCCCTATCTGTTATTTCCTAGCATTTTCTTAAATAATTTCAAAGAAATTGGAAATCTATTGAACATCTCCCTTGGTAAGTTATTCCAATCCCTAACTCCCCTTCCTATAAGCGAATATTTGCCCCAATTTGTCCCCTTGAATTCCAACTTTATCTTCATATTATGATCTTTCTTACTTTCAAAGACACCTCTCAAACTTATTCGTCTACTAATGTCATTCCACGCCATCCATCCGCTGACAGCTCCGAACATACCACTTATGATATAGATGTTGATTGCCATAGATATTTACATAGATATTCCCATAGATATAGCCTATATTTTTAACCCCATTTATGTGATTACCCCAATGAAGATCTTTCCTTATATTAGCACCTAGATACTTACTGTGATCCCCAAAAGGAAATTTCAACCTACCACCGCAGTAATTAAAACTGAGAGGACTTTTCTTGTTTGTGAAACTCACAACCTGACTTTTAACCCCGTTTATCATCATACCATTACCTAATGTCCATCTCACAACATTATCGAAGTCATTTTGCAGTTTCTCACAATCTTTAACCTATTTATTACTCTATTTAGAATAACATCATCCTCCAAATCCTTATCTCTGATTCCACTTCTTTACTCATATCATTCAGATATGTATGTTGGGTATTCAGCCGTAAGGCTGGTTTGATCCTCCACAGTTCCGCCAACAGCTGTCATTGATAGCCTAGGCATCACTGAAGAGGCATACTAGGGAAGTGAGGAGTGAGGTAGTTTCCCGCTACTTTCCTCACCGAGCCAGAAGTTGCCATTACAGATCAGTCTGCCAAGCCCACTGAAGTGCATGCACCAACCGACCCTATGAGTGACATTTTCACACCATTCATAACGGACTGGCTGCATAAGGAATGGTATTAATAGCATCACACATACCCCGGTCACTTTCATGTTGTCAAAGCCAAGGATGAGACTGAGACAGGTCAATGTTCTAGCCCATACCAGAAGACATAGTGCAGTGTAAACACTACGAAGGCCCCATAATACTGCCTTCAAGAATTCCCCTCTTAAGTTTTACAGGGTCAGATAAAGTCTCGCCTACTCCAATTCTCCGAGATCTGTTCTCTAGAAATATAGCAAACCATTCAGTCACTCTTTTGTCAAGTCCAATTGCACACATTTTTGCTGGTCATCTCCCATTGATCCACCCTATAAAGTGCTGTAGACAGGTCAATCACGATACAGACCATTTGCCCTCCTGAATCCAAGATATCTGCTGTACCTTGCTAGAATCCTACAAGTTGAGCTTCAGTGGAGTAACCTTTCCTAAACTCGAACTGCCTTCTATCGAACCAGTTATTAATTTCGCAAACATGTCTAATATAATCAGAAAGAATGCCTTCCCAAAGCTTACATGCAATGCATGTCAAACTGACTGGCCTGTAATTTTCAGATTTATGTCTATCAACCTTTCTTTCATGCGAACAATAATCAAATAAGTACTTCGGATATGGCACTAAATCCTAACCAATTGTCTTTAGTGTATCCCCAGAAATCTTATAAATTCTAGCCGATTTTGTAGTTTTCAACTAGTAGGAGAAGGAAACCTAAGATTAAGAACTGGAAACTAGAGGAATGGGATAACAAGTAACAGTTCAAGAGAGGATAAAAATAAACTACCAGTGGTAATGAAGAATGGTCTAGTATGCAGTGCTGTCGAGCTATGTGGTAAAACACACACTAGAGTACTGTTAATGTAAAGAGAACTTCATGGTGGAACAACCAAGTAAAGGAGGCAATAAAGAAGCATGGGCGCCCATATGACAGTTTGTAAGAGGGGCTTAGACCTGGGGTTATGTAGTATTTTTAATATTTTCAAAGATGAATGGCGACTTGTAGTCCGCGGTAGAATAACACTCACGGTATCCTGTGCCTGTTGGCGGGGGGGGGGCGGTAAGTAGTATAATTGGATGGTTCGGCCGCCACCACCCCCACCGGCTCCCAGAGGCCACCTCCACCACCACCACAGCCAGAGGCCTCCCAGATGCCTCCTCCACCACCACCACAGCCAGAGGCCTCCCAGAGGTCTCCTCCACCACCCGCGGGAAATTTGAATTTGTAAACAAAGCCACGTGCTTTTTGACAGCTGTCATCGACAACAACGCATCGCTAACCTCAGTACTGCCATCTTGACGGGCCTAAACCTCAGTAGTACCAACTTAACCTAACTAGCGCGAGATTTGAATTGGTAAACAAATCCGCGTGTTTTATGACAGCCACGTGCTTTTTGACAGACAATAACGCATCGCTAACCTCAGTACCGCCATCTTGACGGGCCTAAACCTCAGTAGTACCAACTTAACCTAACTAGCGCGAGATAAACAAAGTCACGTGTTTTTTGACAGCCACGTGCTTTTTTGACAGCTGTCATCCGCCATCTTTAAACTACAGAGCACCGTGCTGCCCTCTTTATCACAGTAGCTGCAAATTCGTCACCTGTCATCGGCAGTGCTGCCATCTTGGCGGGCCTAAACCTTAGTGCTACCAACTTAACCCCACTAGCTTTAAAAAACAAGCTATCGATAGGGAATCTGCCACCTGAGTGACAGCCCTACGTGCAGATCATTGATGACGAATGACAATACATTACAACAGTACAAGAATTCAAGTACCGGTACCTTGGGAGCGTGGTCCCAAACAAGGGTGGAGAAAGAAGAGGAGGGGACCGGAGGGTCATCATGGAAGGAGAGACCTACATGCGGATCATTGATGACGAATGACAATACATTACAACAGTATAAGAATTCAAGTACCGGTACCTTGGGAGCGAGGTCCCAAACAAGGGTGGAGAGAGAAGAGGAGGGGACCGGAGGGTCATCATGGAGGGAGAGACCTCCATGGATAGACAACGCTGGTGAGAGCTCACTGAACACCACTCTATCCGGTAAGCAGGAAGGGTTACATCATAATGAGTAGGGCCCAGATTTTGATGAAAGGTCATCTTTTTTCTGATTATTCAGAGCCGATGCTTAGTGACAATTAAGTGTATTCTGCAATAAATATGTTAGATATGGGAGGTTCACACAAGTATGAAGAATGAGAGTTTTCCACCTAATCAATACTTTATTATATAAAGTGTCTAAAGTATTTCAATCACATTAAAACACGGAACCGGTTTTGACCTGTTAATTAGGTTATCTGCTGATGAACCTGCTTACTCAATAATGATTGTACAATGTAAAACATTACTTAGACTACACATGAATGTCACATATTCCAATAAAATATAAAATAAAATGCTATATACAACAGAGTACAGTTCCTGAAGTATTTTGTGCAGTGCTCATATAATACAGATATTCTAACCATGTATTCATTATTTGTCTAAGACAATTATTAAGAAATTTATAATTTTTATTACGTAAACTTTTAACACTTGAGGTCAGTTTAAGAGAATTTTAGGGGCATTCTATAGGTCATTTTTCAATAATTTTAGGTCATCAACATCCGGGCCCTAAGGATGAGTAATAGCATTAGTTTTGAAAGTTGTTAAGGTATCTTCTGATTGGATGAAAACAGTAACTGCACCTCTCTATAAGCGGGGCAACAGGAAGGATTGCAACAACTGTATTCCATTGATCTGTATACCAGGCTAGTCCCGCTCCTTGGCTGAAAGGTCAACATTGACGCCTTCAGTTCAGAGGGTCCCAGGTTCGATTCCTGCCCAGGTCAGAGATTTTAATTGAGTCTGATTAATCATTCTGGCTCGGAGACTGGGTGTCTGTGTTTGTCCCAGCACTCTCCTCTTCATACACAGACAACACACCAGCACAGAAACACACAATAGTGATTAAATCCCTCCATATAGAGTTGGCGTCAGGAAGGGCATCCGGCCGTAAAGGAGGGCCAGGTCCCCTTGAGCAACACAGTTCACACACCCCACAGGTGTGGAAAAAGTGATACAAGAAGAAGTACAGTATACCAGGCTAGGTGCTCACTAGCTTTCTGGAAAGGAGGGTATGATCAGTGGTTGAAATTCTGCGTGTTTTCAGACCTCGACGGTGGTGTTCAGAAAGGCGTATGAAGAAAAAGATGTTCGCCGTACTAAGAGATTGTGGGATTGTGAGAGTAATCAAAAAGATATTTATATTGACATTTGGGTTACAGTGAGAACTGACAACAGGGTGAATTCTTCGCTCAGGGTACTTACAGGCATTAGAAAAGGCTGTGAGTTTTTCACCTTTGTTGTTCGTAGTTTACCTGGATCATCTACAGAAAGCTATGAAGTGGCAAGTAGGGATTCAGTTAGGTGGAAATGTGGTCTGGCATGTGCTGATGACTTGGTCTTATGGTAGTCTGTGCTGAAAGCCTGCAATCAAATATCTTGGAATTAGAAAATTGGTGCAGCAAGTATGATATGAAAATTATAATTTTCAAGGCTAAAGTGATGTTAGTAGGGATGAAACCTGAGAGAATTGAATGCCAGATTGGAAATACAATACTGGAAGAGGTAGTTCATATGAAGTATTTAGGTTGTGCAGTATGGTGAGATTGAATAAAGGTGCAGCAAAGCTATTGCAGTGAGCTTGCAGTTGAGATCAACAGTATTCTGTAAGAAAGAAGAAACTATCTTTATATTGTTCCGTTTTTAGGCCAACCTGGCTGTACAGGAGTGAAGACTGGGTGGACTCAGGATATCTTTTCCATAAGTTAGAAGTAACAGACATGAAACTAGTGAGAATGATCGCTGGTACAAACATGTGAGAACAATGGCAAGGGGCACTCAGAATGATGAGATGAAAATTAAGTTAGGAACCGATTCGATTGATGAAGTTGAACACATAAACTGGCTTCGGTGGTTGGGTCATGTGAGACGAATTGATGAGGATAGATTACCTAGGAGACTAATGGATTTGAACATGGTGGGTAGGAGAGGTAGAGGGAGACCAATATGATGATGGTTAGATTAATTATGAACATGATATGGAGGTAAAGAACCGAACTTGTTACAAATAGAGGACTGTGAAGGCATTTAGTAAATTCACAGACGCTTGCAGACTGAACACTGAACGGCATAACAGTCTATAATGGAGATGTATGTATGATGACCAAGATATGGATATTCATCAAGTAACTACCATAAATGCTTCAGATCGTAATCTATAATCCAAGTCTCTCCTGCATTTGACTGAATAACAGTCATATTAACACGATTATGCCTTTCTTGTTTTGTGACAGAGATATGGCCCTTCCGTTGATACCCAATAGAATATAATTTTTGTTTCTTTAGGTCTGGTTCTGTATATGTGTATGGGATGGTTTCACCTTTCATTTCGATAATGTATTTTATTAATTCAAAAGGGGAATAATACAGGGTCTTTCTTTATGGCTTGTTCCGTGTGTCAGGGGAAGGCGATAGCGCGGCCGGGTGACTCATTTGTCGAGTGATATATTGCTTCGTGACCGGCTAAGATGATCTAATGCAGTACGGTACCGATAGCGATAACCATTGCTTCACAACAATATTTCAGTTTAACATCTGCGGTACTGGTGGCGTGTTCATTGTGTTCGCTTCAAAATAGCGTAGTTTCTGTAGGAATACTAGGAGGGATGTAGGGTACACAGTACAACAGCGTGTCGTGCTGTGCGAAGCGTTCTTCTCATAGAGAATGCCACTTTCGATTCATTCGCAAATTTCCTGGCATCCTCCCTCCTCACAGGAGTACGATACGTAAGTTGGTAAAGAAATTCCGCACCACCGGGTCCATTCTTAACAAGAAATCACGCAGGAGACAAACCATATTAACAGAGGAAAATCTTGAAGAAATAGGAGCTCTCTTGGAAGGAACTCCAACAAAATCCTTGTGGCATCTCGCCGTACAAGTTAATGTGACATTATCTTCTGCCCACAAAGCAACAAAACTGCTAAACAAAACCGTACAAACCCACCTCTGCCCAATATTTAAGGGGACCTGACAGTTTCACTAGGGTTCGGTATTGTAACTGGTTGCTTCAGTCAGATCACGATGGGTATGTTGACCCGAAACTTTTATTCTATAGTGATGAAGCATGGCTACACTTAAGTGGCTATGTAAATAATCAAAACAATCGCTACTGGTGTGCAGAAAATTCCCACCAGGTGCATGTCCGTCCACTTCATGATGTAAAAATAGGAGTTTGGTGCGCAACAAGTGCCCGCAGAATTATAAGGCCTATATTTTTTCACGAAACGATAAATGCTGATCGATATATATACCTCATTCTCAGACCATTCTTTCAAGACCTGACGGAAGAAGAAAGGAGTAATGTTTACTTCATGCAAGATAATGGGATGGCTCACTCTGCTAATCGGCCTATGGAGGTAATACGGGAAGTTTTCGAAGATCGTGTGGATAATTATAACCCTAAATCTCACGATTTAAATCCCTGTGATTATTACCTGTGCGGGATACCGAAGGGAGAACTGTATGTGAACAACTCTCAAACAAGAGAAGAACCACAAGATAATATTACACAACATCACACTGGCCGAGATTCGCTGAGTGTCTGCAAACCTATTTACGAGGTATCAGGCGTGTTTGACAGCTGAGGGACAACATTTTGAACATCAAATGTAATGCCAGGTAGGTTTCAAACTAATAGTTGCACTAGAAATGGATTTCTATAAGCGTGAATTGCCGTGAGTAGGAGGGAGGAAAAGCGCGCATTATACCGGCTAGCGACCGAGTGTCATTGCACCAGCCGTGCTCTGAGTGGTGCTCCGGAACCAGTTAAAAAGGATGTTACCAGCTGCCCTGTTTGATTGAATTCATTTTCCATTTCATCCTGAAAGGATTTCAATGATGGTATGAGATCTGTTGTGTGGCCTCCACAGACGCCTAGTGCGCTTCGTGATGACGAAGAAATGATGATGGAGATGGCCCCATGCCAGGGGAATGGTTAAAATTCCCGACTGTGCCAGTAATAGAACCCGGCACTCCTGTGACCAATGGCCAGTACGCTAACCATTTAGCCATGGAATCGGACAGGTCTGAAATAAGTTGTACTTAGTCCTGTAAAACAATGAATGTGTTTGAATATCAGAATGGTTCCCTATACCGTACAAATACCAAGACTGCTTCCTACCCAAAACTAGCTCTCGGCAATTGCAAAGAATAAAACAGTTCATGCATCATATTTTATTTGGCTTCACAGATACTAAGGGTAATTTTAAATAAGCAGATAATGACAATGTTGTATGTTAAGAATTGCTACCAGTGTGATTCAAAGAAAATTACCGCTCTTATACTTTGAGGACTATTTATAAATAATTTTGAGTGTTACCGGTAATTTTCTACTGATATATGGAACTGTTTTAAAGCCAGATTTGATTCAATTTAGACCATTTTATGCATCACTTGTTTATTCTTCAAACTACTGTTGCTATATTCGGTTTAAACGCTTATACCTGTAAATCCTGGTGAAAGATATCTTGTGTAATCTTCAGTGGCACCGACTTTGGTAGAGGCAAGGTATTTTCTGCCCCCTCCCCCACTAAAAATCATCTCAGGGAGCAGAGTGTCATTTTTCACTCCCGAAAGAATTATCCTTCTAGGTGGTAAGCCCCTTACACTACCTCCATCGACATGTTGGCTGACGTGTGACCCGACTCGACTGCTCCAGGACTTTCTGAATTTGCGTAGAAGTAATCAGTGCAGTTAACATGTGCAGTCAAGAGAGGTAAAGACTATCGAGTTATAGAAAAATATACATTTCGTAAGTGTGAGTTAATGCAGCATGGCCAGAAATGGTGAAACACGACACACGATTCATAGTTTAATGACAAAGAAATGTAATTGAGTAAAAATTTAAATGTAATTGGTTTGTGGAAAACGAGAAAATATAAGGAGTAAAATTTAAAAAATGAAACTGCAAGAATTTACATGTCTTCGGAAACTATTTAAGTTAAAAATAAGAAGTTTAGAAAAATTAAGAGTTAAAGAAGCTGGAATGGCATTTAAACCGAACCATTATTAATTATAGTACATTCCAAGCTCAATACTGAACTTTTAAAATTAGGGGTATTGTTTACGTGTACAATAAATGGTAAATTTGTGGGTATGGCTATCTATAGGTATTTTCAAATTCAATTTTCATAAACATACTTAAATTATTTATCTTAACAGATCATAACCTTTCCCCACCCTTCTCCTTTACCATATTAAATTTTCATCAACATAGCCACCAGGCTTAACCGACCACAAATTATATCATCTTGGTTTTCAAAGAAAGGGACCTTCGAGAAGATTCAAGAGTTTTTAATGAAAATAAAGGATCGAATCAAGAAGGACAAGCCC
The DNA here is from genome assembly GCF_040414725.1 of Anabrus simplex. NCBI lineage: Eukaryota > Metazoa > Arthropoda > Insecta > Orthoptera > Tettigoniidae > Anabrus > Anabrus simplex. The sequence continues at coordinate 87,521,934 of NC_090274.1, read as the reverse complement.
ACGTACATGGCATTCGTAGATCTAGAAAAGGCATTCGATAATGTTGATTGGAACAAGCTATTTATGATTCTGAGGATGATAGGGATCAATACCGAGAATGAAGAATTATATACAACCTGTATAAAAATCAGTCGGCAGTGATAAGAATCGAGGGCTTTGAAAAAGAAGCAGCAATCCAGAAAGGAGTGAGGCAAGGCTGCAGTTTGTCCCCTCTCCTTTTCAATGTTTACATAGAACAGGCAGTAAAGGAAATCAAAGAGAAATTTGGAAAGGGAATCACAGTCCAAGGAGAGGAAATCAAAACCTTGAGATTTGCCGATGATATTGTTATTTTATCTGAGACTGCAGAAGATCTCGAGAAGTTGCTGAATGGTATGGATGAAGTCTTGAGTAAGGAGTACAAGATGAAAATAAATAAGTCCAAAACAAAAGTAATGGAGTGCAATCGAAGGAAGGCAGGTGATGCAGGAAATATTAGATTAGGAAACGAAGTCTTAAAGGAAGTAGATGAATATTGTTACTTGGGTAGTAAAGTAACTAACGATGGCAGAAGTAAGGAGGACATAAAATGCAGACTAGCACAAGCAAGGAAGAGCTTTCTTAACCCTCTTGGAGCCAAGAGCCGATCTAGTCGGCCGCTCCCCATCAGCTGGAAGAGGCCGGAGCTCCGCCTCCACTCTACTACTGTAAAGTGCCAGGCCGTTTTCAGTGGAAATACATGTATTTTAAAATTCGCGTATATCTACCGGTGTATAGCAAATACCGGTATGAAATTTTCTACATATCGACTACGCAGAATAAGAAACTGGTCTGGAGTGATATAAAGAGTCAAAAACGTTTTATTGTTGATTTATATTAAAAAATTAAATAACTGGAAAGGAGGTTCAACCTATTCAATACTCAAAAGAAAGAAACGTAGCAATCACATTTCTATTTGAATGGGACCGGTTTCGACCTTAGTCTAGGTCATCATCAGCCATAAAAAACATGTAAAATGTTTAAGAATGTTGTAGGTCAGTTTTTCACTCTGTTAGGCACAAAGACACGACATCACATTATGTTTTTTTTTTTTTTTTTTTTTTTTTTTTTTTTAAATAGCGCACTGTGCATATAAGTTTTCATTTGTTTTCCGATATTGCGCTTTTTACTACATTTTTTTCTTTTCTCTACAATTGTTTTTTCAAGTCAACTGTTTACCAAGATCTTAGCTGGAGTACGGGTGCTCATTCGGTTATACTAATTGGCATCGTATATTTTTATATACGTACTTGGCTTCCCGCAGCCGTGACAGGTTCTGGACCTTCGAAACGTTCCCCACTCTACTTTGGTGTTTGGCCGCAGCGCGTGACCTTGAGTGTGCCGCGTAGTCACCGGGAGCTGGCGGCTTTCTTCTACAGATCTGTTCGTCTGCGAATTCAAGCCTTTTTGATCTTCGCAAGTTGATTGTTAATGTTGTGACTTTGTGCAGAACATAATGTGATGTCGTGTCTTTGTGCCTAACAGAGTGAAAAACTGACCTACAACATTCTTAAACATTTTACATGTCTTTTATGGCTGATGATGACCTAGACTAAGGTCGAAACCGGTCCCATTCAAATAGAAATGTGATTGCTACGTTTCTTTCTTTTGAGTATTGAATAGGTTGAACCTCCTTTCCAGTTATTTAATTTTTAACATCAATAATTTCAATACGGAACAATGAAATTTTTATCTTTAAATGTTGATTTATAGTTGTCGAAAACGTTTATTTTTAGGAAGAGAAAAATATTTTCGCACTTTCTCTCTCAATATCTACTTTGAAAAACTAATTTACGATACAAAAGAATGTACGTAATTATGTATAATGTATTTCTAAATACAATTCTATAGAATAACTAATTTGAACGACAAAAATAAAAACGTAAAAAATAAAAATTCAAATATATGTCACTAATAAAAACAAGACAATTTTACTCACCGATAAAATTCGCGTGTATGTATCGATGTTTGGCAAATACTGACAACAAATTTTCTACGTGTGGACAACACAGTATTAAAATAATTCTGAATTATTAAATAAGTAAAAAATAGTAGTTGATATTATAGTTTTTTTGTTTTCAGAAAAAGTAGTTTCTCGTTTTCTGTTGTAGTATATATTAGAAAAATAATTTTACAATACAACAGAATTTACGAAATTAAGAAATGTATGGCACTAAAGCCGTGATTTGCTTTGAACTACTAAGCGACCGCTGCTCAGTTCGGTACCTGCACTTTACGAGGTGAATCATGGTCAGTGAGACAGATCCTCTCAGTAATTATTCTTGGTTTTCCAGACCGGGGTCCCCTACCTTCAGATATCTCCTCAATTGCAATCACTTAGGGTCACTTAGATGGAGTGAACCTCGAACCAACCCTCAGGACCAGGCGAAAATTCTTGACCTGGGCGGGAATCGAACCCATGACCTCCGGGTGAGAGGCAGGCACGCTACACTTCGCCCGCGGAGTCCGGCATTTAGGTAATGATAGAGGACTATATGTGACTATAAGGTTTAGCAGAGAGTAAGTGAAAAGTAAATAGAAGTGTGATATGGGCGGAGAATCAGACGGTAGGGCATGTTTAGGTCCAAGAACTTTCTTGAAGGAGACAGGAGGTTGAGGGATGTTGTCGGGTTCATTGGGACAAATTTCCACAAAATGTTCTCCAGAGACATCATCATCATCATCATCATCATCATCATATTCGTTATCACTAGTTTCATCTACCACCATATTCAGAGCGGCTTTAGTGCTGTTAGATACAATTAAACGTCTCTTCTTTAGCTGCGGTGATTCCGCGGACGTGTCCGGTATAATTTCGTCGCTACTCTCTGAACTAAATTCCCTATCGTTATCCGATAAATCATCAGCGTTAACTTCGCACTGTTCTAAATACTGCATTAATTTATTGTCATCAATACCTGCTGAAAAATTATCACGTGAATAACATGCCATTTTCCTGTCACAAAACCACTCACTGCAAGAAGCAATCTCTTACTGACCGGTTAGCGGTATTTGTAAACACAGGAAACGACTCTTGTGAAAGGTATAACACCCTCTTAGAACTGCCAAAGCAAGGCCAAGCACACAATGACGTGTAGCCCCTTTACTACAGGTTGTAACAAAAGTATGCACGTCACTACAGGTTGCCTCAAAATTACGTATATCACAGAATTTTAAGCCGGCCGATGTAATCGGCTCTGGCAACTTCCGACTGGATTGTTAACGGCCGACCAGATCGGCTCTGGCAATTTAAAGGGTGGATGCTCGCACTACCGCCTGGCACCAAGAGAGTTAAGAAAAGAAATTTGCTCACTTCAAACATTGATATCGGAATTAGAAAGATGTTTTTGAAGACTTTCGTGTGGAGCGTGGCATTGTATGGAAGTGAAACATGGACGATAAGTAGCTCAGAAAGAAAGAGAATAGAAGCTTTTGAAATGTGGTGTTACAGAAGAATGCTGAAGGTGAGATGGATAGATCGAATCACGAATGAAGAGATACTGAATCGAATTGGTGAGAGGAGATCGATTTGGCTAAATTTGACGAGAAGAAGAGATAGAATGATAGGACACATCTTAAGACACCCAGGACTTGTTCAGTTGGTTTTTGAAGGAAGTGTAGGTGGTAAGAACGGTAGGGGTAGACCAAGGTATGAATATGACAAACAGATTAGATCAGATGTAGGATGCAATAGTTACGTAGAAATGAAAAGGTTAGCACAGGATAGGGTGGCATGGAGGGCTGCATCAAACCAGTCTATGGACTGATGACTCAAACAACAACAAAGAATAACTCTTACAAAGGGAAGCGCCACCATAAATACATCAAAGGAACAATAAACTAATCCAGGTAAACAAGTACCAACACCATCAAAATAAGCAAAAATAAACAGAAGAAAATATAATTTAAACCGGGAGAACAGAAATAAAATATAAAGTCCATCAGGACAAGTTAAATACATTTCTGTGACTATGTTCGACACACGAAACACATGATACAGATGTTGGTTCCCTGTGGGAATCAACATCTATACATTCTGATGGCCAAGCAGGCATCGATTTTTGGTAATGAGACAAAGTCTCTCTTAGTGCATTGGTACTGCCGGTGGCTCCAAGTAGCCGACTCAGTGGCTTCCATGGTATGCACTAGCCATGCGTCTTGGTGGATGTGCTAAGTACCAACTGATGAGCCCAACTTAGCACACGGGGGCGAAACGCTTGCAACCAGGAATGATGTAACTGGAAAATAACGGACCATTTATCATGGTACATTAAATACACGTACACAAAGCATATTTCTCAACAATACAATGCAGGTGATAACATTAAATAATCACTATCAGCACGCCCAATGGCAAAAATACAGCATTCAAGAAGACGTGATTTTATCGGCAAGCAAAAGCAACATCTCACAATAATGCAACGGACGGCGTCAGGTCCAGAAATGAAAAATATTGGAACGTAAATTACCTAAGAGGAATAATAAAAGAAATTTAGAATAATCAAATCAAGGCAACTGCCTACGCTTTCCACTGGCTCTGATTGAAATATTTATATTTCATATTCCGTAACAAAAATTACTATCCTCAGATTCTCGCATCCATGAACATAGGCAGGAAGCTCATCCACTGCCATTCAGGACTAACAAACTCGTACTTTGCTATCTTATTTCACAAAAAATGGCCATTAGATCCTGTATTGTGAGAAAAAGTGCGAGTAAAATCTCCAGCGCAGCATCCTTTCACCCACCACCCACCGCGGTATCACCTTAGAGAACACTTAACAACCACTAATGACAATGTGACCACCGCTTCTTTACAAGAGTGGACTCTTCTATTTCAGCCAGGTGATTGTAGTCAGTTGAAAGACAGGTGCGTGTTTTGTGGAAGTGGTTTGACCGATTTACAATAAACTAATAAAAGTATCGCCATACCTGTGGATAACTGTGGATAAGGGGTATAAAGAGACACCGTGGAAGTGATTTATCCCTCCTTCTAAAATATTCAGTCCTAATAAAGAACAAGAATAATCAAAAGTACATTGTTTTTTCACTTCTACTTCTGCTCCCACCAGCAACATTAATTCTACACCCAAACACAAAGTGTAAATATCAAGATGACTGACGTTATTTTGAATAATCAAGAACCACCTCAAAATCTTCTTTGTTTGGAGATTTTAGCTAACGACAGTTTGAAGCCTGTGAGACAAAACATCCAGACTGTGTAAGTAAACCTACAGAAATTTTTAAGCGTCATGAGCAACAACTAAAAGGTGATGTCAGATTTCCTTGAGAAGCGTGCAACAGTGCCTAAAAGAAAGTGCTAAGAGCATCCTGTTTAATTGCAAGATCCAAATCGCCATGGATCATTGGTGAGAAATTATTCTTAGCTGTGAAAATGTACGCGATCATACACGGAGAAAAGTCCGGCGAGTGTCTGAAGTGGCTCGTCATACTGATACAATAACCTCTACCACGTCACAGTGCCCAGCTCCTTGTTTTCGTACGCTACCGTCATGAACATGAAATGCCCGACGATTTTCTATTTCGTAGAGCTCAGGAAGGAAGGACTACAGGGGAAGATATTTTTTCTTGTGAATTCGTCTTTCATTGACAAGAATATCTCATGGACAAATTGTGTTGGTATATGTACGGATTGAGTGACGGTATTAACTGGAACTTCAAAGGAGTTCAGAGCAAGAGAGAGTCCCGTTACTAATTCTGTAAAATTTACACATTACATGATAGACAGGAAGGCGTTGACTTTAAAAGTATTACAACCAGAAGTCAATAAATTGCTGAACGATGCGGTCAGTGTTGTAAATCATGTAAAAGCAAGAGCTTTAAACAGTAGGCCATTTTCCATTTTATTTTCGAGATGGGATCTACACGATTCACTTCTATTGCACAGGGATGTACATTGGTTGTCTCGTGGTAGAGTTCTTCGTCACGTTGATGTTACAATGAAGAATGGCGGATGAGAAGTTATATTTATTAGGTTATAAAAGTAAACGTTCTTCTGGAGCCCAGCGGGTCGGTGCACACATTTCTTATTCCATTATAATGTTATAAAACTTACACTCCACACAAACAGAACATGTTCTAATTTGCTTTCAAGACCTCTTAAGATTTGTCAAGTACTGCAAGTAAACTTTTGAAGTACTGAACATTCTTGACAAAACTTTGACCGTATACCACAGGCTTTTCCCTTGTCGCACTCATGATTGTGTGGGAAGTAGTTGATCCTTCCCAAACGTAGAGTATAATAAAAGTAAGTTGAACAATTAAACTTACATTTATTTTTTGAAAATATCAACTAGTACCATGCACTAAAGTAAATGAAAGAGGAATTTTGAAATGGAATCACAATCCAAGGACAGGGAATCAAAACTCTGAGATTTGCTAACGATATTGTTATTTTATCTGAGGCTGTAGAAGACGTGGATGGTGTGGACACAGTCTTGGAGAAGAAGTCCAAAGCAAAAGTAAGGGAGTGCAGTCGAATGATGTCTGGGGATGCAGAAAATGAAGTCTTAAAGTAGCTGAATACTGTTACTTGTGTAATAGAATAACTCATGATGGGAGAAGTAAGGACGTAAAATGCAAGGTAGGCCTTTCTTAAGAAATTAGCTTACTTCGAACACTGATATAGGAAACAAGACTTACGTCTGGTGTGTGGCACTGTATGGAAACGAAACATGGATGATAAATGGAACATGACGTGGTCCAAGCAATAAGACCTTCCGCTCCGTCCCTCAAGATTTATATATACGCAGACGACATGGTGATGGGTTCTCACGATACTAACGAACTCCAGAAACTCTAGGAACATGGGCTGAATACAACGGATTGCAAATAAACGCAGAAAAGACTGTACACATGGTCTTCAGGAAAGGAGGACGCCTATCCGTAAGGGACAAAATTTACCTCAAACATGAACCTCTACAAACTACGAATAGCTTCAAATATCTGGGCGTAACGGTCCAGACAACAGCACGCTCGTTCAGAATTCACACAACACAACGAGCAGCTGCCGCAACCAAAGCTATCTACGACATCGTGTCATTAAGCAAACTTTCCCTGGATACAGCTATAGCCCTCTTTGAAGCCAAAATCGTTCCTATTCTAACATACGGAATAGAGATAACATGGGAAAAGTTAAGCTATAAAGACCTAATACGAATGGAAAAAGTGAAAGCCAGATTCTTGAAAGCAGCCCTCGGAATTTCAAAGTACACCAAGTCAAGACTAGCGTACGAACTGGCGAGAGAAACATTTCTAATAGAGGACCTGAGATGGAAATTCAATCTGCCCTGTACAGACAACTGGAAGAAACTGCGATTAGAGAGGGAGAAGAAAAAGAAGGAGATATGGCCAGAGTTCTACTCTTCAGAGGCCATGATAAACAGAGCCTGGACCGGTACAAACCAGGAGCTGAGACATTTTGTAAATTCCATGGCAGTCCATGGCTACCATCACAAAATCTGTAGGTCGAAGACGTATCACGACCCGGACTCGATGTGCATATGTAAACTCTGTGGTAAACATTGTGACCGATATCACGCAGGGGGGCTCATTCCCGACTCCCGCGCTTTGCTTCCAGCGTAGCATCGCCTCATGCTGACGTCACGTGGAGGTCACCTGTCGGCAGCTGTTGCGGTGAACGATAAGGAACTTGCTTTCAGTATCTATCTATTTTGCTGCACGCAGTCTTGTAACATTTTCCGTGTTGTGTTGATTGTTGTGTTAAAGATGAATAACGTTTCTAAATATAAAATTAATTGTGCTATGGCACAATGTACTAATTGGGGATCGAAAACATCTGGTGTCTTGTACCACAGATTTCCAAAACGTGAGGAGATTAGGCGAGTGTGGATGTTGCGCTGTAAGCGAAGTGACAAATTTAATCCTGATAATGCCAGAGTATGTTCCATACATTTTCGTCAAAAGGATTATGAACGAGATTTGAGAAATGAGCTACTGGGATTACCGCAGAGAAAAATCTTGCGGACAGATGCTGTTCCGTCTCTGTCCATTGCAAATAGGCATGGCGATAAAGCTTCGTGTTCAACCACTAGCACCGTTCCCAGCGAAACAGCAGAGCAGGTAGGCCTATCTGTCTACAACTTTTCATACAATATTTAATATTTAATATTTAATAATACATTAATGTATTTAATAAATACAATATTTAATAAATCGTAATAAATTTGACCAGCTACGTGGAAGTATGAATAAACTAATTCTGTCGTGCTACGGTATTGTATACTGGCTAGGGTAGTTGACTTTTGTTTAGAAGGCTTCGGTTCGATTCCTGGTACTAGAACAATTTTTGAATCTTTTTACTTTGTTCTGTTGTTTGCCAGCAGTACGTTTTATGCGAGAACACCGAGTTACAACAGTATATTAACTTACAACTATTCATATACTTCGAACGTAGTTAGGCTTATTTCACTTAACGATCGTAGTTTCGATTTTATATATGTTTAAAACGTGATCGCTCAGAAAGTTTTATCTTCATTTTACAGATTTCCAGTGATAGAGATTTGCGTCATGAAGTTAGGAGCGTGAAGAAGCGGGCGCGGTCAATATTAGAGACTTTGTCACCAAAGAAAAGGAAAGTTGACCAGGCGACTAACACTGAATCGCTTCAAAATGAGGAGATCTTAAAACTCCGTAAGCGGGTGGAGATTTTGGAAAAGGCAAACGCGATTTTAAGACGAAGGGAGGCTGCTCTAAAGAAGGTCAAGGGACCTAGGTATCTAGTCTCAAAAAGACAACAACCGTCTCCGCAGAAAGTGAAGAAGAGTGCACACAGAGAGGAAGTAGTTAAGATTCTGTCCAAATGTTATACTCCAGGGCAGATTCGATGTCTCTTGAGAGGCAATAAGCGAGTGAAATGGTCCTCGGAGGACATAGCAAATGCTTTGTCTTTGAGATCGCTTTCCAGAAAAGCCTATGATTATTTGAGGAACCGGAACATTCCTTTACCATGTCGGTCAACCTTACAAAAATGGATTCGGCGCTTTAAATGCAGGCCCGGAATTTTAACAAAGGTGCTATATCTGTTGAAAGCCAGAGCAGTAAATTACAAGGAGTCTGAAAAATCGCGGTTTTGACTTTTGATGAAATGAATGTAGACGGACGTATTTCATACGATTCATCTGATGACCGCATACTAGGGCCTCGCAGCAACGTCCAGGTAGCGATGGTTCTAGGGCTCTTTGCTGCATGGAAGCAACCCATTTTTTATGATTTCGACGTGACAATGACGTCAGAGTTGTTAAGAAACATAATTAGTAAACTTGAGGCTTGTGGCATTCATATTGTCGCAGTGACTTGTGACATGGGGGGCAAAAATGCCAAAGTGTGGAAGGAACTAAACGTACACAAGGACAAGAGTTTTTTACCGATCCAGTGGATGATAAAAGGTGTGAGTGTTCTGTGATGTACCCCACCTATTGAAATTATTGAGAAACCACCTTTTAGATTTGACGTTAGCTGATGGTTCAGAATTTCAGAAGAAGGCAATAGAACACTTACTACAAACTCAAACAGGGGACCTATCAACTACACATCATATTAATGAAGCTCATCTGAGTGTAACAGGCGGATCCCGACAGAATGTGAGAATGGCTGCGCAGTTATTTTCCAGGCGCACAGCTCTGGCAGTGCGGTATACTTTAAACAAGGACGCTGAAAGCAACTTCATCGAGCTAGTCAATGACACCTTCGACGTGTTGAACTCCAGGGCGCCTAAAGATGAAAAAACCCCTTAGGAGTGGATACGGCTTAAACTTTCTTTTTTTGGCTAGGGGCTTTACGTTGCACCGACACAGATAGGTCTTATGGCGTCGATGGGATAGGAAAGGCCTAGGAGTTGGAAGGAAGCGGCCGTGGCCTTAATTAAGGTACAGCCCCAGCATTTGCTGGTGTGAAAATGGGAAACCACGGAAAACCATCTTCAGGGCTGCCGATAGTGGGATTCGAACCTACTATCTCCCGGATGCAAGCTCACAGCCGCGCGCCTCTATGCGCACGTCCAACTCGCCCGACGGCTTAAACTTAAGGAGCCAGGAAAATACTCTGAAGCGCTTTCTGGAGGTGATTACACAAGTGAAATTTGGTAAACGGAAAACTTTACTTCCCTTTCAGAAGGGGTTCATAATATCTATAAACTCTCTCTTATGACTTTTTGATGACATGAAACATGCAAACATGTCATATGTTAAACCAAGACTGCTTGGAGAATTTTTTTCAGGTGTCCGTGGCCTAGGAGTTTTTTTATAGCAATCCGTCCCCTTTTGAAGTTCGTAACAGAATACGACTTATATTACTCACAGGGAGTAATGAAATTCCTCTCTCCTGTAGTGTGTCAGTGGAAGCTGAAAATAATTCATCGCCGAGTGATACGGGTATCTTTCATCCTGATGCTGATAATGAGGAAGATTTCTTGAGCTTCGTAAGCAATGAACTATGTATAGATGTTTTTGAAGGGCCGTTAACACCTGTAGTCGTAGATGATCAGGAAGAAACGTTGGAGTTGTTAAGGATGGAAGACTTGAACCAGGACTTCGAAACTGAAGACGTAAACCAGGATGCAATTAAATACATTGCAGGCTACTTGGCATTCAAATGTCGCTCTGTTGATGACAGCTTGGGTGATAAAGGTGAAATGTTTCCCTTGCCACAGGAAGTGCCTCACGACTGGTTATCAATCATTTCAAAAGGAGGCCTTACACGTCCAACCGAAGAATGGTATCAAAAAGTTATCCAGTTTGAGGTACTGTTTGGAAGTTTTCACGGGATTTATATTTGTAAATGTGAAAGAGTAATGCAGACTTTGATATCTATAATTAAATCAAAATTTCCATAACTTGACGAGAATATTATATCACTGTACGTCTCAGAACTAGGATTTTTTTTAGAATACGTCACCTCAACAAAAAACATCATATAGATGCTATGAAGAAGTATTCAGCAAAAAAAAGTCGACTGTGGACAGCTTCAGCTTCTTTAACAACTTCCTAAGTCATCAAAATGTGAGTTTTAAATACAATTAAACCTATAACTATTCCAGTGTTTCTATGTATGCATTATTCTTACAGCCGGCTTTTAAGATGTAATTACTCAGAGTTTCTTCTATTTTTCTATCAACAGTATTATATCAATGATTGCAGGTGGTATGTTAAGTACCACTTTATTATAATAATGCCAACCTTTTAATTATTTATAAGAAATTGAACTTATTTTACCTAATTATCGAGGTTTATGCTGTATGCAGGCATTGCAGGCGCGCGCTTCTAGCCCTCCCGGCTACGTCACGCGCGATCAACCAATGAGAGCGCTGTGTGCGGGAATGGCCTACCTAATATACTCTACCTACCTTGGATATCACGTACCGTCGTGTAAAAATGGTGTGAAATCAATCATAGACCTCTGTATTGATTAATGTATCCTAATATTGCACAACTTGTGCGCAATAAAGTTTATATATAAAATGTATTGTTACAGAAGAATACAGATAGATAGAATTACGAAGCTTATTTTTTACAAATTACTTTACGTCGCAGAGACACAAATAGGTCTTATGGCGACGATGGCACAGGAAGGGACTAGTAAAGGAAGGAAGTTGCCATGGCCTTAAGGTATAGCCCCAACACTTGCCTAGTATGAACGTGCGAAACCACGGAAAACCATCTTCAGTGCTGCCGACAGTGGGGTTCGAACCTACTACCTACCGAATACTAAATACTGTCCGCACTTAAGCTACTGCAGCTATCGAGCTCTGTGAATTACGAACGAAGAGGTACTGAATCAATTGGCGAGAGAAGAACGATCACAACAAGAGAATAGGACTTGTTCAGTTGGTGTAGGAGTAGCACAGGATAGGGTGGGGTGGAGAGCTCTATCAAAGCAGTCTATGGACTAATGACCCGAAAAATCAACAACAATAATGTACTTATGAGTCACACTATTGATATCGCGTACATGATTCCAACTGTCACCACTCAGCCTAAGAACCGGAAACTAAGGAATCAACACTCCTCTCCGTCATTTTGGAAAATTTTACCCCTTCTGAATCCCCCCCCCCCCTGTCGGTGGAGGCTGAACATGGACTTAAAACGACATCCATAGTGTCCAATTCATGTCAGTACCCCCGAAAAATATGGATTCAACACTATTTTGGGTTATTTTTATACGCAATCCTTACCCCACCTCCGCCCCTAGCAGTGCTAGGGATGGCTTATCCCACAGTGCTTCTCTCAAGACGTTAAGCCATTTAGCACCAATTTATAACTTTGAAATATTTAAACAGAATCTCTTGTAAATATTGAATTTAACGCTTGTATGCTTCTCACAGCCATTACTGTAATACTGTAGTGTGGAAATTCGGAGAGTATCTCGGCAGATTAATTTTGTCTATAAGTTTTAAAATATATTTACAATGATCATGCTAATAACAGTATGGAAATGTGGATCCAGTCGCCATAAGTGTCTAGCAGATTAACGCTAGGTATGAGTTTAAAACGTTTGAAGTAGAATCTCTCCTTAGCTTTGCCTATATTCACGCACATGCCTACTTCGAAGGCCAGACCTTTATACTATTGTAGAATCCTGGAGCTGACATATGGCCTGTCATTTCTTCATCAGATTCCTAATGCCAATATCTCCGATGGTTAGTTGTAAGGCCTCAAAACAAGGTTTTCGATGCCTCACAGGGAGTTATCGAGCTTTGTCCTGTCCTTATACTTTATGCCAGATTCGATATTTTGCCTTTATTAACGTGCCAAAGGGCCTAAATCTACGGAATGAGTTATTATAGACAGGGTTATCTGCAGGGTCCTAAAAGGTAAGTACACAAAATTTGATTCAGATTGACGGAACGGTATGGATCTGTATATGGAGCGTACGGACAGACATTCTGCTTAACATACGGCATATATAAGTATACAAATTGCTACGGCTACCTTTTTTTCGTGCCGGTGGCTTCACCTCGCAACGACACAGATAGGTCTTATGGCGACGATGGGAGAGGAAAGAGCTAGGGGTGAGAAGGAAGCGGTCGTGGCCTTAATTAGGGTACAGCCCCAGCATTTGCCCGGAGTGAAAATGGGAAACCACGGAAAACCATTTTCAGGGCTGCCGACAGTGGGGTTCGAACCCACAATCTGCCGGACGCAAGCTCACAGCTGCGCGCTCCTAACCGCACGGCCAAACGCCTAATATACATATCATGAGATTATTTTTCCAGACAATATAATTCTCAACTCAAGATCCAGCGCGGAACTACAATAGACATTTAACGTGCTGGTGAAGTGCACAGAACAAAACTTCACTTAAATTAGGATAAGACAAGAAATTTTCAAAGATCTTTAGAATGAGCGTAAAAGCTTCAGAGTTTTACATACATGGAGGACCCCTGAAGAATGTATTGAGTTTCAAATATTTGGGCATCACGCTAAAATCTAGTGGTAATTGTTTCTGTGCCCACATGAATGACAGGATAAATGTAGCAATTAAGGCCACAAATGACAAAAGAATCTAAATAAACTTTCTATCAAAACAGCATTAAAACTATTATAGACATAAAAATCTCACCCGTTATCACGTACGGTCTGGAAATTGCTGGCCACATTTGAAAATGAAACAACTAATGAAACTGGAAAAAGTGAAGACAATGTTTCTGAAAGAAAAAAAAATCACTATGTGTCCCAAAACACACACCTTCAAGACTTGTGTATGAGTTAACATGTGAACCGTTCTACGTAGCAGATCTTCGTTATTACGTGATGCTACCATCTACACCGAGTTATGTACAGTTTGTAGAGAAATTAAGGACAGAGAAGAGACATATGGAGTGAATTTTACTCCACGGAAGCAATGATCTACAAAGACTGGCAAGGAGCAGGTTACGAGTTGAGACGCTTTGTCACACGCTGTTTTCTCTTGCCGTGTGAACGCGCCGTAGGTCTGGGCCAGTGATATGGTGACAAGCAAAGGAGCACCCAGTTAAGAGCCGGAAAGTGGCCTTAGGCCTCTACTTTCTTGCACAAACACCACTGGTCTGGATTGGTTAGGGTAAGTGCTGGACAAGGCCATTGGTCAGGTCTGCTTTAATTGTGCCGGAGTTGGTAAAGGAATCCAATTATCATGATAGACGGGAATGAAGTCACGTACCACTTTACCCTGGCCAATAGGAATGCAAGCAGCCACTGCAGCAATGGAAAATGCCATCTAATGCTCTTCATGAGGTTATAAAAGTAAATGTACTTCTTAGGGTGGTATGGTAGGTCCCTGGGCATTGCAATGAACACATCTCTCATCTGACGCTCTTTCCAAATATGATTTCATTAATGTCTACCTCCCTATAACGCTAGAAACATGTTGTGACTAGGTGTCAATTTTTACCCACGTTGGAAAAAGAGATGTACCCGGGGCCACTGTCAGTCCTTCATAGTTTCATCTTTATATTGTCTTTAGTATGCTTGTTAAGCAAGACAGAGGTGAGGTGTGGTATCAGGTTTCTGATATTCTGTGTGAACGGTACACAACTCGCGCAGCCCCAGAAATACTAGGCCTACTTATTAAGTGCGCCACGTGAGTTGTATGCAGTTCACGCCATCAGTGTTTGTCCTCAGCTCCTCGTTGCATTACATAACAAGAACCATCGTCAACTTTGCAAGCTAACTGTTTCTACATTGACCTCTACAAAATCTTACCCAACATATCCATTAACAAAAAAATGTTTTGATTCAAAACACCGCCATTTAAAAGCAAGTATTAAAAGTAGAACACTATACTGTACACATATGGCCATCCACAGCCTACAGACTCAAAAGTAGACTGATTACAAATGAGATCCAAACACAGCGCAAGACTACTAGTTCACGTTCCCTATATCAGACTACTAGTTCAGGTTCCCTATATCAGACTACTAGTTCACGTTCCCTATATCAGACTACTAGTTCAGGTTCCCTATATCAGACTACTAGTTCAGGTTCCCTATATCAGACTACTAGTTTAGGTTCCCTGTATCAGACTACTAGTTCAGGTTCCCTATATCAGACTACTAGTTGTTAAACCACAAAAAAGTCCTTTGGCACACTAGCCTATGATACAAAGAAAATAATAGTGATAAGCAAAAAGTAAACTGAAACACTGACAATATTTTAAAGATGTGCTCTACAATAATATAAATAATGACGTAATACGGTAGGCTAACTACGTATCAGGAACATTACAACTTACTTTAAATGTCTCCACATTAGGAAATATTTTATTACTTTTTATATTTGATTAGATGATGAAACGAGGATTGTGGCGACGTTTAGTAAATTCTCAGAGGCTTGCAGACTGAACGCTGAAAGGCATAACAGTCTATAATAATAATGTATGTATGTAATGAAAATTTAATATTGGTAACGGTTCCTAATTTCTTTAAAATGGATATTAAATATTTGGAGACAATTTTTGGTTACTAGTATTACATAATGCCATATTGTGGTTCTTCAATGTTGAATGCATTATATAGTGATAATTATAACAAATCACACTGCCCTAACAGCTGTTTTAAGAGTACATGAATTACCTCCTTGGTCTAATTTATTGTTTCCCAAACTTTTGCACTTGTTGGCCCTCTCCGTGAATAACTTTTAAGTAGGATTTACCACGAACTTACAACAAATACAACGTTGGGGTATTTTCTCCACTCGAAGGGTCACGAGATTTCTCTTTGCCGAAAATGTTTTACCACAAACTCACAAACTGTACTTCCGCATTCACAATCAACGTTTCCAGCAGCCATTCTTCATTCCATACAAAATTGCTCTCAATTAATATTCCGCCCCAACATCGAACATGCAACACAAAGAAATGATTACGAATCAGCTACACCAAGCCACGCTAAACTAACAACAGAGCACGCGGTCAGTCAAAGCGTAAAATAATAATGAACGTAAAGTGAGTCCACTCGAGACCTCCTTCCAGCCTTCAACGCCAACACCCCTTCCTCCACACCTCAACAACCAAACTTTGCCGAACAGTACCCTCCCGTCAAGAACGTGAAGCCAACCAAGTGCTGGTCTGCATTGATTCAATCGTGTCAGTAACCAGGTTCAAGATATAGAAAGAGAATGGGTGGCATCCAGGGATGCTGTAGTAGCAACAGCAATGGGAATGCCTAGGAACAACTGTGTGTAAAGGTGGGAAAAAGTGTACATAGATGAAAGAAACAGAGCGAAAAAAATAGTTGCTGAATCCAAAAAGAAGTCTTGGAAAGATTTTGGTAGTAACCTAGAAAGGCTAGGTCAAGCCTCAGGGAACCTTTTTGTACAGTAATAAAGAACCATAGGAAGGGAGGGAAAAATGGAAATGAACAGTGTTCTGGGTCATTCAGGTGAACTCATTATAGATCCCAGGGAATCACTGGACAGGTGGAGGGAATATTTTGAAAATCTTCTGAACATAAAAGGAAATCTTCATGGTGGTGCCGCGAACAACGGAGCTCAAGAGGAGGAGGAAAATGATGTTGGTGAAATTACGCATGAAGGTGTAGACAGGATGGTAAATAAATTCCATTGTCCTAAAGCAGCAGGAATAGATGAAATTAGACCTGAAATAGTGAAGTATAGTGGGAAGGCAGGGATGAAATGGCTTCATAGACTAATAAGATTAGCATGGAGCGTTGGTAGTGCATCTTCAGATTGGACAAAAGCAGTAATTGCACCTATAGATAAGCAACAGGAAGGATTGCATCAACTATCGAGGTATCACTTTGATGAATGTACCAGGCAAAATATTCCCTGGCATCATGGAAGGGAGGGTGCGATCAGTCGTTGAGAGGAAGTTGGATAAAAATCAATGTGGTTTCAGACCACACAGAGGCTGTCAGGATAAAATTTTCAGTATGCGCCAGGTAATTGAAAAATGCTACCGGAGGAATAGACAGTTGTGTTTATATCTCGTAGTTCTAGAGGAAGCATATTACAGAGTACCGAGGGAATAGATGTTCCCCATACTGGGAGACTATGGGATTAAGGGTAGATTATTAAAATCAATCAAAGGCATTTATGTTGACAATTGGGCTGCAGTGAGAATTGATGGTAGAATGAGTTCTTGGTTCAGGGTACTTACAAGTGTTAGACAAGGTTGTAATATTTCACCTTTGTTGTTCGTAGTTTACATGGATCATCTGCTGAAAGGTATGAGGCCAAAGCATTCATTGCAAGTATAGGATTGTGGCGACATTTAGTAAATTCACAGAGGCTTTCAGGCTGAACGCTGAAAGACATAACGGTCTACAATGATGATGTATGTATGTTTACTATCTTAAGCCACACACACATTACGGTACAGTATATAATATTTCTCGATGTGAATCTTGTTTATAGCATGAATTTTATCATTTGGCTTAGTTGTTTAAGCAGTAACAACAGTACTATTACGTAAAGTGTAAACGAGGTGTCTCATGGGACTCATAGTCAAACGTTGCCAATATTAATCTCGAAGATTGCCGAGGTCTACCGATTCAGCACTAGGGAGTCCACGTATCACTAAAAGTTTCGCGACTAATACACACTCCTTATCCACAACGACGTAATACATAAAATCCAATCTACCTCCAATCAGAAAAGACTGGGATGGAGTACACTACCGTCAGACTAACACGACAGTTAGGTACCGGTATATTTTCTGTAAACTCGAAATGTTTAGTATCGTGGCCAGGCAAGAAATCAGTCCAGCCCTTACACACTCTCTCTCATTAGTCACATGCACACATCTGATGAGTGAGGGGAGGTGGACGAAACGAAGTACGAGGATATCTAGCATGAACGAAACACACGCGGAGGGGAAGATATTTGCTTCCCCGCCTGCCCATACGTCCCAAGGTCTCGACAATGGAAGGAGAGACGAATGAAGGGAGGAACCACACGCCGCCCTGAAGGCAACAGACGTATTGGTATGTCAACTCAATGAGGGTCAAATTCTCCAGTTTATTTGGAACTCATGTGTACGAGTCTGCTTGAAATGTTAGCGGTCCGGACTATGACTTCATTATCAAATGGTATCGCGCTCAACCACTATAAGAAAGAATGACCCTTATTATCGTCAATGTAGGCTATGTTAAATACTACTAATACTACTAGTAGTAATAGTAATATTAATCATAATTTTTATCCTCGAAAACTGAGGTAAAAATAACCTGGAATTATATACACTGACTGACAGTGACAATGCAACACCAAGGAGGAGTGGTTCGAAAGGGATGAAAGTTGGGGAAAAAACAGAGTCGGCACGGAAGAATAATTGATGTTTATTTCAAACCGATATGCAGGTTACACAATGCGCACGGCATCGACTCAGTAGGATGTAGGACCACCGCGAGCGGCGATGCGCGCAGAAACACGTCGAGGTACAGAGTCAATAAGAGTGCGGATGGTGTCCTGAGGGATGGTACTCCATTCTCTGTCAACCATTTGCCACAGTTGGTCGTCCGTACGAGGCTGGGGCAGAGTTTGCAAACGGCGTCCAATGAGATCCCACACGTGTTCGATTGGTGAGAGATCCGGAGAGTACGCTGGCTACGGAAGCATCTGTACACCTCGTAGAGCCTGTTGGGAGATGCAAGCAGTGTGCGGGCGGGCATTATCCTGCTGAAACAGAGCATTGGGCAGCCCCTGAAGGTACGGGAGTGCCACCGGCCGCAGCACATGCTGCACGTAGCGGTGGGCATTTAACGTGCCTTGAATACGCACTAGAGGTGACGTGGAATCATACGCAACAGCGCCCCAAACCATGATGCCGCGTTGTCTAGCGGTAGGGCGCTGCACAGTTACTGCCGGATTTGACCTTTCTCCACGCCGACGCCACACTCGTCTGCGGTGACTATCACTGACAGAACAGAAGCGTGACTCATCGGAGAACACGACGTTCCGCCATTCCCTCAACCAAGTCGCTCTAGCCCGGCACCATGCCAGGCGTGCACGTCTATGCTGTGGAATCAATGGTAGTCTTCTGAGCGGACGCCGGGAGTGCAGGCCTCCTTCAACCAATCGACGGGAAATTGTTCTGGTCGATATTGGAACAGCCAGGGTGTCTTGCACATGCTGAAGAATGGCGGTTGACGTGGCGTGCGGGGCTGCCACCGCTTGGTGGCGGATGCGCCGATCCTCGCGTGCTGACGTCACTCGGGCTGCCCCTGGACCCCTCGCACGTGCCACATGTCCCTGCGCCAACCATCTTCGCCACAGGCGCTGCACCGTGGACACATCCCTATGGGTATCGGCTGCGATTTGACGAAGCGACCAACCTGCCCTTCTCAGCCCGATCACCATACCCCTCGTAAAGTCGTCTGTCTGCTGGAAATGCCTCCGTTGACGGCGGCCTGGCATTCTTAGCTATACACGTGTCCTGTGGCACACGACAACACGTTCTACAATGACTGTCGGCTGAGAAATCACGGTACGAAGTGGGCCATTCGCCAACGCCGTGTCCCATTTATCGTTCGCTACGTGCGCAGCACAGCGGCGCATTTCACATCATGAGCATACCTCAGTGACGTCAGTCTACCCTGCAATTGGCATAAAGTTCTGACAACTCCTTCTTGGTGTTGCATTTGCTCTGTCAGTCAGTGTAATTATGATTATCAGAAACGCAAAAGCGTTTGGAAGACCGTTCCTATGAAATTATTTTCAGCGCTGATCAATCAATTAAATGTCATATATTAGGGGGATTATGTCGTGCTCACTTCATCGCAATTAAATTACAGTTAATTAATTGTTTTCCTTAATTAGGAAAGCTAGTATAGCCAGGATGTTTAACCATAGAATCATTTTAATTAATTCCGGAAAATATGGAGTTGGATATGAAATTTGAGTGCGGAACGTCGCAAGCCACACCTTTTGGAAGACGAGCACATGTGACGTTGCCTTGGTTACTTCTCCATCATCCTCAGGGTTGGCAAAAATATTCCTCCGAACGTTACCTGTTTCCTTTTTCACCCGTAATTCTTGTGATCGCGTCAGTACATATAGCTTATACTGACGTTTTTCTGTGCAGTATGAATATTATTAAATACTCTATTGGTAGAAAGGCAGTAAGGTTAGTTGTATCCCATTTATCGTAATCTCCTTCCCTCACACAAAATATGTACGTTAACTAAAAAGAAGGTATAAACAATACATTTGCACAATGAAGTGTGCGGAGCACGATTTTTCTAAAATTAATTTACAGTAAATAATTTAGATCAATTTGGTTGTATAAAGTAAGGAAACATGTGATTACACGTTGTTGTCATAAGTACGCGGCTGTTCACACACCTGAAGAAAAAGACGTTCACCGCAAGATGTCGCGGTGACCGCACTCCGCTTCGTGTATCAGTAGCTCCATCTGCTGCTGTCGTGTTCCACTCCACACAAAATCTGCGTGCCTCCTCGGTCTCTAGTGTTTAATAAATCCACGTCAAAATCGCAATCTGGATGGACTTAAGCAAACGCCGTTCCTTTAGGCTCGAACTGCTACGGACGAATGTTATTTATGTCTATTTTGAGTAAAAAGAAGCCCACTAACAATGGTAACAAGAGCATTGAGTGGTGTACTGGTTGGACTGGACTTGAGGACTTGATGTGCTCTTTGAGTTTCAAGACAAAGGAGGGTACATCTGTCTTTGGTCGCGTCTCCTCCACGAAGTCTGTTGGTAACCTCACTGGTTCTCCATAGACGAGTGCAGCAGGAGTAGAACCTAAGTGAAGTATGATGATAGATCAGAGACCAAGAAGAACTAGCGGAAGTTGGGGCATCCAGTTCCTGGAGAGCTGTGTACGCAGTGCAGCTTTTAGTTGACGATGCCAACATTCGATCTTCCCGTTAGCAGCATGGTGATACGCAGTTGTTTTTATGTGGTGAATGCCTAGGGGTTTCATCAGGTTACTGAAAAGAGAACAGTCGAACTGTTTGCCTCGGTCAGTGGTGATAACAGATGGTATGCCGTATCGAGCTATCCATATGTGCAGCAGGGCATATGCAACTGTTTTTGCTGTTATATCCATCAGGGACGTAGCTTCCGTCCAGCTTGAAAAACGATAAATTATAGAAAGGATGTAGGTCTATCCTACAGATGGAGGAAGAGGGCCGACGATATCTACATTAATATGACAAACACGGCGGTCCACAGGTTCATAGGTGCCTATAAGGCTGGTAGTGTGCCTCGTGACCTTGGAATGCTGGCAGGCTACACAGGATTTACTCCACAATTTAATGTCCTGTCTCATTGACGGCCATACATACCGTTGTTTTACAAGTTTGTAGATGCATTAATACCTGGGTGAGCCATATTGTGTAATGCATCAAATGCAAATTTACGGAACTGACTTGGCAAAAATGGTCGGAGTTCTCCTATAGAAACATCAACAATTAATTCAGCTCCTGATGGTAATGCAATGGTCTTGAACTTGAGTGTTGTCTCTGTGGATTGTTGTAGTTGGCGAAGTTCGAATTTCATCATTAGATGCCTGTGCTTGGGCAATTTCATCAGATCATAGTTGTGATGGTATGGAAATGGATGAGATGCGTGAACAGAAGTCAGCTGGAATATTGTCTTTCCCACGTAGGTACCGTAAGTCAGTCGTGAACTGACCAATGTGGTCTAGATATCGAAGTTGTCTGGGCGACGCTTTATCAAGGCGTTGTTGAAAAACAAAAGTCAAGGGTTAGTGGTCAGTGTAGATGGTAGAATTTCTGCCTTCTAGTAAGTGACAAAAGTACTTTACAGCTGAATAAGCTGCTAACAATTCACGGTCATACGTTCTATAATTCTTCTGTGTATTGGGGAAAGTCTTTGAGATGAATCCTAGTGGTTCCATCCTTGTGTCACGGATTTGATGTAAGGAAGCTCCCATTGCGAAATCAGATGCGTCAACCAGCAATGCTAACGGTAAGTCACCTGAAGGATTTGCTATTTGTTCCTTAAGTTGTGACTACTTCTGGCGTCCAGTTAAGCTCTCTGCGTTCACGCTTCCGTGTGTCTTTACGAAGACTGAAGAGTAAGCGTTGAGTAGCAGCTGTGTCTGGTAAGGACCGGCGATAGAAATTTAATAATCCAAGACATCTTCTCAAGTCAGCAATAGTACGAGGTTGTGGGAATGAGTGAATGAGCGAATAGCATCAACACGGTCGGAGAGTGGTTTAAAGATGACCACTGTAGCCTAGGAAGGAAATTTCTGAGGCACCAAAACACATTTTGAAAGATTCACATTGATACTGTATTTATGCAGTCGTTCAAGGAGGATACTTAAGTGATGCTCATGCTCTTCTTCATTTTGAGATGCAATCAGGATATCACCGAGATAGCAAAACACGAAGTCCAAATCTCTCAAATGAGTCCATGTACCTATGAAAAGTTTGGGCAGCATTTCGGAGACCAAATGGAAAATTAACAAATTCAAATAAACCAAACGGGGTTATAATAGCTCTCTTGGCCACATCGTCTTCTGCGACTGGGGTGTGGTGGAAACATCTGATTAGGTCGATCTTTGAGAACATTGTTTTACCTAATAGTCTGGTATTGAAGTCTTGGTGATGAGGTATAGGATACCTGTCTGGAACTGTGATGGCATTTAGGGCCCTGTAGTCTCCGCAGTGTCGCCATGAACCATCTTTTTTCAGTACCATGTGGAGAGGACTGGACCAAGGACTCTTCGAAGGTCTGCAGGAAGTCGATCATTTTCAGGAACTCCATCTTCGCTTGAGCAAGTTTATCGGGGGACAGTCTTCTCGCTTTGGCAGCGACTGGTGGGCCGATTGTAGAGATGGTGTGGAAAAAATGTATGGAGGTTGCAGTAAATGCTGGATTGTCTCGAAGTAGGCCTGGGTAGTCTTGGAGTAGAACAGATTATTTATTGTGAGTGTCAAGTAAATGAACACTTCCTGAGACAGGGGACGATACTGGTAGTCCGTGGGTTGATAAATTAGTTGTGCCATCTATGAGACGTACGTGTTTTATATCAACTTACAACCCATAGTCATTAAGAAAGTCAGCACCGAGGAGAGATTGCTGACCATCAACTATTGTGAATGGCTACAAAAAAAATCGTCTCAAACCAAAGTCAAGTGGAATTAAGCGCTCGCCATACGTTTTGATTGGTGTCCCGTTAGCTGCATATAGCAGGCGTTTGCAAGCAGGCTTTTTATCTCGTGCTGTGGGAGGAAAAACGGACAAATCGGCTCCTGAATCGATCAGAAATCGCCTGCCAGAGGAGCGATCTGTAACGAATAAGCGGCGAGAATTCACATGGCGTACGTCACTATGTGCCGCCTCTAGCGAGGCGAATCAGAAGAGGTAAGAGTAAAACTGTATGGCGGAGTACACTTCTTCGCCTTTTGTCGGTATGTGAAATGGTACCAGCATAATCAACCACGTGGTTGATAATGTTTACGGTGAGGTGAACGGTACTTTGGTCGATTCAGAACACTATTTATTGATAATGTTAATTGTTCAATCTGTTCTTTAAGCCTAGAAATCCTATCGGTGGGTGATGCTGACGGTTGTTACTGAATAGCAGATATGCTAGTGCTCGAGTAATACAGTATTCGGTCTGCTATTGTTGCTAGGTTGTCCAGTATATCACTGGTAGCCTCTGCATGAAAATAGTTCTTAAAACTTCGTCTGAACTTGTGTTCCAGCAAGGGTTCGCATTTCTCTGAGTAACTGACTGGGCTTCTTATCACCAAGTTCGATTTCTGTTAAAAGTTTGGTTACCTTTCGTCCTTCTGATTCCTCGAATTCAGTTATGAGACGAGACTTGAGGTCTGTAAAAGGTGTATTGGATAATGGTCGATTCAGAAAGTCACTTACAAGCTCTGCGACATCAGGCTCGAGCGATCCTATCATGTAATTAAATTTTGTCAATTCTGCTGTAATACCGGCCGTAGTGAATTGTGCTTCGATTTGCATTAGCCATAATTTTACGTTCTTTCGCCAAATGGGTGGCATTTTTACCGAGACGCGTGCGATATGTGCATTTCTGTTGTCGTAAATGTCTGTTGATAGTGTTCCTTCCGTATTCTCAGTGTTAGACATGTTTACAGAAACACAATAGTCACCGGTTACACTGCACAACACTCGAATGTACACGTCAGGGTCACCACTGTTAGAGTAAGCTAACTTGACTCGTGCACTTGAATTGCTAATTAAAACTGTAAAAAGCAATGATTTATTGTTAACACAGCAACAACCAGATAAAACAAACAGACATAAACATACATTTCCCAACGAGGTTATACAAACTTAAAAGGAGCAAAGAGAGAATGTAAAGATTGGTCACTAAGTCTTTGGAGTCGTTTTGATGTAGATGGAGCCACCACAACTCAATACTTCTGCCTTATGAAGATCATCGCATACACACTCCCCTTGTTCACTAATGACTCCAGGAATGTCCTTCTTGGAACCTATTTCTGCCTTAAAATACCTACAGTATACACACTCTTCCATTTTTCACTAAAATTTGTATGGCCGCCAATTATGCTTGGCAGCATGTTATCCTTAGCTGACTTCTTTGCTATATTCAATTTCCTAGAAAGTTCCTTCAATTTCTCCATACTTCCACAGCCATTTTTAACTCTATTTCTTTCCAACCTGCACCTTCTTCTTAGTCTCTTTACTTCTCTGTTATAATATAGTGGATGTTTACCACTCCTTACCACCTTTAAAGGTACAAATCCTATTTTCACATTCCTCAACAATTGCTTTAAACCCATCGCAGAGTCTTTTTACATTTTTATTTACCGTTTTCCACTGATCATAGTTACTTATTAAAAACTCCCTTATGCCTGTTTTATCAGCCATATGGTACTGCCTAATATTCCTAATTTTAATATCTTCCTTTCTTTCACATTTATTTTTAATTACCACAAAAAACAGCTTCGTGACCACTAATACCATCTATTATTTCGGTTTCTCTATACAGCTCATCTGGTTTTACCAGCACCAAATCCAGAATATTCTTCCCTCTAGTTGGTTCCATGACTTTCTGAATCAGGTGCCATACCCATAATAACTTATTTGCCATTTGTTGGTCATACTTCCTGTCGTTCGCATTACCTTCAAAATTGACATATGGTGAATTGAGATCACCCGCTACAATCACGTTCATTTCCTTATCGTTTACCACATAGCTGATTATCTTATCAAGTAATTTGAATCAGCATCTGCGCTACCCTTTCCTGGACTGTACACTCCAAAGTCATGAAGTTGCATATTATCTTCAGAGATGAGCCTTACCCCTAGAATTTCGTGTTTGTCATCTTTAACCTTTCGTAGCTAACAAATTCTTCTTTCACCAGAATGAAGACTCCCCCTCCTACCATTCCTATCCTATCTCTACGATACACCCTCCAGTTCCGTGAGAAAATTTCTGCATCCATTATATCATTTCTCAGCCATGATTCAACTCCTATTACAAAATCTAGTAAGTCCCTGCTCCCTTACTACCGCTCCCTAGGCCACCCTGTTTCCCTGAATGTATCTCCCTATAACTCTTACAAACAAATTTCCTAACTTATATGTACCACTGCAGATTAATTGAAGGCCATCTGAGCACAGATGCCTATCTCCTACCCACACATTAGGATCTATAAATCTCACACCCAGGTTCCCACACATCCACTCCATAGTCTCATTTAAATCCCCAATCACCTTCCAGTCAGTATCCCTCCTACACAGTATTCCACTGATAACAATCTCCGCTTCCTTAAACTTCAACCGTGCTGCATTTACCAGGTCCCACACATCCCCAAATATGTTGATACTTATACCGGCTTGTCTTACGTTGTTAGTACCAACGTGAAACACTACAATCTTCTTCTTCACCTCCTCCTTCTCTTCTACTTTCCTCAACATCTGCTTTAACCTAATTCCTGGATAACACTCTAGCCTGGTACCCTTTCCTCCACACACTTTCCCGACATGTCTAACGATGGAATCCCCCATGACCAGAGCCTCAACCCTACCCACCTCATTTGATCTCCTCCCCTCCTGGTTAGTCCTACCTTTCCTGACAGCTGCAGAAGTTACTTCCTCCTCCTTTTTCTCCATCCCATGACCCTGTTCCACCTGTCTTTTCCTATCCACTATTCCACATTTCCCTTTCCTACCACTTCCCTTTCTCCTACTTCCACACTTCTCGGCAACAGTTCCCTGTTCCTCATCTTCGCTCGGTTGTTCCACCTGCAGTGACTCGTACCGATTTCTCACCGACACCTGTCCTGAATTCTGATCCTGAATGGAGCCCTTAGCCTTCCCATCCGTCTATTACACCTACTGTATCCTGTACATTGTTTCAGGAAGGCCTACTTTCCTTCCTGTCCTCTGAGAGAATCCTAATTTTCTACCTCAAGCTCTCGAACTCCTCCCTCATACTCCCTAAAGCCTGGCCACACCCATAGTCCCTACACTCGCACTCCTTACATGGCGTGGGTACCTACCGAGAGAAGGCAGGCTTCACCTTTTTTCTTGTTCTCCTAGAAAGGTGATGTTGGGCTCCCTCTGAGATGGCAGACGAATGGGAATCAGAAGCTAGTTCTGGGAGAGGAGGCAGCAGAGCTGGGAACGGTAGGAGCGGACGGAGCAGTAGTTTTCGATCGTCCTCCGGAGACCTCCGGTAGTCCTCAGATTGAATTCACTGGGGGGAAATTTAAGTTATCAAATGCTTTAATGTGGGCAATGTAACGGTGATCTTAGGAGGAATTACAATTTAGATTTCAGTACTAATTCCACAGATGCATGTGTTCCCCTACGTTTGTCATTCTCGTTTCAGGACTGCCGCATTATTTGTTACACTATGAATAACAGATTTTGATCTGCTGATATTCGATTAGCAATAGGGGCAGGTGGATAGAATACTGTGGATTGAATATTGACATATATTATGCCGTTGCAAATACATTTACAATATTACTAATATTAAAATATTTACGTAATAGTTATATTCCCTTGCATGTAAACATGTACTATATACAATGATCTTACATTAATTATACTCGTAGCTCATTTATTACTGAAGAGTACAACCGGCTCCATGACTGGCCTTTGATCACAGGGGTCCCGGGTTCGATTCCGACAGGATCGGGAATTTTAACCTTAATTGGTTAATTTCGCTGGCACGGGAGCTGGGTGTATGGGTCGTCTTCATCATCATTTCATCCTCGTCACGACGCGCAGGTCGCCTACGGGAGTCGAAAAAAGACCTGCATCTGGCAGGCCGAGCTAGTCTTCGGACACTCCCGGAGTGGTATAAGTGGATGGTTCTGCGGCCGCCACCTCCACAGGACCTCCGCCACATTGACCTCTGGCAATGTCATTGCTATGCTGGCTATGACCGCTTGCTTAACCTCACATCCGCCACCTTTGGAAGGCTTAACCTTATTTTCTACGCATAATAGAGCAAACCTAACCTCATGGAGGGGCCTAACCTCACTTTTACGACGAGTTGCCCTTCCTAACGCCTAAGAGAGCAAGCTTAACCTCACAGAGGCTACTTGGAGGGGCTTAACCTTACTTTTTACATGCAAGACAGCATGCCTAATCTCAGAGCCGCTTTCCTGGAGGGGCCTAACCTCAGTTTTACGGCCAGATGCCCTCCCGACGCTATCTTAACTATTAGGGCAATGGCGATTCTCGAGACGTTATTTTGAGTAGTAGGGCAATCGAGATTAGCATAAGAGAGAACACATAACCGCATGGAGGAGCCTAACCTCAGTTTTACGGCTAGATGCCCTTAATGACGCCAATTGCACAAGATGGCGGTTATACACAGCTCCTTATGAGACGGATTAAGGCCGCTTGCGCAAGATAGCTGCTGCTCTTAGGAGACGGCCACGGGCGATTGTACAAGATGGCTGCTGCTCTTAGGAGACGGCCATGGGCGATTATACAAAATGGCTGCTATACATTGGCTCTTATAAGACACCTTAGGGACGCTTGCGCAAGAGGGCGGTTATCTAATTGCACAAGATGGCGACTAAACATAGCTTCTTATGAGACGGCCTAGTGGCGCTTGGTCAAGATGGCGGCTATACAGAGGCTCTCATGAGACGCCCTAGGGACGTTACGAACACATGTTCATGTTTGTAAACAAAACCACGTGCTTTTTTGACAGCTGTAACCTTGACGGACCCTAACCTCACTTTTAAGGACTATACAGCATCGCTATCCTCACTGATGCCATCTTGACGGCGCTAAACCTCACTGTTGCCACCTTATGCATGTAGTAGCGGGTAATTTAAATTCCACGTGCTTTTTAAGAAAATTCTGTTACTATGAAGGTGGAAGGGTCGCAGTCTTAGTTAAGGTACATCCCAGCGTTTACTTCGAAAACAGAGTGTAGGAGAGCGTACCTTAAACAGCTGTAAGGATAGCAGCTTCCTCCTCCTCCTCCTCCTCCTCCTCCTCTATATTAGACGCAGTTTTACAGATAGATCGGCAGTTGTTATTTGCCGGTGTTCTTAATTTCCGGTTGCAGTGTAAATCTATACATTATATCTACCTGTAAAACATCTATTATGCTTATGTGTGATCTTTGTAGTGTGAGTTTTTCATGACTTGACAATCTTGAACGACATAAAGCTTTAAAGCATAACTTAGAAATATATGCATGCAAACAATGTACTGCTATATTCAACAGACGTGATAATCTCAGACGACATGTAAATTCTAAACACATTTGTTTAAGTAATTTACCAATAGAACGCATAGAAACATTAACTAAATGTCGAAAGCCCGATAAAATGAAGCGTGATCGAAACGATATAACATCGTCACAGCTTACTGCAACTTCTGTTACTAACATCACTCCACCAGATAAAGAGGAGATGCATAAGGAAGGAAAAGGATAACACAACGTTTCTTTTCCATCGAAGCCTTTCATTCTACTTTTTTTCTAACCCGGCAACATGTTCTGTAGCTGTGCAAACATCTCAAGAAGAGAAGCAAAATGCATCAGTAGAAGAACAATAAGAAGATTTAAGCGTTTCTTTTCAATCAAACCGTGTTAAATTTTCATCTGCTGATAACAATGCAGAAGCACATACGCATAAAAACAAGTTCTCCCTTTTCTACACATCAACTGCCTACACGTATTAGCAAAACTCTTTTACCCTATGCACATGTAAGATACTGCAAAGACGTTAACTTACTCGTTGAACGATTTCAACTCCTAAGAGCTTATCAAGGTGCTGGATACATAATGTATGTACGAGAGATACAAGAAACAGAAGACGAATTACGCTGTAAGCGTATTATTGTGTAACATAATCCCTTCCCAACACTATCTTCTTAATGTATCAGCTGTTAACATAACAGCTTACTCCCCCTCCTCCTCCGACAGGACATAGTCGTGTTCCTTCTCCTCCACCTCACAGGTCAACTACGGTCCCACTTCTCATCCTCCTCCTCGCAGTTACTGAGGTTAGCTCAATCCCTTCTCCTAAGGAATAGTCTTTTATCATCAACACAGTGTGTGCTACGCGATCGTAGGCTATGGAACAGAAAAAGTACAACAAACAAAACTGTCAGTGTGCATGCTGTTCGCATCTTATTTATCTCACACGAGTACGTAAGGCTATTACGATGTTCTATAAACATGGAGCTTTATCTCAGATGCCGAAACATCTGATTCAATGTTTACCACCGGGATTTTTATCTACGTACGCTGCACCTTTCGTAAATAATTTTCGAGACATCCTTCCTCTCCATAGTAGGATGTCAATCGATGTAGCTTTATGCACAACCTATCAACGTCATTACAAGCATCGAGGGGTAAAATTGTGATGATGATTGGGAAGGACCAAATCCGAGGATTGAACACTGTAGTCACACAGTGTATGGATGAACTTTTTCTAGTACATGATAACGATGATTCAGAAAAGGAACAAACCACATGAATAACAACAAGGTAAGGACTGCATTATCTTCTTTGTAAAGCATAACATACTTAGTACAATATATTTCTATATGTTTTGTTTAATTTCAATGTTTCAGGAGGCATTACAATTTCGGAAGCATGCTAGCTCTTCGCAGAAAGCTGTTAAGAAGCATAGCAACTTTGTCAGCAGCAAAACGAAAACTGTTGTAGTACATTGTAAATAAATATTTTATTGCTTTCAACATGTTATACTTATTGCATTCCTTTACCTCCTTACACCTACCCATTCTATCCATTAAGGCTTGAGGAAACGAACATGGCTAAACCTGCATAACTATGATGACGCCATCGCTAGAGGTTAAAAACAGAACAATAGCACGTGCTCACATTAGCCTTAAGCACAAGATCGCGTGGTTATAGTAATGCATGTTTAAACTTGTTCGAAAGGGATATAAAGCTATGCCTTGACAGAGAAGGAGGAGCAGGTCATAACAGCCTATGGATAGCCGCCATCTTGTGCTGTAGCCTCTAAGCTAGGTTTCTTCACAAGAACCTCTGTATTACCGCCATCTTGCGCAGTACAATGCATGTTTAAACATGTTTGATAGAGACATAAAGCTATGCCGTGACAGAGGAGGATGTCATAACAGCCTATATATGGCCGCCATCTTGCGCACTAGCCTCTAAGCTATCATTCTCCATATAACTTGTGTATAGCCACCATCTTGTGCAATCGCCCATGGCCGGTATCTCTCTCCATAAGAGCCTATGTATAGCGGCCCTCTTTCGTAATCGCCCATAGCCGTCTCATAAGAGTCTATGTATAGCCGCCACCTTGCGCAGTAGCCTCTAAGCTAGCTTCCTCCATATAACCCTGTGTATAGCCGTCATCTTGTGCAATCGCCCATGGCCGGCTGATAGGATCCTCTGTATAGCCGCCATCTTGATCGAGCGTCCCTAGGCCATCCCATAAGAGCCCATGTATAACCGCATCTTGCACAAGCGCCGCTAGGCCATCTCATAAGAAGCTATGTATATTCGCCACCTTATGCAATTCGATAGCAGCCATTTTGGGCATGCGTCCCTAGGGCGTCTCATAAGAGCCTCCGTATAGCCGGCATCTTGTGCAAGCGCCACTAGCCCTTCCTATAAGAAGCTATATATAGTCGCCATCTTGTACAATTAGATAGCCACCATCTTGCGCAAGCGTCCCTAGAGCGTCTCATAAGAGCCTATGTATAGCAGTCATCTTGCGCAAGCGCCCTTTAGCCGTCTGTGTATAGCCGCCATCTTGTGCAATTGGCGTCAAGAAGAGCATCTAGCCGTAGAACTGATGTTAGGCTCCTGCATGCGGTTAGGTGTGCTATCTTATGCTAATCTCCATTGCCCTACTACTAAAAATAACGTTGGGAAAAACATTTGGCCGTAAAACTGAGGTTACACCCCTTCAAGATAGCGGCTCTGACGTTAGACTCGCTCTCTTAGGCGCCAGGAAGGGCAACTCGTCGTAAAAGTGAGGTTGGCCCCTCCATGAGGTTAGGTTTGTTCTCTTACGCGTAAAAGGTAAGGTTAAGCCCCTCCAAGATGGCGGATGTGTGTTTAAGCATGCAGTCTTAGCCAAAATAGCAATGACATTGCCACAGGTCAATGCGGCGGAGGGTCTGATTGAGGCGGCGGCGGCAGAACCTTCCACTTACACTACTTCCCGGCACTAAATGCAATACGCCATTTCGTTGTTTGCTGAAAATTACGAACTGATTGTAATCGGTTATATGCACTAACGGGCAGAGTAGTTCAGACGATAGAGCCCAAGTATGCGGTTTCAATTCCGACTTTTCTCGGCGGTACTTGAAGGTGCTCACATACAGA
This sequence comes from Anabrus simplex, assembly GCF_040414725.1. Lineage (NCBI taxonomy): Eukaryota > Metazoa > Arthropoda > Insecta > Orthoptera > Tettigoniidae > Anabrus > Anabrus simplex. The sequence continues at coordinate 87,490,132 of NC_090274.1, read as the reverse complement.
GATCTCATGTCGGCAGGTGTACCGGCACATGAAAGAACTCCTGAGGGACAAAATATTGGCACCATTTTTGCTATGGGCTTTACGTCGCACCGACACAGATAGGTCTTATGGCGACGATGGGATAGGAAAGGCCTAGGAGTTGGAAGGAAGCGGCCGTGGCCTTAATTAAGGTACAGCCCCAGCATTTGCCTGGTGTGAAAATGGGAAACCACGGAAAACCATCTTCAGGGCTGCCGATGGTGGGATTCCAACCTACTATCTCCCGGATGCAAGCTCACAGCCGCGCGCCTCTATGCGCACGGCCAAATCGTATTGGCACCTTAACGTCGCAGATAACCACAGAAGTGGTTATGGGAGTATAATAACAACAACAATAATAATAATAATAATAATAATAATAATAATAATAATAATAATAATAATAATAATAATAATAACTGTGCCGTGGGAAGTCTCCCCCGGCCCTTTGCATTTTATTCAGCCTGGCCAGGCTCTAATCTTACGCGTAACCTTGACACCGAGGTGTCAAATTTATTCGTCTTCTCTCTCCTAACGTTTTTGGAGCTGGGTTAATCCCCGTGGAAATTGGTAACAAATTATCTCTATCTGGTGGAATTACCTTCTTTTCAGTTTGGTACTGTTTGAGAATTTATTTACTAAATATATGCATTGATCTGCGCTCTCGCGGTGATTCCTTGAAACTGCGGGAAGAAATGAACCTTGTATGAGGCGGTCTCTACCTGAGCTTTCGTCCTACGATGCTCCGCCCACTAACCAATGAGAGCTCGCTTCCAGAAGAAAAGCTAATCTCCGATTATTGAGGTGGAGTCTGGCGTGAGTTGTGAATTGAGATGGACGCACGGTTCTTGCCTGTCTCGTGGGAGCGCATTCTGCCTCTTGTTATGGATGTGACTTGAAGAAAAATGTGAAAAGGGCCTCCCCCTTGGCCCTTCTTATGATCTTGGGTCTTTAATCAACGCGGGAGCTGTTTTAGATGGTATTTTTAGTTTAATCGTTGCATCGCTTCATCATCCAGAATGTAACTTTTTTAAAATGGCGTCTTGACGCCTTCCTAATTCAGTGAAGATTTTCGGCTATTCTACGAAACTAATTCTCTTCAGCTTCAATCAATTTCAGTATCCGTCGTGTAGTAATGATGGACTCTTAATTGAATGGAAGATCTCGGCCTTTTAAAAGAAATTTGGATATTGTTATTATCATTTTGAAAGATATCATTGAAACCTTTATTCGGGTGAAATATGTAAAATAAATTAAAAAGTTTCGAGGTTCGAGTACCTTACGCTCATGTGGTAAACCTTGGGTAAAGCTTGTAAAGTATCAATTTAACTACCTTATCGAAGCATGCTAAGCGAGTCTATTTATCCAGTTGAGTTCTAACCAAGTGGACAGTAATTATTTAATTATGGTGTGTTTGTGTTAGATTTTGTTCGTGTTTCTTGTTCCTCGTTCTTCCTTTCGTTCCCTTTATTCTGTTTATCCTTGTATCCGTGGTCACCCGTTACCATGCTTGATTCATGGCGTTTGTTGGTTACCATGCCAACGGTTTTGGTATTGATGTGATTATGCTTTATTCTGATTGATTTCTCTTCTCTTGGGTGACCTTGTGCTCGGATTTAAGGGATTTAATTTTTTTTTATTTCGGTTTCCTTCTGTTTCTTCGGGGTCCTATGTATCGTGCTAAATTTTCTCCACTTCTTGATTTATTCCCTTGGTGAGAGCTCGGTGGATCTGGAAGACTTTAAAATGTATCCAATGTGTATTGATACTAGTGTCAAATTAACTTTGCTGGTATGATGAGGCCTCACTTATTTAATAATTTTGGGTTTTCCTTTGTTTTGGTGATTGATCATCCTATGTTTTAAAAGTTTTTATTTGATATCTTAATTCAAATTACTTTATACCTTTATAATTTCTCCTGCGTTGAGTATTTTCTTTCTCTAACCTTCTAAAAGATTAACTCACTAAATAAATCATTTGTTTTAAATTGCCCTATGAATGTGTTGTTCTTCTTAAATTTACTAGTTGGTACCAGGTACGATTTTTCTTTCTCCTAGTTCCGGGTGGGTTTTCTTGGCCTTATTTATGGTAAGTATCTTGTTCTTGTTTTGTTTTATGTTGATGATATTGCTCTGGGTTCGCTTCCAGCTTGTTCTCTTTATTCTCTTATTGTGTTCCAGTTTATTTTTCCTTTCTTTCTTGTTAATTTACTGCCGTGAACGTAGAGTGTCAGGTATGATCTACCTCACGGGACAACCTTATATTTGTAACTGTTTTCTTGTATATGTGTATTTTATGTATTCATTTCTTAGCCTGCCTTCCCCCCTTAATAAAGTGTCATTACTTAATTATTAAGTATGGCCCCAGAGGAAGTGGATATTTCCCACCCTGGAAGCGTTTCCCCTCTTCTCATGCCTCCATGTCTTTGGGCTACTTCCCCTGCCCCTTTCGGGGCATCCGATCGCTGTTGACTCGCTCGACACGTCACCTCGCTCCTTCGGAAGGTCACGGTTGACCGAACTGAGAGAGAAGATTCTGCTTCTCGTGCTTGAAGGTGCCACACATACGACCTGGTTCCATGCGGAGGTCAATCTAGGTTCCACTGACATGGAGGTAGGCGCTGAAATTTCTATACTTCCCCGATTTCTTACCAAGTAAGAAAGGGTATGAGGTGGTTGGACCCCTTTTAGTATTGTAATGATATGAAATCAAGGTGTTAGGTTTGCGCAAAACTTATTTGTAATTTTCTTGTAAAAGTCTTCTTGGTGTGTTTACGTAGAGCTAATGCTCGTTACTTCTTGTGCTATTTTCCACTTCTGCCGTGGCAGTTTGTTTGACGAGGCATGTCGTACCCCTTGCATGGGGATCTTTAAATTGTAAAGTCTTCCATTATGAGTTGTAAAGCCATGGGTAATGTGATTTGAGGTTCCTTATAATGAAGTAGCAAGGTTTTACGCACCTTCGTGTAATGCCAAGTAATGTGTAAGTCGCACCTGTTAGAAACTCGTAGAGTTTCTCTGCAGTTCTAAGAGCTGTTGAGATGTTATGGTAAACTTGTGCTATTCTAAAGTGTAACTTAATACTTTTAGATTGTTAGCCACGTATTTTCTAGAATTACCTGTTGGTATTCGGCGATAATATGAAGTGGGATACCCTCCTCTTAAGCTTGTATTATCTGTATTATAAATTACTTGGGCTGGTTCCCTAGGTGAACTTGTGTCAAGGTTGTATATATTATACCAGAATGTTTTACAATATATTGGATAGAGAGTCTGACGGAGTTTATGTTTAAGGTGCGTAGCGAATGTTGTTATCAAAACAAGGCACTTTGATTTCGACTGCTTATCTGTCCAGCCCCATAGGCCCACCACTTCCTTCTCTTTCCCTACGCTTGCCAAAGGTTGGCACAGTTCTGCTAGCAGAGCGGTCGTGGTTGGATGGGGCTGACCAAGGATCAACCGCTGTATAAGCTTGGGAGAGACGAGTGCCCTGAGGTTGTATACGTCTGTGGGATCCCTGAATTTTTTTATTTTTGCCGTATAATGGCTACTCGAGATGTAGCATATCCTGGGGCTCTGCGGAAGGATGAACTTTTGTACGAATTAGCTATTTACGGCTTGGAATCTAGAGACACTGTTAAGAGTGACGAGGTATTGTTAAGAGCTAACTTACACAATCTCTGTGCCCAACCTAACTGACGGCGAGGTTGGTGGAGCGGTCTCAGTGACTGAAGCAAACCTATCTGATATTTTGTCAGTAATGCAGTTTCTAGAGAGCGATGTAGCATCGAACCACCAACTTAGAAGAGTTCAAGGTCGCATTACTCACTACCTTCACCGTATCGAAGGCCTACTCTCATTAACCTTCAAGGGGGAAACTAGGAACCAAATTAAGAATTTAGAAGCTAAGGCCGTTAGCCTTTTAGAGAAGGTCGACTCGTGGCTTAGTAAGTTGGCTGTTAAGGACAAATATGCTTGGTGTAGTTTTAGGTGAAGACGATTTGGGTAAACATCAAGTGAATTTAGAATCGGTACAGCACCATCCCTTACAGTCCACCATATCGTCATATGTCTCACCCTTTTCTAATATTCGCCATCCGTTGACCTTGATCTTAAAAGAGGCTCGATATTATTGCGTAAATTCGGCGAGCGATACTGTTTCCTTCCTGCGTTTTCTCGTAGAGTCCCAAGACCATACCTCGGTCTTTGGATTATCACACGCTCGTATGTTACAGATGATTTATCCGCTTGCTCTTGGTGTTTTGTCGCAAAAGATAGTTCATGCAATTGCTGAGCATATGTCCATTCAACAGTCTCATGCATATTTATTAACACATTTCATTCTGGCTCGGACATTTAATTCCTTTATTCAAAGTTACTATTTTAGAATGCAGCGCGTTGACGAGTCCTTATCGGACTTCATTTCTGACATCAAATTTTATGCGAGTGTCGTTGCGTTGAACTACTCGGAAGAGCAAATTATCTCAACCATCGTAGAGGGGATTTCTCCTGTTTACCGCTCCTGTTTGTGTATTGCGGCCCATCCTCGCAATTTTTTGGAGTTGGAGGCGATGGTAGTATCCGCCGAAGGAGTTCGTCCTGCGGACTCTGCGTGATCCCTCCGTGCCTAAGGCTCTTAGTACTCCTTCGTCACACAAGTCAGGGAATGTAAGGAAATGCTATGCCTGCGGCTCGTCAGAACATCTGCGAAACCGCTGCCCAGTTAAATTTTCGGAAGCGCGGTCTTCTGGAGTTAGCACTGGCGTAAATGGGCAATCAAGGACCAGTAGGTTGGTTTGCTTTAAGTGTGGTCTAGCTGGTCATTCGGCGAGAAATTATCCGGCAACTTCGAGTTCCAGTTGAGTAGGTGACGGGCAGTCGTGGATATTCCGACTGATGAACCCCGTGTGTCAATGGTGATAAGGGTCTGCCTATTGATCATCCTACTAGTGTCCGGTAAAGTGTTTAAGCATCTCGTCCAATCTTGAAGGTCCTGTTCCCTTTATTAAGGTTGATGGCGGTAACGAACCCGTATCTGCACTGTTAGACTCTGGCATTGTGGTTTCCTTCATAAGTGAGAAGTGGTATGCCGCCCATAAGTCTATTTGTAAGTTTTCGGACTTGGAACCTGTTCCATTTTGGTGCGTATCAGCCAACTCTTCGAACGTAGAGATTAGGGGTTTGGTTAGGGCAAAAATTCGAATCTCTAACTTCTCTTCGAAATTTCCATTTTTCGTAGCTGTAAATTTGTCCTGCCCCATCATCTTAGGAACAATTGTTTTCTTATTGAGGATTAATTTTAGACTTCCAGAATAACACTTGTTGCTTTAAATTTTGTAATTCTGTAAAAATGCCGCTAGCTTTTTAAAATTCTGCTTCTATCCGTTCGGTTACGCCCCCTCAGAGCAAGATGGTGTGTGGCCTTAGCCATCTGCCTGAGAATCAGGCGCAGAGTGTGAGGGAGTTATGTGGCAAATTTTCCGACGTTGTTTCCGAGAAATAGGGTATGACTAATGTGTTGGACTATAAAATCGAAGTATCGGATCCTACTCCTGTAAAAATTTCTCCTTATCGACTATCTCCTCCTAAGGTCAAGGTCTTGAAGTAGATCGTCGATAAAATGCTCGATCAGGGAATCATTCCGCCTTCCACCTCGGCCTACTCGTCTCCCATTTTTCTCGTCCCTAAACCGCAGGGCGGCTTCAGGCCGGTTCTTGACTATAGGGTCCTAAATAAGAAAATTGTGTTACAGTCGGTTCCTCTCCCTGATTTACACTCGTGCTTTTCATGGTTTAGGAAGGCCCGCTATTTTACGGTTTTAGATCTAAATCAAGCTTATTATCAGATTCCCTGGCCGAAGAATCTCGCCATTTAACCGCATTCGCCACCGACTGGAATTTATACGAGTTCTGTCGGATACCTTTTGGCATTTGCTCAGGCGCCGCGGTGTTATCCAGGCTACTGGATATGATATTTTCAGATCTTAAGTTCAATTACCTCTACCATTATTTGAACGATTTAGTCGTCTATTCGGAAAGTTTTGAGGAGCACTTGGTACACCTCAAGGAGGTATTGACCCGTCTCCGTAAGGCTGGGCTCACGGTTAAGCTCTCGAAGGTCTCTTTTGCGAAGCCACAAATGTCATTCCTTGGACATATCTTTTCTCCTGGCGGTGTGTCTGTCGATTTGTCCCGAACTCATGCTATTCGCGAGTTCCCCCTTAAAAGCCCGTAAAAGGGTTTGCTCGTTTTGTCGGCATGATAAACATTTTCCGGAAATTTATCCCCGATTTGGCTAAGCGTGCTGCCACACTGAACGCTCTCCGTCGAAAAGGTGTTAAATTTGAGTGGGGACCCTCCCAGCAAGCAGCCTTCGAAGACCTCAAGCTAGCTATCTCTAACGCCCCCGTCATAGCCGTGCCTGACTTTTCGAAAACGTTTGTGGTTCAAACTGATGCATCTTCATCTGCAGTCGCTGCTGTTTTAATGCAGGACTCCGAGTTAGGGAGACGTCCCATCGCGTATGCACCCAGAACCTTTTCTCCCCTGGAATCTAAGTTGGACGGACTCGCTGTGCTATTTGCCCTCGAGAAATTTCGAACGTATTTGGAACACGTCATTTTGAACTTGACACGGACAACCAGGCGTTGAGCTGGGTCTTGAGTAGGCCCAGAATGACTGGTCGTTTAGCTCGTTGAGGAATTAGGATTTCAGCTTTCAAGTTTGATGTCCGTCATATTCGGGGCACGGAAGATATAGTAGCCGACTCTCTAAGTCGTATGTTTTATCATAGCATTGAACAGGAAGACGACTTAGACCCGGATCCTTTAACATCCTTGTCGATTTCTGGGGCAATTTTGGACGATGCTCCCCTTCTATACCATGATATTACTAAGCTTCAAGCTGAAGATTCTGAGTTAAGACCAGTTATTCAGGAGTTAAAGGGAGCCCGGTTGCTCCTTATATTCTCAGAAATTTTGTTATTTGTTCTCATTCTCGCCACGATCAGGAGATGAATGTGGTGGTACCCACGGTTTTGATTCCAATGATATTCAAATATTATCATGAAACTCTTCTTGCCGGGCATCAAGCTGAATTTAAAACTAGCGAAAAATCAGGGAGTATTTTATTTGGGAGGGGATGGATGGAGAAATTCGTCAAGGCCTGTAAGATCTGCAGGATCAGTAAGCCGGCGATTAGTACCAAGGTAGGACTATTGTCATCGATTCAAGCGACGCGCCCCATAGAGCGTATCTTTATCGACTACGTCGGCTCTCCCCAAGTCGAAACGAGAGGGGAACCGTTTCATCGTAGTTTGTGCGGATGGTTTTTCTTGCTTTACGTGGTTGTTTCCGACTAAGTGGGCTACTACTAATGCCACCATAAAAGGTTTGAAGAGCATTTTTTCTACCTTTGGGCCCTGTCAGTTTTAGTCTCTGATAATGCGAAAGCTTTTACGTCTAACCCGTTCAGGAAGTTTTGCTTTGGCCTGTCCATCTCGCATGTTACGACCTCCGCGTACTAGCCTCAGCCGTCGTACGCAGAGTGGGTAAATCGTAATTTAAGTTCCGCTCTCATTGCCTTCCATCATTTGGATGCTTCGAGGTGGGACACATCTATCTCATGGTTAGCCTCTGCTTTCAATACTGCTATCCATGAGGCGCATAAAATGTCGCCCTTTTCGCTTATGCTTTCATTCGTTCCTAATTCCCCATATCCAACTTACGGAGCATGAGTGACTTGTTACCCGAGAATATTCACCCTCGTCGTATTACGGCTAGTTGGAAACGTGCTAGGCAAAATTTGAAAGTTTCTCATTTGAGAATGCAACAAAACTACAATCAGGGGCGTAAGCCTACCAGCCTGGCCGTCGGCGATAAGGTTTTTGTAAAAAAAATTGTTCCCTCTGGTAAGCTTGCCCCTCGGTTCTGGGGACCGTGTACTATATTGGTGTTTCTTACTCCTGTTTCGCTGCTACTTAGAGACCCGGTCGGGCAGAGAATATTTAGGGTCCACATCTCCCAGGTGAAACCGGCGTAGTCGCTGGTTTGAGCTGAGGTTTATTATCCTCCAATTGCCCTCTTTCGATTTACTCAAGGAAGGTTTCCTAATGTTATATTGGCATTCTAGTAGTAAGCCTATGTTTAGGGCGGTTTATGTATTATCTATTGTTTGTGTGTCAATTTTCCTCCTTCCACCTCACGCCTTAATACCTACATCTCGTTTACTTTTGTTCTCTCGTTACCTCCATGTCAGATGCCTAGTCGCTTCCCGACCTGGCCCCATGCCTTCTCGTTGGTCCTTCCGTTACTCGGCAATAAGTTCAAAAGACACTGTCGGCTCTGTATTGATTGTTCCTGCTTTTTGGAGAACCCATCTTGCCTGAGTTCGCCGGGAGGGCCCCCCGATGCAGCCGGCTGGTGTGTACCTGCTTATTATGAACTTCAATTAATTACATCGACCTGTCACCTTTCGAGTTGGTCGTGCCCTGGTGCTTTGCAACTAGTTATATGAGAAGTTGCTTCATTCTACTGTGCTCTGTGGAAGGACTGTTCGGAAATTCTGTCTATATAATTTTCGACCAGTTGGGTTGAATTCACATCTGTGGACCTTGTTGCCTGTTTTTCGGCGCGTTACCATTGGACCAGTACTCAAGGACGTGTTCCATGCTGCGCCGAGCAAGTTTTTTGCCTTGAAACAAGTCCTATCTCTATTGCTACTGACATATGGCGTGCTCAAGATACCTCAATGATGAATGAACTTGCCTTCTCCTTCAAGAAGCTATTTCCTTCCCGTGCTTTGGCTTAAGGCGGTGATATCTGTGCCTTAAGAAGTCTTACCCGTCCCTTGGTATTTTATTCTTCCTGGCCAGGCTCTAATCTTACGTGTAATCTTATATTTGTAACTGTTTATTTTATTTATTCATTCCTTAGCCTGCCTTCCCTCCCTTAATAAACTGTCATTCCTTAATTATTAAGTATGCCCCTGAGGTAGTGGATATTTCTCACTCTGGAAGCATTTCCCCTGTTCTCATGCCTCGATGTCTTTGGGCTACTTCCCCTGCCCCTTTCGCGGATCCAATCGTTGTTGACTCGTCCGACACGTCACCTCGCCCCTTGGGCAAGGTCACGGTTGATCGCACTGAGAGAGAAGATTCTGTATCTCATGCTTGAAGGCGACGCACACTTACTATTAAAAGACACATTCCTCGTCTTGCAAGTAATCAGAAAGGAAACCGTTTTATGTCGGAACTAAACAGGGTATTTCTGAAGAAAAAGGACGGCAGAAATCTAACAAAATGTTATATGGAATGGAAATATAAAAATTATTGTCGATAAAATCATTCGAGATTCTAAAATTAATGGAACACTGCTTGGTAAATAATAAATTATGAAACTGGTAGGAAGTTATAAAAGAGTCAACAGCCATTGCACCACATATCCTGATTTATTCTTTACAAACAAGTGCAAACTGGAAAATAAGTTTGATACCTTTGAGGAGAATTACAATTTACCTCCTGATATTGTGAGTTACCATCAATTACAGATGTAATGATGTAAATTGTATGTGACAAGAAATTACATTTAAAAGGTCTGTCCATATAAACTGGTAGTATACATGAATTGTGTACAACTAGTAACAAGTAAATAACAATATCATTGTGTATAATTTCTACTGCTCATTTATCTCAAGTTGCCATCGCATTTGTGCTGCTTTTCAGCACATGAATTCCATTTCTCTAATAAATCAAATTCCCCTTTTCTGCAGTACGAGGTCATTTACTACCTCCCAAAATAATGTTTTAAACAAGAATTACCTGCTTGTGCCGCCCCTCATGATATGATACATCACGATTACAAACAATACAGGTGACTACACATTTAATAGATTTCGGACAACTTAATCATTTGTAGACTATAGCACGGGGCACTATTATAGAGAAAATACACGTGCATAACAGTATTTTGGAGTGTCATCGAGCTCGAAGTTTGGAAATGTAGGTTGCTGAGCGACAACAAAATTATTCTATTCATACAAGAAAGCAAAGATCTACTTCCACTGTTTTTTCACACAATTACACTTTCAAAGATATTTCCACAAATCGAACATCTAATCAGCTATACTCCACAGTAAGTAGAGAGAAGGGCATTAACGGGAACTTACTGGACAAACAAACCTTCAGGCACAGCAAAACTCCACGTCACTTCTCCAGAGACAGATAAGAATTTTGTGTAATAATAACAATAATGATTCTGAGCCACACATCCTGGCTGTTGTTCAAGGAAAGACCTGTTAGAAAAACGTGGCACTGTACACATGAGAAAAGTGTGGCCCCAATCGTGTGTTAGTGGACTGGTAACATCGACAATTTTACCACTGAGAAAATTTACTATCGTATACATACGCAGATTCATTACCAGAACGTGGACTCTCTCAAGTATACATAAGCAATTTTCCCTACATAGTCGTATTGTCTTGACGCTCCCCCGTGTGCGTACGTAGGTGTGTCCAGAGAAGAGAACTTTTAGAAAACTTATTACCACTATGTACAATCAGATATTGCCGAAGATGCGAGTTTTAGAGTAATCTTAGAACCACATTAATCACAGGAATGCGGCTGGTCACCAGTATGTGTAAGCAAGTGTTGCCGAAGACTTGCCTTGTGAGTAAAATTAAAACCGCAAAGATCACAGGAGTGTCGACGCACTCCAGTATGTAAAGCCAGTTGTTGCCAAAGACTTGCCTTTCGAGTAAACTTAGAACCGCACTGATGACATGAATGAGGGCGTTCTCCAGTATGTGTAAGAATGTGACGTCGAAGAGTCAACTTCAGAGTAAACTTACAACCGCATTCATCACATGAATATGGCCGCTCTCCTGTATGTGTAACAAGGTGTCGCTGAAGGCTTGCCTTTTGAGTAAATTTAGAACCACATTGATCACAAGAATGTTGACGCTCTCCAGTATGTGTAACAAGGTGTCGCCGAAGAGTAGACTTCAGAGCAAACTTACAACCGCATTCGTTACAGGAATGTGGCCGCTCTCCAGTATGTGTAAGCAGGTGTCGCCGAAGATTTGCCTTTTTATTAAAGTTAGAACCACATTCATTACAAGGAAATGCCCACTGACTAATGGGATGGACTGACCTTTGATCAGAGGCTGAGAACTTGTGTAGGTTGCATTCATTACAAGTGGACAAAATGCACATTACCTCACTTCCTTTTTTCAATATCTTGCACCTATTGTTACATGTACTCACAGGACCTCCGGTCAATAATGCAACGCTCCCAAATCTAGAAAACAGCAAACTAAAAGTTATTACATTGTACGATCAAGATAACACAATCAAATACAATATCCAGAAGCAAACTCAACATAAGTACAAAGACTGCTTCTTATCCATTCCATAGCACTCCAAATCTCAATAATTCCAGATAAAGGCTCTAACACATAAGCCCACATAATTTCCAATTGCCAAATAGAATATATGATAGCTTTGCACTTAACCACAGCATATCCAAATAATTCAAGAGGGTCCAATATGGAAGGAATTAATGCGAGATTGCTTCCCTTAGTGATTTCATTACGTGCATTCTTGAACTTTGTATTAAATTGTCATCGCATTTAGGATGCCAAATAATAATTAATGTTTTAATAGCTTCATCCTTAGTGAGATTACATGTTGACAAGATTTCTTTATCATCGACAGGGACATTGGCAATGGCTTCTAGACAATTTGACGTCCAATTTCTGAGATACACATGTGTACTATAAAGCCAGGAAGAAATTTCTGAATGAAACTCCTCAGCTACCTCAACTGGGCTAGTACCTGTCAACAAATCAACGTAAAAACAATAATATGCAGTAGGGCGAGATTCTGTGTCTTCGTCAGCAAGTTGAAGTAGAAATGTCGGACCAAGAAATGGGGCGGAACCTTAACAGTAGTAAGGTGGTTGTCCTTGATCTTTTCATCAGAGGATTCATGCGTCGCAATATTCTGAAGACACCTGTGGTCGGGATATATTAACACAAATTTGTATACGATACGAATATATAACAATGTAAGAATAATAAGAATTTATTGCAGCCAGATGGCCATATAATAGGTTTCAACGTTACAAAGTAAGCATGAAATTGTTTGTTGTTTACAAAGCAATAAGGTGTGGTGTCCATTGTACCGGGGGCACTTGTGTCGCTTACACCGTTTAGATACATGAGAAGCAAAAAACATAGATATCGAAGGTTATTTTCCCTCACAAACTTGCGGCGATAATCAATGCTTGTTTGAACTTTCTACAATCAGAATTGCTATGATTATCAAGTTTTCAGCACTTACAATTAAAGAAAATGCTCTTGTTGGTATTAAGAATAAAATCTAAAACGAATGACAATGACAAAATGGCCATGAATCAAAGACAATCAGTGGATACAATTCACAATGCCTTATTTTCAGAGATAATGCTTGTTGGCCAAAAGAGTCCAAAATCCATGTCACTGAACCTTGCAATAGTATTCATTACTGGTAAAGCAGAACCATGTCCTACCTTCTATAGTGGTACTAATCACAGGTATTATAGACACATGGCATGTCATACATAATGGCACCACTCGCCGGTAACACAGAAATGTGGTGTTCCCCACATTTTGTTACTACTCACAAGCAATGCAGACCGATGGTGGGACTAAATACGGTCACCGACGAGATCAATGATGACGATGATGATCATAATTCTGGTGTAAGGGGCCTACTGCTACGAGGTTCAACAAAATGATACAATAATTAAAACTCCATCATGTATTCATTGACAAGAATCTAAAGTAGACGATGATGAAAAATTGGCATGAATTCAAAACAATCAGTGGATCCAATTGACAATGCTTCAATGACTTCACCATGCAGCGTAGGATTAGAAACACATTAGGATAAAACATACAACTTAGCTTGGAGTTCCAACGCTCAATGCTGCATCAGCCTGTTTACATCACGGAGTCGGCGTGCTTTCCTCCTCCACAGAGCGAGTTAGATACATGTTTTTAGGCCCTATAGCCAAGAACATCCCCTCGAGGGATGGTGAGTTCGAATCGATAGTTCAGAAGATAGTTTTAAAGTGGTTTCACATTTTCATACCAAGCTGGTTAACATAACGTCACTGCAATGTGAAACTCCTTCTCCTCAAAGACTTAGTAGCGCTTGACCTCCTCATGGACAGAGTAGTGTATGACCTCTTCCTACTCAGTACACAATTCTGTTACAAAATTGAGTAAATCTTAGATTTATCTCTCGGACCTATTGACAGACAATCAAACTTACACCTTTATCGAAAAGACCTCAATGAATTGCTGTTAAAATTGATTCTTCATCCATTCAGATAAAAATAAATGTCTTCCTCACCACCTCCATTAAGAAACAAACGCTGAATCTCTGAATTCACTTAGCAAACTAGTATTGTTATATTTTTACAGACAATAGGTTCATCATGAGATTCAACTACTGAGTAACGATCATGTGCCTGTACACTGACTATTTTGGCGAAATTTGCGTACAGTTATCCGTTTCAGATATAATTGTTAGCGTGTTTTGGTGGATCAGCAGAGGTGAAAGAAGGTGCGGGCTGGAATGGGTCTAACTACAAGTCCGAAAGATAAATTTAAAATTTAAATAAAAGTTATATTTTCAACAGACAACAAAATTTAACAAATTTTTACATAGAATTTGACAACTTGACTAGTACAACAAGTCAAATCAGGTACAAGACCAAGAAAGCAGAAATTTTGATAGATTTTAACAATCTGGGCCACAAGCACTAATTTTTTTTCAATTCCTGAGCTCTCAGCACATAACCAACATATTACCAAAGGACAGAAAACCCCTCATAACATGGAGCACTTGCTCCCGCCTAGTAATATCACGCCTCCCAGAGGCACTTTTCAAACCCAAGAATGAGCTGGGCCGCTCTCAATTTTTCAAGCCTATTAAAGGCATTACCTAGACTTCAGAATTCGCTGCCATCAAGGCACAACTTACAAATATAAACAGGGGTATCTCGTACCCAATCTACTGGGCCTTCGCGTAAAAAGAACAAATTAATTAAATGGCATCAAAATACCAAGATGAATGCAGGCGTGAACTTGCACTCCTACTTGAAGCTTGTTAAAACCTAACTGGCGCTAGGTCGATCAGCAGGGGCTATTCCCATACTATGGAGGTGACACGTATACAGAATAAATTTAACACATTAAGAAGGAATATAGGAACGGTTACAAAAACGTAGTCACCTCAAATTCAAGATGAAGGGGAGCTCGAGAGGGTAAGGCACTCTCTATCCCCGATTTACAGTTAAAGTTATATGAACATTTTACAAAGACCGGAATCATTTTACATGTTTCAATGGATTGTTTACATATTAAAGGTTTCGGACATGTCCCGAGGGTTAAACTGCTGAGCTAGCAAGAAAGAAAGATGTTAAACGGCCATTACCTTGTTGAAGAACGGCTGCCTAAAGAAAGAGGCGCTTCCCGCCCCCTGCTATATATCCACACGCTGAGCTAAATGTTGTTCGAGTGGCCAAGAGCCGTGAAAATCAGCAGTTTTAAACCCTCGTGGAAGCTTCGAGACCTTTCATGAATAATTAAGACACACCCACTCAACTGTATTGGGTAGCTAAAAGTTACACATCAACATCGAAGAAGAAAGACACCATTGGTCCAAAATTAATTAAAGAAATTCGGGATTGGCTGAGTTCAAAACTGCCGGAAAGAAAGATTAATATTGCCAACCCAAAAACTGAAAGAACAAAATTTAGTAAAGACAAACCTTCGAATACAAACTTTCTTCAAAAAGTTCCTTCCCTTCGCACCAGGGTGCATGATCATAGTCTTTTTAGTAGAGACATCTGTCAGAGAAGGTCCACACTTCTTGATCAAACAAAAAATCGAAATACACACAGTGGCATTTTCTGAGGAACTGTTGAATTAATTCAGTTGTTAAAGTTCAGAGTTTCTCCGGTAGAGAAGTACTTTAAGGCGGAAAATTCAAATGTGCGGCGTAGAGGTGTACCAGCGGGGAAAGAACTTCCCCCTCCCCAAATGTCCTTCCCTGAGGTGACACAGAAGAAGTTCGTTAACAAGGTTATTTCCAAAAAATACATTTTTAGTGGTTTCTAATTTGAAGTTAGTTGGATTCCAGCTTCCTTGCAAATAGATGTGCGGGAGAATATTAAAGAAACGTTAATAGATAAAAAAGTCTTTTACGTTGAATAGAAAAAGTCTTTTACGTTGAATAGAAGACGAATTTAGAAGAAAGAAAAGAAATTTCAAAGTTAGAATTACTTGTTTGCCGTAGAATACGAGGTACATGTTGCTACGTATAACGGCAAGACCAGCCGCCGCTGCCAATGTCCAGTCAAGATCGCCCGGACCCCTCAAGTACCCTGAGATACCTCTCTCCCGCACTATGAGAGGGGTAGTCCTGGTGAAGACCGTCGCCGATGCGAAGTTTGTTTACAGTCCAGAGATAAGCTGGCGGATGGTGCGCCGCACATCAGCCTGTGTCGGGAGGTAGACTCCGGCGCGCCGTACCCAGCAAGACATCAAGGGTGTGGGTTGGGCCCTTACCCCACCACAGTAGGGGTAAGGCGCCGAACGGCTGCGGGGCGCCGAAACAGTAAAATCTTGGCGGCAGAAATGTTGTTGGAACTAATGCTTTAGGGTAGTATCTTGGTGGTGAGGCAGAGGGGCCAGCGGCGTGGAGATTTTTTTAAATGTCACTGGAATGGTTTAGCAGGAGACGGGAGCTTCGTAATGGCCGTACAGGAAAGGACAGCAGAATAACCGTCGGGTCAGATTTTACATACATATACAAAGGTAGATGAAAACACCAAGTGCAGAAGGCCTAAGATTTAGCACACAATATAACCTTCCGAGTTCCAGCAAAATGTTAATGACAAAGTTAACAAGGATTTTACACAGGCTTAATTTGTGAAATATGGACCCTAAAGATCCTCTCGGTGGCTGGATTGCCCACTAATAATGTTACTGGAGTTAGGAAATCCAAAACCTTGCAAGGCCCGTGAAATCAGGGGGCAAGCTTGCCAGCGGGAACAAAGTTCTTGACCATATCTTGGTCTCCTATTTTTAAATTGGTGGGCCTCTGTCCACGATCATATCTTTCCCTAACCTTTTCATGAGAAATTCTAAGGTTGGCCTTAGCCTTCTTCCAAAGATCTCTAATATTAGCTGGATCTATTGTCTCAGGTAAAATATCACTAAGAGACCAAAGGTTGGAGATCGGCGTGTTGGGTACAAACTTAAACGTCAATGAGGCTGGAGTAAATTTATGAGATTCATGAACCGCCGAATTCAAAGCGAAAGCTAACCAATGCTAGGACGTGTCCCACCTCGAATGATCATCATGATGATAGGCAATTACAGCCGACCTCAGATTACGATTGACCCGTTCGGCTAGAGATGGCTGAGGATAATATGCAGAGGTAGTCACATGAGAGATGGACAGATCAAAACAGGATTAACGGAAGAGATTGGAGGTGAAAGCTTTAGCATTGTCGGAAGCAATATATTGACACGGACCAAAAGAAGCGAAGATGGAATTTAAACACGAAATAGTGGACTGAGCGGTAGCCAGCTTAGTCGGGAATAACCAAGCAAATCTTGTAAAACCATCTACACACACAATGATAAATTTATTGGCATTCTCCTTTGATTGGGGGAAGAGTCCTACGTAGTCGATGTAAAGACAAAACATGGGGCGCGATGCTTGATGGGAGGACAGAAGACCTAGCTTGGTGAACATGGTAGGTTTACTTAGCCAACAAGCTTTACAAGCTTTTACCAATTCACGAATTTCTCCGTCCATACCCCTCCAAATGAACATCACTTGGATTTTTCTCGAGTTTTAAAGATGCCCAAATGCCCCCCTCATGGTAGTACTTGAAGATCATAGGTACAAGAATAGCTGGAACCACAACTTTCATCTTTTGTTCATGCCTCGACGGGCAACATAAAACACCATTCCTCAATAATTAAGGGACGACATGTTTTCCAGAAGAAAAAGTTTCCATAATAGGAGCCAGCACTGGATCTTCACGTTGATATTTTTCAAGATCCCTAAACAACATTGGAACATCCGTTAGTATGGCATTTACACCCGGGGGTATAGACTCGGGAAGTGAAGAACTGTCTTCCTGTTCAGAAGTCTCTACATCATTGGCAAACATCCGGCTTAGTCCATCTGCCACAACTTTTTCAGTTCCTCTTATATGCCTAACATCAAACTGGAAGGCAGAAATCCTGATGGCCCAGCGGGCTATGCGACCAGTGCGGCGCGGCCTACCTAAGACCCAACGTAAGGCTTGGTTATCTGTCTCCAAGTCGAATTTGACATGTTCCAGATAGAGGCGGAACTTTTCTAGAGAAAATAAGACCGCCAAACCTTCAAGGTCATAAATTGAATACTTGGCTTCTTGAGCCGATAAAGTTCTAGACGCATAGGCGATGGATCGCCTCCCTAGTTCAGTCTCTTGAAGGACTGCAGCCACCGACGACGACGACGCGTCGGTTTGGACGATACATTTCTTCGAGAAATCAGGCATGGCACGAACGGGGGCATTACACAGAGGTAATCTGAGATCTTCGAAAGCGGCTTGTTGAGAAGGACACCACTCAAATTTGACGCCTTTCCTACGAAGTAAGTTCAAGGGCGCCGCTCTATTAGCGAAGTTAGGAATAAATTTCCTGAAGAAATTCACCATGCCAATGAATCTGGCAATACCTTTGATGTCCTTAGGAGATTTGAAATAACGGATGGCCTGTGTTCTAGAATGATCTACAGCGACACCATCGGGCGACACAATATGCCCTAGAAATGACATGGAAGGATTAGCGAAAGCAACTTTGGACAGCGTAACTGTTAACCCTGTCTGACGAAGGTGATTAAGGACCTCTTTCAGATGATCAAGATGTTCTTCAAAGGTCTCAGAAAACACGACGACATCATCAAGATAATAGTATAGATACTCAAATTTTATGTCGGAGAAGACCCTGTCTAGCAGTATCGTAAGCACGCCTGCTCCCGTGGGGAGCCCGAGAGGCACGCGGTTGTATTCATACAAGTTCCAATCCGTGGCAAACGCTGTAAGATGTTTAGATTCTTCAGCTAGAGGGATCTGATTACACGCCTGGTTGGGGTCTAAGATGGTGAAGAACTTACCTTTTCGAAACCATGAGAAACAAGAGTGAAGGTCGGGAAGGGGCACAGATTGTAACACCACCTTCCGATTGAGAGCCCTATAATCAATCACAGGCCTGAAGCCACCTTGGGGTTTCGGAACAAGGAAAATAGGCGATGAATACGCCGACTTAGAGGGCCGAATTATACCATCTTTCAATATCTGATCTATGATTTCTTTCAGAGCCTTCATTGTAGGTGGAGATAGATTATAAGGTGGAAATCGAACAGGGATCGAATCCATAACTTCAATCTTGTATTCAATAAGGTCAGTAACACCAAGAGTATCGGAGAAAACTTCTCGAATCGACTGACACAACTTACGAATACTATCAGACTGCTCCTAAGGAAGATGTCTAAGGTCTAACAACATCTCATCCTGGGTAGGCGAAACAGATGAACATGATACAGAATTACATTTCAATAAAGGGATTTTACAATTAAAAGCAAATTTGAAGGTGCACGACTTTCTCTGAATGTCGAGCACAAGGCCGGTGTGAGACATGAAATCCGCTCCTAATATAATGGGGCAAGACAAGTGCTTAGCCACAAACAATTTAAATTTCCAAGTAAATTTGGCAATTCTAATTTTGGCATACAGAAAACCTAACATTTCTACTGGAGAAGTGTTAGCCGAAATGCATTGAACCGAAGACGAAAAAACATCAGAAAATTAACAGATTTTAATTTAGAATACCATTCAGCCGAAATAATGGAACACACACTCCCAGAATCTAATAGAGCAGTGACAGGTTCATTATTTAATTCAACTTTGAGAAATGGTACTGGTGCGGGGGAATCCGCCGCAATCCTAAGACATTCTTTAGGGCATTCAAATGCGGGGTTGGAGGACTTCCTACCATGTTCTGATCCTGAGATTTCGGCTGGTTTACTTCGGGCTGAGCCTCGGAAAGATGAGTTATCCGACTCAGCCGAAGCCATTAGTCACTTTTGATTATTGGTGGAAGTTGCATCCGAAGTTGAGCAGGAGGGAGTGCTATTAGAATTCGGGCAATTCTTGGCTATATGGGAAAAAGCGCCACATTTAAAACAGCCCCGAGATAACCCTGCTCCATTCTTTGCCCCGTTGGATTTGATCAAAGGGCACTTGTTGCGGAGATGGTCTGCAGACCCACAAGCATAACATTTGCGGTTTACGATGGTTCGGCGAGGTGGAGGCCGAAGATTACTTAAAGGAGGGGGCTTCCTCGCCACGCGTAGTGTGTCAGCATATCTAACTCCCTCGGCTGAGACAGCCATAGCTTCTAAATGGCAAAAGATTGCGGCCGCGACGCAAAACACAAGTATGACCTGTAAGATGGTGAAATTCCTTCCACAATGGCCTGTACAATTTGATATTCAAGGAAATGTAAAGCAAATACCATAGTGTAAAATTTAATGTCTTGGATGGAGTCGGCAAGATTTTCATCCAGTCGCTCTACTCGGTAATAGTACTTCTGAATTAGAGAGGACATTGCCCTAGCCGGAATGAAGTTTGCTAATAGGTGGGCGTGATAGTCTTCTATAGAGGATTGATCAGCAATGCCTCGTACTATTCTGTCTGAGAGAACACCAATGGAATAGCGATAAATAATCTGTAGAATTTGACACGGGGAAAGCGAAAATACAAGAGCATGATCCTGAAACTCAACTAAAAATCTAAAAAATGCAATGACCTCATTAGTAGAGTTAACGGAAAATTTAGAAATACCCCTGAGCAACATTGCTAATGGATGAGGCAAACCACTGAACCCGGGTGACATAGTAGGTAAAGGCCTAAGGGGCGGAGAAGCTGTTTCAGAAACTGCATTATTCAACATAAAGGGTGGAATGGATGTGCGACGAACGGACTCAGTTTCTAATAGGGCAGATGTTTGTTGGACTCCTACAGATTTCCTACTTTCTTCCCCCGTGGGAGAATGCTCCTCGCTAACTACGTTTACCAGAGTGGGTTGGTCGGTTTTGCGGGGTACTGCCCCAGTTAACAATAGGCTAACCTTACTGGACAATTTAGAAAGGATTTCGAGAACAGCACTAGCCTCCTTCCCTTGAATGTCATTTAACTTCAGAGACAATAGATCAGTAACCCTCTTGTAAAAATGGAACAACCTTGCTTGTACACGTTTAAGTTGATTAGGTGATGGATCACCCCCTTCAAAAAAAACTAACTACAGATGCTAGCTCAGTAGCATTATCAGTGATCGTGGAGAGAGCGTCATCAATATCCTTCTCCCCCAAGATGGGGATACTAATCGGCAAGTCAAGAGAATCTTTAAGCTTGGTGGTATCGGCCCCAACCGTGCCTCCAGATGGAACAGTTCTAATAGTTAGTTCGTAAATCAATTCCTCCTTTCGCAAATAGCCGGGATGAAGGACATCGCGAGGGCCGGACATGATGACAAACAATTTACAAATTTAGAAAAGTCGAAAAATTCCAGCGACTGAGAAAATGTTAGAGTTCAAAACAAAAGCAATGTTTAGCCGTCAAAAGGGGCTTTCAACCACGCTCTGCTACCACTTGTTAACGCGTTTTGGTGGATCAGAAGAGGTGAAAGAAGGTGCGGGCTGGAATGGGTCTAACTACAAGTCCGAAAGATAAATTTAAAATTTAAATAAATATTATATTTTCAACAGACAACAAAATTTAACAAATTTTTAAATAGAATTTGACAACTTAACGAGTACAACAAGTCAAATCGGGTACAAGACCAAGAAAGCCGAGATTTAGATTGATTTTAACAATCTGGGCCACAAGCCCTATTTTTTCAATTTCAGAGCTCTCAGCTTATAACCAACATATTACCAAAGGGCAGAAAACCCCTCATAACATGGAGCACTTGCTCCCGCCTAGTAATATCACGCCTCTCAGAGGCACTTTTCAAACCCAAGAAAGAGCTGGGCCACTCTGAATTTTTCAAGCCTATTAAAGGCACCAGGACGAGGAAATTAGACAGAAGTACATGGATATGATTAGTGAGAAGTTTGGAACAGTGGCAGTAAGCAGGTTCAGGATATAGAAAGTGAATGGGTGGCATACAGGGATGCTGTAGTAGAAACAGCAAGGGAATGCTTAGGAACAACTGTGTGTAAAGATGGGAAAAGGCGAACATCTTGGTGGAATGATGAAGTGAGAGCAGCTTGTAAACGTAAAATGAAGGCTTATCAGAAATGGCTCCAAACAAGGGCCGAGGCAGACAGGGATTTGTACGTAGATGAAAGAAACAGAGCGAAACAAACAGTTGTTGAATCAAAAAAGAAGTCATGGGAAGATTTTGGTAATAACCTGGAAAGGCTAGGTCAAGCAGCAGGAAAACCTTTCTGGACAGTAATAAAGAATCTTAGGAAGGGAGGGAAAAAAGAAATGAACAGTGTTTTGAGTAATTCAGGTGAACTCATAATAGATCCCAGGGAATCACTGGAGAGGTGGAGGGAATATTTTGAACATCTTCTCAATGTAAAAGAAAATCATCATGGTGCTGTTGCAAACAGCCAAGCTCATGGGGAGGAGGAAAAGGATGTTTGTGAAATTATGCTTGAGGAAGTGGAAAGGATAGTAAATAAACTCCATTGTCATACGGCAGCAGGAATAGATAAAATTAGACCTGAAATGGTGAAGTATAGTGGGAAGGCAGGGATGAAATGGCTTCATATAGTAAAATTAGCGTGGAGTGTTGGTAAGGTACCTTCAGATTGGACAAACGTAAATGCTCCTGTCTATAAGCAAGGGAACAGGAAGGATTGCAACAACTATCGAAGTATCTCATTGATTAGTATACCAGGCAAAGTATTCACTGGCATCCTAGAAGGGAGGGTGCGTTCAGTCATTGAGAGGAAGTTGGATGAAAACCAGTGTGGTTTCAGACCACAGAGAGGCTGTCAGGATCAGATTTTCTGTATGCGCCAGGTAATGGAAAAATGCTACGAGAGGAATAGGCAGTTGTGTTTATGTTTCGTAGATCTAGAGAAAGCATATGACAGGGTACCGAGGGAAAAGATGTTCGCCATACTGGGGGACTATGGAATTAAAGGTAGATTATTAAAATCAATCAAAGGCATTTATGTTGACAATTGGGCTTCAGTGAGAATTGATGGTAGAATGAGTTCTTGGTTCAGGCTACTCACAGGAGGTAGACAAGGCTGTAATATTTCACCATTGCTGTTCATAGTTTACATGGATCATTTGCTGAGAGGTATAAAATGGCAGGGAGGGATTCAGTTAGGTGGAAATGTAGTAAGCAGCTTGGCCTATGCTGACGACTTGGTCTTAATGGCAGACTGTGCCGAAAGCCGGCAGTCTATTATCTTGGAACTTGAAAATGGGTGAAATGAGTATGTTATGAAAATTAGCCTCTCGAAGACTAAATTGATGTCAGTAGGTAAGAAATTCAACAGAATTGAATGTCAGATTGGTGATACAAAGCTAGAACAGGTCGATAATTTCAAGTATTTAGGGTGTGTGTTCTCCCAGGATGCTAATATAGTAAGCGAGATTGAATCAAGGTGTAGTAAAGCTAATGCAGTGAGCTCGCAGTTGCGATCAGCAGTATTCTGTAAGACGAAACTATCTTTACATCGGTCTGTTTTCAGACCAACTTTGCTTTACGGGAGCGAAAGCTGGGTGGACTCAGGATATCTTATTCATAAGTTAGAAGTAACAGACATGAAAGTAGCAAGAATGATTGCTGGTAAAAACAGGTGGGAACAATGGCAGGATGGTACTCGGAATGAGGAGATAAAGGCTAATTTAGGAATGAACTCGATGGATGAAGCTGTACGCATAAACCGGTTTCGGTGGTGGGGTCATGTGAGGCGAATGGAGGAGGATACGTTACCTAGGAGAATAATGGACTCTGTTATGGAGGGTAAGATAAGTAGAGGGAGACCAAGACGACGATGGTTAGACTCGGTTTCTAATGATTTAAAGATAAGAGGTATAGAACTAAATGTGGCCACAACACTAGTTGCAAATCGAGGATTGTGGCGACGTTTAGCAAATTCTCAGAGGCTTGCAGACTGAACGCTGAAAGGCATAACAGTCTATAATGATAATGTATGTGTGTATGTATGTATGTATGTATTAAAGGCATCACCTAGACTTAAGAATTCACTGCCTTCAAGACACAACTTACAAATATAAGCAGGGGTATCTCGTACCCAATCTACTGGGCTTTCGTGGAAAAAGAACAAATTAATTAAATGGCCCCAAAATACCAAGATTAATGGAGGCGTGAACTTGCACTCCTGCATGAAGCTTGTTAAAACCTAAGAGGCGCTATGCCGATCAGCAGGGGCTATTCCCATACTATGGAGGTGACACGTATACAGAATAAATTTAACACATTAAGAAGGAATATAGGAATGGTTAGAAAAACGTAGTCACCTCAAATTCAAGATGAAGGGGAGCTCGAGAGGGTAAGGTACTCTCTATCCCCGATTTACAGTTAAAGTTATATGAAAATTTTACAAAGACCGGAATGATATTATATGTTTCAATGGATTGTTTACATATTAAAGTTTTCGGACCTGTCCCGAGGGTTAAACTTCTGAGCTAGCAAGAAAGAAAGATGTTAAACGGCCATTACCTTGTTGAAGAACGGCTGCCTAAACAAAGGAGCGCATCCCGTCCCCTGCTACATATCCACACACTGAGCTAGATGTTGTTCGAGTGGCCAAGCGCCGTGAAAATCAGCAGTTTTTAAACCCTCGTGGAAGATTCGAGACTTTCATGAATAATTAAGACACACCCACTCAACTTTATTGGGTAGCTAAAAGTTACACATCAACATCGAAGAAGAAAGAGACCATTGGTCAAAAATTAATTAAATAAATTCGGGATTGGCTGAGTTCAAAACTGGCGGAAAGAAAGATTAATATTGCCAACCCAAAAAATGAAAGAACAAAATTTAGTAAAGACAAACTTTCCAATACAGAACTTCTTCAAAAATTTCCTTCCCTTCGCACCAGGGCGCATGATCATAGTTTTTTAGTAGAGACATCTGTCAGAGAAAGTCCACACTTCTTGATCAAACAAAAAAACAAAAACAAATCGAAATACACACAGTGGCATCTTCTGAGGAACTGTTGAATTAATTCAGTTGTTAAAGTTCAGAGTTTCTCCGGTAGAGAAGTACTTTAAGGCGGAAAATTAAATTGTGCGGCGTAGAGGTGTACCAGCCGGTACAATAATAATGAACTTTGGTGTCGGTCGGTTTGTCTCCTTGTCTGCTCTTCTATAACTTGAAAACTGCTGGATATATTTCCACCAAACTTCGTATTTGGAATCCACCTGTCCTTGGGTAGGGTTTAGCGCAAATATTGTTTCTAAATCCCTGAAATGACTGTGGGTTTTTACGAAACCAACACTGTGATTTTGCACTCCCTCAGAATGTACACAACCAAACTTAATGGAAATCTGCCTGTCTTAATGAAAATTAATTTCTAAACCTTTATTCTCAAGCGGATCATTTCGATAACAGGATTAATAAGGGAGATATCATTAACGGACCGTTTTTCGGTACAAATCCCACCGGACTTAACGCAAGAGCGGGTGCGTGTAAAGCGTATTTCTTACAGCTTGAAAACTACTGAAGATATTTGAACCTAACTTGATATTTAGCATCCACCTGTCCAAGGGAAGGTTTTAAAGTCAATACCATTTCAAATTCCCGGAACTGACTGGGGTTTTATAGGGAAACGAAATGGTGAGTTTACTCTCCCACAATATATAACGTACAAGACCAACCTGACTGGAAATAGACCAAACTTGATGGAAATCAATTCTAAACATTTTATGTGTATTTTTCGACAGGAGGATTAATGAGTTATCATGAAAGGTAAGTTTCTCAAGTTAAGTCCAGCGGACATGGCCCTAAAGGTGTTATATATGGAGCAGATTCCTTATCTATCTACATAAATTATATCGTAACGACACTGTGCCTCTGCATTGACTATTTTGGCGAAATTTTTGTACAGATATCCGTTTAAGGGGTCATAATGACCATCTGCATATTTTTAGCTATAGTTTCCTGAAAGTCCTCTAAATTTTACCCCTCTCGCCCAAAAACAAGATTGCCTCACAATCTACCACACGAGTTGGAAAATTGAAACTAAGCAAAATTATACGTTTTAGCCGGTAACCTACAGAAAATTTTCAAGATCTTATAATTTTTCACTTTTTATGCCAAAGAATGTCGAAATATGGAGGCATTTTATTGGGGGTGCAGACCTTCGTTTCGAGGTATTTCGCAGCTAAACTGTAAGTTCTATCACAAAACGGAAGACATGATCTCCGTTCAATTTGGAGTGATCTACAACGTTGGTCCCGCGACATTTTGTCGTCTCTCTCTCCGTTATAGGGTAGATTTGGCTGTATATTTCGATTGTTCGTAAATGTTGTGCTTTTTACACGTATGTTACTTAGACTGACACGCTTATAGGAAAGCAAGAGTCATAAAATTTAGCACGCACACTGACACAACCAATGGCTATATGCGAACCAAATTTCATGATTCTAGCTTCCACATAACTATGTAAAAAATAAGGTAAAATAATAAAAAATTACACAAATTTCAACCCATTCGTGTATCGTAACTCAATGGAACACACCAATATGGGAGAGACGAGAAATGTTTTTAAGACCAGACATGTAGAT
Source organism: Anabrus simplex (assembly GCF_040414725.1). Taxonomy (NCBI): domain Eukaryota; kingdom Metazoa; phylum Arthropoda; class Insecta; order Orthoptera; family Tettigoniidae; genus Anabrus; species Anabrus simplex. The sequence goes on along the minus strand of NC_090274.1, from coordinate 87,464,221 downwards.
CGATAAAAGGGACGTCTGGGGAGCAAAACGTTTGTTGGTATGATATACCGTTCAGGAGCAGTAAATCTCGAAATGAAGAATTGCACTTAACACCGTGCTCGTGCTTATCTGCCCTCTATCTAAATAACATCGTAACGACCGTCTGGCTGTACAATGACTATTTTGGCGGAATGTCCGTACAGTTATCTGTTTCAGGTGTAATAATGACCATCTACATATTTCTTAGCTTTGGTGTCTGTTTGTTTATCTGTTTGATTGTGTGAGTTCTTGTAACTTGAAAACCACTGAATATATTTCTACCAAACTTGATATTTAGAAGCCACCTGTCCTTGAGAAGGTTTTAGGGCCAATATTATTGCCGAATACCTAAACTTACTGGGGGTTTATCTGAAACCGAAACCATGATTTTGCACTGCCTCAAAATATGTACATCCGAAATAATGGAAATCTACAATCCTTAATGGAAATCCTTTTGGAAAACATTTTTTCTCATGTGAATTTTGCTACAGGAGATATCAGATATCATGAACGTTCGGTTTTGCAGGCTAAGTAAAGCGGACTTAGCCCAAAAGGTGTTGTACGTGGAGCAGATTCCTTATCTATCTATATAAATAAAATCGTAACGACTGTATGTGTCTGTACATTGACTATTTTGGTGAAGTTTTCATACAGCTACACATTTGAGGGGTAATAATGACCATCTGCATATTTTTGGTGTACTTCCCTGAAAGTCCTAATATTTGCTCCCCTCAACCAAAATTAAGATTGCGGCATAATCTGCCAGACGAGCAAGAAAATTGAAATTTGGCAAAATTATACGTTTTAAGCTGTAACGGACAGAAAACATCCAAGATCGTTAAATTGTTCACTTTTTATCCCCGAAGAACACCGAAATATTGAGTCAATTTTAATGATGGTGCAGACCTTCGTTTCGAGGTATTTCGTAGAATAAACGGGAAGCCGTTTCTCATAACGGATGGCACAATCTCCGTTCAATTTGTAGTGATCTTCAACCTTGGTCTTATGACTTTTCGTCGTATCTGTATCCCTTATACGTTAGCTTCGTCTAAATATCTTGATTTTAAGAAAATTTGGAATTTTTACATTCCTAATTCATTTTTTCAATCACTTACAGGAAAGATACAATCATCAAACTCTACATGAACATTGGTCCACTCAATACCCATATGTGAGCCAAATGCTATGTCACATAATTATCCGAAAAGTAATGCAATGTAAGATAATCTTACACAAATTTCAACGTATTCAGCGTCTCTAACTCAATCTGACCCCTGAATAGATTAGATGCGAGAAAATATCATAGGACCAGCCATTTAGGCCACTAAATACTGCGTCTTATGGTACAATCCGTTTAGCAACAGTTAATCTGTAAATGAAGGTCTGCAATAATTTCAACATGCATATACTTTCGTATGTCGATTTATTTATATTCATTGATGTCGATTTGTAGCGATCGAGAAAGGGTGTGTCTGGTATTGTAATCAGGACTCCCCTCAACGAATTTGACTTTCGGTAGGAATGGTGTCCTCCTCCAACTCCTGTGTAACTGGCATTAGTAAGGGGCCTACCACTGTAATGAGTAATTCACATCTCGATTTGACTTGCAGAAGGCAAGTGAGCGTGCAATTTTCTACAAAACTTCCCCACCCGAATGCGATTGGCTGTAGCGAAGGGTGCCCACCATTATAAACACGTGTATCCATCTAAAATGTGACTAGCATTAGGCATACTGGCCTGCTATTTTAATGGAAACTCACCAACATAGTGTGACTGGCAATAAGCTGGCTGGCAGAAGAAAAAAAAGGCCTGTCATTATAATGATAACTAAACAACCCAATTTGACTGGTAGTAGGGAAGTTGACTGCTATTACAATAAAAACTCCTCAAGTGGAATCTGTCTGGAAGTAGGAAAGGAGGCCTGCCGTTTTAACGAAAAATCCCCAAATCGATTGTGACCGCGCAGTAGGCAATGGGGCCTGCAGTTATAATGTAAATTTCCCAAATCGATTGTGAATGGCAGTATGCAAGTGAGCCTGCTTTTATCATCACATCTCCGCAACCCACACTCTACATTGGAAACGACGTATGGGGACCTCCCCACACTATTTCTCGGATAACGCTAAGGGACATGCAATTTTAAAACAATCTTATTTACTGCACGCACAGGATTTACTTCGATATCCGTATACAATGTAGAATACCGTAGAGAAGCACGGGTACATTTGCTAGTAGACAATATAGTACTGGAAAGGTGAGTAGTATGGCAAAGCAACTACGAGCTGCAACATAACAATTTCACCAGAATCAAGCAGGGAACACCATCGGTAAGAAATATACGACTGCGCGAAAATCTTCTTCCATGGTGTCTGGAAATACCCCACCATTATCACAACCATGAGAACAACAAATTGCGATGGCGGAGAATGCAGGGAAGGAGGCTAGGAGCAACCGACGCGAAATCGGGAAGTTGTGGGTTTGGATCCCACCGGTGTCCGGCTGGCCATTTTTGTTCTGTACATAACATCTCTTCAACACGTACTGAGCCACACCCACCCTACCTAAAGAACACACACAGTGAATCACGACCATCGTAGGGAAACAAATTAGCCGTGGATCCCCGATCAGGAAGGGCGAAAGACACAGCCCTGAGCTGAAAACGTTATTCTGCTCAAACAATTCAAGCTAGCAACTAACCCTACTTCGAGTAAAAATCCGTATAAATGATAGATTAGAATTTATTGTAAGGTAACGTAAATCAAAGGGATTAATTTAATGAAATAATCAGTAATAATAACAGGGTAATACATACATACTCGGGGTCAGCCCAAAAGACAATCGTACCAAGGTTTCGTGACCTCATGCATAGGGCACAGTTAACTCTTGAGATGTTAGCATTTATTCAACCACTGACCTCGCTAATCAAAACTGCGAGCTGGATATCATTTACTCAATCTTTATTCGATCTTTCCTTCGGCGAGGAATAGAAACTCAATTTCAAGCGTGGGAGTCATTTATCTATATCAAACCCCTTTTTTCTCTTTCATTTATTTAACAATACCTCTCTCATATCGATTCCCACACGCCAAGGAGCAGATTAAATAATAAAGTGATAAAATCAGAGAACTGCCAGACAAAGGAAATTATCCAAGAGAGGCAAAGACAATGCTCCATGGAGCAATGAACGGAAAACAAAACAATAAGAGTAACATGGACCAGCCCATGGCTATGAAAGATATAAACCTATACGGCGAGCTCAAGGTCGTAAACGACTAGGACGCCACCAAAAAATAAAGACTTCGCACCCAAGAGAAAAATAAGCGCGATAGGAAACGAATATGCATTAATTCAACAGACCGATACGTCATCTTGGCACTCAGCTCATTCATCTACACATTCATTCAATCACGCGATCCTTTTGCCCCCAAAGGCAAAATAATTCCGGCAGACTGGTGCGAATAAATAAAATCAAGGCAACTCGTAGAGTGCAATTCAACATTTCATTAATAAGGTCTCACGTCAATAGTAGATATATAGCTCACCTAGGGCAAATGAGAGTCACGCGTAGATCATCACCTACATACTGCGTACGGCTAGAACAGACCTTCCGGCCGACACACAGACCATACCTCCAAATAATGGCAAAATGTTTCATCGAGAAACTCATTTAAAACAGAGACCAGATTTTGACGCACAATAATCACCTTCTCAAATCACACACATGCCATTCTCGCCCCGAGTACCAAGATGGGTATCGGTCGGCCATAACAAAAAAGGAAAAGAAAACCGAAAATATACAAAGGAATCAAATTCAAAATGTTCCATTACCTCCTACATCTCTTCATTCACCGGCATAAATAGCACATTTAATTCACGGAGAAAATATTGCAAAGGTCTCGCCGAGAAAAGAACGTCGAAATACATATTCTATTGGAACAGTCAGATACCTACTCTTGGAGACATCGGTAAAATAACATTGGAAACCAAGCTAAATTACCATGTTTCAGTACTAAATGTATGTAACACGACCTAATAGGTAGAAAGTCGGTTTCGATTAAAATGCGGTCGTGAAAATTCAATATTCATTGACTTGGCCACCAACGGGCGACGTAAACGCACTCTACAGTGTGATGGCAGTAGTGCAAGACAGTAGTATAATTGGGTGGTTCGGCCGCCTCCTCCTCCTCCCGCGGCGCGGGAAATTTGAATTCTGGCGGGAAATATGAATTTTGGCGGGAGATTTGAATTTGTAAACAAAGCCACGTGCTTTTTGACAGCTGTCATCGACAACAACGCATCGCTAACCTCACTGCTGCCATCGTGACGGGCCTAAACCTCACTAGTGCCAACTTAACCTAACTAGCGTGAGGTAAACAAAGCCACGTGTTTTTTGACAGCCACGTGCTTTTTGACAGACAACAACGCATCGCTAACCTCAGTACTGCCATCTTGACGGGCCTAAACCTCAGTGGTACCAACTTAACCTAACTAGCGCGAGGTAAACAAAGCCACGTGTTTTTTGACAGCCACGTGCTTTTTGACAGACAACAACGCATCGCTAACCTCAGTACTGCCATCTTGACGGGCATAAACCTTAGTGGTACCAACTTAACCTCACTAGCGCGTGGTAAACAAAGCCACGTGCTTTTTTGACAGCTGTCATCCGCCATCTTTAAACACTGTGCTGCCCTCTTTCGTCACATGTCATCGGCAGTGCTGCCATCTTGGTGGGCCTAAACCTTAGTGGTACCAACTTAACCTCACTAGCTCGAGATAAACAAATCCACGTGCAGCTGTCATCCGCCATCTTTGAGCATCGTGCTGCCCTCTTTAGCTACTTACCTTTGAAATGTAGTACGTCACAGCTGTCATCCGCCATCTTTAATCCAGAGAGAACAGTGCTGCAATCTTTAGTTGAAATGTGGTGGCGGCAAATTCCACGTGCTCTTGTTTGGAAAAAAATTCACGTGCTATTTTCTGACAGCTGTCATCCGCCATCTTGCATCACAAACCTCAGTGCTACACTCTTTAGCTAGATACCTTTGAAATGTGGTGGCGGCAAATTCTACATGCTCTTGTTTGGAAACCAACCTATGCGCTTTTTTGACAGCTATCATCCGCCATCTTTAATCCAGAGAGCACCGTGCTGCCATCTTTAGCTAGATACCTTTGAAATGTGGTGGCGGCAAATTCCACGTGCTCTTGTTTGGAAACAAACCCATGTGCTTTTCTGACAGCTGTCATCCACCATCTTTAATCCAGAGAGAACAGTGCTGCACTCTTTAGTTGAAATGTGGTGGTGGCAAATTCCACGTGCTCTTGTTTGGAAACAAACCCATGTGCTTTTCTGTCATCCACCATCTTTAATCCAGAAAGAACAGTGCCGCACTCTTTGGTTGAAATGTGGTGGCGGCAAATTCCACGTGCTCTTGTTTGGAAACAAACCCATGTGCTTTTTTGACAGCTGTCATCCACCATCTTTAATCCAGAGAGAACAGCGCTGCACTCTTTAGTTGAAATGTGGTGGTGGCAAATTCCACGTGCTCTTGTTTGGAAACAAACCTATGTGCTTTTCTGTCAGCTGTCATCCACCATCTTTAATCCAGACAGAACAGTGCCGCACTCTTTAGTTGAAATGTGGTGGTGGCATATTCTACGTGCTCTTGTTTGGAAACAAATTCTACGCGCTCTTCAGCTGTCATCCACCATCTTTAATCAAGAGAGCACCGTGCTGCCCTTTTTGTGGTGGCGGATAATTTGAAAAATTATTTTCGACAAGCAGCCATCTTTAATCCAGAGAGAACAGTGTTGCCCTCTTTAGCTACTTACCTTTGAGGCGGTTAATTTGAAAAATTCTTTTCGACAAGCAGCCATCTTTAATCCAGAGAGAACAGTGGTGCCCTCTTTAGCTACTTACCTTTGAGGCGGTTAAGTTGAAAAATTATTTTCGACAAGCAGCCATCTTTAATCCAGAGAGAACAGTGCTGCCCTCTTTAGCTACTTACCTTTGAGGCGGTTAATTTGAAAAATTCTATTTAACATGCTGCCATCTTTAATGAAAAGAGCATCGTGGTGCTATCTTGCGGGTAATATTTTACGTCACAGCTGTCATCCGCCATCTTGCATTGCTAACCTTAGTGCTGCCCTCTTTAGCTACTTACCTTTGAAACAAAAAATCTATTTGACAAGCTGTCACCCGCCATCTTGCATCGCAAACCTCAGTGCTGCACTCTATGTAGTGGCGGATAATTTGAAAAAATCTTTATGACAGGCAGCCATCTTTAATCCAGAGAGAACAGTGCTGTCATCTTTAGCTACTGCCATCTTACATCGCTTACCTCGCTGCTGCACTCTTTAGTTGAAATGTGGTGGCGGTTAATTCGAACAAGTTTAATCACGCATCGGGCAAGCTAGAGTAAGGACGTGCTGCAGTGATGACGTCATTGTGCATGTTTAGACACGTTCGTTGACTAAAAGCTTTAGTCTTCGAGAAACAGTGATAGAGTGTGGAGTGCAAACATGACGAAAACATTACTAGTTGATGTGCAAGGCTTTAAAGTAAACGGAAACAAATTTGTGTTTAAAGAGGTGGCTGTGTTAGATTGCAGTGTGTTGTGGGCTCCAAAACTTGTTAGTTTAGTATTTAGTCCACCGTTCCCTTACTGTTTGCAAACAGATGAAGATAAAAAGCAGACTCAGTGGATTGAAAACAATTTAGGTTTGAAGTGGGAAGAAAAAGGAATACCTTATCGTTTTCTACCTTCAATGATGAATGCACATTTGTCAAGAGCAGACCTTGTTCTTTTAAAGTGTTGTGAAAAGAAAGAATGGTTGCGTGAGTTTCTACCATCATCATGTGAAGTTATCGACATGCATGAATTGGGGTGCCCATCATTTAAAACTCTTCCGAAAGAGCATAGCAGAGAAACAAGTAAACAGTCTTTACAACATGTATGCATGCTGTTTGATTGGTTGTGTCGCAGTGCATGCCGGGAAGTGAACAACATATGTAAACTGCAGTGTCGAAATAACCTTAGTGTAAAAGAAACATTTCTAGAGTAAAGACATCATGCCATTTCTAACAGATACTAAGTGTAACGCAGTTGAAAAGGCGATCGTAAAGTTTTATGCATGTAAAAAGAAACTAAACACTTACTGAAGAAGAGTTAAATGCATTACCATAGGCATTTTTGGTTAATGTAGCTGCGAATGCTGTAAAGAAGATTTGGGAAAAGGTGCCTCGTGAGTGGACTCAAGATCCTGTTTTGTCAGAGCTTCAAACGTGCAGTTTACATCATGAACACGTGAGTTTAGCTAGAAGACCTTCTGTGAGACAGTGCCGTACATGTCAACTAATTAAACTGTATCACGGACCTAAAACTAACGAGTTGTCTTCGCGTATAAACACTTATCATGGCTGTGGAGAGAGTAAACAAGGAAAAGGTGAAGAAACGTGCTGGGAGAAAGATGAGGAAGCATGTTGGGCGTGGACTCATCAATAGAGTGATTGATCTTCTTTTCTTCGTGCTTCATCTCCCCTGCGGCGCTAGAACACGTTCGCCTGATACGTAGTTACATGCTGCCTGCATAGAGTATGTCGTGTAGCTGTTAAAATCTGCTTCGTAAAGTTATGCTGTGTGTGTATGTGTTATTACCTAGTGCTTTAGCTGCTCAGAAGAATATAGCAGCACTTGTCGTTGTTGGTGCAATAAAACGAAAACTGAGTGATAAAGACCGTAAAATAAACAAAGGATAAAAATGTATGTATATAGTCTAAAATAAATATGAATTGTCAAAACATATTACAGGTGTTGTTTAATCCTACAGCATGTCCTAGTGACTTAGAAGAAAGGAAACGTAGAGGATTAAAAGAAAACACACATAAGATTTAAAGTACATCCTCTTTATTAATCCATGAATTAAAGCTGTTATTAAAACCAAGCCATTTAACATACAGTACAGTTTATTGCCACGACGTTGAATAACACGTTCAACTAAATAGTGATCAGGATATTTTGTTTTCTGCAGTTCTTCGATGTAGAATCCTCCTTCAATAGGCTGTCCTCTGAGATCGCGAAGTAAATACGTAACTGGATTAGTAAGCTTAACACTTCTGATTTGAAAAATTTCAGTGCTCCAGTTAGGTGTGTATCCTTTTGCAAAGATAGACTTGTGTTTGCTGATGCGAACGAAATCACCTTCTTTAAAGCGATGGCGACGTGGATCAGCTGTTTTAATTACAAGATGAATAGCATTTATACGAGGTGTATTCTTTGTAACAAGACGTGGCTTTGTTCCCATAGTACGATGAGGTGTATCGTTGTAGGTAGATAAAAGTCTAGATAGCAGATCAATCCAACGATATGAACCTTGCGCTGTAAATTCTCGCCACATCATTGTTTTGAGTGTACGATTAAAGCGTTCTACAACACTTGCCTTGAGATTGCTGAACGTAGAGTAGTGTTGAATGCCAAGTAACTTGAGGTAAGAAGAAAAATCCTTGTTGTAAAACTCTTTACCTTGATCAGTTTGAAGAAGCCTTGGGCAGCGTTTCGATTCTTCAACAATATGTTTAAATGCTTCTTTAACTTGAGCTGCTGTTTTAGAACGCACGGGTTGTGCAAAAGCAAACTTTGAGTACACATCGATAACAGTAAGTAGATACTTATACCCCTTATTACTAGAGGCATATGGAATCATTTCTACTAAGTCTGCTTGCCAGAGATCATATTTTCCTCGTGTAATAACGCGTCTGCGACAGTAGGTGCGACGTGCTGGTTTATGTAACTCATGTGCGATGTTTACCTTTACAGGTGAGAGCTTCTCTTGACGAGCCATTACAAAATAATACCGGCATAACGTAGTTCTCTTTCTATTTCTAGAATTTCTGATCCGTGACCAGTGTGACCAGCCTCTTGCGATGCTCTTATAAAGTTGTAATCGTTCAACGAGTAAGTTTGGGTCATTCCAGTATCTTACATCCACATACGGCAACAAAGGCTTGTAGATAACGTCTAGACTACGTGCAGTCGGAAACAGCTTAGAAATAAAATCACGATACTTGTAACTCTTATTCGCATCTACAGCTTCTGTTCTCTTGTGATTACGTCGTGTTGCATCAGTAGCAAAAAGTGTTGCTTTATACTTTTTAAGATCATCTTGTAAAATTATATCCTTGTTAGGTATTCGTGAGAAAAGAAGTTCTAAGAGTCCTTTCGTAGGTTTATAGGTAACACCTTTTACAATGAGTTTGTTGCTATTAATCTTAACATTTGAATTTCCTATCCGGAAACAGTCATCTTCGTAGCGAATACCGTAGGTAGTGTCAGTTTGTCCTGTAAAAAGTTTTTCTATATAAGGTGCGAAGAGAGATCCATAGGTATCTTGAATAAAAGTTCTAAACTGATTGCGATACTCTGGTGTAATCATAACCTCAGACAAAGATTGTAGATTTTGCGTCGATGTAGTAGGTGTTTCAGCAATAACATCTGTAGTTAAAAACTCAACACGCTTAGATGGTGATGTATCATTAAGTTCTTCTTCTTCTTCTTCCTTATCTTCCTCTTCCTCTTCTTGATCTACATACTGCTTCTTCTCTTCCATATCTTCTTCATGCTTTTCTTCTTCATGCTTCTCTTTATGATATGATGTTTGCATAGAAGCAAAACTTGAAGTAGACTGCGGTAATGAAGTAGAATTAAAAATTTCTTTGAGTGGTGTACTTAGTTGTGTTTTTAAAAATAAATCCGTGTCTGCTTGAATACGTTTAAGCTCTTTAAATTTCCGTCGAATATTGTTTCGAGCTTGGATGATATGTTTTGTGATCTCCTTGCTAGATGTTAACATGATGGTGGTTTTTAATCAAGTAGTTACTGTAAATCTGTGTTAATGCATATAAAATGAACGAAACCCATGCGATATCGTCCATGCTGTACATCACTTTCTTTATCAATAACTAAAAAGCTGTAACGGTGTAATGACCAACATTTAGCACACATACGTTTAAAGTCATCGAATGTCATATCAGTGTTAACATGATCGTTATACACATGTCGCATGTTGCGCTCATCTTGCCGAAAAAGCACAATAACATTTGCGTTGTCGCGTATCAACTGCTTAGGCACACGAGAATAGGTTTGGCACAAATAGATGCAATCAACATATTTATGCCGACCCATACTAAAGAATGCACGAATAACGTTTTGCTGTTCTGTTGCGACATCATAAAAGATCATAAGAGAATTAGGAAGCACATCGTCTGGTGATGGTACTTGCTCATGTGAATTAAATTTAAAATATCTTATTCCATCTTTAACTAGATCGTGCATTACAGTTTGTAGAATAGTATATAGCGGCTGATAGAGTGACTTTGCGAAAACGTAAATATTCTCGAAGCGTACACCATTTACAGAAGTAATATGTGTGAGTAAAAGATTTGTTTTACCGCATCCCGACGGACCTGATATAATACATCGAACAGTAAAAGAAAACAACGTTCCATGACGTTTTCTTGTAGTTGTACTAGAACTAGGTAAGAGATGTGGTACAATGTCGGTAACAAGTAGCGTGTCTTGCTGCTTTATAATCTTCATGATAACTGAATCATAAAGTGCGTAATAGTAATATATATATATATATTAAACGAAACAAGGGGCAACGGTTAGTTTATGATTTGCTCTTGACTAGTAAACTAAACATGGTGAAACAACGATATCCAAACGACATGAAGAAGAAGAAGAAAGTAAAAACTGTTGGATGGAAAGATGTTATAAAGGCTGCGCAAAAAACTATTCGAGGGGAATACAATCCTCGTGTAGCTATTACTAAAGCGTTACGCGCAGCAAGAGCGAGAATTCCTCCAAAGTACAGAGCAATATTTAGTAAACGTGCGCGAATTATTCCTGTACCAAAACGAGGAGGATTTCTTCCTGCGCTGTTTGCTGGCTTAGCAGCTTTAGGGTCATTGCTAGGTGGTGCTAGTGCCGTAGCGAGAACTGTCAAAGCTGTAGAAGAAGCGAAACAACAGTTGAAAGAGAGTGAACGTCATAACAAGACGATGGAGGCAATTGCGTTACGAGGCAAAGGTGTGAACATGAAGCTAGCGCCATACAAGAAAGGGCTTGGTATCTACATTTCTCCAAAAAACGTCTACTGAATGCACTGCCATATCGAGCTCTAACGCATGATGAAGTTTTTACGTTTGCTGAACAACTAGGAATTCATTATTTTCGAGGAGTGTATATGCGCGATCAACTACCAGTGCGCCCACGTGAACGTGAAAGTGCCGTAATTAACTTGGACGACAGTCGTGGACCTGGAACTCATTACGTTGCTTATGTAAAACGTAAATCTAAAGTATGGTATTTTGATAGCTATGGAGATTTACCTCCTCCTTTTGAGCTCATACGTTATTTCGGAAGCAGTGCAGACACTGTTTACAATAAAAACCGTGTGCAAAACTTTAATACACGCATGTGCGGGCGATTATGTCTTATGTTCTTATATCAAACCCAGACAGTAGAGAAAGTGCATTAGTGTCTACGTGATGACGAACAGTGAAAGAACGTTTGCTGTACGTGGAGAAGGACCTGAAACAACCGTCTATTTTAATCCACCAATCGAACTTGGTTATCAGCCGCATAGTCTTGGACTAGTATCGCTTGAAAGCTACAATAAAATCTATAATGTGCGTGATGGTTTAAACAAGTTCTATTGCGATGAGTATGTGCTAACACTACCCTCAGGTAGTTATACAGTAGACGATATTCATGACTATATTGAAAGTACGTTAATTGATCAGTTTGGGGAAGATAGTGTCAGTAATCATAATTACAAGTTCTCAATCACTATAAGCAACATTACACATAAATGTGTTATTGAATCATCATTTAAGATTGACTTCAAATCACAACCTGATTCGATTGGACCACTGCTTGGATTTTCATCGAGGGAGCTCCTACCGAACGTACGTTACGAGTCTGATCAACCTATAAAACTCTTCGATGATTATAATGTGGACATTACTTGTAATATTATTACAGACTTGAATAGTAATCTACAACCTTCGCACGTCCTGCACGACTTTATTGTTATAGAGGAACGTGGATATACTATTTGTGAGAAACCAGCAGTAGTTCTTTATCATCCTGTGTCTGTAAAACACATTAGCAACATTACTCTTAGACTTGTAAATAAACATAATCAGCTTATTCATTTAGATCAGCACGCGTACGTAGCTTACAAACTACATCTTAAACCAGTATGAAAACCATCTATAAAACACGGTGTACATTCCGAAGACATACTACATGTGTGCAGAGACTCATCGAGTTCACAGATACCCATAAGCAGATACTCCAAGATTTAGGATATACACTACTACAACAGAATGGAAGAAATGCTAGACATTACGAATACAGTAGAAAGTCGTGAAGGTGTAGTACGAAGTGAGCTTCATTCCTATCAACCTTTTACGTTTGGATTAAATAACAATGATGAAATTCATTTTATTATTAATCAACAAGATGTTTACACCTTACCACACGAAAGCTACCTCTATATTGAAGGACGATTAGAAAAGTCTGATGGAAGTGGACCAAGCACTTCACAACTAAACAACCATGCTCTAGCTTTTCTCTTTTCTGAAGCGCGATATGAAGTAAATAATGTTGAAATAGATCGAACGAAGAATGTTGGTATTACAAGTGCAATGAAACTCTACCCTTCTTTCTGTGATGAAGAAAGTAATCTTTTGCGGATGGCTGGATGGTGTCCAAAAGCTACTAACAACTGGATGATTAATGAGGATGGTACTTTTACGGGTATGTTATCACTGAAACATATTTTTGGATTCGCAGAAGACTTTACACGTATTATAATCAACGCAAAACAAGAGCTTATTCTAATCCGTGATCGAAGTGATTACAATTCTCTTAAAGCAGTAGAAACACCTGTAGAATCGAAAATAACACTGCATCGTATACTGTGGCGGATTCCACATGTAACCTTATCTGATCGTGAAAAACTTCGATTGCTCAAGATTGTAGAAAATGATACACCATTACCTATACGTTTTAGAAGTTGGGAGCTGCATGAATATCCTGTGTTACCACCTACAAACAAGCATAGCTGGGCTGTTAAAACATCACGTTTTACTGAGAAGCCCTTGTACATTATTTTTGGATTTCAAACTAATCGTAAATTCAATCACGAAAAGGATAGCTCACTGTTTGATCACTGCAAATTAAGACACGTTAGACTATATCTCAACGGAATTACGTATCCCTACGAAAACATCGACATTAACTTTGAGAGAAATAAGTTTGGGATGCTCTATGACATGTTTTGTAAATTTCAATCATCGTATTATCAGAAAGAAGATCGTCCGCTATTTACACCTCAAGAATTTAAAAATAAAGCACCGATTGTAGTTATAGACTGCTCTTATCATGAAGAATCTATAAAAGGATCTCCAGTTGATATTCATTTAGAATTTGAAACATCTGAAAACATTCCTGCTAACACAGCAGCCTATTGTCTTATTATTCATATGAGTGATGTTACTTACCATCCGCTAACGAATATTGTTACGAGACTATAAATAAGAATAGATCTTTATCATTTTCATTAGTGTGTGCTTCGACATCGTACGCTATGGAACAAAACTGTAAATGTGCATGCTGTTTGCATGCTCATACGCAACATCTTATTTATGTTTCACGAGTGAGTGAGGCTATTAAGATGTTCTATAAACGTAGATCGTCGATGCCGAAACATCTTATTCAATACTTACCACCAGGATTTTTATATACGTACGCTGCCTCTTACGTACATAATTTTTGGGACATCCTTCCTCTACACAGTAAGATGTCAATCGAAGTAGCTTTATGCAGAACTTGTGAACGACATTACAAGCATCGAGGAGAAAATGGTGATGATGATTGGGATGGACCAAATCCGAGGATTGAACACTGTACACAGTGTATGAATGAACTTTCTCTAGTACCTCATGATGATGATGATTCCGAAAAGGAATAACAGCAAGGTAAGAAGTATATGATCTTCTCTGTAAAGCATAACATACTTAGTATAATATATTTCTAAATGCTTTGTGTAATTTGAATGTTGCAGGAGGCATTTCAGAAGCATACATTGTTAAGAAGCACACCAACCTTGTTAGCAGCAAAAAACGAACACCGTTGTAGTACATTTGTAAATAAATATTTGATCGCATTCAAAAAATGTTGTACTTATTGCATTGCTTTACACCGACTTACTCTTAAGAAAAACGATCAGGTCTAAACATGCACAATGACGTCATCACAACAGCACTTGCTTACTCTAGCTTTCCCGATGCATGTTTAAACTTGTTCGAATTTACCGCTACCACATTCCTTCACACCGACTTACTCTTAAGAAAACGGACAAGTCTAAACATGCATGATGACGTCATCACTGCAAGACGTGCTTACTCTAGCTTTCCCGATGCGTGATTAAACTTGTTTGAATTTACCGCCACCACATTTCAACTAAAGAGTGCAGCAGCAAGGTAAGCGATGTAAGATGGCGGTAGCTAAAGATGGCAGCACTGTTCTCTCTGGATTAAAGATGGCTGCCTGTCATAAAGATTTTTTCAAATTATCCGCCACTACATAGAGTGCAGCACTGAGGTTTGCGATGCAAGATGGCGGGTGACAGCTTGTCAAATAGATTTTTTGTTTCAAAGGTAAGTAGCTAAAGAGGGCAGCACTAAGGTTAGCAATGCAAGATGGCGGATGACAGCTGTGATGTAAAATATTACCCGCAAGATAGCACCACGATGCTCTTTTCATTAAAGATGGCAGCTTGTTAAATAGAATTTTTCAAATTAACCGCCTCAAAGGTAAGTAGGTAAAGAGGGAAGCACTGTTCTCTCTGGATTAAAGATGGCAGCTTGTCGAAAATAATTTTTCAAATTAACCGCCTCAAAGGTAAGTAGCTAAAGAGGGCACCACTGTTCTCTCTGGATTAAAGATGGCTGCTTGTCGAAAATAATTTTTCAAATTATCCGCCACCACAAAGAGGGCAGCACGGTGCTCTCTTGATTAAAGATGGTGGATGACAGCTGAAGAGCGCGTAGAATTTGTTTCCAAACAAGAGCACGTAGAATTTGCCACCACCACATTTCAACTAAAGAGTGCGGCACTGTTGTCTGGATTAAAGATGGTGGATGACAGCTGACAGAAAAGCGCATAGGTTTGTTTCCAAACAAGAGCACGTGGAATTTGCCACCACCACATTTCAACTAAAGAGTGCGGCACGGTTCTCTCTGGATTAAAGATGGTGGATGACAGAAAAGCACATGGGTTTGTTTCCAAACAAGAGCACGTGTAATTTGCCACCACCACATTTCAACTAAAGAGTGCAGCACTGTTCTCTCTGGATTAAAGATGGTGGATGACAGCTGTCAGAAAAGCACATGGGTTTGTTTCCAAACAAGAGCACGTGGAATTTGCCGCCACCACATTTCAAAGGTATCTAGCTAAAGATGGCAGCACGGTGCTCTCTGGATTAAAGATGGCGGATGATAGCTGTCAAAAAAGCGCATAGGTTGGTTTCCAAACAAGAGCATGTAGAATTTGCCGCCACCACATTTCAAAGGTATCTAGCTAAAGAGTGTAGCACTGAGGTTTGTGATGCAAGATGGCGGATGACAGCTGTCAGAAAATAGCACGTGAATTTGTTTCCAAACAAGAGCACGTGGAATTTGCCGCCACCACATTTCAACTAAAGATTGCAGCACTGTTCTCTCTGGATTAAATATGGCGGATGATAGCTGTGACGTACTACATTTCAAAGGTAAGTAGCTAAAGAGGGCAGCACGATGCTCAAAGATGGCGGATGACAGCTGCACGTGGCTTTGTTTACCTCGCGCTAGTGAGGTTAAGTTTGTAGCACTAAGGTTTAGACCCGTCAAGATGGCAGCACTGCGGGTGACAGGTGATGAATTTACATCTACTACGATAAGGAGGGCAGCACAGTGCTCTGTGGTTTAAAGATGGCGGATGACAGCTGTCAAAAAAGCACGTGGCTTTGTTTACCACGCGCTAGTGAGGTTAAGTTGGTACCACTAAGGTTTAGGCCCGTCAAGATGGCAGTACTGAGGTTAGCGATGCGTTGTTGTCTGTCAAAAAGCACGTGGCTGTCAAAAAACACGTGGCTTTGTTTACCTCACGCTAGTTAGGTTAAGTTGGTACCACTGAGGTTTAGGCCCGTCAAGATGGCAGCAGTGAGGTTAGCGATGCGTTGTTGTCGATGACAGCTGTCAAAAAGCACGTGGCTTTGTTTACAAATTCAAATCTCCCGCCAAAATTCAAATCTCCCGACAAAATTCAAATTTCCCGCGCCGCGGGAGGAGGAGGAGGAGGCGGCCGAACCACCCAATTATACTACTCAAGACCAGTAGCTTAGATCCTTTCCAACAGAACAAAGATGGCCTAGGTCACCATAGCTCAACTGGTAGAGCAAACGACGCGAAATCGAGAGGTTGTGGGTTAAGATTCTACTGGTGTCCGGTTGGCAATTTTTCTTTGGTACATAACATACTAAATGTACGTAACACGACCTAATAGGTTGAAAGTCGGTTTCGGGGATAGTTATCATCCTGAAATTGTAGTCACACTACTATTAAACAGAGAGCGCAGACATCTTTCACAACAACCTAAACAATCTAAGCAGTTATTTGCTTTAGAGGGGCTAATTTCCTTCAAACGTATAAAATGTTAGAGCAAATGGATTGGTCAAGGATTGTAGAATTTACAAACGCTGACCAGCCTGTTGAGTATTTATATGCTCAGGTACACTCCGTATTTTGTGAAGCTGTATTAATGAAGAATTTTCACACTAAGAAGAAATATCCTCCATGGTTTTATAAAGACATAATAAATAACCTGAAACTCAAGGAAATATTCAGAGTATAGTAAGGTAATATTTAGCCAGTTAAGGAGAGTAACGAAATATACGAAATATATGATCAATAAAGCGTATAAGAATTATATTTCTAGACTTGAAGAGAAGATAAAAAGCGATGTCAAACAGTTGTGGATCTATATAAAATGCAAAAGAAATACCACGGAAAGTCTGCAACAGGGCATGAAATTTAACAATATCTTACTTAATAATAACAAAAGTATAGCTGATGGCTTTGCGAACTTTTTTTGATCGGTATGTTCGAAACCTCCACCAACTTATGATATTCCTGACTCATCTGATTTATATGTTAATTATCCGTTATCTTTAGAATTCGTGGATGAAAAGGAATATGTTAGCTATAAAAAATTAAAAATTAAAGGCCATACGGTGTTGATGGAATACCGCCGTACCTACTGAAAGCATGTTCAAATGTGTTGGAATTCCCCTTACGACTTATATAACATTGTGGTAAAAACGCAAACCTTTCCAAAAGTACGGAAGATAGCAAAAGTTTGTCCAGTTTTTAAATGAGGGGACAGTAAATATATTGAAAACTATTGCCCTGTTTGTATTTTATGTGCACCAGCTAAGGTATTTGAGAAAATAATGTACACGCGTATATTTAAGCATGTGAGGGTCGCCATACATATTAGTCAGCTTGGTTTTATGCCTGGTAGATCAGCTACGACTAATCTATTAAAATTTATACAATTTGTGCATGCCCTTTTGAATAATCAAGGACATGTCGACGTAATACACACAGATTTTCAAAAGCTTTCGACAAATTAGATCATTACATTAACTAGACAACATTGGAAACAATCTCCGAGAACGAGACCGCTAAACTGAGAAGAAATTAAGAATGCTGCTATTCTAATTATTTTGAATTCAACGGCGTTTTTCCATCACTTATCACATGCATTTCATCTGGCACATTGTCTCCTCTCAGGTTTTCCCGTTCCCCTCCTAGCCATTCATAGTGTTGGCATTTCTACAACAACAAAAGAAACACTGTCGGCCTGAATTTTCAACACAGGGTTTTCATCCTGTTTTCTGGATCGTAATCGAACTAGGCACTTATTGTTCGTTTCCATCTGTATCATTTCTCTTTTCTTCTTAAGCTAACACACTTTTTGGACTCAATTATGTTTTATATTAAGCTTTTTTCACCGAATTTGTCTCAGCGAGTTATTTATTGCTCAATATAAATGTAAACATTGTACTGTATATTGTCATTGTATTATTTCCGTCGTGTCTCCTTTGCCTTTCATTTGTTCCTTCATTATGTTGTTTAGCACATATTTAGCTTGTATTATCTAAACTACTTTAACCCCCCGCCCTTATTTCACTGAACGTGGCCCATCTAATGATAGAATTATTGTTTGTATTGAATTAGGAGGATACATTTATTTTATTGCTCCATCTAATGATAGAATTATTGTTTGTATTGAATTAGGAGGATACATTTATTTTATTGCTCCATCTAATGATAGAATTACCGAGCTCGATAGCTGCAGTCGCTTCAGTGCGGCCAGTATCCAGTATTCGGGAGATAGTAGGTTCGAACCCCACTGTCGGCAGCCCTGAAAATGGTTTTCCGTGGTTTCCCATTTTCACACCAGGCAAATGCTGGGGCTGTACTTTCATTAAGGCCACGGCCGCTTCCTTCCCACTCCTAGCCCTTCCCTGTCCCATCGTCGCCATAAGACCTATCTGTGTCGGTGCGACGTAAAGCAATTAGCAAAAAAAATAATGATAGAATTATTGTTTGTATTGAATTAGGAGGATAAATTTATTTTTTCTCCTTTTTAAATTAGACCATGGCATTTTAATTAGAAAATTGTCGCGTTTGGACTGACCCATCCTTGGTTAAAAAGCTTGCATGTTATCTTACTGCATGGAAACAATATGTTTGCTATCATCAACATGAGTCTTATGCAAACAATGTTACTTCTGGTGTAGCCCTTTATCCTTCATTTTATAATATTAACGATTTGCCCACTAGAATTAGATTTTCTCAATGTTTATTACATGCTGATGACGTGAAACTTTATAAATAAATTAAAAATGTTGATGATAAGTCGAAATTACAATATGATTTGGATTTCTTATACGCATGAAGTATTGAAAATTGTTTGCGACTTAATATAAATAAATGCTGTTTTCTTCAGATTTCAAATAAGAAAAATACATTGAATTATAAAATATGAAATTAATAACGAAGAATTTAAAGTTGTCCAATCTGTTAATGACTAACGAGTAATTGTTACTAGAAACTTTAGTCTCAAGGAGCATATTAATACTATGGTTGATGATTCCTATAAGAAATTGGGTTTTTAATTAGAAATTCAAGAGATTTCACTAACACGTATGTACTCACTTTATTGTTCAATAGTACTGTCCGATCAAAACATGATTATTCATATATAATTTGGTCTCCATGTTATAAATATTATTGAAATTGAGTTGAAAGAGTGCAGTAACGCTTTTTAAGATATCTTCATTATAAAAAATATAACATATTCCCTTTTAGAAATTATGTTTCATATGAATTTTTGCTGAATGAATTTAAATATGTATCGCTAGCCAGTAGGCGTGTAATAGCTCAACAAGTTTCTCTCTATAAGAATGTTAATGCTTTAATTGACGATAATAGTTTGCTTCACGAGTTCTGCTTTAATGTTAGAAAAGGAAATTTAAGATTTCGGCAATTGTTCATAACTCCATTCTCCAAAACTGTATTTTTGAGAACTCTCCGTTTATCAATATGTGTGAAACATACAATACTGTAAATTAATTAATAAATATCATATAGATCTTGACTTTGTGCATGAATATGACACATATGTAAATATATTAAAATAATTTTGGTCGACAAAGTGATTTGTTTATATGTATAATATTTACACGACTTATTTGCAAGTTCTTTTTTAAATGTAGTAACAGACTTCCGTATATGAGATACTGTTTCATCCCTTTCATCATCTCATTTACATAGCATTTTCATATTTTCTTCTTTTTGGTATATCTGTGTGATTTGTGTCAAATAATTCGAAAAAGCCACCTATAATTGGAATGTCTCTCTGTTGGTGGCACATTTTCATAAATAAATAAATAAATATAATACTACAAAGATTTTAAGTTCACTTCTATCATTCTTAGACCATGCAGTATTTCAAGACACAAAAAGCTAGTGCTCTGCCACCTAAGCTACTCAGCCTAAGTTAGTCTGCAATGTTTCCACATCACCTTTGTCCAGTCATCCTTAGATCAGCCCTTTAGGCTGATGACAGTGGAGCTCTAACCTCCTAAGTTAGACTATATAGCTATCTCTCAACAAGCTGCCTCTGTGGATCAGCGGTAGAGTGCCGGCCTCCGGATCCCAAGATAGCGGGTTCAAACCCGACAGAGGTAGTCGGATCTTTGAAGGGCGGTAAAAAGTCCATTCGCCACTCCATGTCGTATGATGTCGGCATGTAAAAGATCTCTGGTGACACATTTGGTGTTTACCCGACAAAATTCATTAAATCTAAGCCATAGACGCCCAAGAGAGATTCGGTTTACTCGGTCTGCCATCTAGTGGGGACCTAGAGTAAAACGGAACGTTGAAATTGACGAGCAGACAGCCAGATGGCGTAAAATTGAAATGTCTGCACATGGTAGCTGAGGCCATACGATTATTATTATTTATTATTATTATTATTATCTCTCAAAAAAAATTTAAAATTCTGATCCAAAGCCTTAATCTCTAATTTATGTAAACATGGTATGCGATTAGAAGTCTCAAGTTCAAATCTATAAGTTCAAAAAGTTAAAATCAACAAGTGAGTCACTCCGTGGTCGCTCAGCTCTATGATCGACCTCCATTACATCCATATAATAAATTAAAATGTAGTAGGCCTTACACCACATTCCTAGTCCCATATAAACAATGTACACCCACTATTTCGTGCAGAACTTTATGTTCAACTTCGATTGCCTCAGGATCAGTATTGAACATTACACCATCGCCCTAGTCTCATTAGCAAAATGTATAACCAACATCTTGTTCCATGTCCAGCACCGAGTCCCCAAGATCACCCTCCAATGTTTCCCCTTTATGAATAAAGCATACGTATTAAGCCTTACACCATGTCCCTAGCCTCATTAGTACAAAGTGTGGCCGCAATTTTGTTGCAATGTCCGCTGCGAGGGAGCTAATGCTTCTGCACATTGCACAAAAAATAATTTTAGGTAAGTTGTCAAGTTTGGAAGCAGTATTTTGAAGGCAGTTAATTACCTCGATCTTTGTGAAGTAAAGGATGGAGAGGGATACTGGTAATGGCTTAGCTGTGTTTAGGTACATATTCATGCGTTTCCCTGGCTCATTATTGCCACCTTTAAATTTCTCACTGAACGTTGAGGCAATGGCCTCGGGGGAGGCAACTATTGTCATTAGAGTAGAATGTGTGCTGATTTGCCGTATTAAGGTATTAACTTATGTTTTTGCTGTTGTTACTTATCTTGTTTATGTTGTTTTTGTATGCTTCGTGAATGAATTTCTTGGTGGCATTCCTCACACATTTATATTTGTCCCACATAAGATTGCGTGTATCCTGTTTCCATTTCCTGTAAAGTATATTCCTTATGCACATCATTTTGACTATTTATTTTGTGATCTATGAAGCCTTTTTTTTGTAACGATGGGTAGATTGCTTCTTAGAAGTTATGATAGCAGTTCCCAGTCAGCTAATACTTCTGCACATTGCACAAAAAATAATTTTAGGTAAGTTGTCAAGTTTGGAAGCAGTATTTTGAAGGCAGTTAATTACCTCAATCTTTGTGAAGAAAAAAAATACATATTCATGCGTTTCCCTGGCTCATTATTGCCACCTTTAAATTTCTCACTGAACGTTGAGGCAATGGCCTCGGGGGAGGCAACTATTGTCATTAGAGTAGAATGTGTGTAATAGACTACTCTAATATATTATTTTACTGGTGTTTTCTTGTATTTTGTGTTAGCTGTAACTGTTAGGTGTTCGGAGGAACAGGGGATTACTGCTGTTTCCAGTACTGAGGATTGGAGGGTTAGTAAGGACAAGAGTTTTCATTATACAGGTTGGTTCAGTAATTAATTATTGAAGGAACAAGTTGTAGAATCCTACAACGAAAGTTGCTGCTAACGGACTGATGGGAAGAGGCAGGAGGTGAGGGCAAACACGCTGCCAGAACATTTCTAAGATAAAATCACCAGCCTTGTAGATACTTTTAAATCAATGTTGTATATTTTGTTCATGGTTTAGAGACAGCAGGTATTCCTCATTGATGTCACCGGTGGAGTTCGGAGCTCGGTACATGGAACCCAAAAGGAACTAGCTTCCAGCGAACATGAATTCCACCAAAACGAATTCTGCCATTGTTTCCAGCAGTTCAAAAAGCACAGGATTGAATTTGGGTTTCATGGCAATAAGTGATCCTCCCCCTGAGGTTTCCCAAATACTATGTATGACTGAGGTACCACTTCTATGTCATAGATTGACGAATTCAGCCAGGTTTCACTAATGCACACAATTGCAACAAGAGTGGCCAGAACTGCCTGTCTACACTTCACATATTTCAGGCTGTAAAACACAGTAACTGTCCTGTTATGTCAGTCCAATATTCTGAGTTGCTAACATCATAATTTACACTGCTTGATGTCATGTTAAAAAAGATACTGAGATTGAGGTGAACTACATTTCCAACATGACCATGTCTGCACCCCTGGGTTAATCTTCTACAGTAGAGATGTATTAATCATTGCACATGTTTCTGAACTGGTGAGTAAAAATTGTACATGTCACAAACAGCTGATTAACATTCTGTTTATAATTACACATGTCGCATGCATTTGAGTGAGTCTTCTGAGTTTGGTCCTGGGTTCAATTCCACATCTCCACTAAGAGCAACTGAACACATCACAAGGTGGGGAAATAATACGGGCGGTTTGGAAATTTTGCTCCCTCCGGCAACCCTCCAACCCCCCAGACGTCTGATACCCATTCCTACTGTAGCGGTATAATTATGAGCACTATATGGAATTACCGCTACACCGGAAATCAGTTCGTGTGAAATTTAAAAGAAAAAGAGAAAGGAAACTACTGTTTAACCTTGCCCAATGGAACGCAACTCTGCGACGATTAACTGTTAAACGTTTAAGGTTCTTATTGGTGTAGATGGTACTATAACTGTGGGCAATTGCTTCGCCACTGGACTTTTATTGTACGTTCTTGCGTATGAGCTTGCTATTGGAAAACACCGCTGCTTGACCGTCGACTGTTCTGCATGGCGCTCCCTAGCTGCCGTTATTCAAAATCTGACTTCTGATCCAGCGTTCGACAAGTGCAGGCGTAATGTCGCTTGCCTTGCTGCCATTCGCTATGGCAGGCAAGAATGATTTGAATCCACCGTGAGGTGATTGTGAAAGGAAGGCGTAGGCCAGTGTAATACTTTTATATTTACGTTTTCTTTATTTGGTAGTGATGTAATTTAAATTTGTGTGAAAATTTGGAATGCAACTTTATGCATGCCTCTGAGTGCCTGCAGCTGACCATAATGTTATCCTTAGGAATATTTTGAACGAAATGGTACAAGTGAGTTCTACAAAATTGTTGTCGCCAGACTGGTAAGTGATCATCTAGCATGACATTAACTCCAACAGACTTCCCATGTAAACTACGGTGCATTTTTGTGCAGCGAGTAAAACACCAACATGGCTACCATCGTTGATGTTTCTGAATTAATATTTTTGGGAGATGTCTTGTGAAACACAACATCAGTTTACTACTTAGAGGAGAGCAATGTTTATTCACTAAATTATATTCTGAGAAGATTTTCGTGTGAATCTTTTTGAAAGACAGGTATTTAAAAATGTCAATAATATTAATAGTAATAATAAAAAATCTAGTTGTGAGTAATGTGCTGGATTCGTAAACATTCTTATGGTTTTCTTACTCCCAAACCTGCTAGGGTTAATATTAATATCGTGCTGCATCTTGGTGATGTGATAAAGATGGTTTTCCAGGCATTAATAAAATGGAATTGTTTCCAGGCTACTGGATAAATATATTAGCTGTTGGACACTCTCTCATAATTATATTTTGTTAAGGTAAAATTTTAGGTAGATTCATTATATTTTGATCCTTCTGAAGTATAATGAAGTTGCTAATTTTCTTAATATTATTTGCCTTGTATGCATTGTTATATCGATCTTGTGACCGTTAGATTGTCTTATCTTGATGTTGTCTATGATATTCCGACGCATTTTTTATTGAATTCCGCCAATGTAAATATGCCCTACCAATTATGTTATATTTAAACAAGTGAATAATTTCTATTGATGGACATACTTTCGCGCCACGAAAACAGTGTGGTTTCAAATGACCTCTTTTAACAGGAGCTGTGATAAGTAAATGTGTGTGTAGTCTGTTGTACCTCTAGCCTCATAAGGGTGACTGAATATTTAAAATTAATTTAAACCCTAGTGAATACTGAAGCGTGCTTTGCGTTGCATTTTATTCCATTTTTAAAATTAATTTATTCCTTCTTATTATTATTATTATTACTAAATTTTCCTACCTTTAAATGTCAATTAATGGCTACGGTTCTGAAGCTACACTCTATTTTAACTGCATTGTTGTTGGTATGCTTCCGTCTTTTATTTGCTTGATAACGGTTTGATTTGCTTGCATTGTCGCGGTGTAAGTCAATGTTGTAACAATATTTGAGTTGTGCGGACGTTCGTTGTTGTGTGACGTACTTATACCGTTGGTGTGATGAACTGCGTCACGAGATGAGTGTTAATTACTTCAGTATTATTGTGTTACCTTATAATGGTTTCCATACAATAATTTATTTGTTTCTCTCTTGATGTGGGCTCTCTCTTAACTTAATTTCACCTACCTTAATGCTACTTTAGGACATTATCGTTCTGTTGGGAGACGCGGAGAGATGTTTTCATTTGAAACGCTTCCTGTTCTCTGACAGATCTCAAACCATGTAAATTTTAAATGTATTAATGCCTGTTGCTTTTAGTTGTTTTATAACAATTTGGAAAATTGCAAAAGGTTGTAAATTGAAAGGGGCGCGCGTACCCAGACAGGTGCACCTAAAGTATAAATGACTTTAATAACACTTTATATCTTCCTTAAAAAGAAACGGGTTCGACCTCGAACAGTAATTTGTTATGAACTTCAAGGTCAAACTCAAGTTGATTTCTTCTGGAAAATATTAGTGAAACATTTAAAATGGTTGAGGTTGTAGGTATTCTAACTTGGTGACCACGCTTGGTGGTAATTCTTTGAAAACGAGCCTTGCCATTAGTTTTCCTTTCAAATTTAATAGATTTTAATTTGTTTTATACACCCGACTTATTGTCTCTTCTATTGTAATAAATTTTGGTCTTTTAAGTGTGACGGTGAGTGTTATTATTGTCAATTGCTCTATCGTTTTAGCTCCTTCCACACTCTGTTATGGTCGCTGACCTATTGGTTTTTCCCATATTCCATTGCTTCCCCTTTCTGTGTTTGTGTTTGATCGAGGCCCTTCCCTCCGTAGTTGGCGTGAATCCGCGCTGGTAGTGCTGACTGTCGAAGACTTGAGCTGCGGTATTGTGACCTTTTTTTTTTTTATTGCCCCCTTCTTCGATTGTTGGTGTGCCACACTACAGTGAACTGTAGACCTTCACGTCTACACCATGCCCAAGAATTAATCTCACATTTAGATACTAATAATAAGCACTTATTAATTTGTAAATCTGTATACAATTCTCTGTTTGTCAAGGAGTACTTATATACTACTTCTGCAGATGTTATTACACTTTATACCATAAAAACGACACAAAATCGGAGAACTCATATCACTACAGAGCTGCTTGCCACCATTTTGAACTATTTCCTGCTTATTTTGTTGTGATGAGCTGCAGATTTAAATATTCAAGAATAGCATTCTTGCAAAACTAAACATTTCAATCCTTCACTTCCATCCAACACAGCCAGACATGAGGCAGTGTTGCCAACATTCCAATCACAGAATATACTTTCCACCTGCCTGAACACTGAGGATGCCGAGGCCAACCTCATGCTCTGAATCAACTCCACTTTTGCTTTTGTTTACTCACTTAATTTAACTGTAACAGGATGCATTTCTCAAATAGGTTGCTTACCTGTTACTCATGACCATATTTCAGTTCTATTGATTTGATAGTTCTTGGAATATTGTGAAGAGTGAGTGAGTGGTGTTTGGCACTTCTACCATACATTGCGCATGATTGTGTAGAAATCAGCCACTAGTTACACTGTCAGATGTAAGAACAAAGATTGTGGAAGAGCAACAGGAGGCCAAGTTAAATGTTGGAGAGCAACAAAGACTTGCCATTTAGACACCTAAATATATCCAAACTGCATAGAGCAGTGTTTATAATGAGGTGATAGAGGTGAAGAAGACTAAACAAAATACAGATGATGGAATATAACACACCAGCCACTGTGGATCATTGCTGGATTTTCAGACACTGGATCCCAAGATCAAATTTTCAAAGGTCAGAATAAATTCTGAGTATGGAAAGCAAATTGAGTACATCAGAACATGGTCAACCAACTGCAAATAATGAGGCCTTGAAATATAAGAAAGATTCCAGACATGTTTTTGGTGTGATTCCTCCACCTGAAACAACATTAACAATATGTACCTACTAATACCAAGATAAAAATCTACTATGCCATCATACGGGCCATTATATTTAATGGCATTGAAACTAAACAAGCTACTGAAGGCAAGAGTAAATATATCGATATCACAGAAAGAAGGAATTAGCAAAATATCACTAATGAAAAAAATAGGTAGGGGTTTCGAAAGAAGAATCATAAAGATGTACAGAGGTATAAACGGAGGCAGAATGAAGTGCCTAATACACAGCAGGTTGATTCTCTGGACTGGTCATGTTGCAAGAATTGCCAATAGCAAAATCATGGTCAACCAGACACCCCAAGAACACCTATTACAATATGGAGAAAGGAACTCGGATGGTAATATTAATAATCATTGTACTGGTTCAGATAAAAAGTGGTGCGAGCTATTGCAAGCTGTGCACTTCGTGACCATTTCAATGTTTTCAATCAACAAATTATTAAACAAATTAATTTAAAACACCACCTAATTTATACTTTATTTCTTGCCTTTTGGCACAATTATAAAAACATTATCATATACAGAACCTGTTTCGACAATTTCCTTTAAATAGCTTAGCTGAAACAATTTTATTAGTAAGTACATTAACATCTTAAATTACTTTCCCATGGAAACTTACAACTATTGCTTAAATCACTTGAAATTTGGGGGGGGGAGGGGGAATAAGTGTGGGGATTTTAGTGATGTGGTGTGTAAAAAGTTACTTAATTACAATTACTTAAATTACAATTCGCGTCTACAGTAATATTAAAATACTTATTTTCTAATTGAACATATTAAAAAATCTAAAAAGTCTGTATGGGCACTTTTAGTAAAAACACTAGGTGGCTTGATCTTGCTTATGTTAAAATCGATGTATATAACAGTCTTCAAGTTTCTTACTGATTGTGTGTTGTGTTGATTATCCTCCTTTAAAGTTGCCTTTTATTTTTAGTACCAGGTTGTGTTGAACTGTTAATATACAATGGTCTTATGGTGACTTCTCTATTGAGTTGCGTCAAATAGCGGTCTTCAGATTTACGCAGCTTGCCTCACAATATGCAACCAGCAGAATGTACGTAACATTTTAAAATGTGTCGTTCAACGAAATTGTTCTAATTTTGTTTGACCTCGGAAAGAAGGTATTGGTAAGGGGTATATTGTTTTAACTCACCTTTCTGGAATGGTGTTTATACTCCGCCGCCTTGGGACTGTTTTCGTGTACACGATCTAGTGTTATAGCGATGTGTCACAGTGTGTTCGTTTGTATGATTCGCCGGAGAGAGGGGTAGCGAAGTCGTGTCGTCATCTAATACGTCTCGCGAAGGGGGAGGGAATACTAGCTGTGCTTCCATGACGTCGTGTTTGGTTATTTTACTTGTTCGTTCTTTTTGTCTTCTGTTTACCCATTCTACTTATTTACTTATATGCTCATATAGGAGGTTATTTTGGTCATTCATTTCATTTAAATTCCGTTCTTTGTTTTCTCATTTGTCGAGAATAATGTGGATATTTTCTAGGTTGCTCATAAGACTTCCTTTATTAATCCCATTAATTATTTCAAGATCTTGCTTAATGTTAGTGAATTTATGGCTTGCCTCTTTCATATGAGCTCCCATAGCAGATAATCTCCTGTACTTCTCTGCATTAACATGCTCCTGATATCTAATTGTAAGGCTTCTCCACATTGTCCTACATGTTTTTTTTTTACACTGATTGCATATCTACTTATAAATGCCTGACTACTGAAATTTGTCATCCTTAAGTTTATTGACCTTGTTATGATTGAAGAGTCTATGTTTCGTGTTGTAGTTAGTTGAGTATGTTACTTCGGTGCATTGTTTCTTAAACGAGTTTGTTATTTCGTAAAGCCTCGGGTTATTAAAGGCGAATTTCATGTACACCTTCGCTTTCTCCGATTGTTGCTTTAATTTTATTTGTTGTTGATATTTGCACTTAGTAATGATTTTATTGATGAATTTCAAACTATAACCGTTAAAAAGAGCTTGCTGGCAGACGTGATCTAGTTCCTCCTTCCTATCTTTTTCTGTTAATGGAATTTCATAGGCCCTGTTTACGACGCTATAGTAAGCAGATTTCTTTCGTGAAATAGGGTACAAGGAGTCGCTTTGTATTGTGGTCGGTGTAAAAGTGGGTTTTCTGTGTATTCCTAAATAGAACTTCTTGTTTTCCTGGAATGCCCGAATGTCTAGAAAATTCAAGTATGCCTTCTTGTTCTTCTACAGTAAATTTAATGTTATGGTCTAGGTTGTTTAAGGTATTTAGAATGTTGTAACTGTTATCAAGTTCATTATTTATTATGGCATAAGTGTCGTCAACATAGCGCAGCCAGGGATCTAGGCCTTTAATGCAGCGTACTATCTGAGTGCGTTCTAGGTAATCGAGGTATATATATTAGCTAAAATCCCAGGAACCGGAGCTCCAATAGGGAGTCCATCTTGCTGATATATTATATTACTGAAAGAAAAGTAATTATGGTTAAGTACGAATTCCAAGATAATCATAAAATTTTATATTTCAAGTTTTCTAAAGCGTTTGTGTTCCAATAGATTCCTTTTTATAATCTTAATGGTGTTTTTTTATGGGAATATTAGTATACATACTGTATCTTTAATGTCAAAGGAGCTTCTTGTGTGGGAGGAAGTTAAAGTTTTTAACAAGCTTGCAAAACTCCTTGGAGTTTTATAACGACGTTTTGGTGAAAAAGCGTAATTTGAGTTAAAACTTATGGATGAATTGAGAGGTTTTGTATGTGCAACTTTTACGAAAGTTAATTACCGGTCTAATAGGAACATCCTTTTTATGTAGTTTAGGCTTATCCCTTGCTTTGGGAAGTCCTGGGTTCATATTTATGAGCTTCTGTATTTCTTGGTTGTTTAAGAGGAAGTTACTTTGTTTTAGTATTCCTTTCAAGTTCCTTTTTATTTTTAGGGCGGGGTCCTTCTCATGACCTTAAATTTGTTGTTATGGAAAAAGGTTTCTATTTTCTTAATGTATTCGGTTTTGTTTATGATTGCAACTGTTCCACCTTTATCGGCTTTCGTTACAACTATATCACTTTGTCTAATTTTACATTGAAGTTCTCTATCTATCTTTTAATAGTTGGAAATCGATTCTAATCCTTTAATTACACTGGGAATATTTTTCCTAGCTTCATACCTTAGATCGTTTTGAATACCAATTGGTAGGGTCTGTATGGGCGATTCAGTTTCTGCTAACGTTTGTATTAGTTCTTGACTTTTATTGATACTATGCCAATTGAGATTTGGTCCTTTTCCTAACATTTGTAATTCCTGTTCTGTGAAGGTCGTGTTCAACAAATTTTTGACAGGAGGTGGGAGTTTTTCATTATTAAAGGGAGCCTTAAGCTGTGGTGTATTTTGTTTTGCTGGTGCATTGTTTTTTAGATTTTCTAGTTTCTTATTTAATGTGAACTGTTTCTTTTCAAAATGTTGGAATCAGGTAGTTATTAAGACATTCTTTAAAAATATTGCATCCTTACTTACTTTTGCAAGTTTCATCTTTAGTTTTAGATAGATGTTTTCAATATTTCTTGCTTTGGTTAGAGTTCGTATTGCAAACTGTGCACTTCATGACCGCATCGATGAATTCTATCAACTAATCATTAAACAAATTAATATAAAGTTTCGGTTAGGTGGTGTTTTACATTAATTTGTTTAGTAATTTTTGATGGTGCCAACTAGGCGGCCTGCTGATCACTAGATACTACAGGCTGACTTATTGTAATTTTGTGGAATTTTCTCATGAGCCATGATCAAACCAACAAGTTCGATCATGAGTGAAGTACAGGAGACAAAATTCGAGAATGAACTTGATGGACCTGTTCTCGCCTTGAACCCAAGATATTGGGATATCGAGGACTTCACTCATTGTCTTGTCTGCAGAGGAAGCTACTCAACATATAAACAGCAAATTCCATAATGTCGAGGATTAGGGGTGTAAAATCTAATTAAGCTAAACAGTACTTACTTGTTTTCTTCTTTGACACAAGCGACCAACTGGCCTACTGTGTGTTCATCTACACTTATTTCATTCTTAATATCGCTGGAAGGCTGTAAGGAACAAAAATGCAGAACAAAGTAAGAAACGTACAGTAAACAGATTACAAGAGTAAAAGTTTATAAATAGACATGACATAGCTAACAAAATAAACTACATAATTGCACATAAAAAATAACAATTTATTCTCCCAATATAAAAATGAAACAAGCAAACAAGTGTTAAGTCAAAGTTATATGAAGTACACGAACAAGAAAAGGAACCCATAATAAGATAAAGAGGACAGCACTGGAAGAGGGAGAAAAAGAAGAAGAAAAACTTGAAGGACGACAATAATCTCTGCAATTCTTTTCTTCTTTTCCTACAACTTCCTGTCACCACGTTCATCCTTTGTGTGTTCTTAAATGACTGGTCACTTGTTTGTTTCTCGTGTTCCCACAGATGACTCTGATTGTCAGATAGACATGCGTTGGATCTTAACCTGAGAAAGGCCGATCTCTTTCTTGCCTACCATGTTCAAGTTCGTACAACAAATAGTCAGTTGTTGGACTTTTCATTGACTCTAGACAATCTGAAGGCATTATCAATATGGACTTAAAATATTTACATGGTTCATGGTGACTGTAGTCACGTCCTAGTTCGTGAACCATGGACAACGGCTGAGTGGCCTAGTAAGTGGTCCTGAGAGTCGGGATACCAGTTGCTGTGGAATGGGAGTGGGCATCGCGGACATATTCTGAGTCATGGCCCTCCTTGTGCTCTGGCGACTTGGGCTATGCAATCCACCGGTGGTTCATAACCCGTTAGAGGAGATATTCTCGATTGGACTATGTGTAAGTAGGGTAGCATCCTGCTTCACGAATTTACCAAGCTAAGAACATTTTAAGCAAACCTCGGACCTATGGGAGTAACGGAGTCCCACTCCCATTTGACTGGCGAGGGACTCCTTGGAAACAACTTGGCGAACGAAATGGAATTCGATGGGGAGCTATCAATATTAATGGGGCTTATGGAGAAATGAAAGTAGAACTAGCTGAGCCAGCAAAGAGGGTGCTCCTGGATGTGCTAGGAGTATGTGATATTAAGGTAAGGGGAGATGACGAGGAAGAGATAGGAGATTATAAAGTGTACTGGACGGGTGTTAGAAAGGGAAGGGTAGAGTATGGGGTAGGGCTCTTTATCAGGAATACCATTGCACGGAACATAGTTTCTGTTAGGCACGTAAATGAGCGAATGATGTGGGTAGATTTGGCAGTTGGAGGAATTACGACAAAAATTGTCTCAGTGTATTCACCATGTGAGGGTGCAGATGAGGATGAAGTTGACAAGTTTTATGAAGCATTGGGTGACATCTTGGTCAGGGTCAAAAGCAAGGATAGAATAGTGCTAATGGGCGATTTCAATGCGAGAGTTGGAAATAGAACTGAAGGATATGAAAGGGTGATTGGTAAATGTGGGGAAGATATGGAAGCTAATGCAAATGGGAAGCGTTTTCTGGACTTAAGTGCTAGTATGGGTTTAACAGTTACGAATACATTCTTCAAGCATAAGGCTATTCACCGCTACAGATGGGAGGCTAGGGGTACCAGATCCATAATAGACTATATCTTAACCGACTTCGAATTCAGGAAATCTGTTAGGAATGTGAGAGTTTTCCGGGGATTTTCCGATGATACAGACCACTATCTGATCTGTAGTGAACTAAGTATCTCTAGGCCTAGGGTAGAGAAAGTGAAATCTGTCTGCAAACGAATAAGGGTGGAAAATCTCCAGGACGAGGAAATTAGACAGAAGTTCATGGATATGATTAGTGAGAAGTTTCGAACAGTAGATAGTAAGCAGGTTCAGGATATAGAAACTGAATGGGTGACATACATCGATGCTGTAGTAGAAACAGGAAGGGATTGCCGAGGAAGAACTGTGTGTAAAGATAGGAAAAGGCGAACATCTTGGTGGAATGATGAAGTGAGAGCAGCTTGTAAACGTAAAATGAAGGCTTATCAGAAATGGCCCCGAACAAGGGCCGAGGCAGACAGGGATTTGCACATAGATGAAAGAAACACAGCGAAATAAATAGATGTTGAATCCAAAAAGAAGTCTTGGAAAGATTTTGGTAATAACCTGGAAAGGCTAGGTCAAGCAGCGGGGAAACCTTTTTGGACAGTAATAAAGAATCTTAGGAAGGGAGGGAAAAAGGAAAGGAACAGTGTTTTGAGTAACTCAGGGTGAACTCATAAGATACTAGGGAATCACTGGAGAGGTGGAAGGAATATTTTGAATATCTTCTCAACGTAGAAGGAAATCTTCCTGCTGGTATTGCAAACAGCCAAGTTCGTGGGGAGGAGAAAAATGATGTTGGTGAAATTACGCTTGAGGAAGTGGAAAGGATAGTAAATAAACTCCATTGTCATAAAGCTGCAGGAATAGATGAAATTAGACCTGAAATGGTGAAGTATAGTGGGCAGGCAGGGATGGAATGGCTTCATAGAGTAGTAAGATTAGCATGGAGTGTTGGTAAGGTACCTTCAGATTGGACAAAAGGAGTAATTGCTCCTGTCTATAAGCAAGGGAACAGGAAGCATTGCAACAACTATCGAGGTATCTCATTGATCAGTATACCAGGCAAAGTATTCACTGGCATCTTCGAAGGGAAGGGTTCGATCAGTAGTTGAGAGTAAGTTGGATGAAAACCAGTGTGGTTTCAGACCACAGAGGGGCTGTCAGGATCAGATTTTCAGTATGCGCCAGGTAATTGAGAAATTTTACGAGAGGAATAGGCAGTTGTGTTTATGTTTCGTAGATCTAGAGAAAGCATATGACAGGGTACCAAGGGAAAAGATGTTCGCCATACTGGGGGACTGTGGGATTAAGGGTAGATTATAAAAATCAATCAAAGGCATTTATGTTGACAATTGGGCTTCAGTGAGAATTGATGGTAGAATGAGTTTTTGGTTCAGGGTACTTACAGGGGTTAGACAAGGCTGCAATCTTTCACCTTTGCTGTTCGTAGTTTACAGGAATCATCTGCTGAAAGGTATAAAATGGCAGGGAGGGATTCAGTTAGGTGGAAATGTAGTAAACTGTCTGGCCTATGCTGACAACTTGGTCTTGATAGCAGATTGTGCCGAAAGCCTGCAGTCTAATATCTCGGAACTTGAAAATAGGTGCAATGAGTATGGTATGAATATTAGCCTTTCGAAGACTAAATTGATGTCGGTAGGTAAGAAATTCAACAGAACTGAATGTCAGATTGGTGATACGAAGCTAGAACAGGTCGATAATTTCCAGTATTTAGGTGGTGTGTTCTCCCAGGATGGCAATATAATAAGTGAGATTGAATCAAGGTGTAGTAAAGCTAATGGTGTGAGCTCGCAGTTGCGATCAACAGTATTCTGTAAGAAGAAAGTCAGCTCCCAGACGAAACTATCTTTACATCGGTCTGTTTTCAGGCCAACTTTGCTTTACGGGAGCGAAAGCTGGGTGGACTCAGGATATCTTATTCATAAGTTAGAAGTAACAGACATGAAAGTAGCGAGAATGATTGCTGGTACAAACAGGTGAGAGCAATGGCAGGAGGGTACTTGGAATGAGGAGATAAGGCTAATTTAGGAATGAACTCGATGGATTAAGCTGTACGTGTAAACCGGCTTCGGTGGTGGGGTCGTGTGAGGCGAATGGAGGAGGATAGGTTGCCTAGGAGAATAATGGACTCTGTTATGGAGGGTAAGTGAACACCCGAAATTTGGAATTTATTATTATTATTATTATTATTAACGATATGATTGTTATAAACTAATTTCGAGTTTGTGTTGTTAGTCCTAAAAGCGATTCTTAAATTACGTTTTTTGAATAGATTCGTAATACTATATATTTTACTGATATTATATGTACATACGGCAAATTTCTTATTATATTTTTCTTTTTGTTCTTGTATTAACGTAGTCTTAGGCTTATTTTTCATTTTATTTATAATCCTGTTTACAAAAGAAATTGATACTATATACCATTTAGCATACAAGAATGGCTATAATGAAGAGTTTGTAAATGGTATCCTTGCACGGTTGAAGAGATAAAAGTGTATTATTTGCTGATGATTCTCGTGAGTCAGGTAAGAAAACCTAAACTCAAGTTGTGCTGGTCCATCAGGAAGGTTCAGAAAGTAAACTATTTTCAGAGACTATGACATTTGAACTATTCTGTCAAATTTCACAATTTCTGCACTTCTCTGATGACACGTTTACAGATCGATATGACCGTCTAAGAAAAATCAGACCAGTTTCAAATTTGCAAAAAAAGTTTCAGAATATCTACAATCTTGACAGAGATATAGGTATTGATTACAGTGTTACAAAATTTCTAGGTAGACTCCCATTTGAGCAATACAATCTTTCAAAAAAAGCCAGGTTTGTTATTAAAATTTATAATCTCTTCTGGATACTGTTCCCAGTTCAAAATTTATACCAGACAAGGCAAACAGGGTGTTATTACAGCAACAAAAGCAGCAGTGCTGGAACTAATGGAAGCAAACTTGAACCAAGGTCATATATTATATCTTGATAGCTGGTATGTCTCTCCTGAACTGGGTGTATACTGTTGCTTCACATCCGTAGGTTAAACCTTAAAAAGCCCTAAACGTGACCCCTGGGTGGTGCTAAGGAAGCAACAACATTGCTGCTGGAGCTATCTTCTAAAGATCTCCCAGCAAAGACGCAAACTGTACAAAGTAATCCACTCAACGGCTCTTTTAAAAACCAATTGACTCGAAAGCATGGACACGGTATTAAAATTTATCAACTAAACACTGAAGGTATCAGTAGATCTAAGTGTGACTTTTGTCAAAATTGCCACGTAATAATGATACTGATCTGGTACTCATTCAAGAAACGCATGATTCTACAGAAGATGAGTTAAGGAAGAGAGGGAAGATTTATGGTTATAGTATTATTGGTGCACCCTTTGGTAATGTGTATGGTATTGCTTCATATGCCTGTAAGAACTTGGAACAGGTTGAATTCATCTCATTTTGTACAATTAATAATATACATACTGTAACAATAAAACTGCAAGATGTAACCATCGTAAATATCCACACACCTCCAGCCATCTGCTGCCCAACCCCAGCTTTTCCAGATGCAAGTCATCCAACTACCTATGCCGGCGACATCAACAGCCACCATGAAACTTGGAAATATGCAAGAAATGACAATAAAGGCATAGCTTTAGTAGAATGGTCAGTAGACCAAAATGTATATCTTATACTTGATGCACATGAGAAGGGCATGTTTAGATCTGCTGCTTGGAAGCGAGAGTCCAACCCAGACCTCTATTTCGTCACACATGACTCTGTAGGCAACCCTCTACCCATGATGAGAGAAGTGTTGGGGGACTTCCCAAATAGTCAACACAGACCAATCTTCCTTGAGATGGGCATCTCTGTTTCCTTAATTACATCTTTCCCATGCCCACGCTGGAACTTTAAAAAGGCAAACTGGAGGAAATTCTCTGAAGAGCTGGACATATGCATCAGATAGATTCCTGCAACTAGCCATAATAGATCAGAGAATTGTAGGGCTTGTGAAATCTGTAGCCAAAAAGCACATCCCAAGAGGTTACAGGAAAGAATATAACCCTGGATGAAGTGAACAGTGCGATGCCATATACAAAGATTTTCTTGAAACAGGTGCCCATGTGACTGGTGAGGAGGTATTATGGAGTCTAGATGAAAATCGTACACAGAAATGGACAGCAACAGTTAGGGATTTCAAAATCAAATCAAAATCTCTTTATTTGCAAATGAGGTGTCTACTCTCATTCCAGTAGAGAAGCCTGGAGCCTACTAAGAAAACTTGGAGGAAGCTCAGCAGGAGTTAGAGAGAAGGCAACTATCTCACCAAACAAAGTAGCCTCCCATATTGTTTTAACTTCAAGGGTTACTAAAGACAAAAAACATACAAAAATGGTGAAAAAGAACCTAAGGATGCTTAAACATACCTCTCCAACCTCTTCCAAGTACTCTGAAGCCTTCACGATTGATGAGGTTGATACAGCAATAAAGGACATGAAAGTTGGTAAGGCACCACGTTTTGATGGAATACATCCTGAATTTATCTTAAATATGGGACGGAATGCGAGAAGGTGGTTGACGTGCTTCTTTACCCACATACTTCAGACAGGTATTCTTCCCAAGGAGATTAAGAACACTAAAATCCTTGTCATATTGAAAACTGGCAAACCGAAAGATATACCACAAAACTACAGACCAATCGCTATCCTCACTTGTTGCTATAAATTCCTTGAAAGACTACTATACAATGGAATTAGCATTGTAATTAATCAACATATTCCTATTGACCAAGCTGATTTTAGTCAGAATCGTAGCTGTTTTGACCAATAGTAGACTCTTTCAGGTTGTTCTAGGGAATAGGACTAGCAAGCTGAGAAGATTGATTAATGGTCTCCCTCGAGGATCAGTCTTGGCTCCTCTCCTGTTCAATCTGTATGTATCACACTTGCCACCAACAAACTCTAGAAAATTTTGGTATGCTGATGATATAGCCTTAACTACAAGCCATAGTAACCTGAAAGAAACGGTGAACATTTTAACTGATGATCTTCCATTCTTAGTGACTATTTTCAGAAATGGAGACACCAACCAAACACCAGCAAAACTGAGGTGTCCTGCTTTCATCTAAATAACAAAGTGGCAAGCTGTACTCTCCAAGTATCTTCTAATGGTAAGGTCCTCAGGCACAATAACTACCCAAAATACTTAGGTATAACATTAGATCGGACACTGTCCTTCAGGCAACATCTAGTAAATACAGCAACAAAGATTAGGAGTCGTAACAACATTCTGCACAAGTTGTGTGGTACAACCTGGGTGCTTCTGCAACTACCTTGAGATGTTCTGCATTTGGTTTAGTTTTCTCTGTGGCAGAATATTGTTCTCCTGTGTGGATCAACAGCTGCCATGTGAAACTTGTAGACACTCAACTCAACAACACAATGAGGATTATTTCAGGTGTAATAAGATCAACTCCTACCCACTGGCTTCCTGTCTTGAGCAACATCATGCCTCCTTCATTCCGTAGAGCACAAGCACTGTTGAGAGAATACTCCAAGATAAATGAGAAGTCTGACTTGCCCATCCATTCCAATATTCCTGACCTTCAGAGGAACCGGCTGAAATCTAGACATCCACCGGTTGAGTTTGCTCAGAGGCTCACAGAAGACAATTTCAACCCCTATGTCCAGAGGAAGGAAGAATGGATCTCAAAAACAGCTGAACATGTCTGGCCTTTCTTCCCACCTAATTCGAGGTCTGATCTTCCAAGAAGAACTTGGACCATACTTAATAGGATTCGATGTGGTCACGGAGTCTGTGCTGCATCCCTGTATAAATGGGGAAGATACAATCCTCCGAGTGTGAGTGTGGTGCTCCTATTCAAACCATCGAAGACACTGCAATGGAGTGTAGCAGAAGAGCCTACCCTGGAGATTGGTTTTATTTTCTTATTTTCTAGAGGCCAAAACAGAGGCTCTAGAATGGATAACAACTTTGGACATTAAAATATAATGTAATTGCTTTCCTGTTTCTGTATATATATGCCGTACGATAAATAACAATAAATCTCTTGAACTTTTTCACACCTTGTTGGAGAATGGAACTCAAGCTGTGGGTACCATATGCTGTAACAGGAAGAACGTGCCTCCAGAGTTGCACGCAGTAAAACTGACGAAAGGTGAGGCTATTAGTATGACAGCTAATAATATTCTCACCATAAAATGGAAAGACAGAAAGGATGTGCATTTACTTTCAACTGTTGATAAGGACTTGGACCTTGATGTGAAACTTCAAAGAAAATGAGGTGAAGGAGAGGAAGTGGTGAAAGACTCCAAGGATAATGGAAGATACAACCGGAAAATGAATGCAGTATATCGTCAAGACCAAGTCCTTGCATGTTTTCCCGTAACGCAATGGACTATCAAGGGTCATAAAAAAGATAACGAAGTACCTATTAGATTTGGCTAACTTGAATTCATACATTGTGTTCATGAAGGATACTGGCAGGTGGCTGCACTATACAAAATGTCTCACAGCAATTGCGAGCGAATGTTGCAGAGTGTTGCTCTCCTGCCTAGGACAACAAAAGAAAGAATGCCTACTCAACACAGCCCCTGTGACTTCAGGCAAATGTATGGGGACATTTTCCGGTGCCTATTCCTCAAACAGAGAGAAGAAACATCCATCTAGGACATGCAAAATATGCTAGGGTCATAAAATATGGCCCAAAGTGAGGTGGCTATGTAAAAAGTGCAGTATTCCACTCCATCTGGAAAACTGCTTCAAAAACTATCTTCAGTACTCGGGAGATAGTGGGTTCTAACCCCACTGTTGGCAGCCCTGAAGGTAGTTTTCCATGGTTTCCCAATTTTACACCAGGAAAATGCTGGATTAAGGCCATGGCCACTTCCTTCCCACTTCTAGGCCTTTCCTGTCCCATCGTCGCCATAAGAATTATCTGTGTCGGTGCGACATAAAGCAAAAGAAACCAAACTGCAAACCCCATGGTGCAACAGCCCCTGAAGGGCCATGGCCTAACAAGCAACTGCTGCTCAGCCTGAAGGCCTACTGATTACGAGGTGTCGTGTGGTCAGCACGACGGAACCTCTCGGCCATTGTTCTTGGCTTCCTAGACTGGGGCCACTATCTCACCATCAGGTAGCTCTTCAAATTTGATCACATAGGCTGAGTGGAACATCCACCAGCCCACATATGCAGGTTAAAATCCTTTCCCTGGCTGGGAATCAAACCCGGGGCCTCCAGGTAAGAGGCAGGCAAGCTACCCCTACACTGCGTGCCTGGCAAAAAAATAATACAAAAAGGAAGCCTACACCATCAGAAATCTTTCTGATGTACAACATACAGGCAGACAAGGTAAAAAATATGGTATATCCAGGGAGTAACATAGGACCATTGTGCTGAAATCAAATGCTGGATAGAGAAAGCGGAGTCCATCATCATTAGCATTTGGCAACTCCTATCTTGAAACGATCTCAGAATAAAGCTCAAAAAGAGAATAACATATTGCTGTGTCCTCTCCCCCCTACTAAATGCTGTAGAGCCCTATATATTTGATTACCCACAGAAAAGAGAATCCAAACTTTCAAGATGTGGATATATAATGGTAAGTTGTGTAATTCCTGTGGGTTATTTCCATGTCGCAGCAACAGAGATAGGTCTTATGCCAACAAAAGAATAGGAAAGGGCTAGTAGAAAGGAAGCAGCCATGGCCTCAATTAACGTACAGCCCCAGCATATTAATGATATGAAAATGGGAAACAATAAAAACCATTGTCAGGGCTGCCGACAGTGTGGTACACCACACAACGAGCTGTCGACCTGAGCTTATCAAGACAATTTAATTAAAGAGGCTGAAATACATGTATCACATTATGAGGACTCCTAAAAAGGACAGTCTGTTACGAGTAAAATTTTGAGGAAAAATCTTGGCAAAAGAGGACTCAGAAGAAGACTGGCATCTCGGATAAACATTATGAAGAAATAGGTTGGAGCTCTTCGGCACATGATGAAAGGAAGATAGCCATGCTCATAGCCTGAATCTGGTTAGGATAAGGTAGCAGTAACCATGAAGAAACCAGCCACAAGATGCTATGCAGTGGAGGGACTCTGAACAATAATAGCTGCTATACATATCCTAGCATAAAATTGTGAACTACATGAAGAAAATATGAAAATTGTTTAAAAGTATTGGAAACCTCACTATACATCTTTCCAAGCATCTTCAAAATGTCTGCTTTAAAATGAGAAGTTGCTCAATTAAGTCCATTCAGCAGTTTGTAAAAATTTCCGTTATCAGAAAAATGTCATCAAAATAATAGATTACTACAAATGTGTTCACCTATGTTTCTCTTGGCACTGCCAACTCTGATTTTGGTTCTTCTTTCAAATGTACCTCTTCTGATATAATTTTGTGATTGTCCTGTGGAAAAGTAAATATATTAAACAAATTTTCCAGACACATCTGTAAATGTATTTATATACGAGTGGGCTTAACAATTCATGATTTCCTATTAAATGAGACAGTTTCAGTTCCAAATCTTCATTATCATTTGTCAGAAAATTACCATGTTGAGTATCCATAAAAGCATGACAACTAAGAGAACTTCAGGAGTGGAGGAAAGTCCTATTTAAAGGCTCAGAGTTATTTTTGAAGAGTAGAACAATTATGTAATATAAAATCTTTCAAAATAACACTGAATGATCAGGAAAATGTACAGACATACTTACGTATAACCTGCTTTTTAAATTTTTTTTATAGTTGCTTTACGTCGCACCGACATAGATAGGTCATATGGCGACAAGGGGGCAGGAAAAGCCTAGGAGTTGGAAGGAAGCGGCCACAGCCTTAATTAAGGTACAGCCCCAGCATTTGTCTGGTGTGAAAATGGGAAACCACGGAAAACCATCTTCAGGACTGCCAACAGTGGGATCCGAACCCACTATCTCCTGGATGCAAGCTAACAGCTGCATGCCCCTGACCGCATGGCCAACTCACCCAGTCAAATAATCTGCTCATTATATACAAACCAATTCTGAAATATTAAGAACCTCACAATTTATCACTTATCTTTCACATCCTGTACCAGCTAATAAAACTCAGCAGGAAAATGTATCTTCCAAATTTCTTCTTGTATATGAAGTACTCCGCCTGAAGGCAGGGAGGATCCTCAACAGCTTTGCCATCAGCTGCAATACAGAGCAAGGTGTCTCTGGGGAGGCAAACTAAGGATATGAAGAGTAAAGTAGTTTCACATTGCTTTCCTCTTTCAGCAAGACAGTGCTGTTACATAACAGTCTCTCATATTCACTGAACTGTACACACAGACCAGCTATTTCACACCTTTTCCTATAGGATCTGGCTGTATT
The DNA here is from genome assembly GCF_040414725.1 of Anabrus simplex. Taxonomy (NCBI): domain Eukaryota; kingdom Metazoa; phylum Arthropoda; class Insecta; order Orthoptera; family Tettigoniidae; genus Anabrus; species Anabrus simplex. The sequence goes on along the minus strand of NC_090274.1, from coordinate 87,422,577 downwards.
AGGAATAGTGTTACCCATACTGCTCATATCTCAGTCACTTTCATATCGTAAGAGCCAAGGATGAAACTGAGAACCTAAATACAAGTGACAAACTTGTTCTGGGCCAATCCAGAAGACAACAGGCATTGAGCACCAGAGATGGATTAGAGCAGGCCACCTCATTTGGACGGCATCAAGGACATAACCCCTAAACAACATGAACCATAACCTATAGGTTATCTACAATATCGCAGAGGGCCTGTATGCCTGACATCAGTGCTCCTTGTGAAGGCACGAGTACATATGGTCAGCTGACAGGGATATTGCAACTTGCTCTACGTTGCACCGACACAGATAGGTCTTTTGGCAGCGATAGGATAGGAAAGGGCTAGGAGTGGAAAGAAACTGACCACGGCCCTAATTAAGGTACAGCCCCAGCATTTGCCTGCTGCAAAAACAGGAAAATAGAAACCACCTTAAGGCTACCAACAGTGGGTTTGACCCACTATTTCCCTAATACAAGCTCACAGCTGTATGACCCTAACCGCATGGCCACTTGCTCAATATATATATTGTGCACTGGGACAGGACTTCATATTTATTGAAAAGCAAAAGGTCAGATTGTTGTCCCAAGAATGCCAGACCTATGTTCAACATATGGCTGCACTAATCAGAGTAACTAATCCAAGGATACATTTTGTTTTAACTAAGTTTACTGAATTATAACTGACATTGCTTTTGCAATTCCTGTTTGATATTAAACCCATTTTAATGTTTAAGCACAGGAAGTACTGTGAGACAGAGTTATTATTCACTGTCCATGTTTCTGATTTCCTTTTCACAGACCAAGGAATTAACTCAACAACGGATTGTGAGGATGAAAAACGACAAATTTTATCCCACCTAGTACAGTCATTTATGCTCCGCATATTTTGAAGTTAAGTACATGTATCAAATGACCATTGGCTATTTCTGCCAAACATGACATGGTTCTAAGCATTTTATTTTCCCTCACATTTGCAAACAAGGAAAATAGTGTGCTCACTGCCAATAAAATGTAACCAAGAAAACCCACCAGATGCCACCTGTTCAAATTTAAGTATATAAAGTGAGACAAGATAGATTTAAATTATATTTTCCTAACAATTTGCTGCTCCTATTTATGATGCAACTTAAAATTGTACTGATCTGGTGACGCTGTTTTAAATTTTTTTTTTAAATCACCAAACCTATGACTAAATCTACAGCTTTTGCCCCATTCCTAAAAAATTAATGCAGTAATTGGAACAGGCTACCAGAAAAATAAAATGGCTGAAATCATAGCAAAGCAAACAAAGAGGAACAAGAGGAAAGTCTTCCATCAGCAAGAAATCATTGAAAGTCTTCACAAGAAACATAATGGTTCCAGTCTCAATGTTCTGGGCAGCTATTTCCAAGAGGTGATCCAAGATCTTGTCAAGCTTTAGACTTTATGGTGGCAACAGTGAATAGGAGCTCAAAAATACCAGTTTATGGAGGGCTCATACAAAAAAATCATATAGTCAGCAGCTGTGATGGGATTGAGACTAATAACTGTAGGAATGAAGTCTGTTGGACTGAACTCCCCAGTGTTCTTTTCCACATCCAGCAGAGTTAGAGCAAAAGGCATTAACTTTCCTTGATGCTGCTCACCATACAAAATTTGCAAAGAATTCCCTAGCAGAAAAGCAGGTGTTTGTAGATGGTAGTGCTCCAGACCAAAAATATATTACTGAGGTGAAATACCTGGAAGAACTTGGTACTATTACACGAAGTGAAAGGCCTGCACACTGGTTATAGATTAAGGAGAAAGAATTTAGAGGGGGTGAGACAGAAGATAAGCATTTCCTTAGGTGCATAAACCTTCAGTAATTGTGTAGGTAATACCCTTAAATTTTGCAGTGATCTAGGTCTTGAAGCGTTTACTGATTGTGAGAGTACCATTCAGGTTGCAATGTTCCTAGATTTTGCATTTCATTTAATAAATTCAAGGCGTCTTACGAGTAAGTGAACCAAGGCTGCAAACAGATATTCCAACCAGGACAAAACCTGTACTGATATTGAAGAATGCATAAGTTATCCTAATAATACTATGTTAACTGATGGTTTGTACCTCTGTAACACTAAGAAAATAACTGCAATGAAATGTCGTATGGCTTTTAGTGCCGGGATATCCCAGGACGGGTTCAGCTTTCTGTTTGACACTCGTTGGCGACCTGCACATCGTGATGAGGATGAAATGATGATGAAGACAACACATACATCCAGCCCTCATGCCAATGGAATTAACCAATTAAGGTTAAAATCCCCGACCCGGCCGGGAATCGAACCCAGGACCTTCTGAACCAAAGGCCAGTACGCTGACCGTTCAGCCACCGAGTCGGACACTGCAATGAATGGTATCATTTCTGATTTGTTAAGGGTACAAGGTCTTGCAGAACATATGTCTGGGGAAAGGATTCTGCACTAAGATACCTTCTCACATTGAGTTTAAGATGGATATAAAATTCTGGTCAACTCAAAGCTGTATATAGGAAGTGTCTCAATGGTCAGATTGTTCGGCTCCATGGCTAAATGGTTAGCATGATGGCCTTTGGTCACAGGGGTCCCGGGCTCGATTCCCGGCGGGAATTTTAACCATAAGTGGCTAATTTTGCTGACATGGGGGCTGGGTGTATGTGTTGTCATCATCATTTCATCCTCATCAAGACGCGCAGGTCGCCTACTGGCGTCAAATGAAAAGACCTGCATCTGGCAAGATTAACTTGTCCTCAGATACTCCCGACACTGAAAGCCATAAGCAATTTAATTTTCATTACTGGTCAGATCGACCTGTCTTGTAATTGTAATATGTGTTTTTGAAAGGTACTGTTTTATTGAACCCTGGTCTTGTACAGAGAATTCAACAAGAAATGGATTTTGATTGACATGATCAAGATTAAGTCACCAACTATGTAGTCCTTTCTTTATATAGTGAATATGTTGATTATATTGCAAGCAGTGTGTAAAATATTAAGAGATAAGAATTTCATAGTGTTTCGTATTGAGGTGAGTTCACTATTTTGATAAAAGAAGATATACTATATACTTTCAATACTATTAAAATACGAAATGTAATTTTTACATTCCTACTTAATTACAATTGGTACCGGTGTCGACCATTATCCTTGGCCATCATCAGCCAATCACAAATAAATATAAAAGACAATGCACAGGTAAATCAAATGAGAAGTTTAAATGATTCCATTAGTTGCTGTTTGTGAAGCACTAAAGCATTTCAGAGAGCACTGTGTGTTGAAATTTCAGCTGATCAGTAAAAAGTATGAAAGACAATGCACAGGTAAACAAAATATGATCATGAATAAAGGTTGACACCAATTATAATTAAGTAGGAATGTAAAAATTTTAATAGTACTGAAAGGTTGAACCATCATATATCTTCTTTTAACTCAATAGTGTGTTAATTAAATTAAATTAATTAAATATGTGCAGTATTTGCGTCTTTTGCAGTGTTACATAACATCAGCTCATGTTCGTACTGGCAGTAATGAATTATACACCTAAAAGACTTTATTACATCCTCCTAATCAACAAAAACTCCTGGATAACTTCACTGATAACTTCAGGCCAAGCTGCCAATAGGGGAAAACACAGACACCCCAATAATGCAATTCATATCTTGTACTGAATATGAGGATCTAACAGAATCCAATAAAGGTATAATTCCTTTGTACTGCACAAGCACTGATACATGTAGAATGGTGCAGCGTAATGAGTCTACATGAAACATATCCTTTACTTATCATCATGGTTGAGATGCACAGTATGGAACACATGACACATTTATTGTTCTTTGCCTCAGTGCATGTTTTCTAGAGGTGTCAGTTAAAAAAATCTGCAACAGGCCACTATTATTATTATTATTATTATTATTATTATTATTATTATTATTAACAACATTCTGAATGGCTAAATTAAGATGAGAAGGACCATTCCTTGAAAATTTAGTTCCATTCTTATTCAAATAGCAAGACTCTTTTGTAATGGGTGAACAAGGAGGTGAACTAAAAGTGAACCAACACTCAAATCAGATAGCATTTTTGTATATCATGTAATAAGGCAATAAACTGATGATTGTATGTAAGAATGCATTTAGTATTTTGTACTGCATAAAGAACAGAGGAATCTTCCAGATATCTTCAGGCAATCCTGCCAATAGTGGCAAACATGGACACTGCGTTAATGCAATTGTTATCCATGAGCACATTATGAAATGCCCTGTTAAAGGAATAGATACATATATATTCATTATAGACTGTTGTTCCTTCTGGTGTTCAGTCTGCAAGCCTCTGTGAATGTACAAATCACCACAACAATCCCCCTATTTCAAACTAGTTCTATATCTCTGATTTTTAAATCATTAAAATCCGAGTCTAATCATCATTGCTTTGGTCTCCCTGTATTCCTCTTACCCTCCATGACCGACTCCATCATTCTCCTATGTAAACTATCCTGCTCCATTCACCTCACATGACCCCACCACGTTTCGCTTCATGATTACAGCTTCATTCATTCAGTTCAATTCTAACTTAGCCTTTATGTCTTCATAACAAGTACCCTCCTGTCATTGTTCCCACCTGTTTTTACCTGCAATCATTCTTGCTACTTTCATGTCTGTTACTTCTAAGTTGTGAATAAGTTATCCTAAGTCCACCGAGCTTTCACCCCCGGAAAGCAAAGTTGGTCTGAAAAACACCTATGTTAAGATAGTATCGTCCAGGAGCTGACTTCATTCTTCCAGAATACTGTTGATTGAAACTGTGAGCAGACTGCATTAGCTTGATTTCAGTTCACTCACTACATTATAAACATGGGAGTACACACGTCCAAAATATTTGAAATTATCTACCTGTTCCAACTTCACATCCCAATCTGACATTCAATTATCCTGGATGCCTTACCTACTGACATCAATTTAGTCTTAGCAAGGCTAATTTTCATGCCATACTCATTGTACCTATTTTCATGTTCCAAGACAGTAGATTGCAGGTTTTGTGCAAAATCTGCCATTAAGATAAAGTTTGTCAGCATACGCCAGATTGCTTACTAAATTTTCACCTTATTGCCACTTTCTACCTCTTAGCAGATGATCTATGTAAACTACGAACAACAAAGATTTTTCAAAATTCTGGCTAATAGAAAAAATACAATCCTGACAGCCCCTTTATGGCCTGGAACCTCACTGCTATTCATCCTACTCCCTCTGAATCACTGATCTCACCCCCCCCCCCCCCCCCTTCAAGGATGCCATTGAACACCTTGCCTGGTATACTGATTATTAAGATACCTTGATAACTGTTGCATTCCTTCTTCTTTGATGGATTATAGGTAGGTGCAATTACAGCATTCATCCAATCTGAAGGTGCCTTACTAACACTGCATTATAATCTTATTTTATGAAGCCATTTCAACCGTTCCTTCCTGCTATACCTCACCATTTCAGGCCTAATTTCCTATATTCCTGCTGCTTTACAACAATGGAGTATATCTACCATTCTTTCCAATTCTTTAAGAGTAAATTCACCAACATCATTGCCCTCTTGACACAAGAGTTGAGAAACAACAGGGATTGCAAGTAATATATGACACAGCAATGTTGCAGAAAAAGACTGTGTACTATAACTGAGAAAATTATTCATGAGAATTAATTTGAAGCGTATGATGCTGTACTGGAAGAATGGGCTAAGGGTGGTATTGTTGAAGAGACATTATGAAGGGGCTACAGGTAAAGGCTACATTTTACCTCATCAGGGTGTAATTAAGGACAGTGCAACGATGCAAATTAGGCCCATATTTGACACATCCAGTAAAAGGAAGAGGGAGTTGTCACTGAATGACTGTATGACAAAAGTCCAAACTTAATTGAACTTATTCCCTCTGTTGTGTTCAGGTTTAGAGAGGGGCCAGTGGGTGGTACAATATTACATGTTGGCACTCGTATATTACTGCTGCATTTGCGTGAAAGATTTTCTGTTATACAAGGATGAAGGAGAACCCAGACCATTATGTCAAGATGTGTGAGATGAAAAATGGCACAAAGCTAAGAAGGCGGTTGCTGATTCAGGAACTCTATCGGTATTTGAGGTGACAGGTGTAGACCTTGCTGGACTCTTGATACTGAAAGTAAAAAGGAAGGGGTGGATTATGTTCTTTACATTTGCTGTGTTCAGGGCAGTGCACTTGAACAGGTCAGCAATTTCATAACGAATGGATTCTTACTGAGTTTTCCACAGTTCATCACTCGATGAGAAAGACCAAAAGTTTCTACAACAAAAATGGAACAAATTTCAATGGTACAGATAATTTGTTTTGAACTCTTGACTAACACCACACAGAAAGAGAGTCCACAATGCAGCAAATACAGTACAGAATTAACCCTCCCACAGCAGGCTGGTGGGGTGGTCGGTGGCAAAGTCTGATTCAGATAGTAAAGAGAAATTTGAGATGTGTCTTCGGGAGAGCTTCACTGTGCTGTGAAGAGTTGACGACACTACTGTGGAAGTCTGAAGCCGTCGTTGATTCCTGTCCTCTTGCCTACTTGCCTGACAAGCCTGAAGATCTCAAACAACTTTCACCTTCAAGTATTTTGCAAGACAATGTCTGCATGGGAATACTAGATTTAGATCAACTGGATTGTGTGAACTTATCAAGGAGATGTTGATTTCTACTACAGTTGCAACAAGATTTTGAGAAGAGTACCTAAGTCATTTGATCCAGGAGCAGAATACAATGTCTACAAACACTGGAGAAGAGGATGTGGTGGTGGTTGCAGCTGATGGGAAAGAACTGGATCGACTGACCATTAACATGGGTGCTGGAAGTGTATCATGAGAAAGTTGGATGATTTGTGAGGTTGAGAACATTGTCCGGTGAGGTGACTAGTCCACATCAGTGACTTCAGAAAATGCGAAGGAGGATGCTGATGACTGTCCCAGTAGCATTCACTCTCATGAAGAGTCTGACTCATGAGATTCCTCAAAGTGCTATTATGACAGCACGTCTACTGTTTCATGTGGATATAAAAAATTATTCAATCTAAGTGCTTTACAATAAATGTGAAGTTCCTGTCAGGTAGAAAGAATGTTTCTCACAGGCTATGTGCTTTAGGAGTTAAGATTGTAAGGCAGCCTGAAAAGATATCTCCCTCATTAATCCTCCTATCAAAATAGTGCACATGAGCAGGAAGTTTTACAAATAGATTTCCAGTAAGGTTGGTAGATTTCAAATAAGGTTGGCCATGTATATTTTTCGGGAGAGTAAAATCATTGTTTCAGTCTTCACATAAATCCACAGTCAATTCAAGGATGTTGAAATGATATTGAACCTAAAAACTATCCATGGATAAGAGGATTCTAAATGTGGGTTCAAATACAGCCAGTAGTTTTTCAGTTACAAGTACTCAAACAACAACAAGAAATAGGCAAGAACCCCTAAGGTAAAAAATATTTAAGTAGCATTATTAGACCTGAAATGGAGAATTAAAAGAAGATACTGCCAAAATAATCAATATATATTTACCCAGTTGTGACAATTTTATTTATATAGATTACAGTCATTACTAATATGCTTGGCTCATGGTCCATGGACTAGAATGATGCAGGTTTCCATGTAAATTTATCCTGTCCTACCAGTTTCTTCTCTAACTAGTGCAGTGTTTTCCACAGAAATTTTGTCACCCGAGTATCAGGAATGAGTGGCTTGGTGCAGATTACTACGTAATAAACGGATATGAAAAAATTTCAATTTATTCCCCTCACGGCATTCGTATTAACAGACGGGTAACAGTAAATGCAAAATTGAACTATTTTAGTATTTTTACCCTGAACAAGACAACAGAGGATTTCTAGTGTTCTACTGTTCATTCATAATCATTCAATACCAGGGATTACTATTCTATTGCTGTGGAGGGCCATACGGGTCTGTGACATCATTGAAAACTGCTAAACATTTAAACTCTGATGTAATTATGCTGAAAATAATGATTGATCACTGAACTAAACAGTTTTTAACAGTATGTAATTAGTGCATGTCTAGGTTATGCTAGCTGGGCGGTCTGTAAACATGGCAGGGGACTTCACCCATTAACAGGTCTTAGGGATAGCACTCTAGTTGAACTAATATTTACTACAATTCTTTTATCACATTAACACCATGGCCTGCCCTATCACTCTAAACCTGTAGACTTGCTTGTAAAATAATTAATGAAATCCTGCAGGAATTTGTTGCTATAAAAAAGAATGATAAGGTTGTTATAACATTCCTTCAGTTGCGGAACATTAATACAGCTGTTGCAGTACCTACAACCACACATTCAGGCCAGGTGATACCAGTGATGTAATATCATGCTGGAAAAAGAGGTGGTCAACAATTTTGCAATTAACTGGTTTTTAAATACAGTATAAGGTGACTTTTCATTTCAATGTAGTACTTAACCATCTCACTATCCACATGACCCCTGTTAATTCCTGACAATAACAGGCAAAAATTATAGTACTCCCCTAGATTTATCCATCTGGGCAATCTCAAAAGCAACACTTTAAGAAGCCTTAAGAATATTGTGACAGTAGAAAATCCAATTACCAAAGTTGTCCACCAACATTATGAAATCTTTTTAATCACGAGAAAAGATGAGTAAAAATCAATAATGAACAAGCTTCCCATATAAAAGTTAAATTTAAATCTGTTTGTGCCAAAGAGGATAATATAGAATTATCAATACTGCATTAATGGAAACGACCCCCACATGATTTTAGGCGAAAAGGAACCGACAAGTGACCACCAGTACTTTTATCTCGAAAAGTAACCCAAATGTCACTGTAGTAATTTTACCTAATGAAGAAAAGTCCATAGCACTAATAGGATCCAGAACAAGCATTAAGTTTCAGGTACTGATATCTCGAACTCATTGGAAATCTTACTGGGGCCTTCTAGGTAAGATAAAGGTGCTCATTCTTTAAAGAATAGGGCCTGTTCAGTTAATTTACACTGAAAATAATTAGTGTTATGTAACCAATCATTAAACTATCCATGGGGAAAAAAATTGAATACAAGATTCCATGCCAACAACTATCCACTATTTCCAATAACAATGAATGACATCCAGCATGTAATATACTACATGTGACGGTTTGGTCTGCCCTGTCAATATATTACCAGTTTCTAATTTTGTACAATTATTTCACTTGTACATGTTTTGGGAGCCCCAACTCACTTCATTAGCGATTTCCACATCATAAACCAATATTCCCCATAACTTAAGGTCTAATATTATTCATCTATACATACGACATCAATATATACCATTATTTTTAACACATACACATATAATGCCTATTTCTTGATAATGTTTGTTGTAATGGAACACATTAGAACATTTATAAATAGTTCAACTGGTTATTCTTATGTTACGTGACAATTAAAACGTCAGATTATTTACTTAGAAAAATCAATTATTGATAAAAAGTTTCTTGGTACTGTTTGTTCTGTTGTAGCCCTCTTAAGCATTGACCTATTAAAAAATTAACTATTATACTACCAAAGTTAATATCTTTGCCTTATTATTCATAGAACACTTTCTAGAATGAACTGGTTTACCATTGAATTATTTGACTCCTTATGATCTAAACATGCAATTCATTATATCATGTCAGACGGAATCTTTCTATGTTGGTGTTGGGCTGGAATTTAGACAAGAGCGGATCAAACCTCCCATCATGTCCATGAATTCGTGGCTATTATTTGCTGTTCTTACTGTAAATTATTGAAGCAGAGGAAGACTACCCGCTCACCAGCCTAACACTTATTGATTCTATGTGGTGCAACACTACCTTTAAAGTTTTCAAAACACTAAGATGATGGAAATCGTTCCTGCAAGAGGCAAATATATTTGAGCACCTTTAATACCATCAGGGTGATAAAGGATTTAATATGCCAACTTGAAACCAGAAGGCAAACCCTCCACAATCTGAGCTACTCAGATCGCCATTTTTCCTGACAAGAGCTACAAAGCCAACAGAGATGAAGAGAATAACCACTTCGTCAGCTTTCAGACAGCTGTGCCACATAAAAGGTGCATACCTGGAAATTCTGCATTTGTGTAATCATAAAAAATATACTTAGTCAATTTGAGATTAGTATACAAATATATATGAGCTTTAGGAATAGACAGCAAGATAATCATACATCTCCTGAACATCAGATAAAAGTAGAGTTATGTAACCAGTCAAACTCAGGCGACTGCTAAGGGTTTAATTGTAATCACTATAAAGTTACCTGGAATGATACTTACACATGAAGTATTTGAAGTTTCCTCAAAGCAGATTGGTTCCTCTTTGACCTTTACTTCCAAGTCCATTTTAAAGAGCGTGTGAAGGTCTAGATGCTTTCGGGATGTAGATTACTTCCACGGACCTTGCACTGAAACATGAGCAACAAACACTATTATTGCTGTTTTGTAGTCAAGTCTGTACTTTTAGGCAACTGTTGATACTGTGCTCATAGCCACAGGACCTCCAGTTTTACCTGGAAAATGAACCTCAGGGAAAAACATTTTCAATGACAGAACATCCCACACCCACAGAATGGGATTCATTTGCATACCTCTTTTGAAAAGCCTGTGACTATGCAACTTACATATCACCCACTACACTGGCAGTCTAATGACTTGGTTTGATGTACCTTCCTTTTTTTACGATTTACTTACATCACACTGACACGGATAGGACTTATGGCATTATGGCTAGGAGTGGGAACCAAGTAACTGTCACCTTGAGTAATGTAGAGTCCCAGCATTTCCTTGGCATGAAAATGGGAAAACACAGAAAACTTTTTCTAGGGCTGCGACTTCCTTCCCACTCTTATCCCATCATTACCATAAGACCCATCTATGTCGGTGCAATGTAAAGCCAATTGTAACAAACAAAAAAAGAAATTCTACAACCAAACCTTTGAAACTATTCATTTCTTGCTCAACTTGCAGGGCAAATGATCCACATTTAGCCACTGTGAAGACACAATCCCTGTGCCCTGTCCCTCCGCTAGCTCTATTGGCCATGTACAGTTTGTACTGCTCAACATAAACCTCACTCTCTTTATACTAGAGTCCAGCGGAGATTCAGATACAATATAAAATTTGAAAGTCACTATTAGGAATGTTTGATATAGTACATCCAGTTTTGTTTTCAATCCACAAAGCTTTGGAAGTAAGTGGTGGGCCCCATCTTATTCAACACACTTACCAATTATGTAAATCATTCTGAATGTTAATGACAATTGTGGGGAACCCCTGTGCATTATGTATTTTAATAAGCCAGTTTCTTACATAGATATAGCCATAGTTCTTCTCTCGACGCACAGTACTCACCTGGGCTAGCAGCCCCTTTCATAGCCTCCATACAATATGTTGAATTCAGTAGCAGTTCAGCCAGATTCCTTATTGATCAAACAAATTATTTGATAGAGAATAGCCAGGTACTCATTGGCAAGTTTATCCAGAAAGTTGCAACCATTACTGATTATGCTACAATATATACTGTATGTCCACTAAAACAAACAGTTCTGAACTGGCTGTCAACTCCTTTGTTACAAGAACAGTTCCAACTGGCTATGAACTCCTTCATTACAACAGTTACGATCAACAGTTCTGAAATGGCTATAAACTACTTCGTCACAACAAACAGTTGCGAACAGGCTATGAACTCCTTCAAAATTATCTTAATGAGCATACATGAAACAGAATGCTTCCAGACGTGATTGTTAATACTTGTTTGTTGGAATTAGTAAATAGCATTTGTGAACTGTATAAACGGCATCTACGAATTGTTACAAAATGTTAAACAATGGATGATGGAAGACCTCACTATTCCAGTGAGAAGTACTGCATGTAGTTACACCATTTACTGGTCGAATCAAATGTGCATGTATACAACATGCAGTTCCTGGTATTGAACCCACGCTGCTGGCATGGGCTCTGAAATACTTCTGAATGTAGTTAGAACAGCTTGAATTCAGAACTCACAGTTCCGAAGAAGTTCTGAATTTCTGTTGGAACAGCACCTACAATATTGGCACAGACACTGTTTTGCATATAATACAATTATATAAATACTAGGAGCATTATAAGTATACCATTAACCCTTACTCAATAAAGGAAAAAATATGCATATTAAACTATTTTCTAAACACAACATAAACACATGTAATCTATTCAATCAAGATTTTCTCCTGCTCAAAAAAGTATTGGCACACTGTACATCATTTGTTATTGAGCTTTACAGACAGCGCCGTGCATACCAGATTTGTGCAATCGGAGATGACAAACAGTTCAGCCGCTTGCCTGACGCCCGTGTATGGGTCATTCACTTGTCAGGATAAATCTGAAGGCAAAGGAGCATTCCGTGTCATTCCACACCCTGGTGGTTTTCTTGCATTCGTAGGGTAAAAGTTACCATGAATTTGGTAAAGAACTTTCTGTTACTTATTCAACAATGCGGGCAAACATCAAGAAGTTGCAAGAGACAGGTACAACAAACAATACACACAGATCTGGACGTCCCAGAGTTCCTACATGTAGGAAGCATCAAAGCCTGGTTCGCCTTGCACTAAAGGAGTCCTTTAAAATGCAGGGTCGATTGTATCAGACATCCAGACAACATCCAACAAACAGATCAGTCTTCAAACTATTATGAATATTTTGAACGCAGTTGATATTCATGGGAGATCTCCTAGAAAGAAACCATTTATTTCGGAAAATAACCGAAAAAAACACTTCCAGTTCGCCAAAGATTATGTCAATAAATCAACTGAATTTTGGAATTCTGTGCTATTTTCTGACGAATCCAAGTTTAACTTGTTTGGGTCTGATGGAAATGTAAAAGTGTGGTGCAAACGAAATACAGAGTTCCAATCACTACATGCCCTACCTACAGTAAAACATGGGGGAGGGAGCATAGTCGTTTGGGAATGCAAGGGAACTTCTGGTATTGGTGACTTGGCTATTATTGAAGGTGTCGTGGATCATCATAAATATACCGATGTGTTGCAAGGCCACTTATGTAGCAGTGCACAGAAACTGGGTCTTGTAGGCATCTTTAACTTTCAACAAGACAACAACCCGAAACATACGGCTCTGTGAGCGTGGGAGTGGTTACTATATAATGCACCAAGAAAAGTTTTCACTTCACACAAAGCCCTGGTCTTAACCCAATAGAGCACCTTTGGGCTCACTTGGAGACAAAAGTTTGAAAATGTTATTCTACAGACGGTGTTGTTGGAGGAATGGTCAAAGATCTCACGAGAGATAACTCGCAACATGGTTCCCTCCATGCCAAGACGTCTACAAGCTGTCATCAGTGCCAACGGTAAGCACAAAGGCTACTAGACTTGAGTTATGTGAATTACAGACTTTAATTTCATTTGTGTATAGGTGTGCCAATATTTTTTTTGATGTGTAGAGCAACTGATTTTGTTTTGTAAACTATTATTTTTTTTATGAGAAACCAATTATACTCGAAGAACATTATATTTACTACTGTACATTTCAACAAATATATCAGTGTTTTGACATCACATGTATTTGTGTGGAATGCATATATAATAGTAGGTGTGCCAATACTCTTTGGTGCCAGTGTATACTACTGAGCGTGAGCAGGCTATTCAGGATCAATTCGGTACCATTTGCATGTTCTATCGCTAGGAATGGTAGCTGAGATATATTTAATGAAGACACCCTACAGTAGGCTGAAAAACAGATTTATCTGCCGCTGATCTTTTATGTTTAAATGAGAACTGAACAATAAAGCTTACCTTATTTCCTATCACGTACAGTACGGTATAAAGTTCCTTATAGAGATGCATAAGATTGAGACTCCTTTGGACACGGTGTAAAACGTAAGAGACTGCAATTTCCTGATGTAGAAAATATTAACGGAAACAGCGCAATCCACAGAATAAACCGGCAGAAGCAGCCGCAATATGTCCGAGATGCACAGCACAAAACAAATTAATTCGAACATTAAATAACAACAAGCCAAGCACTTCGAAAGTAAACCGGAAATGGTGAATACGGCCCCTCACAAATTTATAAACAGTGCGTCGTTCCTCGACCGTATACATACACATCCGGTATAATTCACTTATCTCCAGCTAACTACTGCACATGGATAGAAGTCAAAAGTCTTCTGGGACAACCAAGACCAACCATTACACAAAACCACAAGACAGAAAATACATGGCGTGCGTACCAACGACAATCATGAAAGATATAGACTGCTACCTTGTCTTGTCTTGTCACGATAATTTTATGGGCTTCGCTTGAGAGCGGTATACCCAGCCACGTAACCTAGAATAAAAAAAACAAGTATGGAGGAGGCGGACAAATAAAGTCAAACGTGTAAGAAATGTGGGAAATTAAGGAATGAAACAACAAAACGACTACACAGGAAAAACACAAGGACACAAGGGGACTAATCTTCACGCCAAAGCGACCGGTACTTGGCGACTTTCTACCAAACACAAACAGACCGGGTCAACACCGAGGTTAGAGATAAAGGTATCTAAACTACTGGACTGGGTGGGTGGCAGAAAAGAAATGAATAAGGGGACGACGGCTAGATATCGAGTATCTAACTCGTCTATATATTGGGTACCGCGAGAATATGAATGACTAGGATATTAGGTAGATATAAAGCAAGTATCGGAGGGAGTTCGTGTTATTTGGTTACATGACTACTGGTATTCCTGGGAGACCTAGTCTGTGAAGCAACACAAGATTCCAGGTTGTTTAAAAGAGCCACAACTTCCTCCTGCAGAGTCAGGAGCCTTTTTGACCATGTGGCATCGTGCTCAGCTGCCTTAGCATACGCCCCTAGTTTGTCGGAAATAACTGGAATTAATTTCAAAACCGGGTTCGAAGCCCGGGATGTTCCTGGCTTTGCGGTCTCAGGCGACACAGCCTGCTTGGAAGGAACTGAAATGTTCGTCCCGGATACAGAAACTTTGGGAGATATTGCAGGTGTAGCCGAGGGAGGTATTTTGAGGAGTTCACGATATCCCTGAACATCATAACCTGGAGACCTATCCGGACTCGGGGTGGGTGATGATACAACCACCGTAAATTTGCGTTTTCTGGGCTGCTGATTTTGTAGAACCGGCGCAGATTTCTGGAGTGGAGGAAAATGTTGTATGGTCAAAAGCGGGTTGAATCTATTGGACACTGGGGTGAAAAAGGACTCTGAGGATAAAGGAGAAACTTCCAAAGCCTGCTTTTTTTTCATATCCTGTTGTCGTTTATGTTCTGGGCATTGTAAAGATCCTACTGAATGCTCCCCGGAACAATTGAGACAAAGTTTGGTAGGAGTTGTACATACTGTAGTTTCATGATCTTGTGCGCAATTGGCACATCGAGGGATTTGAGCCCTACAGTTTTTCTGGTATGGCCATATCGTTGGCATCGCCTAGAGATAGTCGGTTGAAAGACAAATGGGTCGACCTGGGTACGAACCCGATAAATGGAAACGAAGGCAGGTAAAGTCTGGCTACGAAACGTTTGTTTAATGGTGCCAGTTGGAATATAACTGACCCGGCCATCCTGAACCGAGCGTCGGTTCATTCTCTGAGCTCCAGCGATAGGGGCGGTCGATTCAGCAACCTGACAAATTCCCTCTACGGACAAATCTTTATCAACCCCTCGAATAACTCCGATCTTATATAGTGACGCAGAAGGAATAAACGCTTTAAGATTTTTTCCTTTAAGATAGGATTGGTGAGAAAGTTATTAGCTTTTGTGCTTGTCTGAAACTCAATTTGAATCCTATGGCGAGCTCGCCTAGCAATTTGAGTAACACCCTCAAATTTACGGTCATAAAAAGTTTTCCCAAGGCCATGGGATGTATACTGCCCAATTTCTTACATTCATCAATGGCCTCCACAAATACTAGATAGGGGCCTTTATGTGGATCATCGTATGTCTGCGTTTCAGTTTTAAGAGCATACACATCAACCTTAGGAGAGGAAGCACGGTGACGATCCGATGGGGTTGGGTCATTTAACACAAGTGTATTTTCCATAGAGTACTCACGAATATCAACTTCTACAGACTCCTCCTCCATATTCTGTCCCCCACTCGACTCCGCCATAATGTGGGGAGGGAGTTAGAATTTAAGACATATAATACAAAACCTCGTACCGCTCCCAAGGAAGCTGAACAAGACGAACCACTTATCACCCGAACCTACTCGCACACCACACTGAGTAATATACTAGCACCGATAGTCACACGTCCACTCTCCAACGTGCACCACAATGTGAGATTGCGATTAACTGATGACTGCTACCTAGCGATGGGCATTCAGAATGAAAACTATGGAATTATTTGATTGTCGCAAACTACCGTTTCATTCGATTGTTTTCAACAACATTCGATGTTTCATTCGGTTTATATGATACTGAATTCTCCTGCTGTAGTTGCTCCCACTTCGCTCAAAACAATAGCACGCAAGTCGAATGTTACGGAAATGATAGGAACCAATGCAATAGTATTACGGTGACGCGAATTTTAAACAGTATCCAATGACGGTCCGTAAATATTATTCCCTGCATTACGTGGGCAATCATAGACATTCCCGGTATTTGCTCCGAATTATTTTATAAAATTGCATCTCCATACAACCTAAAAACTGGAGAGCAAAGTGTCAGTATGTTTCAGATCAGTTAATTATTTTTTAACAATACTACAATGCCAGTAATTCATAATGTAAATTCTCTTCCCATCCCAACCAATGAAATTAACCAATTCTCGCGGGTTTACTCTCAGTTTAGCATTGAACAGTACTGTGAATGCAAGTTGTGCCGATATTTTAATTAAACTGTGTGTGGTATTTTATGTATATTGGGTAGATCATACACTCTAAAATGAACAGAAAAAAATAGATCAGCAGTTTTGGCAACATTTTAGCAAAACTTCAGAATTTTCTGCGAAATGCTTAATTTGCTTAAATGAATTCCAGTGCCGGAACAATACATAAAATTTAAGGGATCACTTAAAACGAAAGCATTTCATTGCTTTTCAGCAATCTGATAATGTTGATAGTATTGATGTATTAAATATTGATAATCCTTTAGTGAAAAAAATATCTCAGTGTGACCAACAACCGTCAACTTGTACTAATTCACTTCCATCTGTGATCATCCCTGAACATTCTGAAGGAATCCTGACTTCAAAACGAGGCTCGCGTCAGCTTACACTCCATAAGAGCTTCAAATTTGGCGAGTTAACTCCTGAAAAAGTGAAAAGACTCGATTCACTGCTGGGTGAAATGATGACTGAAGATTTACAACCTCTCTGTATTGTTGAAAAAAAGGGATTTATTAAATTACTTCATGAAATTGAACCACGTTACACATTGCCCAGCAGACGTCATCTGACCAGAACAATATTCCTAGAACTGTACGAATCATGCAAGGCAGATATTCAAATAAATCTGCACTTCACATCATATGTATCGATCACAACAGATATCTGGACCTCTTTAAATACAACATCTTTTCTAACTATCACTGCCCATTATTTCAACAGTGAATACATTTTACTGTCAACGGTACTTGCAACAATTGAACTTGAGACAAAACACACAGCTGTATACCTTGCAAGTGTCATAAGAAGAGTTCTGGATGAATGGCGTATCATGGACAAAGTTGTAGCTGTTGTCACCGACAGTGGAGCAAACATAAAAGCTGCAGTGAGCTGCCATGTATAGCACATATGCTGAACCTGGTTGTACAGAATGCAGTGACCAACACAAACAACTTAAACAACATTCTCAAGGCATGCAGAGCACTGGTAACCTATTTCAAATCCAGTGTTACTGCATCAGACAAACTACGAGGGATTCAAGCACAAATGGGAGTCGCACAGTACAAACTGAAGAAAGATCTTGTAACGAGGTGGAATTCAATATATTTCATGCTGGAGAGGTTGCTGCAAGTGAAAGAATCTCTTTCAGCTGCTTTTACATCTGTACCTACTAGTCCACCATCCCTTACTGCAGAGCAGTGGTCAACCATTGAAGACTGTGTGGCTGTATTAAAGCCAGTGGAACTTGTGGAAAAGGAATTTTCTGCAGAAAAATACCCAACAATTTAAAAGGTAATTCCATTAGTCAGAGGGATCCAAGTAACTTTAATGAACAAAGAGCCACAAACTACATTGGGAACCACATTGAAGAACAAGGACAAGTTGGGAAGATGGACATCCCAGCATCTGCAACCTTACTGGATCCTAGATTAAAGAAGGTAACATTTGGAAATGAGACAAATTCTGAGCAATCTCAAAAACATCTGATTACGGTAGTGAGTTGTCAACACTTTGTCTATCCTGCCACTACCAGCACTAATGACAATATTTGGTTCTTTCTAGAAGATAAGCTGGCACACTAAAAATGCAGAACGAATCCAACTAGCAATGAAACCATCCTGCTGCGACAGTACATTGACCAGCCATTTGTTGACATGAAAAGCAGTCCAGCAGAATTCTGGAAGAAACACAAATTGCCATGCAACACTTACACACATTGTCACAGAAATATCTCTCAGTTCCAGCAGAAAGAATATTTTCAAAAGCTGGGTAGATTATGAGTGAAAGAAGAAACAGTTTGAAAGCAAAACATTTAGATCTTTTAATATTCCTGAACACAAATCTTTGATTATAGGAAGACAGTGGTAGCCTAAGTGTCTGATTAATTATACTGAAAGTGTGATATGTTGTTTTAGTTATCCTAACCTGTTCTCCTATGTGCAAAGAATGAAAACGTTTGATCTAGCTACTTTATGTATGTTTTACCACGACATATTATTAGTGACTGCTCATATAAATGCTTATTGCTCTACTACATGTGTGTTTCACTCAGTTTGCGGTTTGGTTGCATTGTTTCATGTTAAAATGCCATTTTTAAAATATAATGTAAGAGTCTGAAAATCTATGACAGCTTTGAAGAGAGCTATGTTTAACGGGTGTTTGCACATGTACATTGTTTGACATGAGACCAGTTAAATAAATAAAAATGAATTTTACTGTACTTCCTCCTACGAAGAGAGATTGCCTAACCTAAAACTGACCAAGTGCACCATTAAATATTTCATATTAAAATAAGTAGGCCTATGTGGTCCTAGTGTCCATAATTCTATAAATTGTTCCTAATGATTGGCACAGATCTTGTGGGAGCCGAAATTGCAAGGATCAGAGTAAATATAAGACCGTACACTGTAACAAGCGTGCATATTGTAGTAATTAGTAACTACCGTAAAGAATGTCAGCAATTCGAAAACCGAATGAAACTATCGAATAAAAACATTCGGTTGTAATCCTGGACTATCGTTTAACAATCGATAGCAGGAAACATTCGATATGCCCATCACTACGTGCTAGGTGCTACCAAATACAGTAGAGACAATACACGACACTGAGCGAGATATCGAGGGAGAGCTATTGGAGCTCACTCTAGCGGATAGACCTGAACGGTACTGATTCTGTCATAAGAGCACGTGTATTTTTGCGTGAAGTTTTTGGTGTTATTTAGGCCTATGCGTTTTCAGTGAGTTGACATAATTAAAAAGTAGCGTGTGTCATTCCTTGATATCTCCTCTCAACATGAGGGGAAAGGTATGTGCGGTGTTTGGCTGCAGTAATTACGAAGTAGAGAAAAATGCGCGCTCGTTCTTTAGGTTCCCTCGTGACAAGAACATATAAGTAATATTGTGTTTGCATATATATTCTTCCAGTGACAGAGATTTTTGTAGTACTTCATAATATTCTGACCTGCTCGACCCATGTTTAAACGGGCTTAAAATATAATACGCATATATTATTGTATAGTGCAGCAGTTAACCTTCAATACCGATGTGTTGCTGTAGGTGTGATCTGTGGGTTTTGAAATGTCACAGAAGCGATTTGGATAAAGTGTACAAGAAAGAAGGGACGTTACGCTTGTATAAGAATTATAAGATCTGTTCAGATCATTTCCAGGCCAGCGACTTTAAAAATCCTCGACTATACAGCCAAGGGTATGTTACATTTTTACTCTAATTGTACGTAAATATTCCTCAAAGCATCACTATCGACAACATTTTCAAACTTTTCTTTCTTTTATTCCTCTTCTCAGATTAAAGCCGGGATTTTATAGATTTTCTTCCTGTTAGTAGGCTTCATGTTAAGAGGAAAATTGTCCAGCTATTAAATGTTAATTCATTGCATCATATGTGTAAGGAATGTGCCGATATTTTTATGTGATAATACATTGTTTTTAAATGAGGAAAAAAGACAAATCCAACCGCAAGATTTCAGGCAGGTATCCTAAAGCTAAAAAAGTAATGCATAATGGACAGCAGTCCATTTCACACCTTGTTTATATGTCTAATTTCAGTCTTTGAATAATAACCTTTTAAATAATTCTTCATTCATTTATCCAGAATTGCTTTAGCAACTTCGAAGTTAATATCTCAATACCACTGTCTTTCTAGACGTAATTTATTTATCCATTTCCGTATATACATTTCCATTGATATTTGAATTTAGCGCGATTTGTTCAGGTCAAGTCACTAGGAGCGCCACCGTCGAATTGTCTCCCATTTTAGCAAGGCGAAATCCGTAAGTGTCGCGTATTGTTTCTACTGTATTTGCTACGTGCTACTTGCCGAACATCCTTGAATCTACTTGAACTGCTGACAAAGCAAACGACAGGTGTCATGGCATAGTGGTTGTACTTGTATAGACGTACACATCAAAATTCGTTATTATTTTTATGTTTCATGCAATAAAACCGACCCTAATAATGATAAAAACCATTTAAAATACATGTAAAGTTGTGTGGTGACAGTGTTTAACCAATGTGGTTATGTGGCAATAGACTGTGTTGGTTGAAAGGTGGCTCCAGTTTCCTCTTACACAATAATATTTAATGAAATTATGTTAAATGTCAAAGTAAGTAGGGTCTCTAAATAACAATTAAACTAAAGTGCATTCATAAGATGTATTGTAATGATGCTTCTCTTTCCATTGTAGTCCCAGGATAAGGGTGTGGTGGTGATTATTGTTTTAAGTGGAAGTACAACTAGGCAACCATCCTCTATACATCACTAAGAAAGAATGGAAGGGATCCGACACTCCGTAAAATGAAGGAATCGGCCAAGGATAGACAAAGGCCACGAAGGTGAAAGATTCCCTATGCCTCGAATGCTTTAATATCGTCCGCGTCGGAAAATAACAAGACTTTACCAAGGGAGGTCGGATAGGATAGGTGAAAATTAGGAGTCTGGCACAAGTAAATGGAGACAATATTAGGACTTAGCTAAGGGCCCTGTGGTTGCCAACCCACGCTTCTAAATTGAGAGCCCCTGGGGCCCCTTTTAGTAGTCTTACGACAGGCAGGGAATACCCTGACCACCACCACCCACAGGGGAGCTCAGATAAGGACCCGTGGTCGCCAAACCACGCTCCTAAGTTAAGAGCCTTTGGGGTCCCTTTTAGTCGCCTCTTACGACAGGTAGGGTGTACCGTGTGTGTTATTCCACCGCCACCACCCACAGGGGGAGTTCAAAAGAAACCTTGAAGAAAAATAATATGTCGTCATTAGAATGGCCTATGGATTATGAAATTGGGTTTAGGCCTATGCTATAATAACCCGCAAATAATTGTTCATACATAAGGCCTACCTGTAAAATGTAACGTTACCGGTAATGCCTTTCTGATGGCGACTTGTGACGTTCAATGCTGCGCATGACATGGGAATCTTGATAAGGAAAAACGCATAGCCTATTGTTACAAATTAATGCTGATAATCTTTTTTCCAAGCAAACGTCTGTTAGATTTGCTGCAATTATTTCATTAAAAGTCCTATGATTATTCATTGCAATAGTGTTTTCAAAACGTCTGAACTTGATACTTTTAAATAAGACTTTAAATTGCACGGAAAAGACCACATCCATTCATGAACTGATAATAGCGCTAAGCTAAAGTGGCATGCGGCTAGGACAGTATCGAACAAGGATCATGTAAGAGAAATGCAGCGCCTCCTAGAGAACACTACTTCATCTACTATCCACTCGCGCTGAGCTGTGGTGGCCACGGCTGAGCCCAGTCGCGTGACGTCACGAATCGTATTGCCAGGCCTTGTTTTCTAGGAGGCGCAGCCCCTGGTATCGAAGTGTCAAGTTCTCTTGCCTGCAACTGTCATGGCGGCCGCAGTTCACTGAGCTTCCGTCAGGAGCACTGTAACGAATATGTTTAGCAGTCATATTGTTGGTGCGTACCTACCGAGAGACGGCAGACTCCATCTTTATCTTCTCTTTGAAAGGTGATGTTGGGCTCCCTTTGCGACGGCAGACGAATGGGAATCAGAAATTAGCGCTGGGACTGGGTAGGGAAGGGTCCAGTTAGTTCATTTGCTGGAAGTGGTTCATTAGATACTGTTCATAGCCTTGAGTCGTCCAAATGAACGAGGTAGTTCATGATGTGATATAGGCCTAGAAACAGCCCTCGCGGCACTTCGTTCAGATGAACGAGTTAGTTTATTATGAGCACGAAGAGAAAACAGCTACACAGTGCTTCCGCCCGTCTGCCTAAGTAAAGAAATGGTATCTAAGAGACGGAGAGACATATAAACTTTCTAATTTTGTACAACTCCTTCTCCCCCATTTGAGGAGAGTGAGTGATGTGCTGTCACGTGACCATTAACACGTCACGCCCTTGGCCATTCTTGAGCAAGCTTATTTGTCGTTCAAATGAACGAGGTAGATAATTATGAACATACCAGCAATACCATAGCGACGCGAGTTAGTACGTATATTTTACGATAGCTGGTGCTTGCTCAGGTCTTAATATGAACGGCAAACCACATAGCATTCAACCGCACCGCACCTCTTACGCTATTTAAAGCTCGGCGGTTCGAGGGGCTGTTTGAGAGAGAAGAAGCGATTTACCTATTTTATCCACGGAAAAACATTTCTCTAAGATGATAATTGTCCTTTTTAGCTGTTAAGAGCTGGGGAAGATGAGTGCTGTTGAAGCGTACTCTTAATAATGAATTTTCCTGAATAACTAACTAATATTACAATGTTAGATATAAGTCTATACAAGTATTTACTCCATAAAACCAATGTTTTTCCTTATGCCTGACACTGCACTCATCAGAGTGGGATGTGTCAGGCCCTACCCACTGACGGTGGGATGTATGCAGGTGTTTTATAAGAAGCCCGATAACTTTTGATATGCTCTATTGGTGTGTAATGAAATAGCAAAGGTAGCAATGATCCGTCTGCGGAAGATCTGGAAGGATAACAACATCACCATTAAGACAAAAAAGAAGCTCGTTGAATCTCTAGTCTTCTCAGTCTTCTTGTATGGCGCAGAGACGTGGACCATCCTCAAACGTGATCGTGAACTGATAGAAAGCTTTGAAATGTGGTGCTGGAGGAAAATGTTAAGGATTCCTTGGACAGCTCATCGCACGAACACATCAATCCTGAACCAACTTCAGATAAAAGTTCGTCTATCGTGTAAGGTCTCTCAACGAATTGTACGCTACTTTGGACATATAATGCGCCGAGATGGTAGTCTACAAAAGCTGATTGTTGAGGGCAAAGTCCAGGGAACCAGGCAACGAGGACGAATACCAACGCGATGGATTGACATGGTGAACGGCCCCCTACAGTGTTCTCTCAGAGTAACCACATTGAAAGCTTTAGATAGGGAAGAATGGCGGAGTATGGTTCATCGGCTAGAGGGCTGAATATTATGATAGTCACGACGCCTCAGTCATGAGGCAAAACGAAGAAGAAGAAGAAGAAGAAGATGAAGAGATTGGTGTGTAAAATCTAATTCCCTTGATATTTCCATTAATATTACATTGTAATAAGAGGAGTAATGACTGAAATTAAGAACTTATATAGTTTTCTGCCGATCACCACCTAATTTTAACCACTACTTCATTCATCTCATTTTAGACAACATTACACACAGGGGCGAAGCGTCAGGGGAGACAGGGTAGACAGCGTGTACCCTTAACATTTTGTGAAAGAAATATTGTCTAGTTAATTCAATTTCTTTTTAGAACATAAAATATTTCCAGATTCGTGACATTATTGTATTCCCCGCTTTACTTATTTTCGTCTCACTTCGGCAATGCTAAAGCTCGTGTTAGTTACTCGAAACACGTAGGCGAAAGTAAACGCTGTCCATTCTGTGTATTTTCCCTTTGATTATCAAAGCTTCAGATAGAGCAACACTAACGCTATCTGTAGGTGCTGACTGTGGAACTATGACTTTCCTATAGCGAGATGTCTCCGCCTAGTAGACAGACTTACCAGCGTCTCTTCTTGCTCTCATTGGCTAGTATTTGGATCTCTCTTATAAAGGTGCTCTTATTGGCTACCATCTTAGACATGCTTTTAATGTTATTAATTTGAATTTACTTTATTATAAGACACGTCTAAAAATAAATTAATATTTAAATACGAAGTATAGTAAAATTACACCTAATAAATGAATGACAGCATCAAAACCCTTCAAGTACGTGCATTTTCTTGCCCGCCAATATTAGTTGCGGTATTATAACCCTAATAACTATTAGCTTCCAGTCTTAATAAGGTACTCCAGAGTACGCATACGGAAAAAAATTGCTTAACTTGATGCTGTGTATTCCGATGAAGTCAGTTTCTAGTGAACGCGCTATGAGTGCATTCAAATGAATTGAAATGAATTAAAACGTATTTAAGGAATTGGATGACCAACCAGAGATTGTCTAACTTGGGAACTGTAGCTACAGAGAAGAAGTTTCTGTGGAATCTTAACAAGACGCCTGACATCAAGACGACAGTAATAGATATATTTGCCGAAACAAAGGACAGGCGGATTAAACTCATTTACAAGAATATTGTTTAAGGTGACTTGTACGAACAACTATTTATTTCTTATTAAATCTACATAACAATGAAATATATTGCTATTTTTATTCTAAAAGTATGTTGTCATTTGACAACTCCCGCGGCCTCTTTCGTCTATATTTAAAAATAAAGCAAATGCACGTAGGGTTATAGGTTGTTATACGGTTTGTCTTATTTTCAGTCATTAATATAATACTGAATACAGATGTATACGTCGAAAACAAAATTCCATATAATAATATGATTAAAACAGTTTAGATAAAATAATCTCTGTCTACCCCCTTACAAAGTTCACACTTCGCCACTGATTACACACGGGGCAGGACAGATAGTAACAGAGAATAAGAATCGTCTCACAGGAAACGCGGTTGAGCAGCTATTATTTTATGAACAGTAATATCTGAACACTTTTGCGGCCCCCATTTATTGTTAACGGTTTCCATGGAGGTCCAGGTGGCGAAATTCTATCCCGCAGGAGTTCTTTTACGTGCCAGTAAATCTTCTGATAAGAGGCTGTCGTATTTGGGCACTTCGAAATTTATGAAGGCCCACAAAAAGATACCGTTGAGTTTATCAAGACCTACCGATAGCGAGCAAGAAGTTATTGCTGCCAATTTATTGCTATGCTAATTTGTTTAAAGTGTATGTTAGTGTAAATATGTGCGTGTACATAGTGTATGTTAGTGTAAATACGTGAGTGTACATAGTGTATGTTAGTGTAAATACGTGAGTGTACATAGTGTATGTTAGTGTTTTAGTTACGCTATTGCCTCGCCAGTAACACTGAGGCACGATCAGGTTGAACCATACACGCCATATCATTTCATTAAGTCCTCTGATGAGTTTGTCGTCGGGAAGGGCATCCGGTCGTAAAATTTCCTACGAAGCTTCATCTCACTTCATACTTGACCCTACCGGGCGAGCTGGCCATATGGTTAGGGGCGCAGCTGTGAGCTTGATAGATAGATAGTGGGTTCGAATCCCACTGTCGGCAGCCCTGGAAATGGTTTTCCGTGGTTTCCCATTTTCACACCAGGCAAATGCTGGGGCTGCACATTAACTAAGGCGACGGCCGTTTCCTTGTCGCTCTTAGCCCTTTCCTATCCCATCGTCGCCGTAAGACCACGTAAAGCAAAGTTGTAAATGAATATACCCGCCTCTGCAAAGAAACGGGCCAATAGTTGGACAAATAGTAGTTATATTAATATAGGTCTATTATGTGGAGTTCAATTTGTTGTATTTTTGTTACTATATTATTAAAAATTTAAGTTCCTATTTAGCAGTTGCCTTGGTTCATTCTTTAAATACGTACGGACCAAGTGGCCACGTGGCTTGGTTCCACGTAGCTTGTACTCGGGAGATAATGTGTTCGAACTCCACTGTCGGCAGCCTTGAAGATGGTTTTCCGTGGTTTCACATTTTCACACCAGACAAATGTTGGGGCTGTACCTTAATTAAAGCCACGGCCGATTCCTTCCCACTCCTAGCTCTTCCCTATCCCAACTTCGCCATAAGACCTGTCTGTGTCGGTGCGACCTAAAGCGAAATTGTATTGTTTCTCTGAATATTTACTTAAGCTTGTATTTTGCATTCATTTGCCTTTTATATTATTTAGGGTAATATTCTGTTGTATTTTTAATTATTGTAATTACCGTATTGTTCAGCACTTGCCTCAGCTTTTCTATAAATAAGTTAGTTGTTTATATTTGCCTTTTACATTCATTTTACAGTACAGTTCTCTGTTATTAAGTAGGATTCCTTTTTTGGCAGTTTAGTTCTTTTTTAAAATGATCGACTTAATATATTTCTCCGTGGATGTCGGTTGTACAATGGAGACGCAGAAAATAGTACGCAAGAGGAAATTACGAAGCTTAACTTACTCTACTTGCATCTACCATGCAGACGTTACAGACAGGAAATGATATTTCCATGAGAATTGTGGCTGATAAATAACTTAACGAGGATCTTTTACCAGTACG
Source organism: Anabrus simplex (assembly GCF_040414725.1). NCBI lineage: Eukaryota > Metazoa > Arthropoda > Insecta > Orthoptera > Tettigoniidae > Anabrus > Anabrus simplex. The sequence continues at coordinate 87,395,611 of NC_090274.1, read as the reverse complement.
CGATTGGAGCTTGTTACGATTACAGGAGATACTCAATTCTGAAATAAAAGCGGCTCGCCAATACTCGTGTGTACTCGGTTAACGAGGCCAGTGCGCGGACGAAGTCGTTACCAGTAACTGCTTGCCGTAACTAGTATTATAATATCCAGTTACTGAAATAACAACGGCTCGGCAATACTCGTGTGTACTCGGTTAACGAGGCCAGTGCGCGGACGAAGTCGTTACCAGTAACTGCCTCCAGTAACTAGTATTTTTATTAACTAGTATTATAATATCCAGTTACTGAAATAATAGCAGCTCGGCAATACTCGTGTGTACTCGGTAAACGAGGGCACCGCGCGGTCCTGCACGCTTCCAGTAGCCGCCTCAAGTAATCAGTACTGACTCGTACACGTGTGTGGGAATTATGAAGTGGGAAGAGCCGTGCGGCCGTACTCACTACCAGTTTCCATCGCAGTAATCAGAATGTACGCAAGTTATTTCAGTTTGTAATTAACAGTATTCTTAAATGATGGTGGATTAAATATTTGTTGTGTTCCTTGTTCTTGCTTCTGGTTTTTCTACAAAGTTATTTAAGCATGTATTTTACATTAATTTACAGTATCCTTCTGTTATTTGGAGGTAATTTTTCGTCATTCTTGAAATGATCGACTTCATGTATGTACCAATTACATAGAAGGGAATTATGACTTAACTTACGCTCCTTACGTCAACCTTGCACTTGGTACACAAACTATACCTCCATAATGCTTCCTGCTTTGGAGGACATTTGGCCTACTAAGCGACCGCTCCTCACCCCGCATGTCTGCATATTATGAGGTGACGCGTGGTCAGCGTAACGAATCCTCCCGGTCGATATTCGCGGCATTTTTGACTAAGACCGTCATCACCGTCAGATAGCTTCTCAAGTGTATAAATACGTGGACCTCTCGAAGCAGCTCTCAGATGCAGGCCGGCACGCTACTGACACTGTGCAGCGAATACTAGGTACCCCTCTTGTAATAATACTTTACGTCCCACTACCTACTTTTACGGTTTTCGGAGAAGACAAGGTGTCGGAATTTAGTCCAGCAGGAGTTCATTTACGTGCTAGTAAATCTACCGACACGAGGCTGACGTATTCAAATACCACCGGACTGAGCCAGGATCGAACCAGCGCCTCAACCGTCTCAGCCACTCATTTCGGCACTAGAGGTTATTTTTAACCGTTAACCTTAACGAGTGTTTTTGTGTAACCGCTCCAGTTATAACCGTCAATCAAAAATAACTGTTAAGCCCATCCCTATATTCCATTACTATCGGAAGGCACCCCCACTACTGTTTGAAGAAGCGCTAGTAGAGCAGCCGAACAACTTCACCCGAGCACAGCCGAGTATAACCCACAGATCTCACCCGAGCGTAGCCGAGTGGCTGCACACTGTCTGGCGCTAGACACAAGTAATGCACAACGCCACCGCCAGTTGAGAAGTGTGAGAGGAGATGTGCTGTCATGTGATCATTAACACGGCACGCCATTGGCCATTTATGTGCGGGCTTATTTTGTCGTTCAAATGAACGAGGTAGTTCATTTGTGCTGTCTTGATGGAATCAGCTCTCGCGGCACTTCGTTCAATGAACGAGGCACCGGCTTGTACGTACATTTTACAATAGATGGTGCTTGCTTAGGTTATCGTCCTCAAACATGCTGTGTGCTTGCGTGAACGGCCCCTTCAAATTAATTGAACGAACTCGTACTAGTTCAAATAAAAGAGTCGTTCAAATGAACTAGCTAGTTCATGAATGACCCAACTCTAGGCTGTCCTCCGAGTAGTGATATGCGCGAATGACGCCTGGATTCTCGAGAATCCGTTACTACGACTCCGAGGTCGCACTCAATGTCGCATGCGAGGAATCGGTTCCAGATGACGTCACGAGAGTGTGCTGGGCGTACACACTAGAGTGAGTCTTCCGTGTATGTTGTTGTTTGAGTCATCAGTCCATAGACAGGTTTGATGGAGCTTCCGTGCAACCCGATACTGTGCTAACCTGCATCCTACATCTGCTCTAATCTGCATGTCATATTCATACCTTGATCTCCCCTACCGTTCTTACCACCTACACTTCCTTCATAAACCAACTGAACAAGTCCTCGATGTCCTAAGATGTGTCCTATCATTCTATCCCTTCTTCTCTTCAAATTTAGCCAAACCGATCTCCTCTCACCGATTCGATTCAGTATCTCTTCATTTGTGATTCGATCTATCCATCTCACCTTCAGCATTCTTTTGTAACACCACATTTCAAAAGTTTCTATTCTCTTTCTTTCTGAGCTAGTTATCGTCCATGTTTCACTTCCATACAATGCCACGCTCCACACGAAAGTCTTCAAATACATCTTTCTAATTCCTATATCAATGTTTGAAGTGAGCAAATTTCTTTTCTTAAGAAAGCTCCTCCTTGATTTTCTAATCTGCATTTTATGTCGTCCTTACTTCTGCCATCGTTAGTTATTTTACTACCCAAGTAACAATATTCATCTACTTCCTTTATGACTTAATTTTCTAATTTAATATTTCCTGCATCACCTGCCTTCGTTCGACTGCACTCCATTACTTTTGTTTTGGACTTATTTATTTTCATCTTGTACTCCTTACCGAATACTTCGTTCATACCATTCAGCAGCTTCTCGAGATCTTCTGCAGTTTCAGGTAAAATAACAATATCATCGGCAAATCTAAAGGTTTTGATTTCCTCTTCTTGGATTGTGATTCCCTTTCCAAATTCCTCTTTGATTTCCTTTACTGCTTGTTCTATGTAAATGTTGAAAAGGAGGGTGGACAAACTGCAGCCTTGCCTCACTCATTTCAGGAATGCTCATTCTTTTTCAAAGCCCTCGATTCTTATCACTGCAGACTGATTTTTATACAGATTGTAGATAATTCTTCGTTCTCGGTATCTGATCCCAATCAACTTCAGAATCTTAAATAGCTTGGACCAATCAGCATTATTGAATGCCTTTTCTAGATCCACGAATGCCATGTACGTGGGCTTGTCCTTCTTGATTCGATCCTCTAAGATCAGATGTAAAGTCAGGATTGCTTCACGTGTTCCCACATTTCTTCTGAAGCCAAATTGATCTTCTCCCAACTCAGCTTCAACTTGTCTTTCCATTCTTCTGTAAATAAAACGTGTTAAAATTTGCAGGCATGATATACTAAACTAATAGTGCAATAGTTTTCACACTTGTTAGCACCGGCTTTCTTGGGAATAGGTACAACAACATTCTGCCGAAAATCGGATAGGACTTCTCCTGTCTCATTCATCTTACACACTAAATGGAATAACCTTGCCATGCTGGTTTCTCCTAAGGCAGTCGGTAATTCAGAGGGAATGTCATCAATTCCAGGTGTCTTGTTCCTATTTAGATCGCTCACAGCTCTGTCAAACTCTGACCTCAAAATTGGGTCTCCCATTTCATCAGATTCAACAGCCTCTTCTTGTTCCAGAACCAAATTATATACATCTTCACCTTGATATAATTGTTAGAAATGTTCCTGCCATCTTTTTGCTTTGCCTTCTTTCCCTAGAAGTGGCTTTCCATCCGAGCTCTTAATATTCATACACCTAGATTTCCTTTCTCCAAAGGTTTCCTTTATTTTCCTGTATGCAGCATCTACCTTTCCTAAGACCATACAACCTTCGACATCCTTGCACTTCTCCTTTAGCCTTTCTTCCTTAGCTACCTTGCACTCTCTATACACTTCATTCTTTAATCGCCTGTATTCTTTTCTGCCCTCTTCATTTCTAGCATTCTTGTATTTTCGTCGTTCATCAATCAGGTCTAGTATCTCCGGAGTTATCCACGGATTTTTAGTTGATCTTTTCTTCCTTCCTATCATTAATTCAGCAGCCCTACCGACTTCATTTTTCATGACTTTCCACTCTTCCTTTATAGTGTTTTCTTCAGCCTTTTCATTTAGTCCTTGCGCAACATGTTCCTTGAAACAATCCCTCACACTCTTTTCTTTCAACTTGTCTAGATCCCATCTTTTATCATTCTTCCCTTTCTTCAACGTCAGATGAAATGTCATGACCAACAAGTTGTGGTCAGCGTCCACGTCTGCTCGTGGGAAAGTTTTGCAATGAAACACCTGGTTTCTGAATCTCTGCCTAATAATAATGAAGTCCATTTAATACCTTCCAGTGTCTCCAGGTCACTTCCACGTATACAGCCGTCGTTTATGGTGTTTGAACCAAGTATTGGCAAGGATTAAATTATGATCAGTGCAGAATTCAACCAACCAACTTCCTCTTTCGTTCCTTTGTCCCAATCCGAATTCTCCTACCGTATTACCTTCTCTTCCTTGGCCTACCACTGCATTCCAGTCTCCCATCACAATTAGATCCTCGTCACCTTTTACATATTGTATTAAATCTTCTATCTCTTCATATATTCATTCGATTACCTCATCATCCGCTGAACTAGTAGGCATATAGACCTGCACTATTGTGGTGGGCATTGGTTTGGTGTCTGTCTTGGCGACAATAATTCTTTCACTATGCTGGTCGTAGTAGCTTATCCGCTGCCCTATTTTCTTATTCATTATTAAACCAACTCCTGCATTACCCCTGTTTGATTTCGTGTTGATAATTCGGTAGTCACCTGACCAAAAATCCTGTTCTTCCTGTCAACGTACTTCACTTATACCAACTACATCTAACTTTAGCCTATCCATCTCCCTTTTCAGATTCTCCAACCTACCACAACGACTCAAACTTCTAACATTCCACACTCCGACTCGCAGAATGTCAGTATCCATCTTCCTGATGATCGCCCCCTCTAGTGTAATCCCCACCCGAAGATCCGAATGGAGGACTAGTTTAACTCCGGAATATTTTACCCGGGAGGAAGCCATCATCAGTACATCATTCATACAGAGAGAGCTGCATGTCATCGGGAGTTAGTTACGGCTGTTGCTTTCAGCCGTGTAGCAGTACCAACACAACTAAGCCATGCTGAGTAATATTACAAGGCCATATCAGTCAATCATCTAGACTGCCGCCCTTGCAACTTCCGAAAGGCTGCTACCCCCCTTTCGATGAACCATTCCTTAGTCTGGTCTCTCAACAGATACCCATCCGATATGGTTGCACCTGCGGCTCGGCTATCTGCTTCATTGGGACACGGAAGCTTCCCCACCGCGGCAAGGTCACATGGTTCGCAGGAGAGGCTTCCGTGTATAAGTGGGGTAAATTCGAACGTGCAGTATTTACTATTTCTTTTGTATACAGTGTAATGTCTTATTGGTTGTCATGAATGAATTATGCCACATAATAATGAAATAACAAATTATCCTGGTTGTCTGGAAATCACATTTCATATCTCGACACTGGTTGTAGCAATCGACATTGTTATTTATGCTTACACTGTATTTTTCTCATGTGGTTTTCAAATATCGCTCGTGTAAACGTGTAAGGTCTGTTGAATTAACTCGCGTTTTTAATAAGTAAACAACTTGTTTCAAAGTATACCTGTCTTCCGTTACATTTAATTTGTAATGAACATTTCATGCTACTCTCCGACTCATTGGCCGAATGGTCAGTGTTGAGGCATTCGGTTTTGAGTGTACTGGGTTAGATTTCCGGCCGGGTGGGTTATTTTAATCACCTCTGATTAGTTCTTTTGGCCCGGGGACTGGGTGTTTTTGCTTGTCCTAACATTTTCCTCTTCATATTCAGACAACACACTGCACTACCAACCACCACAGGAACACGCAATAGTGATTACATCCCTCCACATAGGGTTGGAGTCAGGAAGGGAATCTGGTTGTAAAACAGGGCCAAATCAACATGTGCGATACAGTTTGCACCCGCGACGCCACAGGTGTGAGAAAAGTGGTAGAAAAAAGAAGAAGGAGACATTTCATACTACTGCTAAGTATTATTATGCGAAACTGTCAGAATTTCTCGTTTTGTTTTCATCACTGCTTAACATTAGTTAAGGTTGTTTCTTTACTACAATTATATTTTTTGAAATAGTACTTTTATATTATGTCATAATCCCCGTACAAGTTTTGATTTGTTTACAATCCATACAAATTGATTAGTTTCAAACAAGGAATCATACTTTCTGATCAAATTACAGTCGCATTAGAGGATATAACTCCAGGACACTACTGTGCAGTGAGGGCAGGCACGGCTTGTAAAGTGACCTGGTTTTAAACTCACATTACAGAACACATTCGTGCTGCACGTGTTTACGTATCTGCATCATAGACGGTGCTACTTGTTCCTCGGAATCGATTCCAAAATCGGGTACCCGATTCCCCAGGCATATGGAATCGACTCTTCATGACTCCGGTCGCAACCCATCACTACCTCCGAGTGATTGAATCGGTTGTAGCAAGTGAAGCGCTCCACAGGTATTCTCAGGTACTACTGCGGAGGAAACGGAGCGAACGTGCTCTGCTCATTCAGAGAAAACACTCCTCCCTGTCAGCTGTTGCGTGTGACGGGTGAACGTTCTGGCACTGTGTAGCTAATGTCACGAAAACCATCAGTTGTTTGGAACTTTTCGGTGCAGAGGGCGATCAGAAGAAATCTGCCAAGTGAAAATTATGTGCTCGAAGTTCTTCAATGGGAGGCGGCACATCTAATTTATTTGATCATTTAAAGAGGAGTCAAAAGCCAACACCTGCTAGAGAACAAGGCCTGGCAATACGATTCGTGACGTCACGCGCGTGGGCCCAGCGCGAGTGGATAGTAGATGAAGCTAATTCCTTAAGATGATTAAAAAATACGCTGGTTAAATTGCATTCCACGAATATTATTTCTCGTAGGCTCGCATATCGGAAACGAAATTAGTAATATACCATAATAATTATGAAGAAAAATTAAAAATGCAAAAAGAATAGAACTCAGTTTTTTAAAGAGTAATACTGAACAACTTTAATAATATGCCTCTATGACACTTTCTTTCGTATATTTAAGAATCAAAAGTAATCAGTTCCTTTTACAAAATTTAACTTGTTGATGAAAGGTCAAAAACAACATGTAAGTACAGCAAAAGCTATTCAATAAAAATAATAACATATTGTAGCGAGTTGGTGGGGTAGTATGATCAATTAACACTAGACTGGTAGCTTCAATACTAAGATTTATTAGCTACGCACTATACTATACAAGACTACATACAACTGTTGCTCATAACACAAACTTACACAGTTCGGGCTCTCTCTCTCTCTCCCTTCGTTTCTCACTTGTCCTCACGCTACACAGTTTTATACTCACACACAAGGTCCCGCGTCGCACGGCTACACGTTCTCTCCTTCGCCGACAGTCCGCATTGTAGCACACTAGTCCGATAATCACGGCAGTTCACACACTTCACTACACTGGCAGTCGCTCACGACTGAACCACACCAACGCTTAACTCAGTCTAACTCTCACTCACTCCAGGCGGGTCGTTCCTCTCTTATATACCTCCGCTGGCTCTTCTAGAATCGCCCGGATGCTGGACGGATCCAGGAACATCGCGAGATGGAACACTCCAGATTAATCGTGGAGTCATTTCCATACTCCTCTGCTACGGGGCCGCGAGAGGAAGCGAGTGTGGCTGCCTAGCACTTAAGCTGCTAGTGATTGGCGCAGTTGAACCGTAAGGGGTGGGTCTATACGGTGCCGAGCCGGGCTCACTGCCAGTTGACATGGCGGACGCTGTGGCCATTACAATATAAACTACCTTACTTACAGTAAGGAACATACAAGCTGTAATGCTCACTGCCAGTTGACATGGCGGACGCTATGGCCATTACAATATAAACTACCTTACTTACAGTAAGGAACATACAAGCTGTAATGCTCATTGCCAGTTGACATGGCGGACGCTACGGCCATTACAATATAAACTACCGTACTTACAGTAAGGAACATACAAGCTGTAATGCTCACTGCCAGTTGACATGGCGGACGCTGTGGCCATTACAATATAAACTACCTTACTTACAGTAAGGAACATACAAGCTGTAATGCTCACTGCCAGTTGACATGGCGGACGCTACGGCCATTACAATATAAACTACTTTACTTACAGTAAGGAACATACAAGCTGTAATGCTCACTGCCAGTTGACATGGCGGACGCTACGGCCATTACAATATAAACTACCTTACTTACAGTAAGGAACATACAAGCTGTAATGCTCACTGCCAGTTGACATGGCGGACGCTATGGCCATTACAATATAAACTACCTTACTTACAGCAAGGAACATACAAGCTGTAATGCTCACTGCCAGTTGACATGGCGGACGCTATGGCCATTACAATATAAACGACCTTACTTACAGTAAGGAACATACAAGCTGTAATGCTCACTGCCAGTTGACATGGCGGACGCTACGGCCATTACAATATAAACTACCTTACTTACAGTAAGGAACATACAAGCTGTAATGCTCACTGCCAGTTGACATGGCGGACGCTATGGCCATTACAATATAAACTACCTTACTTACAGTAAGGAACATACAAGCTGTAATGCTCACTGCCAGTTGACATGGCGGACGCTACGGCCATTACAATATAAACTACCTTACTTACAGTAAGGAACATACAAGCTGTAATGCTCACTGTTGTCGGTCATGAAAACAGGTAAACACAAGTTAAGGGGATGAAGAGCTCACAAAATTTGGCTGTTATGCAAAGAGAATGATTACAATACATGCCAAAAATAGTTTGTTCATCAAGTCATCAAAATTATATTCGCATTCCCTAGTGTATATAAATGTACTCATATTATTTTGGTCCCTGATTCAAGTAACCAGAACAGGGGGAAAAGAAATTAAAATTGGAAATAAAACAACTTACTAAAATATATGAACTTAAAATTGAAAAGTAGCATGCCAATTCTGATAACATTTGATCTGACCTTCACCCCGGCATTTTCTGAAATTCTTTTCTATTTAACTTCACCAGGTTGCTTAAAATTGAAATGGACATGAGGTGAACATGATATAAGAAAACATAAAAGGAAATCTCTATGAACAGTAATTGTTAAAATCCTAAGAGACCATATTAAGAACTTGCATCCCTGCCATTACAGTAATAAAAATGTAGCAGAACACACACTGAAGTACTCATTTCATGCTTTATGAACCAGCTGCATTGTATAGATATGACATACGTGAGATCGATTAAGAATTAATCCGCAATTTTTCAGAGATACATGTTACATTCATTACATGCAAAAACAAAAGCTCGAAAGAGTACTTTCTCCAAGAGAAAATTCATAACCAGAGTTTGAATAGATTATAATGCTGGAAGAGGAAATTCATCATTGAATTTGCAATTACTCAAACAAGAATGTTAGCTGCTGAAGGAACTTACAAAGATTAACCCTCAATTCAGAGTTTACACATTCCCTTTCTATGGAATTCATAGAGGTTCATCAACTCATTAATTAATAATAGTAATGTACTCTAAAAATGAGAAAGCCTCCGCCCCTCAGCTGATCTTAACACAGCAATGAAGATGTGGGATAGGCTCTTCCTCCATTAAAATGAGGTAAACACACTGTTCCTTTTCTATGCACTTCCAGTCTTGTTCTACAGATGTTGAACTTAATTCTTCTTTAAAATCCTGGAAGTTCTTGACAGAAACAGTACTGACATGATCTTGATAGGTCTATAAATTTTGAGCAAGAGGCTTGACCAAAACTTTCGTTGTCTACTTGAACACGCCTATCATTAGGAGCTTCTCAGTGGGCAGATGTGGTGTCAGACAAGTACTCTGGGCAGTTTGGAAACTGAGAAGGAACAGCTCCTAAAACGTTTAGTCCAAATTAGAATGCATTCACCAAGATATATATGCACTCATCTATTAATTGATGGTACCACTTACTTCACAGGACTATGCCACGTCATTAGATATATCTGGTTGATTTTAATATAAAATGAATAGCACAGTGAATGTAATTTACAATAATTATATAGAACCTAACTGAAATAAACACAATAACATCGCTCTCTAGCCTGGATTTCAAATACTATCCCACACTAAGAGGTATATTCCGTCATGTGATATCATAAATAGAACTGGCTCACTTGCAGTTAGGGCTCCAGCAGAGTAAGAATATTTGAAAGCCAATACCTCACATGCCATCATAATGTACAACTTTTGCCAGAATATCACTATACCCACACCAGTAGTCTATAAAGTATTGTCAATATTCAGCACATCCCAAACTAAATGTAATAACTGGTAAATTCAATACAGCAAATGCTTAAATCAGTAAAGTATAAATCACCCCGAAAAATCTATTTCATTTATAATTAGCAAATATATTAGAGACCTATCCACAAGCCTTGGATTAGATAAAGGTGCAGTCACATGCTGATCGTCCATTCAACCTCATGAGGTTTGAACTGGAGCTCGCACACCTAAAACACAAGGCTCCACAACTTATGTCGTTGAATGTTTGAAATCAGGTATAACACACTAATAAATAAGACTTACCTTTGCATTTTTGGAAGGAACTACGTCATCTCGGCGAATAGATCTTAACCACTTAGCTCTCTCCGACTCGTCAATTGAAAACGAGAAAACAACTCACTTTAGAGCCAGTGCGATAATTGCCCTTACAATTTCAAGCACTGCATTTCTGAGGCATCGTTATTCATAATTTGAAAAACAGTGATCGCAATTCAAAGCAACACACCATTAAAAATAACCTCAGTTCTAACTCCACGTGGCGGCCATGCCGGGACTTTAAACACAATTTATTAATATTAACAATTTATAAGTACTAAAACCTTTAACTGAACTTACATTAATAGGAATATTAAGCGAGTGTTAAACACACAAGACTCGATTAAGATTAATACAATAGATGAAAACACACATAACAGGGAAACGCGTCCTAATAACGGCACCAAGCTAACTGAGATACTGGCATGGGCCCACGCGCATATACGTCATCAGTTACTCTCAATCGTGTTGCCAGGGCTTGTTCTCTAGGAGGTGCTGTATAAGCAGTGTTTGGAACCAAACAAGTGAGGTCTTCGCCCCAGGGAGTGAAGAGCATAAGCGCTTGAATCGGAGTTTGGCTATGTTTGTTATATGCAACTGCTCGACATTGTCCTGGATGAAGGCTTCAGGAAGTTTGTTATCGATTTAAATCACGTCGCCAAACTCTGTCTGAGGTAGATGGAAAATGAACTCGTATTACAATTAATTGTCAGCTATTTCTGTGATCGAAACCTAGGTTATATTTATTTTTTCTTAGGGAATTCCAGGCGAAATGCATGACGAAGTACGCAATAAGCTGAACATCCAACTGGCAGGAGCAAAAAATGTCGTTTTAACGACTGTTGGACATTCAATAGACAAGACCCGTACATAACTATGACTGCCCATTTTATATGAAATGCATTGATGTCCGCATGTCTGGTAAAGGAAATTCTGAAAGGAAGTTATACCGCGGAGCATATCGCTAGCCGCTTGTCAAACATCATACATTCCTGGCAGTTGTCTGGTAAAGTGCCAGCAATTACTAAAGATAACGCTGCAAATATGGTAGCTGCGGTACGAAAGCTAAATATCAGCCATGTTCCCTGTGTAGCGCACACAATTAATTAGGCCATAAGTGATGTTGTAAAGAGAACGTTCCCTTTTCGTACGTTTTTGGATACTTGCACAAATATTGTCACTTATTTCAAGCAAGTGTGTCACAACAAATGTAAAAGTAAGGTTAGGGTTGTAAGTTTTGAAATGTTAAACTCAAGGTATTGCCGAACTCTGGCTTATAATAATACATTTGCTCCAGGCCTGCTGCTAGTGTTTGTTTCCTAATTTGTCTTGTAGGCAAAGTACTCTTGCAAACCATAAATTACAACTTCAACAGTTAGAGTCCGGTAAGCAGCCACTCCGGCTTATTCAGTACTGTTCGACCCGATGGAACAACCAGCTTGCTATGATGCGCCGTCTCCGCGAGGTAAAGGACCAGCTCATAGTGGCTCGGTCAGAACTTGTGAATGCGCCGCAAGCTCTAGCAGGTGAGAATTACGAATGCAGGGTATTGTATTGAAAACCTTGTATTTTTGTAACATTTGAATACAGTGTATGACCTCAACTTTTTCCAGCTGACGAATGGTTGACTTTAAAGCAGTGCCTAGCAATTCTAGACCAATTGGAAACGGTGACTATCATGTTATCCGGAGAACTTTGCACCACGTTTACTCACGTGATCCGTTTGGTGCAACGGTTGTTTATCTCTCTTTCTACGGAAGTAGAAAAACCAGCAACTACTGTGGGACGGATGGTCCAAGAAGCAAGTCTGGAAGCCGTTTGCATATGAAACTCATTCTGTGACAAGGGCGGCAACTTTTCTTGATCCTAGGTACAAAAAGTATGGATTTCGAATACCATATCATGCAGAAGAAGCACGGAAACAGGTTAATGTTACAATTTTTAATGGAACAAAAGCACGATTTGTTCACTGTCGATATAGCATATTCCTTTCACAAAACCAAGCATGTGACAATTTTTCAGGTTGAAGTCGAGCTAAGGACCACGATCCAAAGGCGTGATAGGCTACAAGCAGCAGCAGAAAGTTCTACATCGTTGAGAGAAAAGTCTGCTGCAGGAAGAAACGAAGGCAGACGTAACCTCTTAGCGTTTAATGGATGCAAAGGTGGCGGAGAAGCGACGTGTTGCGACGCCTACGTCGAATACCACGATACTACTAAGACAGTACGTGGAATTAAAGCCAGAGCATAGGTTGACCGACCCTGCCAACTACTGGGCTCAAATGGCGAACAAATCTGATCCACTTGATGAAATATTTGCATACTACCTTTGTATTCAGCTACCCCTGTCTCAGCGGAGAGAATGTTTTCTGCTGCCAGACAAATAATCACAGCAAGAAGAAATGCTTTATCGCCAGAAGGAGCAAACACTTTGCTTTTCTGACATGGAAACTCCAAATATTTCTTCAAGTAACGTATGTAGCCTTGAACTTCGTTTCTTCTTGACTGAAACATACATATATTTATTTATTTATTTATTTATTTATTTATTTATTTATTTATTTATTTATTTATTTGGTGTATGGCTGTGGCTCCGAAAAAATTGGTTGTATTTATTATGAAGCTGCCTTTTTATAACAGACTTCGCTTTAATACATGAAAAAATTATGAATTATTGTTACATTAAATTATGTATCGGTATTATATAATATACGGTAGGTTCTTCATTCAAAACAACACTACTACAACTGTTGCTTAAAAACGGCACCATACGTAACAATCCAACGGCTCGGCCGCGTTGTCGCTCTACTTAAAGTAGGTGATACTAAAACAAACTACTCCGCTCCTTTCCTTGCATGACGGTTCTAGCGGAGGAAGCGGAGACAACAGAGGCAATAGGAGACACCGATTCATGTTGCGCGAGCAACTTCTCCGCTCCTACCGCTCCTTTCCCAGCACTATCAGAAGCGTACACCACCAATTACCACTATTCTCATAGGCACTCTAGAATACAAGTTGGCCGTTGCACTTCGTTATTGTTGTGAAGCATGTGTTTGCAGTTTCGATATGTCTATTGTCAATCAATTAATCAATCAATCACTACTGATCTGCAGTTAGGGCAGTCGTCCAGGTGGCAGATTGCCTATCCGTTGTTTACCTGGCCTTTTCTTAAATGATTGCAGAGAAATTGGAAACTTATTGAACATCTCCCTTGGTAAGTTATTCCAATGACATGTTACAAATTTCATGTTTGGTCCGAATTGAAATGTGCAAATACAATTGTATTGAATAGGTTAATACTAATAAATTTTAGTAATATTTTAAGACTGAAGTTATTCCAATCCCCAACTCCGCTTGCTATAAACAAATATTTTCCCCAATTTGTCCTCTTGAATTCCAAATTTATCTTTCCTACTTTTAAAGACACCACTCAAAGTTATTTACTAGTGTCACTCCACGCCATCTCTCCACTGACACTTCGAAACATACCAAATAATCGAGCAACATGTCTCTTTTCTCCCAAGTTTTCCGTGCCCAAACTTTGTAACTTTGTATGTCATGATTGATATTATGATTTTGCCATTGTTGCACTCACGGCCCGTAGGCCCACTTATAGACATGACATAGACTTTTGCGCACGGCATAACCCCAAAAGTCTTTATCAATATTATAATTGCTGCGCCAAGTGATACGATGGCATTTCACTTGACGAATGCAGTAGTGGTAGGGCAATGTATACGTCACTGGCGTCAGTATATTTCAGCTGAGTCAGCACCCGTGGTCAATGACTCCAGCAAAGGTCATTGATCCTATGACGTCGTGAACACGTGACCGTGATGTCACCAGCTCGTGGCCTTGTTTATACAAAAGCACGTAGTTCTGACAGCTGTCACGTTGAGTGAACCTAACAAAACTTTTTTGGACAAGAGGCGGTCGCTAACCTCGCTGCCATCTTGACAGGTTCCAACATTACTTTTCTGTGAACAAGTTAAATGGCTATCCTCACTGCAGCCATCTTGACAGGTCCTAAACACGTAAACGTGTTTGGCGCGGAATTTTAAACGTGGCAAACCTCACTGCTGGTATCTTAACAGGTTCAAACCTCACTGCTGTTATCTTAACAGGTCCAAACCTCACTGCTGGTATCATAACCACATGGGCGCGGAATTTGAACAGCTGTCAAGAGGACAGCTGTCACCTTGACGGAAACTAACCTCACTTTCCTGCACAAGGGAACGTCGCTAAACTCACTGCTACCACCTTGACAGACTCTAACCACACTGCTGCCATCTTAACAACGTGGGGCGCGGAATTTGAACAGCTGTCAATATGACAGCTGCCAACTTGACAGGTCGTAACCACATGCACTAGTTGGTGCGGATTTTGAACAGGTGCCTTTCGCGACGTCCCCTTCCCCGACACTGCCTTAGAGGGTGCCTAAGCTCAGAAGATTATAGTTTTAAAGCTAGCTGCCCTTCTCGACATGCACCCTCTTGGAGGAGGCCTAGCAAGTCAGCTCAATGCATTATGTCTCCATCTGACAGTAACGAGCAAGTCTAAACATGTATAACCATGACGACGTGGTCTAATGCTTAAGGCTGTACGTCTCCTACGGGACTGAGCTCGTGCGATACTAAGATTATTCTGCTTTTAACATGCAGCGATGACGTGGATGTGGTTATGCATGTTTAGACTTGTTCTTTATCAAGGTCACGCTCTAGTAAACTCATGCCTTTATAGATAGTATGAGTGTGAATTTTTCTTTAGTCTCTTAGATACTGTGATAGAGAGTAGAGCACTTTATTCCACCATCACAAGAACATTAATAGTTGATGTACAAATCTTCAAAGTAAACGGCAACAAATTTGTGTTTAAGGAGGTGGCTGCGTTGGATTGCACTGTGTTGTGTGCGCCAATATTAGGTCTGCAGTGGGAAGAAAAAAGTATAACTTATCCCTTTCTATCTTTGATCATGAACGCCTGCTTGTCAAGAGCACATCTTGTTCTTTATAAGGGTTGTGAAAAGAAGGAATGGTTGCGTGAGTATCTACGATCAGCGTGTGAAATTATAGAGATGCATGAGTCAGGATGTCCATCATTTAAAACTCTTTACAAGGATCATAGTGGACCAACAATTAAACAGACTATGCGGCATGTGTGCATGCTCTTTGATTGGTTGTGTTGCACTGCATGTCGGGAGGTGAACACCGTACGTAAATTGCAGTGTCGAAATGACGTCAGTGTGAAAGAAACATCTGTAGAGTAAAGACACCATGTCATTTCTACCCGATACTAAGTGTAACGCAGTTGAAAGGGCAATCGTAAAGTTTTATGCATGCAAAAAGAAAATAAACACTTTAATGAAGAAGAGTCGAATGCATTATCAAAGGCATTTTTGGTTAATATAGCTGCGAATGCTGTAAAGAATATCTGGGATAAGGTGCCCCGTGAGTGCACTCAAGACCCTGTTTTGTCAGAGCTTCAAACGTGTAGTTTACATCATAAACAAGTGAGTATTGAGTCACACCCCGCACGCACAAAATCCTGCTCACCGTGCATAATATAACAACATTAGCTAAGAACTGGGGCCCGGATCGCGAATTGGAAAGGCCACAAGCTACAAGCCTTGAGCTGGAGATGAGCCTCTCGGCAGAAAAATACCAAGAGACGAATTTTTAATTAAAATATCAAGAAATTCAACAAATAACAAGGAAACATTTATTGAATTAATACAATGAAGAAGTGGAGACAGTACATGAATTTGAAAATAGGGAAGGATAAACAATATAAAAATTATACATACGCAATTCTCCTATTACCGAGATGTAGCAAGTGTCACTATGAAGTATACCACCATTCGGAATCGAATTATATTACAATCAGTTGAACCGCTCAAAAGCGTGCGATTACATTCTGATTATGCTCACACAAACACGACGCAATACACAGTTCATTATGGTGGTCCAGTTTCACAAAAGTTAATAATTTCACTTATTCAACTTATCTCCACGCCCGTATATGACACCTCTCTTCTTTTATATCTCTTATTTGTACAACAATCCGTCACCCCCCCACCAAAAAAATAAAACTATACTCCTACGCATCAAAGAGCAGACGAAAGGAAAGAATTACTCGTAGAACTTGCGGAGTAGATTTAAAAGGAGCACGTACACGAACTACAAGAAAAAAGAATAGTGAGAGCCATTAGCTGACATAAATTGCCCTGAGTCCTCACTATTTTGGAGGTATTTCAAATTCATGCCACTCACAATAGATTGGTTCACGAAGGAACTACAATATCCAGTACCTTACAACGCGATACGCAAAAATTTTTGGCACAGGTTGCAGACGAGGGAAGACCCCAAATGTTTTACACACATGCCTATCAGGAGCTAACGATGGGCCATCACGCCTGCTCGGATTTAGTATCCCTGCTGAGAATTGCACCTAGGACATACACTGTGCTTGGCACCATTTAGACCAAATTTATAACATTTTAAGGAAGACTCAGACTACCTATACTCGGAAACGCGACCTAATTTCCCAAAATTTCAACATTTCGCTACATCAGTCTTCTTATCAACAGTTCAATTGGAATTTGGACGGCATTAATAGTGCGACAAGTAGGAGAGACGAAGTTCAACTCACGATCGGAACTTCCAGGAGAACGGGATGAAGAAGGAATCGCACCAAAGGAGACAGCTTTTGACGATGCATGATAAGTGACGTCGGGGAATGAACAATCAGAGGGCACGGGAGGCGGACGTCACAATTTATTCTGATAAACGGTTGTCTCAAACTGGCGACCCAAACTAGTGATTTCTTTCACGCTCTCAACCTGTGATTGTTTAATGTAAAGTTCTTAATCGGCGGCCAGATTCCGATAAAACTGATCAAATACTTCCGATTCGGAGGCCTTGACACACAAACGGTTGAATAGCGTTAAAATTCCAGTGACATAGTCGTCAATGGATTCTCCTACTGCTTGAGTTCTTCTGAACATATCCTGTTTCAAGCAGTAGTCCATATCGGACAAACCAAGCCTCTGTTTTATTTGCGTAGCAAGATCTTCCCAGGATTGGATATTCGCTTTTGCTTACCTGAACCATTTCATCGCCGGCCCTTCCAGCATTCCAGAGATGACCCTCACGAACAGATCAGGAGATAAGGAGCTACATTCGGCAATATCTTCAACCGGTTCTATTACCTATTACCTTCACACAAAAAATTCAGCTTCCATTTATGGACAATGTCAAAAACCGGGTTAATATTAGGAATACGGTCACTAATTGGACTAGTAATTTGTGAATAAGAGTTCACGCGTACTTCAACGAGGGCATTTTCACCACTGGCAATCGGATCCCTCGCTTCAAGGTATCTAGCTCTCTCACTACCAGATACGAAACACGTGTTAATGTTATTTAATTCATGACCCATATCTTTTACATTGTTGGAGATATCTCCATTAAAAATTTCACTCTCACTGCCCATATTCAAGCCATTATCTCTTTCCATAATTAGGAGCCGGGCTGAGTGGCTCGGACGTTTAAGGCGTTCACCTTCCGACCCCAACGTGGCATGTTCGATCATGGCTCAGTCCGGTGGGATTTGAAGGTGCTCAAATACGTCGGCCTCGTGTCGGTAGATTTACTGGCACGTGAAAGGACTCCCGCGGTACTAAATTCCGGCACCTTGGCGTCTCCGAAGACCAAAAAGTAGTTAGTGGGACGTAAAACAAATAACATTATCATTATTATTATTATTACATAATTAGGACGGAATTTCAGCAGCAACAGACACGCAAAGGATAAAGGATCTTCGTAAGTAAGTAAGCATACCTAAAATTAGGTGACATCACACGTGGAGACTGGGGTTACTCGGAAGTGATTTAACATGCCCAGAATACATTTTCATCCCCAGCTCAACCTATTCCCAATTTTATTCGAAGGAGATTACCCAGTCTAACGGCGTGACTGCTACCATTTGAGCCACACCGCGCAAGTACAAAACCTGCTCAACGTGCCTAATATAACGCCATTAGCTAAAAACTGAGGCCGGGATCGAGACTGGGAGAGGCCAGAAGTTATAAGACTTGAGCTGGAAATGAACCTCTCGGAAGAAAAATACCATGAGCCTAGTTTTCAAAACAAAATACCAAGAAATTCAACAAATAACAAGAAAACATTGATTGAAATAATAAAATGAATAAGTGGAGAAAATAAATGAATTCGAAAGTAGGGAAAGATAATTGTATACACGTAAATCCCCTTTTACAGAGATGTATCAACAGTGTCACTGCGATGGTATACCATCATTCAGAATCGAATTATATTACAATCAGTCGAACCGCTTATTAGCGTGCGATTGCATTCAGATTATCCCCACATAAACACGACGCAATACACACAGTTCATTAAAAGGTGGTCTAATTTTCCAACAGTTATTAATTTCACCTACTCAACCTATCTCCACTCCTGTATATCACACCTCCCTTCTTTTATATCTCTTATTTTTACAACCATCCGTCACCCCCCAAATATGTATACTCCTAGGCATCAAAGAGCTGACTAATGGAAATAACTATTCGTAGAACGTCCACAGTAGATTTAAAAGGAGCACGAACACGACCTAAAAAAAATAATGTTAAGGGCCAAAAGCATGCGCACAGCATACATACATACATACATACATACATACATACATACATATTAATAAATGCACCAAGATAAAGTGTGCGGATAATACATTGTATTAACTTCTAAATTTACATTTACTACTTCTGTTCTAAATTTGGTAACTTACCCATCCACAAGATGTAATTCATTACTATTGGTGGTTGGCTCATAAAAATTGTGTCGGAAAACATCACGACACGTTGAAACTTGTGCGTCAAAATTATCCACGGAATCCCTCTTGGAACATTTTCCGGTGCTGTTTCGTTTTGACTGTTCGAGTGATGCCATGCATCTTGCACCTATGCGATTAACCCAGATCTGCCCAAAATTTTTTTTTGCTTGAATTTGAAGATTTATGGTATATAACTGACCTATAGGTTGTATGATGATCCCCAATGTTAATTATTTCAGGACCAGGTACGTTGGATGGACAGGAGGGGGTGTCCTATAAAAAGGACAGTGGGCAAAATGGGTATGATAATAAGAAAAATGTGTATGCCATTCTAATGTTATATTATTCTTAATTCCTATCTAATACAAGAAGTCTGATTACAGAATGAATTGTTAGAGTGTGAACTGAAGAGAATATAGTAAAATATAAGACTTCAAAGGACCTTGGTGCTTCTATACGGCATGGTGGTACTTCTCAAAACACTTCACATGTAGCGTTATGTTGCACTTCTTGCACCTCATACACGCTTTTTTTGTGGCATACGGTGCAACTTGTTTGCTTCCCTTGGGATTCAATCATGTGATCTACGTGGTCAGCATTTTCTAGCGCACGACTGCGCTTTTTTGCAGTTTTTCTTTCACTGGATTGCAAGAGAGGAACAGCCACTCGTCTTCGAAAAGTTAGATGATCCAATTTACCTCTGTTCAGTTTGTGGATCTGCCAAGCATTCTGCTCACACACATCAATACAGTGCGTGATAAGAGGAAAAGTACCATTTTTTTCCTCGAATTGAAATGCGATAGAGACTGATGTTTTGGTCAGATCTGTCAACGCCCCCCATTCCACAATTATACGAATCAAAAATTTCCGGTTGTTCTACAGTCACCCTCTTTTTCTCAGTTCATGAGTACCTCTTGGTGAGACAAGTTGGAAACACTGACACTGCATTTGAAGCAGCTGATACCACATTGTTGTCGATCCACTTTGCCACTACTATTCTCTTATCATGTGTTGATCTGAAATCGAAACTACCTCGATTCTTCTTCTTGAGCTCATCTTTAGACTCGAGGGGGCATTTTGACATTCTGTTTTCTCTTATTGTTCCAGTGGCTTTTATTCCTCTTGAACTGAGCTCATCCAAAAGTGGAATTGTAGTAAAATAATTATCAAAGAACACATGATAAGGGGAGGGAGCGATGTTAGAAAGTATATCAACATATTGGAGAACTACAGCTGGCCCTAAGGGAAGCTCTTTCCTGTAATTTCCTCCTGCATTGCCTCTTGCTCCTTGATATGGTTCCATCCATGTTACATATCCTACACTGGTAGCTCCAACCCAATGTTTGAATCCAAAACGGATTGGTTTCCCACGAATGAATTGTTTACAGCCATGCTTTCCAAAGTAGGGGACCATAGCCTCATCGACACTGTGATGTTCGTGATGAGGTACAAACTCCTGAAATTTTTTATTCAGCAGTGTAATGAGAGGCCTGACTTTGGCAAACCTATCATTGTTATCTAAATGTTCATTGAATTCAAAGCGATTTCTTGACAAGTTCGTTGTAAGAATCACGACTACCCTCCCAGTACATTCTCCTTCTTGAAATCCCTATAAATGTTCTCATTTCATTCTCGGAATTATCACCTAAGCGGTTCTTGTGCGCTGCGTAACGGTTAGTATGAGTGACAAGAAGCTCAATTATTTCATCATCAAACAAAGATGAGAACGTTTCTAACGGAGTGAGATTATTAGGAACAAAATCCAAACTAGGCCATTCAATGTTTTCAGTTTCCAAGTCATGTTTTGTCCACACGTATGCAGTTTTAGAAGACACGGTCAATTTCGGGTGGTTTTCCTTAGTAATACCGCAGTTGGAAGTGTTATTTACAACTTCTTCATCTACTACATCGTCTTGTTCATGGTACATCATTTCAGCATCAGCACTTAACTGTGATCCAGGAAGATGATTCACGTTCAAATCATCCTCTTCACCGGATTCCTCATCAGTAACAATGTCATCCATGGAACTAGGTGGTAACACAGCAACAGATGCCACATTGCAGTCTGGTTCTTCCTCCAGAATTGACAAAATCTTGTTCAGAGACAAGCTGGAATAGAGGAGAAACAAACTATGTAATAGTACCCCTTATGCCCACTGTCCTATAAAGAGGACACTCAAATATAAATAAAAATCGCATAGCCAATTATTCGCCACCAAGAATGGAGACTTTATATATTCATTACTTGTACCTTGACCAACATTTCACACCAACTGGATTATAAATATCAACAAAAGGTACTGCGTAACTTACCTTTCATTCTTCCGTGGCACGAGCTTTTCCATGATACCAAAGTCTGGTTGCTATGAAGCTATCAACAATGTACAGAAACTTCTTTAAACTGCTTGAAACCAAAACAAATGACAGTTTATATCTTTAGCGTGCTACCAACATAACAATTAGCACCAATTCTTGCCTGACAGCTCAGGCAGTAGTAAAAGATGGTGGGTATGTCTTCTGTCCTTAAAATAGGGCAGTGGGCAGATCTGGGGTAATGCTTGTGTCTGTGTGTTTAGGCCTGCAACATTATTTTTGGTCTCGTAGAACAATATTCTGTGGTCCCACATATTTCTACTGTAGACATTTTTGCGCGATTTTCCATCCATGCAACTATATCTGATGAGCAGGAATATGTGTGATAGTTATAATTGTTTACTGCACTTTGTACTGGTATGATAAGGTTGCTGTCAACTTGTGTGATGTGTGGTGGAGCGCTGGCCACACTTAACGTGTTTATCTACTGGCATATGGTGAAGATCTGCTATTCTTCAACCAAGTAAGACTATTCCATGTTTACTGTACTTAAAATGTTGGACTGTCATCTTCTATGATCAACGTGTGAAGATTTGATTTGGACATTGAAATTGTACCATGTAATCTTCTTTCCAACGTCTCAACTTTTCGCCTCCCCGTGTTTTGACTTTCGGAGGGGAGAATCTGTGACATGAATTAAAGCTAAACTCATTTATTTGACATAGGTATTTGTGTGTGGGGAATTCATCTACCATTGTTTGAATTGCCGTTAATTTATGTGACTGAACTATGCCTATTTCAATGTGTAATCTGCTATTGATACGTCAGTAGCTTCGATGTTTCTCATTCGCTCAGTAAGCTAGTTGATTTGCGCGCGCTGGCGCACTATTCCCTTGAACTAAGTGATGTGCTTCTTGCTCGCTGCAAACGAGTCATTTGGTAGCCAAGCGCCATCATGGACGCTATTACTAACCGTGTTCTGTGGAAGATGCGATTGAGAGTTGGTGGAATGGAGCGCGATACCCCTGGCTGATAGCCATGTAAACTAAGGCATTTGCCTTAGTTGCAGTATATTCAGTGTTTTAATATTTTTTATTTACCGTTCTTTAGAATATAAGGAACTGCAATATCTGAGTGAGCGAGCTTCATTGCAAAATGAGCTACCAACGTAAGCTATCGGATTATATTAAACTGGACACCCAAGGATGTAAGTACAAGTATCTTTTTAATTGTTTCGAAACTGTTCTTGTTATTTGAAGAAGAAGAGTCTGAGTAACACGCTACCATTGACATTAATATTGTGGGTAATTTCGGCAACGCTGTCAGAATTTTATCAAGCCAACCTCGCAACTGTAATTCTAAATTACGCCTACCTTTTCAAGGACCCGTTGGCGACGGTTTATTCTTTAAATTGAAGTGGGATTTCTTCATCCTCATGATTTTAAATTGTAACATGTTTGTAAAATTCAATATTCTAATTGTAATTGATAATGGGGTAATTCTGAAACTCGCTATATGCGCGGATGAGAGGCAAATTTCTCCATTCATTTTATTTCATTGATATTGTCGTTGTGATACCATTTCTGTTTCTTAAAGTTATTGAGGTTATTATTATTATTAATTTTAGTTGGTGGATTTCTTTCTATATTTCCTGGTTCAGGGTTGTGGTCTCTATAGCACAGTTATCAATGCATTGGATGATGCTGTGTGCTAGTATAATTTTCGTGATGGGATCATTCTTTAACTCCTTAATGGGAAGGTTTATTTCCTGTCTTATTCGCACATTACCGTAATCCAGGTCCTCCTGAAAATTAAATTCAGTACCCGGCATTTGAATCCACTATTAATAGTTTGTTGGAGGAAATGACTGTCACACATAAAATACTTACCGATGACGATATTTAACGTGGAAGGGAGAAGCCCACTCCAAGAGTAGGTTCATCAAAAGGCCGGGAACAAATACTCACCTAAAGCTTTAACCCTCCTTAACATGTCATGTGAAATGAGTCACACCATTAAAGTTAAAAGATATTAATCAACACATTCATACCTACAGATGCAATTAAAATTCTACTAAGTAAATAAAGAAATATCTTGTCAATTAAAATTAATATTGTGAAACAATTAAAATCAGAAGTTGAAATATATCTTAGATCAAGATAAAAATTAAAGGTTGAGGTACCTCAAAACAACCTTAACTTTATCCCATATATATTATTATTATTACCACTATTATTAATGGAGTTGTACAGTATCCGGAACCTCAGAATTAGAACAGGCCTTGGTTTACTAGGCAAGGAATATTGTTAAATAAAAACAAAATGTGGTACTTGACATGCACAATCAACTGGCAATATTTAAAAAAATGACTAGCACAATTAATTCAATAAATAGGATGTACATTTAAC
Source organism: Anabrus simplex (assembly GCF_040414725.1). Lineage (NCBI taxonomy): Eukaryota > Metazoa > Arthropoda > Insecta > Orthoptera > Tettigoniidae > Anabrus > Anabrus simplex. The sequence goes on along the minus strand of NC_090274.1, from coordinate 87,371,539 downwards.
TGACTAACTAGCAGAATAAATGACAGTCATTAAGCACAATTCCATCCATGAGTAATATTCGAAGACAGTCACCTATTTTTCAACAAGATAGGGCCGAGAAAAAAAAATATCATCATCAAACAAACTCGTAACCGGGCAACCAGCCATAATAATAGGCAAGGCAATAAGCTTACGGCCACTAATAATTTTGAGGTTTCGTTTACATTAGGGAAGAATACCACGAAATGCATTTGTAAATATTTATGCCTACACTCATCATGCAGTGTTCACATAACACCTTTAATAAACTTTCATCATGCGATGTTCACGTAACACCTTTAATAAAATTTAACCTCAAATTAGAGCCATGATATAGCTTTAAAAACTTACTAGAAAACATGCTTATTGAATTAAGGTTGTCATTTTAGCATATTTTAAGGATTCTAAAGAGAATAATTGCGAATTACAGATGTAGCATATTAGCCAATCACACGGCCACTGGAATCAGTTCCACACATAAATTTTAACTCATAGCACACGAAAAGGTTACATATTTACCTTGAGGTTCGGACCACAACATTAACTGATTCAAAATGAAAATTGAATGAAATAGTTTACCACATGGGCACGTGAAACTGATGAAAATGATTTGCCCTAAAAAAGGAAATATTCGTGGTAAATCAAACAATAACGGCTAATGCTGACTTGAAGAAAACATCTTGGAAAGACGAAAAGCCACAGGGGTTTTTATCCAGGATCAAAAATCCTTCCTCCACACATTCTTTTCTGTCACACAACCCAATCTGCTTCCGATTCAGAAACCATCATGCTCGACTACAAAGGTGAAAATTAATTTGTCCAGTTCAACTATTTGTCTCATTGTCGGAGTTCCGACTGGCAGCTGCGCGGTGCGCCACCAACTGGCTGAGTTATTAACGAGGAACGCCAACAGGCTGCGCAGCGATGCACACTCGTTTTTATTCATAATTTGACACGAATCTCAATTTACCTGCGAAAGGAGCTAAAGTTCCTAATAATGTCTCAATGACAAATTTAAAATTCTATACATTACTATTCCAATATCGTGGTTGTAGGGAACTGAAATTTGTTTCTCCTATTCCTTAAGGATACTTACGTTTACGCTCTTCAGACTATTCATGTCCGTGTTTTCCTTTTATTCTTTCATTATGAAGGGTCATTTATCTTATCTCCCTCTATGCTACATTTGTGTGGGCCTTGCCTGTTGTTTGATGATTTTATGTTAGCTTGGCTTGGGAAGCTGTAGACTCCATCGTGTGCACCACTGTTCAGTTAAGTGGGAATTTTAGCAGGGATGCCAACTATTACGATTCAATCGTAATAATTACGAATTACCCATCATAATTACGCCTTTACGAATCACACACCACAAATTACGATTTTTTCTTGATTTTAATATCTAAGTGTATGAAGTGTTCAAAAGGATACACAAGGAATGCCATTAGCCAACTTGAATTCTCAGAATATTATTTTCAGATTTTTCAGTAATAATTTAAAACCCTTTCCTGTCTCTCGTTTAAGAATATTTCGAGTTTATATGCTCCGAACGCAGTGTGTGCTTCCATTACCGGAAAAATAGCCACCTGGAAAGTGATATATCTTGCGGAGTTGTTGTCTTCGTTCGACACATGACTTCCATGCAAGTATGCGAGTTCTTTTGTCTTTGATTTTGCGGAAAAGTGGTGACAAACTCCGTTTCATTGTGGATACTGTGTGCGTGACTGTTGAAGAAATATCTATTGCGATTTGGGTTCCCAAATTGACATAAAGAATGGCCCTGTTTACTGCGTTCCTCAAAATCTTATGTTGTAGTGTGTGTAGCCGCGATTTTTCAGTTGCGTATGGTAAGGAAGAACAAGATTGAGTTCCGAGCTAAAATGAACACCGAACTGCTAAGAGCTGTTAGTACAGAGGATGCACATGATGTCAAAAAAGGAAAAGCATGCCACCAGTGTTCGTTCGCCAAACAGCAACTACAATACTCAACAAAAGGAATGATCGTTCATCCTTCAGTCAGATATGTACTGCAGATCACCTGTTACTTCAGCAGGTAAGAATCATACACTCTTTATATGCCGGTTTTTGAATAACTGGTTGAATTATATGTTGTTCATTGATTTTTCAACGATATGTAAGTTAGTAAGATCTCGGAAAAAACTAAGGCCAAACCTCCCTCCCCCCCCCCGTGACCGAACGGCTGCGTTACGAAATGCCTTTCTTGAAAGTTGGCATCTGGTTTAATATCGTTTCCCTTCGTAATTTTAACTAATTTGGGAAAAAGTTTTTTGGTTCTTGCAATTCTCTTGTCTCTTCATTTAATTATTTATGTATGGAAAATTTGGTTTGCGATCTTTGGTTTTAAAATTGTGCGTGTTACCGTGTTTCTGGGGTGACTGAAATGTTTATGAAAAACTGGCCAGTGGGGTATTTAATTCTTAACGTACGGATCCGTCTTAATATTTGTCATTTATTGATTCTGATGAGAGCTGCAGACTACACTTATTTCTCTGTACTGTAAGAGTTACTTTAGTTTGTAATGTGAAAGGGTTTTCACAATTTTAATTATTTTAGAAATAATAAATTTGTCTCTTATTTGAATGAATTAATTTAATAAGAAATATTTTTTGTGGGGGTATAAGTTCTCTGAATTGCTTATTTTATTACATCGTAAGGATTATTTTACATTGTTATCTGAGTGTGCAATCATAATTTTATTTATTTAAAAATTGGGTATTTAATGCATAATCAAAAGAATTAATTTGATCTTTAAATAATTTGTTCTTGATTTTGTTTATTTTTCAATATATTGCAGAAAGTCTTAAATCTTATTTAAGCATCATTCATATTTTTTTCTTTTCCTAATTTTTAAGTAAATTTTGACTTACTGAATTTTAATTTCGCTTTTATTTAGTAGTTAGCGATATTGACATGGCCACCCCTCAAGTAGTAAGCTATGATCCTGGTCTCTCATCCTTTAGGTTCTGGGTCCTGCAGGTCGGAACGTTTAATGCTGATGCCCCCAAAGGTAAGTATTTTGCGTCTTGTGCTAATTTTGTCATTTCATATGTGTTCATTGTTGTGTATAGGCTTGAACGTTGTAGAGGGTTTTGAAGAAGTAGCAGCAATGCAAAAAGGATTGAGGGAAAGCTACAGTTTGTCCCCCTCCTTTTCAATGTTTACATAGAACAGGCAGTATAAGATCTCAAAGAGGTTAGGAAATGAAGTCTTAAAGGAAGTACTTGAATATTGTTACTTGGGTAGTAAAATAACCAACGATGGCAGAAGTCAGGAAGACAAAGAATGCCGACTAGCACAAGCAAGGCAGAGCTTTCTTAAGAAAGGACATTTGCTCACTTCAAACATCGATGTAGGAATTAGAAAGATGTTTCTGAAGGCTTTCGTCTGGAGCGTGGCATTACAGGGAAGAGAAACATGGACGATAACTAGCTCAGAAAGAGAGAAAATAGAAGCTTCTTGAAATGGGGTGCTACAGAAGGATGCTGAAGGTGAGATGGATGGGTCGAATCACAAATAAGGAGATACCGAATCGAATTGGTGAGAGATCGATTTGGCTAAATTTGACGAGAACAAGGGAGAGAATGACAGGACACATCTCAAGACAACCAGGACTTGTTCAGTTGGTTCTTGAAGGAGGTGTAAGCGGTAAGAAACGAAAAGCAGATTAGCGCAGATGTTGGATACAATAGTTCCGTAGAAATGAAAAGGTTAGCACAGGAGAGAGTGGCATGTAGAGCTGCATCTAACCAGTCTGACTGATGACTCAAACAACAACGTTAAGAATGGCACCCAGCGTAAGGTGTTTAAGTATTTGATTTGATAATTTTAGTCATATGGCGATGTATATTAATGATGTTGTTACTAGCATATATTAAATTATACCCAACTTGTAGTCTTCACGAAACTTCCTACCACATCCATTACGACAATGTGGGCGCTATACATTAATCGCAAAAATGTGTGGTCGAATATCAGATTAAGTTGAAATATTACCGCAATGAACAAAATTATGTGGACGTGTCAAAAAACCGCTGTCTTTTAAAACGCAACTAAGATTTATATAACCAAGTACATATACAACTCAGACTTTTGGCTAAAGCTGTTACACACATCGATGTCAACAAAGTAGAAGAGATGCAATATATCTTGTGATTTCGAAAACTAGAACAGGTAATAAAACTAATTATCGCATTGATTAAATGAACATAGACGCACCCCAGTATCGGTCATTGTATGTTGTCGAACAACTGTCATTTCAGAAAACTTCTTCGCAGAGTCATTACCAGAACGGAGACTCTCACTAGTACCGATAAGCAGGTGTTGCTGAATAGTCGTATTGTCTGGACGCTCACGATGAAATATCTTAGAAAACTTATTACCACACTGTTTACAATAAGGTGGTCGCTCACCAGTATGTGTAGGCATGTGTTTCCGAACTTTATTTTGAGTAAACTTAGTTATGATTCGATCACGGTGATATGGACGCTTGCCAGTATGTGTAACCAAGGAATTCGAAGATTTGACTCCTGAAAAAACTGTCTTTTACTCATTAATCACAAACGTGGACGCTCAGCAGTATGTATACGCAGGTGAAAATTAAGATTTGAATTCCGGGAAAACATTTAACCACATTATTTACAGAGAAGTGGACGCACAAGAGTATGTGTAACGACGTGTTTAATAAGACTTGACTTTAAAGTAAACGTAGAAGGACACTGATCACAATAATATGGACACTCACCAGCATGTAAAAGAAGGTGACGCCGAAGATTCGACTTATGAGAAAACCTCCTAGCACCCTGTATACAGTAATATGGACGCTCACCGGTATGTGTAAGTAGGTGACTACTAAGATGCGATTTCTTAGAAAACTTCAGACTACATTGCTTACAAGAATGTGGACGATCACCAGTATGTGTAAGTAGGTGTTTCCGAAGACTTGACATTTCAGTAAAATTAGAACCACACTGATCACAGGAATGTGGACGTTCCCCAGTATGTGTAAGAAGGTGACGCCCAAGATTCGTCTTCTCTAAAAACCCCTTATTACATTGTTCACAAAAAAATTGACGCTCACCAGTATGCATCAGAAGGTGACATCGAAGATTTGACTTCTTACAAAACCTCTTACCACATTGTTTACAGGAAAAAGGACGCTCACCAGTATGCGTAAGAAGGTGACGCCGAAGATCCGACTTCTTATAAAACCTGTTACCACATTCATCACACGAATGTGGACGGTCACCAGTATGTATACGTATCTGACACCGAAAAGTAGACTTCTGAGAGAACCTCTTACCACACTGTTTACAGTAAAATGGACGCACACCGGTATGGGTAAGAAGGTGACTCTCGAGATGCGATTTCTGTGGAAACTTCAGATTACATTGCTGACAGGAATGGAAGCGCACATCAGTGTGTATAAGAAGGTGACACCGAAGATTTGACTTCTTAGAAAACCTCTTACCACATTGTTTACAAGAAAAAGGACGCTCACCAGTATGTATAAGATGGTGACGCCGAAGATCGGACTTTCGATAAAACATAGTACCACATTCATTACGGAAAAGTTGCCGTTGGCTATTGGGATGGATTGGTCTTTTTTCAGAGTCACATAACATGTGTACGTGGCATTCAGTACGAGTGGGCAACGTGCACATTAACTTACTTCCTTCCTTCGTTATCTTGCACCTACTGTTACACGTATCCGCTGGTCCTCCGGTAATTAATGGAACACTCCCAAATCTAGAAAACGGAAAAAAGTTATTACATTTTACGATTAAGATGACAAAATCAAATACTATAATCAGAAGCAAATGCAATATATGTAACAAGATTGCTTCTTATCACATAACATAGCAGACCAAATCTCAACAATTTCAGACAAAGGCTCTAACACACAAGCCCATATGATTTCCAATTGCCTAATAGAATACATGATAAGTTTGCACTTAACCACAGCACAGCCAAACAATTCAAGAGGGTCCTATATGGAAGCAATTATTGTGAGAATGCTTCCCTTAGTGATTTCCTTACCTGCATTTTCATCTTCATTTTAACTGAGACTCATCACATTTAGGATGCCAAATAATAACTAATGCCTTAATAGCTTCATCCTTAGTGAGATTACATGTTGTCAAGATTTCTCTATCATCTACTGGACATTGGCAAGGGCTTCTGGCCAATTTGACGTCCAATTCCCGAGATACACATGTGTACTATAAAGCCGGAAGAAATTTCTGACTAAAGCTCCTCAGCTACTTCAACTGAGCTAATACCTGTCAACACATCAAGTTAAAAACATGAATATGCATTAGGGTGAGATTCTGTGTGTTCGTCAGCAAGTTGAACTAGAAATCTCGGAGCAAGAAATGGGGGAGAACTTGTAACAGTAGTGAGGTGGTAGTTCTCTAGTAGCGAGGTGGTAGTTCTCTTCGTCACAGGATTCATGGCACGCAATATTCCGACGACTCCTGTGGTCGGGTTGTACTAGCACAAATTTGTATATCTTAGGAATATCAGCAGGAGTAACAAGATGGGTTATGAATCTTAAAACAATAGACAGAAGGTCAGACTAAATTTCAGGGTCAACCATTTACATAGGATTGAAAAGCTATCCCATTTCAAGATTCACAACTTCTGTCAAACTCAACAGTTGGGATGGTTATCACGCTAGAAATTTTGACCACACAATGATGGGGCATATGTATGCTTGATGAGTTAGTAGTCATAAGGGGTATATTTTCCATGTGTCCCGCTTCACTGTATTCACGCATGAAAATTACATACAGCTGCTTCAAATCTGGAAACTTAGCAAACTTATTTTCAATGTGTTCGAGCATTTTGGCAGCATTATGCTTAAACTGAGGTACAGGTGACACTTCAGGACGAATAGGAAGTTTATCATTAAACCTGCCAGAATCATCCATTTCATCATTGTTCAAAAGAATGTTCTTCACACGCCCTTTCTTCAGGAGTAAGGAATGGTTTATGGCGTTCTTCGAGCTTCCTAAACCTCTGCAATTTCGTGTAAAGAGAATCAAGTTTTATTAGCCTGGCACACCGAACATTGGCATTATTCTTAACATAAAAGTCAGGGGTAGTGAATGACAATCCCCAACCAAATTTAGTCATCTAACAAAGTGCGATAACCCTTCTTATGCAAGGTATTAAGTAGACTTCAGCTCTTAGCAAGAATAAAAGGAAGATCGCTGCTTAAATATACTAACACTTGAAACGACATCACGAGCAATATACCAACTGGAAGAGTCAATTTGCTGTGCAGGAAGTTGGCTTGTGGTGTATTCACAACTGCACAGTTCAACTTCAATGTGTAATCTGACACATTGGAGAAAGAAACAAGGTTGCATGTGGTTCATCCAGGCGATAAAACAGTATTCCCTATACCAAATACAGGTAGGCAACAAATCTTAGTACAAAAGACAAGCTTCGCGCCAAGTCTGCAAGGCACTAAGGATAAATGACTCCCCCAATCCAATAAAATCTTCAACTAGTACAATCTCCCCTGAACAGTTCTTCACTGCTACACACGCTGTGGTTAACTAAATATTTGAGAGGCTGGCACAATTGGAGAACTTCTAACATGTATATCATTATTGGGAATTGTTTGTTCTCTACAAACCAATAATGTGTGGGGTCCATTGTACCGGGGACACTTTCGTCGCTTACACTGTTGAAATACATGAGAAGCAAAAAATATATATACCAAAGGTTACTTTCCCTCACAAACGTTCAGTGATAATTAATGTTTGTTTGAACTTTCTACTATCAGAATTGCTGTGATTATCAAGTTTTCAACACTTACCGTTAAAGGAAATGCCCTTCTTGGTATTGTGTAATAAAATCTAAAACAAATGACAATGACAAAAGGGCCATAAAACAAAGAAAATTAGTGGATCCATTCTTTAAATGAATATCCATCTGAAGACTTAAAAATAGAAATCACTAATGGAAATTAAGTAATAGCTTTAGCAACAATTTATGTAACTCTTGGCTTTTCCCCACCTCAGAAATTTGTAGAAAATACTGATCGTAAATACATTACTTACATCACGATCCCAGATTTTAAAAATACTTCATATACACAACAACAACAAGCTGTTTACGATCAACTACTACCTAATATACTTACACTCCCCTTCCCCAAACCCACCCTACATCAAATACGAGCCCTGAATTTTTGATCCTCAGCCCTAATTTAGCAATCTACAAAGACATCACGATGCTACCTTCAATGGGAAATGACCATGTCCCTGCCTTACTAACCATAAAAAATGTATTTATATACCAATAGCAACATAAACAAAATCCCCAAAACTGTCATACGGTATACACGAACCTATTGAGTAGCATACAGACAAACAATATCGGACATAATATGCAATACTGAACCACATACTTCACAGCATGAATTACAAGATACAGTTAAGAAATTTTAATCACCAATAACTATTGTCAACTGACTCCACATTCCTCACCACACTTCCCATCTATGCAAAACTCCCCTGCCTCCCTACGCACTCCAAATATTAAAATATTCCCATGGACATTACAAGGCATACCTTTGAATCCGTGACCCAAACATTCAGGAAGAGAATTGTTCGAACCGCTTTCTACTCTTATTTCCGCGCTTGTAATTCTAACATGATTAATTTGGCTTTCATAATTTTTCATCAGGTTTCCATGGTCCCATATTGAAGTGGGAATCAAAAAAGTTTTCAAAACAAAATCTTCATATGACCATGCTATTTTCTCGGTAACCACCTGAGCTAAGACCCTCGAATGCCACACCTTATACGAAAAAAGAGTTATTCTTCACATGAATGACAAATGTTTTGCAATTTTCTTTCAACAAGATAATGATATAAACATTTCTCGACTTATATGCTTCAAGCCGGATCATCTCTCACGTGTATATGGACTTAACAACCGAGTTTCTCACGTTAGATACTAAAGAAGACTAATTCATGGTCTGGCGCACCATATCTCTTTCCATATTTATGTACGATAATTTTAACTTATTTTTAATCACTATTATATGTGTGCCATGTGTTTGATACTGCTTTTTGGATGTTTGTATTTTGTTTAATTGTACCACTGGCTAATGATGACACGTAATTGGTGTCGAAACTAGTACCACTCTTTTATGAACTGCATGTGATATAATTCAGATCAATAAATCAGTATTGAAAAGGTTGACCCAAAACACCTTTAATTCACTGACAAACATAAAGCAATCCTCCCCTATCATCTAATAGTGCATAACAAATCTGCACTCAGTGATAATAAAGCAATCCTACCCTATCATCTAATAGTGCATAACAAATCTGCACTCAGTGATAATAAAACAATGACTGGCATTTTTTTCAGATCATTGAGCTGGGGCTGTACCTTAATTAAGGCCACGGCCGCTTCCTTCCATCTCCTAGGCCTTTCCTATACCATCGTCGCCATAAGACCTATCTGTGTCGGTGCGACGTAAAGCCCCTAGCAAAAAAATATCATTGTAAAGTAATTTTCTCACCATTTTCCGATCCCAATATCTACCATCCTGACTACGATGTAATATCGGAATATTCAGGTATCACACGAAATCCTCTTTGCCTTACCTTTGAATCCGTTCCACCTCTTGAATTCCAACATCCCCTAAATGCTACTACTACAATCTAAGATAAAAAAGACGCACTCAGGACTAAAAAGAACACTGCACCTGGATTAGATCAAATTACTTACCGACACATAAATAAAGCTGCACATCCCTTCCTACAACTCGTAAATGAAATATACACCATAATTCTCCATATACTGGATTCTTCCCTAACCCTCTGCCCAAATTGGGTACATGACAAAATTTTGCCATTTTGAAAACCCCAAAAAGTATCATCTCAATTAACTTCATATAGACACATAAACCGTTTAACAGAATGTTCTAAAAACTTAGAAATCACCTTAGCGCACTGTATACACACCTATCTCGACTCCCTCCAGCTCATACCTCAGTAGCACGCCAGTTACTGTCCTCAGCACTCCACACATGACAATGTCTTTCATATCTATGTATCCATCACAAAATATTTACCTACAATGTATGTGCAGCCCTTACCAGTCTTGAAGTTGAGACTGCCTTTCAAAGGACTGATATATACATTGACTGACACAGCAAATGCAACACCAAGAAGGAGTGGTCAGAACTTTATGCCAATTGCAGGGTAGACTGACGTCACTGAGGTATGTTCATGATGTGAAATGCGCCGCTGTGCTGCGCACGTAGCGAACGATAAATGGGACACGGCGTTGGCGAATGGCCCACTTCGTACCGTGATTTCTCAGCCGACAGTCATTGTAGAACGTGTTGTCGTGTGCCACTGGACACGTGTATAGCTAAGAATGCCAGGCCGCCATCAACGGAGGCATTTCCAATAGACAGACGACTTTACGAGGGGTATGGTGATCGGGCTGAGAAGGGCAGGTTGGTCGCTTCGTCAAATCGCAGCCGATACCCATAGGGATGTGTCCACGGTGCAGCGCCTGTGGCGAAGATGGTTGGCGCAGGGACATGTGGCACGTGCGAGGGGTCCAGGCGCAGCCCGAGTGACGTCAGCACGCGAGGATCGGCGCATCCGCCGCCAAGCGGTGGCAGCCCCGCACGCCACGTCAACCGCCATTCTTCAGCATGTGCAAGAAACCCTGGCTGTTCCAATATCGACCAGAACAATTTCCCGTCGATTGGTTGAAGGAGGCCTGCACTCTCGGCGTCCGCTCAGAAGACTACCATTGACTCCACAGCGTAGACGTGCACGCCTGGCATGGTGCCGGGCTAGAGCGACTTGGATGAGGGAATGGCGGAACGTCGTGTTCTCCGATGAGTCACGCTTCTGTTCTGTCAGTGATAGTCACCGCAGACGAGTGTGGCGTCGGCGTGGAGAAAGGTCAAATCCGGCAGTAACTGTGGAGCGCCCTACCGCTAGACAACGCGGCATCATGGTTTGGGGCGCTATTGCGTATGATTCCACGTCACCTCTAGTGCGTATTCAAGGCACGTTAAATGCCCACCGCTACGTGCAGCATGTGCTGCGGCCGGTGGCACTCCCGTACCTTCAGGGGCTGCCCAATGCTCTGTTTCAGCAGGATAATGCCCGCCCACACACTGCTCGCATCTCCCAACAGGCTCTACGAGGTGTACAGATGCTTCCGTGGCCAGCGTACTCTCCGGATCTCTCACCAATCGAACACGTGTGGGATCTCATTGGACGCCGTTTGCAAACTCTGCCCCAGCCTCGTACGGACGACCAACTGTGGCAAATGGTTGACAGAGAATGGAGAACCATCCCTCAGGACACCATCCGCACTCTTATTGACTCTGTACCTCGACGTGTTTCTGCGTGCATCGCCGCTCGCGGTGGTCCTACATCCTACTGAGTCGATGCCGTACGCATTGTGTAACCTGCATATCGGTTTGAAATAAACATCAATTATTCATCCGTGCAATCTCTGTTTTCCCCCAACTTTCATCCCGTTCGAACCACTCCTCCTTGGTGTTGCATTGTCACTGTCAGTCAGTGTAAATTCCATCATCTTCCAGTTCCAATGACAATCACTCATTTCCTAGCCAAAATCAGTATCCAAAACACATTTACATACACCTCTCCAATTAAAGCAGGAGTACTACAATGTATCCCACAGTCATCACTTTTGTATGTCCTGTTTTGTATCAATATTACCCAAATTATACCCCCACTTTCATCGTGTCGGTTTGCAGAACCCACAGCAATACTGGTTGTGGAATCCAATAACTGATCCTTGAAACCCCGCCACCGCACCAATTGAAATGAACTCGAACAATGGCCCAATCTCTGACAAATAGAAAATTAATCTCAGCAATAAATGTATAATTTTTCCTAATTGTAAATATACATGCCATACCACTAACGAACCCTTTCTAACCTTAAATAATTAACCCCTTGCTGTAAAGACCACACTTACCTACCAAGGCATAACGTTCCAAAATAATTTTCTCTGGCATGTAAATTTGGACCAAATTTTTAAAAGGGCATCTTACAGGATTCACCTCCTCCCCTGGCTGTTAGGTTAAACCTGGGGATTAAAAGCCATACAAATCACACCTACTACCAAGCACCATATTCCACTTCTGAGTCAGACCATAGATAAATTTAAACTTAAAATGAAAATATGAACACATACAGATCGCACATTTCTGGGCGAGGTTCTCCTTGTTATGTTTTCCTTAAGAAAATATGACAACTTGGCTTATTGCATTGAGAAGAATTCATTGATAATTTTATGTCTTCGATTGTATATTGAAATTTAAAATATATATAAATGTAACTTTGTAAAAACATAAAACAAATATATTTAACATTGTTTAACTTCGAGGAAAACAATGTTTCCTGTTCTGTTATTATATTTGTAGTTATTCAATACTTTAACAAGTAAACTATTTTTATTTCTGACAACATGTTTTACAAAAGCAAAAAAAAAAGTTTTTTAAAATTTACTTCCATAAAACATATGACATTAGCACGCAACCATAACTGAAACAAATATCTGTAAATATAATTGGCCAATGAGTCCATTTGTTAAACTGATGGCCCGCTACCATAGTGGCGAGAATGAAATAACTATTAAACTAAAAATTGGTTCATCTCTCTTTGCCCCTCTGTCGTTAGGAAAATCTCTACCATGAAACAACCTACCCTGGGTTATATTTGCAAAGATTGTGGAAGAACCTTTCCCTGAGGGCACAACAAGAGTGCCATAAAATGTTTAGTGCAATTTTTAGTGCAAACGCTGTAAAAGTCTGTTCTATAACCCTTTCAACGGCAAACATCATGAAGAAGCTTGTAGTGTAGCTTCATCGAGAAAGAAGTTTAAAGAGCTCAAACGTATTCTACCAGATAATTATGTATTAACGAATAGTAAACCTTTACAAAATATTTCAAAGTCTACTTAATTGTCTAGATTTACAACAAGTTCTGCTCCTATGCTCACATCTCAAGAGGAAAAGGAGCAAAATTAACAAGAGGTAGAAAAAGATGATCTCAATGGTATTTACCATCAGAGTTGTTAATTTTACTTCATTGCTTAAGCCTAATAAATGTTCTATCGCAGTGCAAACATTTAAAGAAGGAGAGCACCAGGATGAGGTACAAAATGAAGAAGGCGATGAAGAAGAAGACGACCGAGAAGGTCTCAACGCGTTTTTACCAACAAAGCAAATGAAATACAGTTTTCTACATGTCACCTGTCTGCATAAGAGCCGATCAAGATTGTCATTACACAAAGTATGAAGCAGAGGTTCCAGAAATAGGGCAAGAATTATATTGTGTGGGTATTACTGGGTAAAATATTTTCCAGTACAGTCAGTACAGTACCTTTCTTTTTCTCTGTAGCATACAGTACACTATAATGATGCAGACATTTCAATGTGGCGTTACAATTAATAAATAAACTTGAAATCTGTCGGCGTACGTCTTCGTATTCCTGTATTATATATTTGGACTGTTCGTATGTGTTGTTGGGCCACTGGCACGGCACATTTGACACTCCTAGGTTGGTAACATAGTGCATTCTACTGCCTGAAGTGTACGTTAACGCAACCTATCGGCGCGCTGTGGAATTTGTGGTGAGTTTGAGCGCTGTTAGACAGATATCGCGTAACTCGCTAAGCTGTGGTGTGTGCTGGGCGCTTGGAAACGGCTATCTGCTTTTCGAACTCGCGAGAGTATGACGCGGAGAACTGGCGTCTTGAACATGCCTAATTCGGGCATTGGGTGAAAAACATTCTGTATCCCTTTCAGGGAAGGGGAATTGTAAATAATGTATATAGAATTAGTGTATAAGATGAATATGGTGAGGTATTGGTTTTAAAGTGTAGTGTTGTCTGGTGGTTGATAGTGTTTGTTCGGTTGCTCAATTCATTATGGATTATTTGGTATGTAAGTTTCTTCATTTATGTAAGTACCACCCCTCTTTATTTCGTGGATATGTTTTTTCTAAATTTTGTTCGCGTTCATTATTGATTGAAGATGTAATTTCGGTCCGTTCATTTTCGTCTTGTGCTCTGGTGTGTGTGTTGCGGGTCTTTTCCATTTTATTTTGCATATTATTTATTTTATTTCTGCTAAATTTTTTGTGTGTTTCTCGTGACGTTCCCTTCGTGCTAGTGTTTTCATTTGAATTATTGCTGCCCGTGCTTGTAAATTCTGCCGGTATGCGACGTTATGTTTTGTTGTGACTTCTTGTTCTATTTATTTTCATTATGTTATTACGCGTTCGTTTCTCCTCTGTAAGGGAATGTTTTGAATTGTGTACCGAGCAAGCTCTATTGGCACTAATTTTCCCTAATAATAATAATTATTATAGTGTAAGTCAAGGTAGATAAGTACATTTTGGGCCATTTGGTGACACCAATTTCCTTATTATTCATTTTACGAGTAGAGTTTCTACAATATGTAAGGACATTGTTAATGGAAGGCTTAATTCGTTCATCATTCTTGCTTTGTTGTGTCGCCTTTTCTCCTCCATTCGTGTCTCTTGTCATTGTTGTTATCTGTTCTTATCTTTGCCCGGTCGTTACGTAACCGTTGCATTATTGTTATTATTGTTATTATCACTATCTTATCGCCATGAGAGCCTGCTTCTGAATGCCGTTGTGTTTGGACCTATTGTTATTGCTACCATACGAGTGTGTGGTATTTGTAAAATGACTGTGGAAAATGTATTTGAGTATGTGATTACTAATATTTGTATTACCTGACCGGTTCTCTCTCGAAGCGTACGGCAGATGAACGATGACTTTTCGTTTCCTTCGGTTTGTGGTTTTATATTGGTGATCCTAAATTTTACTATGTTATTTGGTCCTATTTCTGGGATATGCCATGTGACTGATATTTTTCGTCAGGGATGTCCTTATGATTGATTCGTGCGTCGCGGTTTGGCATGTACAATTTTCTACTATGCGTTCGGTGTGGTGAACCTTCCACTAATAACGGTCCTCAGAAAATTAATTTTAAATGTAGATATCAGGTAAAATGATACATTTTAGCTTTATTTAAGGAGCTCCTTTATCAGTTAGGCCGGTTGGGTTAGTATTTCATTCTAGAATATTTCATGTTTCATAGACTTGGTACTATTTGCTTAAATGATTTATTTATTTACTTATTTATTCATATTGAGAGATAATATATTTATTGTTAAAAACCTCACTTTAGTATTTATAAATTATAATTTTCTTATTTACAAAACTAAAATTTATCAAAATTATTTAAAATAAAAAGAATTGTGGATATGACTTAGCCCTAAGTATTTATTTTCATTCACTTGAAATTTAAGATATTTTTTTAACTAAACAAATTTATTCTTTTCATCCAGTTATTTTCTACTAAACATGTATTAGTTTGTAGTAATGTTTGAATTAATTATAGTATTGCTTTTCTGAAAAGGGTGTACAAAGTTTTCTTGTAGATGCTTGTTGATCCCGCCCTTTGTCCCTTGGGAAATGGGTCCCTTGTGCTAAATATTCACTCTTCCACATTTATTTTAATTTCATTTTGGTGTTTTGATTGCATTTGATTTTTTTGCTTCCTTGTTGTGATACGCTTACCCCATGGTGTCACTAGCCGGACACCATTTTAATATCATTTGTGGAGGGGGCGTGTCATCAATAACCTACATCTCTTAGGGTGTTAGCTCCAACTCTATCTGTAGAGCAGGTCTGAAGCCTGGATAAAGCAAGAGAGACACTGGAAATAGTAGGCTAGCTAAAATGGTAGTTTAGGCAGAAGTATAAACTGTAATTCTTGTATAACAGAGTTAGTAGTTGTTCTATGAAAAAATACTACATAACTAAAGATGTAAAACATAATATTTCTAATTATTTCTAGCAGAACTTGAGTTTTCAAGTTTTTGTGCAGGCTAAATTAACACAGATGTTCACAAATATAAGCTTAACTGAGTTGTAAGGAGATAGTTGCATAAAATGTAAAAAACTTGTAATGCACACCTCATTAATACACACTTTTCAGTCACTGCTCATTAGCCCTGAGAAGGTGCTAGCATTAGGGCCTAGGAAAATACGAACATGCCCAGAGAGGAAGCTAGGTGGATCGAGGTTAGGGAGCTTTCCATCTGTAAATCCATCCGTCCTTTATTCACTGACAACAACATATGTACAACATTATAACTGAAGCACTCTTTCAAAAGTAAACCAATAAACTCCTATTGGCCTCTTACATACAAGAGAGAACAGAAGATCCATTTTCCCCAGAAAATATAATGGAAACAATTAGTACTAGAAAGTAATATTAAACGTTAACATTAAAGAAAAAGAAACGGCCTTCAACTGGCCATAGGCCCCTGGACTACGAACCCGGCCCATCCAAACAGCACAGCACACACAGAAGCACAACTCAAATCCACTTACACACCCATTCGCAGCCACAAGCATTAACCTCTCACTCAATACACACACATACAACATTCACTCACGACTTACGCTCCGATGTTCGCAGCCCAGAAGCCTTGGGTTCGAAAGGAACCTCCCAGTAGTTGCTCAAGAGAGCGACAAAAAATTAGTGAGAATCTAACGCTGGATACAACCAGCCACCAAGACTACGTTTGAGAAGGGAAGAGGAAGGGACAGGAGGGGAAAAAACCAATGTAGAAACAATACACTCGACTCACAGTGCAGGCGCACTTCAAGTGTCTGTAAGAGTCTTGTGAGAGAGCGTAATAGAAGTTTCTCGTAACGTAATTTCTTAAATACATGAAAATATCTGTGATATCCCGCACTCATTAGTAACTGCTAATACGCCCATGCTCAATTGCCCCCTGATCATTTGCAATTGCTTATTGGATGCTGCTCATTAAGTCACGCTTTACTGATCCTTGCTCATTAGCGACTGCTCATTGCTGATGACGATGCAGTTTTCAACAATCTTATCCCTCACATAGGCAGTTCACCAAACTTGGAAGATGGATGGGTGTTTGTACCTTATTTAGAATTAGATGACATTTTCTCAGCCTAAGTCAGTCTATACAAACTTGATATGGCAACATGGCAATGGCTGAGTAGTGGGTGTGTGACGGTAGTGTTCCTCAACATTTTGTGATTATGGTTGTACCTAAATTGAATAAGGAAGTGAAATTGTGTGCCGCTGGATTACTAAGGTTTGAAGAACTGATGTACGTATTAGATTGTTATTAGATCTTAATTAGTGATATATTACCAGTCAGTTTAAGTCATTTGAGGAAGAATCTGTGTGTATAAACATTAAGGTGATGTGCTACCAACTTCAACATATTTCCAAAGAGTAGTGAAGTGCAGTTACACTGAACCTACACAATCAATTTCTATATCGATCGTGATACCATTCTTCACCACCATGAGCTCTTGTGTAGCATGTCAGAAGGCAAGATATAAATTCTAATATTCAGAGTACTAACTGTCAAGGTTGGTTCCATTGCAAATGTGTTAATACGGGAGACATAGAATTAATTTTCTTAAACTATGAAAAACAAGTTAGGAGGTGTGCTCGTTATGAAAAGGAAAGACGAAATAGTGTACAAGGCCTGGAACTAGCAACATACCATCTATTGGGGACATCTATCAGGTCTTACTTGAGGTTAAAAAAGAAACTGCAGAGGTTAAAGCATCAAGGTTGATCTAAAGTTAGGCAAAAGTTTGGAGTTTGCTCATGTAAAGTTGGATGAGAATGCAAGATTTATTAAAAAACTGTCGGAAGTAATAAATTAATGCATGGAGAAAATGGGGAAATTGAGAGCAAAGTATTTAATCTTAAGAAGGAATTAAAAGCCACACAAATACAGTTAGATGAACTCAATCAGTATGGTAGTCATAACACAATTTTAGGCATACCTGAATGAATTAATGTTATGAAATTGTTAAGCATATAGGTCGTGTATTTAATGTGGAGATCAGGAATGAATCAATTGATGCATGTCATAGGTTGAAGAGGAAATTGCATCAATCTTCGTGTGCCATTATAGTGAAGTTTGTACACCGAGTGTCAAGAATGAACTCATTCTAAATGCAAGGTTAGAAAGGATTTAAAAGCATCTCATCTCAGATTCTCTGAATATATAAACCAAAGTTTGATGTCCCTACAAAGAAAGGTCCTTGGCCATGGTCAAAAAATTAAGGAGAGAAATTGTTCTTCTCTATGGCTAGATCATGCAGGTAACATTAAACTCCACAAAAGAGAGGATGATCAGCAGGTGTTTAATCTAAAAACTGTTGAAGATGTGAATGGATTGAATGAGACTGTGTAGGTGTTGTATTTTCAGAAAAAATATTTTTAATGTAATTAATATTTACTGCCAGAATGTAATGGATTTTATGTTAAAAATAGTGAATCAGAATACGATATTCTGTTGATTATGGAAATATGGTTATAATCTCATATTGCTAACAGCAAACTGTTTAGTAAAGATTTTAACCCTCTACTGCATGAATGAATTTTCGTTTTCGTTTGGCGAAGAAAATTTCATGCTTTAATGTTCAACATATGTTCAGTGTTTTAGATGTACCAGCAATTCATAACTGGGGCTAATAGCTTAACACTTGTATGTGATGTGGATTGCCATAATCTTATATCTTATGTTATGTAAAAAAACAAGGCATCACTGGTATGTTTTTTTTTTGCTAGTTGCTTGATATCGCACCGACACAGATGGGTTTTATGGTGACGATGGAACAGGGAAGGGATAGGAGTGGGAAGGAAGTGGCAGTGGCCTTAATTAAGGTCCAGCCCCAGCATTTGACTGGTGTGAAATTAGGAAACCACAGAAAACCATTTTCAGGGCTGCCAGCAGTGGGGTTTGAACCTACTATCTCCCGAATACTGGATACTGGCCGCACTTAAGCGACTGCAGCTATCGAGCTCGGTGGTATATGTCTTTAATTGACTGTACAGTTGAAGGTGTGCCGTAAAATTACCTCTGTCTACAATATTTATGCATTTATACAGGTGAAAATTTATTTGTTGCCTAACGGCAACAGTATGCAGTAGAGGGTCAATGTGTATAGAAAGGATCGTAGAGGTACAAAGAAAGGAGGAGGAGCATTAATAGCTGTTAAAGGTTCTATAGTATCAAGACAAATAATGCTAGATATTGGTGATACTGCAGCAGTTTGTGTTAAAAAATACATTTAATGGTCACAGTTATGTAATAATGTCAGTGTATTTTCCATCTGCAACCAAATTTTAAACATATTTGGACTTCTACAGTTTGTTCGAATTTAATAAGGACCTTTAAAATTTAGATCATATTATAACTGGTGACTTTAATTTGCCATTAATTACTGGTGATCAAAATAATTTTATAATTTTGGACCTCCACATGGATCCTTAGTTAAATTTATGTCATTCTTTTAGTTGCACTTGGTCAATAATATCCTCAATGCAAATGGAAATACACTTGATCATATTATGAATGTAACAGTAACATTAACAGTATATAGAGATGAGTGCCCCTTAGTTATGGAGGATAGTTAACATCCTCAAATTGTAGTCACGCTACTATTAAACAGAGAGCGTAGCCATGTTTCACAACAACCTAAACAATTTAAGCAGTTATTTGACTTTAGAGGGAATAATTTCTTTCAAATGTATAAAAATGTTCGAGCAAACGGATTGGTCTAACATTGTAGAATTTAAAAACGCTGGGCAGGCTATTGAGTGTCTTTATGCTCAGGTACACTCTGTATTTTGTGAAACGGTACCAATGAAGAATTTTCACAAAAAGAAAAAATATACTCCGTGATTTTCTAAAGACATAATAAATAACCTTAAACTGAAGGAAATCCACGGAGAGCGAGGGAAATATTCAGAGTATTCTAGGGTAATATTTAGCCAGTTAAGGAGAGAAATGAAATATATGATCAATAAAGCATATAAGAATTATATTTCTAGACTTGAAGAGAATATCAAATCAGTTCTGCAGCTATATGAAATGCAAAAGAAATACCAAGGAAAGTCTGCAACAGGGCATGAAATTTAACAATATATTATTTAATAATAACAAAGGTGTAGCTGATGGCTTTGCAAACGTTTTTGGATCTATATATTTGAAACTTCCATCAACCTATGATATTCCTGAAATCTGATTTATATGTTAATTATCGGTTATATTTAAATTCGTGGATGAAAAGAAATATATGTTAGCTATTAAAAATTAAAACCTAAAAGGTCATGTGGTGTTAAATGGAATACCACTGTATCAACTGAAAGCATATTCGAATGTGTTGGATTTCCCCTTACAAGCCTTATATAACATTGTGGTAAAAATGCAAACTTTTCCAAAAGTATGGAAGTTAGCGAAAGTGTGTCCAGTTTTTGAATGTGGGCAGAATAAAATATTGAAACTAAATTATTGCCCTGTTTGTATTTTATGTGCACCAGCTAAAGTATTTGAGCAAATAATGTACACGAGTATATTTAATCATGTGAGGGTCAGTATACATATTAATCAGCATGGTTTTATGACAGGTAGATCAACTAAAACTAATCTATTAAAATTTGTACAATATGTGTATGCCGTTTTGAATAATCAAGGACTGCTCGACGTAATGCACACAGATTTTTCTACACCTTTTGACAAATTAGAACATTACATTACCTAGCCAACATTGGAGACAATCTTCGAGAACGGGACCACTAAATTGAGAAGAAATGATAATGTTGCTATTCTAATTTTTTTTAATTCAACGGCATTTTTCCATCACTTATCACACGCATTTCACCTGGCACGTTGTCTCCTCTCAAACTTGGTTTCTCAAGTTATTTTGCTCCCTTCCTAGCCATTCATGGTCTTGGCATTTCTACACAAACACACTGTCAGCCATAATTTTCAACACAGTGTTTTCATCCCGTCTCTGGATTGATATCAAAATAAAAATTTTAGATTAAGAGGTCCGCAACCTCAGCACAAGCACTTATTGTTTGTGTCCGTCTGTATCATTTGTTTTCTTTTCTCTTCTTAGGCTACCACATTTTATGGAATCAATTATGTTCTATGTTAACGTTTTTTCACGGAATTTGTCTCAGCAAGTCATTTGCTGCTCTTCCTAAATGTAAATATTGTTGTTGTTTTTATACTTTTCATGTCTCCTTTGCCTTTCATTTGTTCCTTCATTATGTTTTAGCACATTTTTTGCTTGTATTATGTAGATTACTTTAACACCCCGCCCTTGTTTCACTATAGATAGCTGAAATTAGCTGAAATATGTTTGAACTTTATTGTTCCATCTAAAAATGTCTAGCACTGAACTACAAGCTTGATAAATTAGAAATATTAGAAAGAAGAATTATAAGGAAAATATTAGGTCCTCTAAGAATTGCAGAGTTTTGGAAATTAAGAAGTAATAATGAAATTTACCAGAACGTAGAAAACATATCACAAACAATAAGAAAAATGAGATTGCTATTTCTTGGACACATTTACAGAATGGATGACAATAGACTAACTAAACGAATCTTCAAGTACCTTTGGGAAAAGAAATCAACTACCACCTGGATTCAAGAAGTCAAGAATGACCTGGAAATAACAACATGGGGGAAGAAGATTTATTGGACAGAATGATTTTTAGGAAGAAAGTCTTACAAATGGAAGGATTCCAAGGGAGGAAGGAAAAGAAAACAGGCACAAAATGGACTGAAGACAGGAAAAAGAAGCACAGTGAAACAATGAAAGAATACCGGAAGAAAAGGAAAGAACAACTAAGGAGGAAGAATTGAAATTGTAACATGGACCTTAGAAGGCCAGAACGCAAGAAGAAGAAAGATTATGATATTTCCTTTTAGAAATTATGTTTCATATGAATGGTTGTTGAATGAATTTAAATATGTATCGCTAGCCAGTAGGCATATAATAGCTCACAGATTTATCTCTATAAGATTGTTAATGGATTATTTGACAACAACAGTTTGCTTCCCGAGTTATGATATAATGTTCGAAAAGGAAATTTAAGATTTCGGCAATTGTTCATAACTCCAGTCTCCGTTTATCAATATGTGTGGAACATACAATAACTTCATTAATAAATATCATATAGATTTTGAATTTGAGTATGAATATGACACATATGTAAATATATTAAAAGAATTGCACACATCAAATTGATTTGTTTATATGTATAATATTTACATGACTTACATGACTTGGTTACAATTTATTTTTTAAATGTAGTAACAGATTTCTGTATATGAGATACTGTTTCATCCATTTCATCATCTCTTTTACATAGCATTTTCTTATTTTCTTCTTTTGGGTATTTTTGTGTGATTTGTGTAAATAATGTGTAAAAGCCGTATATAATTGGAGTGTGTGTCTCTTGGTGGCACATTTAATAAATAAATAAATAAATAAATAAATAAATAAATAAATAAATAAATTTAATGCTACTAAATTTTTAAGTTCACTTCTGACTATCATTCTTAGATCAGCCTTTTATGCTGATGGCCATGCAGTATTTCAGGACTCAAAAAGCTAGTGCCCTGCCACCTAAGGTAGTCTGCCTAAGTTAGTTTGCAATGTTTCAACATCACCTCTGTTCAGTGATCCATAGATCTGTCCTTTAGGCTGATGACAGTGGAGCGCTCACCTCGTAAGTTAGCCTACACAGACTTGATAGCTATCTTTCAACACATTTTGTTAAATTCTGAAGCCAAAGCTTTAATCTCTAAGTGATGTAAACATTATGGTATGCAATCAGAAGTCTCTAAACTTCTAATCTACAAGCTCAAAAAGTTAAAATAAACATGTGAGTGTCTCTGTGGTCGCTCAGCTCTGGAATTCAAATTCAAATGTGTTAGGCCTTACACCACGTCCCTAGTTTCATATAAATAATGTATACACATCATCATGTACAGAACTACAAGTTCAACTCCGATTCCCTCAGGTTGCCTTCCATTATGCCCCTATCAGTATTAAACGTTACATCATCTCCCTAGTTCCATTAGCAAAATGTGCCACCATCTTGTTCCACGTTCAGCAATGAATCCCAATCCCTCTATGAGTAAAGCATATGTATTAAGCCTCACACCATGTCCCTAGTCTCACTGGTACAATGTGTAGCCAAAATTTCGTTCCAAGGTCAACCACAAGGGAGCTAACGCTTCTGAACATCACACAAAAGATAACTGCAGATATGTTGTCAAGGTTGGAAGTAGTATTTTGAAGGCTGTTAATTACCTCGATCCCTCTGAAGTGAAGGATGGAGAGGGAGAGTGTAATGGCTTAGCTCTGTTTGGGTATATATTTGTACTTTTCCATGGCTCATTATTTCCTCCTATAAATTTCTCACTGAACATTCAGGCAATGGCCTCGGGGAAGCACCTATTGTCATTAGAATAGAATGCACGTTGTGCTGATTTGCCGTATTAAGCTATTAACAAATATTTTTGCCGTTGCTACTTATCTTTGTAAGCTTCGTGCATGAGTTTCCTGGTGGTATTCCTCAAACATTTATTTGAATCAATGTTGTATATTTTGTACACAGCTTAGAGACAGCAGTAATACCTCACTGATGTCACCAGTGGAGTTTGGTGCTCGGTACATGGAACCGAAAAGGAACTTGCTTCCAGCGCACATGAATTCCACCCAAACAAATTCTGCCTTTGTTTCCAGCAGCTCAAAGCGCACACGGTTGAATGCGGGTTTCATGATAATAAGTGTTCCTCTCCCTGAGGTTCCCTAAATACTGTGTATGACTGAAGTACCACTTCTGTGTCATAGTTTGATGAATTCAGTCAGGATTCACTAAGGCACAAAGTAGGTGGATCTAAAGCAGCAAGATTGGCCAGAGATGCATGTTTACACTTCACACATTTCAGGCTGTGAGCACTAAATTAAAACACAGTAACTGTCCTGTTATGTGCAGTCCAATATCCTGAGTTGCTAACATAATTATTTACACTGATTGATGTCATGTTAAAAAAAATATCTCAGATTGAGGAGATCTACATTTCCAACATGACCATGTCTGCACCCCTGAGTAAATTTCCTACAGTAGAGATGTATTAATCACAGCACATATTCTCTGGACTGGTGAGTAAAAAATGTACATATCACAAATAGCTGATTCACATGATGTTGAGAATTACACACATTACACAGGCATTTGAATGAGACTTCTGAGTATGGTCCTGGGTTCAATTCTGCAACTCCACTAAGAGCAATTGAACACATCACAAGGTGGGGAAATGATATGGGTGGTTTGGTAATTTAGCTCCCTCCGGCAACCCTCCAACACCCCAGACGTCCAATACCCATTCCTTTGGTGGACTGTAGGCCTTCACGTCTAGACCATGCCCAAGAATTAATCTCACATTTAGATACTACTAATAAGCCCTTATTAATTTCTAAATTTGTATACAATTCTCTGTTTGTCAAGGAGTACTTTGAGACTACTTTTGCAGATGTTATTACACTTTACACCATTAAAAACACGACACAAACTCAGAGAACTCGTGTCACTACCGAGTTGCTTGCCACCATCTTTAACTATTTTGTTGTGATGAGCTGCAGATTTAAATATTTAAGAATAGCATTCTTGTAAAACTAAACATCTGAATCCTTTACTTTCATCCAACACAGGCAGACAAGAGGCAGTGTTGCCAACATTAATATCCCAAAATATACTTTCCACCTGCCTGAACCCCAATTTTGCTTTTGTTTACTCACTTGATTTAACTGTACCAGGATGAATTTCTCAAATAGGTTGCTTACCTGTTACTCATGACCATATTTCAGTTTTATTGATTTGATAGTTCTTGGAATAATGTGATGAGTGAGTGAGTGGTGTTTTAGATTTCTACCATACATTGCCCGTGATTGTGCAGAAATCAGCTACTACTTACACTGTCAGATGTAAGAACAAAGATTGTGAAAGAGCAACAGGAGGACAAGTTAAATGGTGGAGAGAAATAAAGACTTGACATTTAGACACTTTCATATCTCCAAACTGCATGGAGCAGTGTTTATATTGAGGTGAGAGAGGTGAAGAAGAATAAACAAAATACAGATGATGGAATATAACACACCAGCCACTGTGCATCATTGCTGGATTTTCAGCCACGGATACCAAGATCAAATTTGCAAAGGTCAGAATTAATTCTGAGTATGGAAAGCAAATTGAGTACATCAGAACATGGTCATCCAACTGCAAATAATCAGCCCTTGAAATATTAGAAGGATTCCAGGCCGGTTTTTGATGTTATTCTTCCACCTGAAACAACATTAAAAAATATGTACCAAATAACACCAGGTTAAAAATCTACTGTGCCACCATATGAGCCATTATATTTAATGGCTTTGATACTTAACAAGCCACTGAGTTGACAGTAAATATATCAATATCACAGGTATTTGTGAAGTGTCACTAATGAAAGAAATATGGATTTCAAAAGAAGTATCATAAAGATGTACAGAGGTATGAAAGGAGACAGAATCAAGTGCCCAATACACAGAAGGTTGATTCTCTGGACTGGTCATGTTGCAAGAATTGCCAACAGCAACGTCATGGTCAACCAGGCACCCCAAGAACGCCTATTAAAATATGGAGAACAGAACTGGGATTCTAATATTAATAATCATTGCATTGGCTCAGATAAAGAGTGGTGCCAACTATTGCAATCTGTCCACTTCAGGACCGTATCAATGAATTCAAACAACAAATTATTAAACAAATTAATTTAAAACACCACCTACTCGATATTTCATTTCTTGCCTTTTGGCACAATTTTGAAAACATTGTCATATACAGAACATGTTTTGACCACTTAGTGGTCATCTTCAGCTGTCTTCAAATAACTTTTGTGAAACAGTTTGATTAGTTAGTACATTTTTTACTTAAATAACTTTCCCATGGGAAAGCTTAAAGCGCTTGAAATTCAGAGGGTAGGGGGAATAAGTGGGGTGATTTTAGTAAAGTGGTGTGTAAAAAGGTACTTAAATTACAATTCGCATCTACGGTAATATTAAAAAAACTTATTTCCTAATTGAACATATTCAAAAAATCTTAAGTCGTCTGTATGGGCACTTTTTATAAAAACACTAGGTGGCTTGATCTTGCTTATGTTGACATTGATGTGTATAACAGTCTTCAAGTTTCTTATTGATTGTCTGTTGTGTTGATTATCCTCCTTTAAAGTTGCCTTTTATTTTTTGGACCAGGCTGTGTTAAACTGTTAATATACAATGGTCCTATTGTGACTTCTCTATTGAGTTGTGTCAAATAGCGGTCTTCAGATTTGAGCAGCTTGCCTCACGATCTGCAACCAGCAGAAATATCGTAAAATGTTAAAATGTGTCGTTAAACGAAATTGTTCTAATTGAGTTTGTCCTCGGAAAGAAGGTGGTGGTAAGGGGTGTATTGTTTTTACTCACCTTTCTGGAATGGTGTTTATACTCTGCCGCCTTGGGATTGTTTTTGTGTATACGACCTAGTGTTATTGCGATGTGTCTGTTCGTTTGTACGATTCGCCAGAGAGAGGGGAAGCGAGGTCATGTCGTCATCTAATACGTCTGGCGAACGGGGAGAGAGTACTACTAGCTGTGCTTCCATGACGTCGTGTTTGGTTATTTTACTTGTTCGTCCTTTTTGTCTTCTGTTTACCCATTCTACGTATTTACTTATATGCTCATATAATAGGTTATTTTGGTCTTTCATTTCATTTAAAACTTGTTCTTCATTTTCTCATTTGTCGAACATAATGTGGATATTTTCTAGGTTGTTCATAAGGCTTCCTCTATTAATCCTACTAATGATTTCATGATCTTGCTTATTGTTAGTGAATCTATGGCTTGCCTCTTTCATATGAGCTCCCATAGCAGAGAATCTCCTGTACTCCTCTGCATTAACATGCTCCCAATATCTAATTGTAAAGCTCCTCCCTGATTGGCCTACATGTTTTTTTACACTGATTGCATAACAACTTATAAATGCCTGACTTCTGAAATTCGTTGTCCTTAAGTTTATTGACATTGTTATGATTGACAAATCTATGTTACATGTTGTTGTTAGTTGAGTATGAAACTTCGAAGTTGTGTTTCTTAAACAAGTTTGTTATTTTGTAAATCCTCGGGTTATTTAAGGTGAATTTGACATACCTCTTCGCTTTCTCCAATTGTTGCTTTAATTTTATTTGTTGTTGATATTTGCACTTAGCAATGATTTTAATGATGATTTCAAACTATAACCATTAAAAAGCTTGCTGATGGATGTAAGCTAGTTCCTCCTCCCTGTCTTTATCTGTTAGTGGAATTTCAAAGGCCCTGTTTACGACACTATAGTAAGCATATTTATTTTGTGAAATAGGGTGCAAAGGGTCGCTTTATATTGTGGTCAGTGTAAAAGTGGGTTTTCTGTGTATTCTAAAATGGAACTTGTTCTTTTCCTGGATTGTTTGAATGTCTAAAAAATTGAGTATGCCTTCTTGTTCTTCTACCCTAAATTTAATGTTTAGGTCTAGGTTATTTAAGGTATTTAGAATGTTGTGACTGTTATTATGACCTTTATTCATTATAGCATAAGTATCATCAACATAGCATAGCCAGGGATCTAGTCCTTTAATGTGGCCTACTATCTGAGTGTGTTATAGGTAATCGAGGTATATATTAGCTAAAATCCCTGAAGCCGGAGCTCCCATAGGGAGTCTGTTTTGCTGATATATTATATTATTGAAAGAAAAGAAATTATGGTTCAGTACGAATTCCAGGATAATCATAAAATTTTCTATTTCCGCTTTACTAATGCGTTTGAGTTTCAATAGATTCTTTTCTAAAATCTTAATGGTGTATTTATGGGAATATTAGTATACAAATCTTTAATGTCAAAGGAGCTTGTTGTGTGGGAAGAAGTTAATTTAAAGTCTTTAACAACCTTGCGAAACTCCTTGGAGTTTTTTTTTTTTTTTCAATGTTTTGGTGAGTTAAAAACTTATGGATGTATTGAGAGCTTTTGTATGTGAGACTTTGCTGAAAGTTAATTACCGGCCTAATTGGTATAATTTTTTATGTAGTTTATGCTTAGCCCTTGCTTTGGGTAGTCATAGGTTCATATATATATGAGCTTCTGTATTTTTTGGTTGTTTAAGAGGAAGTTACTTTGTTTTAGTATTCCTCTCGAGTTCCTTTGTGTGTTTAGGCTGGGGTCTTTCTCAAGGACCTTACATTTGTTGTTATTGTAAAAGGTTTCTGTTTCCATGTATTCGGTTTTGTTTATTATTACAACTGTTCTTCTGTTATCGACTTCCATTACAACTACATTACTTTGTCTAATTTTCTGTTGAAGTTCTCTATCTATCTTTTAATAGTTGGAAATCGATTCTAAACCTCTTCTTATAGAGGGAATATTTTTCCTAGCTTCGTAACTTTGATAATTTTGAATATCTTTTGGTAGGATCTGTATGGCCGATTCAGTTTCTGCTAACGTTTGTATTAGTTCTTGACTTTTATTGATACTGTGCCAATTGAGATTTGGTCCTTTTCCTAACATTTGTAATTTCTGTTCTGTGAAGGTTGTGGGAGTCTTTCATTATTAAAGGGTGCCTTAAACTGTGGTGTATTTGGTTTTGCTGGAGCATTGTTTTTTAGATTTTCTAGTTTCTTATTTAATGTTAACTGTTTCTTTCCCATTAGACACTCTATTTTATCTCTACTGTATTTTTGTACGGAATCCCATTGTAGCGGTACTAGGATTGTTGAAGCTGAATTGTGCACTAAATAAAGTTCCCTGTTAAGGAATGATTTCTCCCTGTACATAAATTTGATTTCTCTTTTAATCCAAAGATGGTGGATTGTTCTTTGTGTTGTAATTTGAAATACAGAATGTATGTTGTTTCTTTGAAACCCTTTTAAAAATTTTGAAATTAGGTTGTTCAGACATTCTTTAAAAATGTTATATCCTTACTTACTTTTGCAAGTTTCATCTTTAGTTTTAGATAGATGTTTGCACTATATCTTGCTGTCCACTTCATGACCGCATTGTACTAAAAGGCAAGAAACAAAGTATCGATCAGATTGTGTTTTAAAATAATTTGTTTAATAACTTGTTGATGGTGCCAAATAAGCGCCCTGCTGACCACTAAATACTACAGGCTGACTTATTTTAATTTTGTGGTATTATCTCATGAGCCATGATCAAACCAAAATGTTCGACCATGAGTGAAGTACAGGAGACAGAATTCGTGAAGGATCTGGATGGAACTATGCTCGCCTTGAACCCAAGATGTTGGGATATCGAGGACTTCACTAAACCTCTTGTCTGCAAAGGGAGCTACTCAACATATAAATAGCAAATTCCATATTGTCGAGGATTAAGTGTATAAAATCTAATTAAACTAAACAGTACTTACTTGTCTTCTTCTTTGAAGCAAGCGACCAACTGACCTACTGTGGGTTCATGTACACTTACTTCATTCTTAATATTGCTGGAAGGCTGTAAGGAACAAATATGCAAAACCAAGTAAGAAATGTAGAGTAAACAGGTAACTAGAGTAAAAGTTTATAAATAGACATGACATTGCTGACAAAATAAATTGCATAGTTGCACAATCAAAATAGCAACTTATTCTCCCAATGTAAAAAGGAAACAAGCAAACAAGTGTCAAGTCAAAATTATATGAAGAACAAGAAAAAGAACTCATAATAAGATAAAGAGGACAGCACTGGAAAAACTTGAAGGACGACAAGCATCCCTGCAATTCTTTTCTTCTCTTCCTACAACTTCCTGTCGTCTTGTTCATCCTATTATGTGTTCTTAAATGACTGGTCACTTGTTTGTTTCTCGTGTTCCCACAGATGACTCCGATTGTCAGATAGACATACATTGGATCTAACCTGAGAAAGGACGATCTCTTGCCTACCATGTTGGTACAGCAAATAGTCAGTTTTTGGACTCATCACTGACTCTAGACAATCTGAAGGCTTTATTAATATAGACTTAAACATTTATATTCAGATTTTAAAGGACAATGCTAGAAAGTCAGAGATTATTATCAGATTCTGGCAGCTAGTTGCTGATCCAGTCAGGATGTATGAGAGCAAAGAAGTTGTTAATTGATAGAGAGGTAGAGTCATTAGTCTAAAAAGCCTGAATAAAGGCCAAGAAAATTTGTTTTGCTCACCACACATCGACTTTTAAACTACAGACCATCAGGCTGAGCAGGGGTCTGCATGACACAGTAATGCTCATCAGAGCTGTAGAGCCACAGGTTTTTCTTTGTTCTTAAAATGACTCTGTGCAGAGAGTTTCCTAGCTATAACCGAAACAGCCTAATTTTTTCTTTTAATTATCATTCAACTGAAGTAGTCTACACTTGAGTTTGTATGGAAGTTAGATTAATGTAATCTCTTGGGTTTTTCGAAAGAGAGAGACCTTACACTTTGCTTCCTCACAAGTATAACTTCCACTGTTATAACAAAGGTGAAAGGACTCAATTTAGTTAAATGTCATTGATTATTTCATCAACAGGTCAATATTCAAATAAATTCATCAATCTAAACTTTACTAATGGCAGTTGAAGGACCATAACTAATTTCGTATATTCTGAATACAACAACCAACAAAAGAGAAGAAACTCCCATTGTCCTGTGCAGCAAATGCTGCAAAAATATCAAGGATCCAAAGCACATGGGCTAGCACTTCCCTGGAAAATCTCAAGGCTCAATTCTTCAGGAACGGCTGCATCTATGGATATGCCACAAAGCACATGTAGAGTTATATTGACTTTAATGGAAAATTTTATACTGGAAAGGCAAACAAATTTTTTCACAACAACTAAGCTTTAAACAACAATACATATTAACTTCATGAGAAGAAGCATCCTTGAAACATGCGATTCTCCAGATATATATATATATCAAATATCTTTAATGGAGATTAAGCAGGCCACAGGAGGATGAAAACAGAAATGATGTACAGGAAATACGGGAGATATGATGGTTCGAACCTTAAGAGTGACAACACTGCTGACGAGACGGCATGCAATGGAATCTAATAATGTCACTGACAGCACACGTTAATTGTATACCTACTTTACCTCAGAGCATACATTCTCACATCACATGCATGCAATCTGGCATAATGAACACAGCCTCGGGTTAGCTGGCAATCTACATCAGTGTTGTCATGATGTTTTTGAAACAGGAACAATGGAATTGGATCAACATTGATTGAGCCGTAGGTCATACAGCATGAGAGTGTGTTAAGGTCTTCAGGAAGCTTGCAGTGAAAATGCGTAGCCTTATAGGAGAGTGGCACGGTGGGTAAAAGCCTTTAACGAGGGACGCCAATAAGAGACAGAGGTGTGTCAGCCAGGTCATCCTAGTGTCAGTGAAGGAAAAGTGTTAAAGGACAATGGTCGATGTTGTATGATATGTGAGCTGGCCCGAGACACCAGCATAGCAAATATTACTGTGCTTCATATTAGAAGGAACACCTGGGCATGAGAAAAGTTTCACCAAAATGAATTCAGCATGATTCAATGAAAGTGCAGAAATGATTACGATACAATGATGCTCGTAACCGTTTGGAGTACTATAAGTACGATGAAGAGCCTTTCTTATGCAATATCGTTACGCTGCATGAGACATGGGCTAAACTACATGAGCCACAGCTGAAATGCTGATCGAAATAGTGGCACCATTACGGGAAAACACAAAGATTGAGAGTTCGTGAGAACCCCAGCCAAGTGAAAGTTTTTTTTTGATAGTTGCTTTATGTCGCACCGACACAGACAGGTCTTATGGAGATGATGGGACATGATAGGGCTACGAGGGGGAAGGAAGAGGCCGTGGCCTGGTGTGAAAATGGGAAACCACGGAAAACCATTTTCAGGGCTGCCGACAGTGCAGTTCGAATCTAGTACCTCCCGAATACTGGAAACTGAATGGGAATTCTGATATCCCATGGAGGGAATTAGATATTTTCCCCATAGAGCATATTAAAAATTAGATGTATGGCTTTTCAGGCGTTTGCTCTATTAACCAGCATTTCGTCTTAGATCTGACACTAGACTCGTCAGAGTGGGATGTGTCAGACCCTACCCACTGATGCTGGGGTGTATGTAGGTGAACTTATCAGGAGCCTATTTATGAGGCACAGTCTGATAGCTACATATGGGAGATAAAACTGCACAATGGAATTAATGCCCGCCTAGCAAATCCAAATGGAAATTCTAAATTCCCATGGAGAGAATTAGATATTTTTCCACCAATAGAGCATATCAAAAACCCTGATCCTGATGTTCACGGTGGCATTTGAATCCTTGGTGATAATTTGTCCATCCTTTAGGACAATTATTATTCAAATGTTGTCAAAGTCAAAACTTAATTTTAGTTGATAACACCTTGTTCATGTAAAGAACTTGTAGAAATATGCGTTATTATATCTCATTATATTCGTTGCCTTGAAAGGTTTGTTGTGTTCGATGAAATTATACAGTGATATATTAATAGAATTGTAAAGTAAGAAAGTGGTAATGATAATTGATTGTCCTTCTGTCTTCTCTTCTGATGTAATACAGGTGAACGAAAATTTCCCAGCTCAATCGGAAAGATTTGAATCAGCGTCAAGCAAAATCAAAACAAAAGAATTATAAGTATTAAAATATAATGGTAGACCAGGCATTCAGTATACCGCTAATAAAGAAAATTTAAATAAAGAATTAAATACAACTTGCTCCATAGCTAAATATATTGGGAATGATAATGCATTTATAGAGCATGTTATTAATAAACACAGATATCGCTTCAATTCAACTTTAAATATAGAAAAAACTAAGCCTGAACCTTATTCAACCTTTACTTTCAACGAAGATATTTACAGCATCACAAATATTTTGAAGAACATTACACTAAAATTGCATATCAAACTGATAATAGAAATATGGACATCATACATAATACCAGCTCAATTAATAAAACTGACATTTATAAAAAATCAGGTGTCTACAAATTCCAATGTCAAATTTGTGAGTCCTCGTATATTGGACAGACTAGGAGGAGCTTCAAATCAGATACACAGAGTATGTAAATATCATAAAACATAATAGATACCTGTCAGTCGGACAAGACATTCAAGATTTCAAGCATTACTTCAGTAACATAAAACAGGATTTAGAGGTTCATATGAATGTAAACAAAGGCCCTGTTCTCAACGTCACAGAGGCATGCTTTATTCACTTGGATCAGTTCTTCAACTCCAATTCGAACCTGAATGAAATCTAAGAAAAACTAACGTTCTCTTTGATTTTTGAATTAAAGTCTTTAGATGTGTCAATCTTACGAATAGACGGTCAACATATAGATCAATACACAATACCCTATTATGTTACAAAACCCTACCACACTGTTCACAACCGAGCTCGATAGCTGCAGCCGCTTAAGTGCGGCCAGTATCCAGTATTCGGGAGATAGTAGGTTCGAACCCCACTGTCGGCAGCCCTGAAGATGGTTTTCCGTTGTTTCCCATTTTCACACCAGGCAAATGCTGGGGCTGTACCTTAATTAAGGCCACAGCTGCTTCCTCCCCACTCCTAGCCCTTCCCTGTCCCATCGTCGCCATAAGACCTATCTGTGTCGGTGCGACGTAAAGCAACTAGAAAAAAAAAACACTGTTCACAGGACCTGCATTAAACCCCTCCTCCTATCATCTCCCCCTCTCCCCACCAGATATAACTTACCTCATACACTCCACCCATCAAGTATTAGTCCGTACCTTCTCACAAACTGTAGCTTCTCAACACGCTGTCCAAGGTGAGCCACATATACCGTATATTACTCACATTTTAGCTTGTCCAGGTCCATTATATTTTAATACTCGTAATTCTTTGTTTTGACTTCACTTCAGGATGAGTCAAATCCTTCCGACTAAACTGGGAAATTTTAGGTCACCTGAATTACATCAGAAGAGAAGACAGAAGGACAACCAATTACAATTAACCATTTCTTACTTTATAATTTTATCAATACATCATTGTATAATAATAACAAACACAACAGGCCTTTTGAGACGAGTGTAATGATATACATTAATGCATATTTCTACAAGTTCTTTACATGAACAAGGTGTTATCAAATAAAATTACATTTTCACTTTGACAACATTTGAATAACAAGTCTTAAATAACGGACAAATTGTCGCCAAAGATTCAAATGCAACCGTAAATATGACATGATGAGTATTAGCACACAAACAGATCAACAAAAACAGCGTATCAAGTAATTGCTATAAGTTTTAACTCTCTTATTCAGCACACAGTGTAAATAAGCATTTCAGAAGATTATTATACGTCGATAACATATTAAAACTTTTTAATGTTTTATTGATCAATATCTATGTATATATTTATGTATATATATATATATATATATATATATATATATATATATATATTCGTTTACGGCCATTAGAGACCACATTAGATAACAATTACATGTTTCTGGAAGCCTTCCTCACAGCCCAGAACTTCAGCATCCTCTCTCTGGCAGCCTGTCTTCTTTCTTCCGTCCACCCACGGTTAAGTTTTGGTTCGTCATGGAATCCCTTAAATCTGTCGATCACTGACCTAAACTTTGTTCGGTTTGAGATGTCTTCTGAATTTAGTCCCACCTGTCTGAGATCCTTTCTCACCTCCCTGAACCATTTGTCATGTCCTTCCTCAATTGTGTGATTAATGTATTTTATGGCTGATGATGACATTTAAATGTCGAAACAAGTACCATTATTAAATAAATATAGTAAATAATATCTTATACAACTCGTAATTTGTATTGAAGAGGTTGAACCTTAAAAAATTTATCTCTGTGATCCCAGTTCAATACAGAAACAAAAATGTAGTTTTCATCTTTGAATACGTGCATATGTCGTGCCATTTTGCGGTCAATTTCCTGTTCCCCTGATTACTTGTAACATATGCCTAAAATTTGGACACTAGTGCAAATAGAATCTACCCTTCACAGACCGCAGAATCTTACTATATATATTAAAATGGATGTATATGTGTGTAAATGCCACATCTCCTCCTAAACCACTGGAGCAATTTCAATCAAATTTGAACACTTATTATTTGCTATCCAGAGACGAGCACTGTAGGGGTAAGCCATCTCTAACCCCCTTAGGAGTGGGGGTGGTGGTTAGGGGGTCAGGTAAAAAATCAATCGAAAATAGTGTCGAATCCGTAGTTTTTGGGGTCGCTGAGGTGAATAGTCACACTCCCGATTTTTTAAAAGTCAAATTTCTGCTCCCATTTGGGTGAGGGGCGAGGGGGGGACTGATGATGGATGTATGTAAATGACACACCTCCTCCTAAATCACTGGACCAATTTCAATCAAATTTTGAAACGTATTATTTGCTATCTGGAGATGAGCACTGTGGGGGTAAGCCACCTCTGGCCACCTTAGTGACGAATCCATAGTTTTGGGGGTCGCTGAGGTGAATAGTGACACTCCCAATTTTTTAGGAGTCAAATTTCTGCTCCCAATTTGAGTGGGGGGTGAGGAGGGACTGATATATAAAATTGGAGGAAAGTAGTGTTGAATACATAGTTTTCGGGGTCGTCGAGGTGAAATGTACGCTCCAGATTTTTAGTATCAGGAGACAAGCCATGTAAGACAGCCCAGGAAACCTTAGTGGCAGTGGGGGGCAAGGGGGTCAGATATACAAATTAACCAAAATAGTGTCGAATCCATACTTTTCGGGGTCGCTGAGATGAATAGTGACACTCCAGGTTTTTTAAAGTCCAAGATCAGCTCCCTTTGGGGGGGTGAGGAGGAGTGATATATGAAAATAAAAGAAAATGTATGTATGTGTGTAAATGACACATCTCCTCCTAAACCACTGGAGCAATTTCAATCAAATTCTGAAACGTATTATTTGCTATCTGGAGATGAGGTGGGGGTAAGCCACCTCTAGCCCCCTTAGGGTTAGGGGGGTCAGGTAAAAAATAATCGAAAGTAGTGTCGAATCCATAGTTTTTGGGGTTGCTGAGGTGAATAGTCACACACCCGATTTTTTAAAAGTCAAATTTCTGCTCCTATTTGGGTGGGGGCAAGGGGGGACTGATATATAAAATTAAATGAAAACACTCCGGATATTTAGTAACACGAGACAACCCACGTGGGGATAAGCCAGCCCAGGAAACCTTAGAGGTGGGGGGGCAAGGGGGTCAGATATACAAATTAACGGAAGTAGTGTCGAAACAATACTTTTCGGGCTTGCTGAAATGAATATCAACACTCCGGAATTTTTTAATGTCCTAGTACAGCCCTCATCGTTGGGGGTGATGGGGGAGATATATAGAGAAATAATAGAAAATACTGTCGAATACGTAGTCTTCGGGGTCGCTGAGATGAATAGTGACACTCCGGAATTTTAGTATCAGGAGAGAAACCACGTGGGGGTAATACACCCCAGGAAACAATGGGGGAGGGGGGCGAGGTGCTGAGATACACAAATCATCGAATGTAGTGTTGAATCCATATTTTTGGGGTCGCTGAGATGAATAGTGAGACTCCAGTTACTTTATGAGCCGAAGTTCATCACCCTGTGGGATCGGGGCGAGGGGGGAGTGAAATATAAAATGAATCGAAAATAGTGTCGAATACATAGTTTTCGATTTCGCCAAGGTGAATTGTATACTTCGAAATTTTAGTATCAGGAGACAAACCACGTAGGGGTAGGACACCCCAGGAACCCTTAGGGGCGGGGGGGGGGGGCGAAGGTGCTGTGATATAAAAATCATCGAAAGTAGTGTCGAATCCATACTTTACGGGGTCGCTGAGATGACTAATGGCACTCCGGAATTTTTTAAAGTTCAGCCCTCTTCGTGGTGGTGGTAATTGGAGAGTGATATATAAAAGTAAACGAAAATAATGTTGAATCCATAGTTGTCGGGGTCGCTGAGATGAATGGTGAGACCCCAGATATTTTACAAGTCCAAGTTCATTCCCCTTTCTGTTGGGGGGTGAGGGGATTCAGATTTAAAAATAATCGAAAATAGTGTAAAAGCCATAGTTTTCGGGGTCGCTGAGATGAATAGTAACACTCCCGATTTTTAAAACTCAAAGTTTAACCCCCTTTATGGGGGAGGGGGAGTGAGATATAATAATAATCGAATATACTGCCTAATCCATAGTTTTCCGGGTCACTGAGATGAATAGTAACATTCCGGATTTTTAAAGTCCAGCTTCAAAAGTGCCCTCCTTTGGCATAGAGGGTGTGAGAAAGGGTGAAAAAACAAATGGTCAAGAATGTCCAAGGTAATAGACGTGTGTATGTTCCAGTATGACTTACTACCTGGAAAACATACTGTGGGAGTAAGACGCCCCTAGACCACTTTGGAAGCGGGTGAAATATATAATCCATATTAAAAAATAGAAGTCAGTTTGGCTCGATCTATATATACTGTACTGTACATATATAAATTAAGGCATAAAAATGAAAATAGATGTGAATTAATGAGACCATTCTAGGCATCCTAGAAACTTAAACCTTGGTACCAGACAACGTGATGACTTCAGGATCCCTAGACAAATCTAAAATTCTCAAAATTCTCTGAGAGGGACACGTTGGGAGTTTCAAATCTGCATAAGAACACAGTCAGTGATATTTATCCTGAACGATGACCTATAGGTTTCATGGGCTTAAAAGTTTCCTGAAAATCCTAATTGTTAACACCCTCCCCCATATCAAGATGGCAGCACAATCTCCTAGATGAGTTAGAAAATAGAAATTTGGCAAAATTATAGCTTTTGGTCTGTAACGGATGGAAATTTTATGAGATGCTTAAACATTTTAATTTTTACTCCCGGAAAATATCCAAATATGGAGGCAATTTTAATGACGGTGCAGACCTTCCTTTCGGGGTATTTGGGGGCTAAACGGTAAGTCGTATCACAAAACGGATGGCACAATCTCCGTTCAATTTGGAGTGATCTACACCTTTGGTCCTAAGACTTTTTGTCGTATTTCTATCCCTTATGTTAAATTTGGCTCTATTTCTGGATTTACCTAAATTCTGCACTTTGTACACGTATAACTGATGGTTTGATTCACTTATAGGAAAGATGGGATCATCAAATTCTACACGAATATTGGCCCACCCAGCCAAATTCTATGTCTGAAGCTGTCGCATAAGTATCTGACAAGTAATTCACTGTGTGAAAACCTTACACAAATTTCACCCTACTCAACGTTTCTAAAATAATCTTGCCTTTAAATAGATACGAGGAAATATAATAGGGCCAGCCATTTATATCGCTAAATAAGGCCAGAGGCGTCTTTCCACACAATCCGTTTTTCAAAATGAAAGCACTGTTAGCAGCAGTTATTCCGTAAATGAAGGTGAATATGCATATACTTCCGTATGTCGATACATTAATTAATGTAAGTCGATTTGTAGCGATCTAGGGGTGTGTCTTACATTGTAATTAATAATATACAAATCAATAGTGACTGTCAGCAGGAGGGCGTCTGCTGTTGTAATCAGTACTCCCCACATCGACTTTAACTAGCAATAGGAATGGGGTCCTTCTCCAGTGCCTGTGTACCATTGTAATGTATAATTCCCTTCCTGATTTGACTAGCAGAAGGCAAGGGAGTGTGCAATTAAAA
Organism: Anabrus simplex; assembly: GCF_040414725.1. Taxonomy (NCBI): domain Eukaryota; kingdom Metazoa; phylum Arthropoda; class Insecta; order Orthoptera; family Tettigoniidae; genus Anabrus; species Anabrus simplex. The sequence goes on along the minus strand of NC_090274.1, from coordinate 87,332,825 downwards.
AAACCTCTTTTACCTGATTCTCTTTAACATTAGGTATAGGTGCCCCCGATTATAAACAAATTTACCTATCAAAATGTGACTGGCGTTATGCATAGTGAATTGCGGCAGACAAGTGGACCTGTCGTTATCATCACAACTCTGCAACTCACACTTTACATTTGAAACAACGTCTGCAGACCTCCCTATGCTTTTTCTCAGATAACGCCAAGAGACATGCAATTTTAAAAAATGTTATTCACTTCATGTACAGCAATTTACTTCGATATCCATATACATCGTAGAATACCGTAGCGAAGCAAGGGTACATTTGCTAGTAATGTATAAAAGAACAAAATGCTATCTGTTAGTAAACAAATATGGCTGATGATTATGTAGATACCTTCAAGTGGTTAGAAAATGATGACACCGATTTTTCTTCAGAAGACTGTGCTCTTTCTTACACTAATAATGATAGTGTTAGGGACAATGATTCTAGTGATGATGGCAGCATGGACGATGTAAACGAAGATGGAGGTGGCGTGACTGCTTTACAAGATGGACCTTCCACATGGAATTTGTCAAACATTTCCAATACACCGTAAACAATTCCATTCACTGGTGTTTCTGGTCTCAGTGCCATTGTTTTGAGAAGACTGTATTAGATGTGTGTTCAGAATTTCTTGGGGATGAGTTCTGGGAAATGACTGCGATAGGAACTAATGGCTATGCTGCTTTCCAGGAGAATAATTTGATGAGAAAAAAATCTGACATGTGACAGTAAATGGTATCCTTGCACGGTTGAAGTGATAAAAGTGTATATTTTGCTAATGATTCTCAAGAGTCGGGTAAGAACACCTAAACTCAAGTTGTGTTGGTCTAACAGGAAGGTTCAGAAAGTTAAATATTTTCAGAGACAATGACATTTGAACTATTCTGTCAAATTTCACAATTTCTGCACTTCTCTGATGACTGTCTAAGAAAAATCAGGCCAGTTTCAAATTTGCAAAAAAAGTTTCAGAATATCTACAATCTTGACAGATATATAGGTATTGATTACAGTGTCACAAAATTTCTAGGTAGACTCCCATTTGAGCAATACAATCTTTCAAAAAACCGAGGTTTGTTATTAAAATCTATAATCTTTGTGAAAGTGCTTCTGGATACTGTTCCCAGTTCAAAATTTATACCAGACAAGGCAAACAGGGTGTTATTCCAGCAACAAAAGCAGCAGTGTTGGAACTAATGGAAACAAACTTGAACCAAGGTCATATATTATATCTTGATAACTGGTATGTCTCTCCTGAACTGGGGGTATACTGTTGTTTCACGTCCATAGGTTAAACATTAAAAAGCCCTAAATATGACCCTTGGGTGGTGCTAAGGAAGCAACAACATTGGCTGCTGGACCTATCTTCTGAAGATCTCCCAGCAAATATGCAAACTGTACGAAGTAATCCAAAGGGCTCTTTTAAGAACCAATTGACTCGAAAGCTTGGACATGGTATTAAAATTTGCCAACTGAATATTGAAGGTATCAGTAGATCTAAGCCTTACGTTTTGTCAAATTTGCTATGTAATAATGACATTGAACTGGTACTCATTCAAGAAACACATGCTGCTACAAAAGATAAGCTAAGCTAGAGAGGGAAGATTTATGGATATAGTATTATTGGTGCCACCTTTGATAATGTATATGGTATTGCTACAAATGCCCGTAAAAACCTGGAGCAGGTTGAATTCATCTCATGTAGTACAATTAATAATATTTATACCGTAACAATAAAACGGCAAGATGTAATCATCGTAAATATCTGCAAACCTCCAGCCATCTGCTGGTCAGCCCCAGCTCTTCCAGATGCAAGTCATCCAACTATCTATGCTGGAGACTTCAACAGCCACCAGGAAACTTGGAAATGTGCAAGAAATGATGATAACAGTATAGCTTTAGTAGAATGGTCAGAAGACCAAAATGTACATCTTATATTTGATGCACATGAGAAAGGCATGTTTAGATCTGCTGCTTGGAAGCGAGAGTCCAAACCAGATCTCTGTTTCATCACACATGACTCTGTAGGCAACCCTCTACCCATGATGAGAGAAGTTTTGGGAGACTTCCCAAATAGTCAACATAGACCAATCTTCCTTGAGATGGGCATCCCTGTTCCCTTAATTACATCTTTTCTACGCCCATGCTGGAACTTTAAAAAGGCAAACTGGAGGAAATTCTCTGAAGAGCTGGACATATGCATCAGATAGATTTCTGCAACCAGCCATAATTATCAGGGAATTGTAGGGCTTGTGAAATATGTAGCCAAAAAGCACATCCCAAGAGGTAACAGGAAAGAATATATTCCTGGATAGAGTGAACAGAGCGATGCCGTATACGAAGATTTTCTTGAAACAGGTGCCCATATGACTGGTGAGGAGCTATAACGGAGTCTAGATGAAAATCATAGACAGAAATTGACAGCAACAGTTAGGGATTTCTCTCATTCCAGTAGAGAAGCCTGGAGGCTACTAAGAAAAGTTGGAGGAAGCTCAACAGGAATTAGAGAGAAGGCAACTATCTCACCAAACAAAGTAGCCTCCCATATCATTTATAACTTCAAAGGTTACTAAAGATTAAAAAAAGTACAAAAATGATGAAAAAGAACCTAAGGATGCTTAAACATACCTCTCAAACCTCTTCCAAGTACTCTGAAGCCTTCACAATTGATGAGTTTGATACAGCATTAAACGACATGAAAGTTGGTAAGGCACCAGCTTTTGATGGAACGCATCCTGGAATTCATTGTAAATATGGGACGGAATGCAAGAAGGTGGTTGACGTGCTTCTTTAGCGACATACTTCAGACAGGTATTCTTCCCAAGCAGTTTAAGAAGACTAAAATCCTTGCCATATTGAAAACTGGCAAACCGAAAGATTTACCACAAAACTACAGACCAATCGCTCTCCTCAGTTGTTGCTATAAACTCTCTGAAAGACTACTATACAGTGGAATTAGCATTGTAATTAATCAACATATTCCAATTAAGCAAGCTGATTTTAGGCAGAATCGTAACCGTTGTGACCAAGTCCTTGCACTCACAACATGCACTGAAGCAGGCTTTCAGCAATAGTTGAAAACCTCTGCTCGCTATTTTTTATCTTTCTGCTGCTTATGACATGGTTTGGAGAGAAGTGCTGCTGTATAAACTTCTTCAGGTATTACCATGCAAAACCACAGTACAATTAATTGGAAACATGCTTAATAGTAGACTCTTGCAGGTTGTTCTAGGGAATAGAACTAGCAAGCTGAGGAGATTGAATAATGGTCTCCCTCAAGGATCAGTCTTGTCTCCTCTCCTTTTCAATCTGTATGTATCACAATTGCCACCAACGAAATCTAGAAAATTTTGCTATGCTGATGATATAGCTTAAGCTACAAGCCATAGTAACCTGAAAGAAACGGTGAACATTTTAACTGATGATCATTTCATTCTTAGTGACTATTTTCAGAAATGGAGACACCAACCAAACACCAGCAAAACTGAAGTGTCCTGTTTTCATCTAAATAACAAAATGGCAAGCTGTACTCTCCAAGGGTCTTCTAATGGTAAAGTCCTCAGGCAAATTAACTACCCAAAGTACTTAGGTATAACATTAGATCGGACACTGTCCTTCAGGCAACATCTAGTAAATACAGCAGCAAAGATTAGGAGCCTTAACAACATTCTGCACAAGTTGTGTGCTACAACCTGAGGTGCTTCTGCAACTACCTTGAGATGTTCTGCACTTGGTTTAGCTTTCTCTGTGGCAGAATATTGTGCTCCTGTGTGGATCATCAGCTGCCATGTGAAACTTGTGGACACTCAACTCAACAACAAAATGAGGATTATTTCAGGTGTTATAAGATTAACTCCTACCCACTGGCTTCCTGTTTACAGCAACATCATGCCTCCTTCACTCCATAGAGCACAAGCACTGTTGAGAGAATACTCCAAGATAAATGAGAACCCTGACCTGTCCATCCATTCCAATATTCCTGACCTTCAGAGGAACCAGTTAAAATCTAGACATTTCGCCGTGTCACATTTATCGTTCGCTACGTGCGCAGCACAGCGGCGCATTGCACATCATGAGCATACCTCAGTGACGTCAGTCTACCCTGCAATTGGCATAAAGTTCTGACCACTCCTTCTTGGTGTTGCATTTGCTCTGTCAGTCAGTGTATATTCAGACATGCCAACGTTCAAAACTAAAAAATCAGGAGGTATTTGGCAGCGAATCGCTATGTATTATGACACATCACTGATGGCAGAACATGCACTAATGCATTATAATTCAATACATTACCAAATTCCATTTGGCCTACGTATATATTCTTCATCATTTATATGTGAATACTAAACACTGGACATCCTGAACTGTAGGAACATGTAACACCCAATCCTTCAACATGGTGTTCACATTACGACTAATTGTTGTCCAGCACACCCGTAGCTGACTTAGCCCTCTTCAGAAACTCGGAACTAAATTCTTGCTCAAAGCACTTGTCTTGCTGAAGTGATTTCAAGGCTAAAAGTTTCTCCAAAGTTTGTTCAGACAGCAAAGATGTGAACTATGCTTTTGTCTTTGTAACTGTGCTAAAAATCCTTTTACATTCTGCATTACTATGTGGAATTGATAAAACAGCACGCATTACCTTAGAGAGTGCCACGTTTAAGTACACTACCAGCTGATTGCATCTGAGATACCAATGCCCATTGAGCATCAATTCTTCCTTCTGCCAGGTCTGTTTCTTTGAGTTGAAAGTTACAGCTGGGAGTGCAGAATATCATTTTCTTTACCTAGGTACTCCTTTTCAATAGTCAGAATATTTGGAAAATTGTTAATGAAAAATCTAAGGCTATAAAATGATGCCTTAGTTATAGCAGAAATATTTGCAACTTCTGCATTAATTAAAACTTCACCTTTGAATGAAAATTTGTGAACCTTGTAGTCACAAGATGAAGGGGAACACTTTCTAACAGACGTAGATAATATGCAGTTTTCCTCAGACTTCAAAGTGTACAATAAAACAAACGCCAGAGTTCCCTATCATCAGATCACGATCATCCTTTTGATTTGCTGGAGTATGATACTCTACATCAAGGAGGGAGAGCTTTTAATAACGTGGGCTTTCACAAACCTTGCCACCACATTCTCCCATATTTCCTCCTAAACTGACCTCAATAAGTGGATCTGCGGCATACTTGACTGATGAGCTACGTTTGGATTCTCAAAGATATCCATATAATTTGACAGAAAAGGCAAAAAGATTTATGTACATTTGATGAAAGGAACACGAACAGTCATTCTTCATGTGCCAATGCATGGCTTTTAGTGCCATCAGTATATTCATTTTTTTGTGAAACTGATGACTGGTTTTTCCTTTTTGACTGAGGAGTGTGGTGAAATATTATGAGAATGCTTCACCTTTTCAGACAAACAAGACACATCTGCACTTACACTGTGCTTAGGAATGTTGTAAGTCTTCAAAGTTCCCATCTGAGAATCCTTCTCTCAATTTTGCTCCTGAATAAAATAACCAAAGGGTCCCACTGCAGCAAACTCCTGTATAAACACCTTGTGCAGCGGGTGGATGATAGCTGAAGTCCAATCCCTTGGTAGTATTTCTGTTGTCCAGATGTCAGTTATGATTCTGTGGATACTGTAAATTGACACTTCATCTGCATGTTTCCATAATTCTGGTGTGAAAATTGGAAACCATGGAAAAACATCTTCAGGGCTGCCAACAGTGGGGTTCGAACCCACTATCCCCCAGATGCAAGCTCACAGCTGCGCGCTCCTAAGCACACGGCCAACTCGCCCGGTTGTACTTTCTTTTACATATGCTTGACTATATCGCACTTCCCTCCATGCGCAACTGAAAAATCACACCTGCATGCAGTACAGAATGTGAACGTTGGTCCCATCCTGGATTCACTCAAACACGGAAACTTTTCCCTATAAGCACTTTTACACTGCATTATATTTCTGTTTGACATTTTGGCCAAAACAAATATTAAGACACAACACGAGCACTTCTGCAGGTCCTGGCCCGTAACACACTTGACTCGCTTGCCAAGAGAATGACTGCGTTATAGTCCAAAGAGGAGCACATGACTGGCCCCTGTGCCCCGTACTGCCATCCGCTATCATTATTAAAACTACTATCCACCAGCCATACTCAGCAATATATCACTAGGACGAGGAAATTCGCAGGAGTTTAAAACAATACGAAAATTACTTGTACAAAACCTTAAAATCTCAGACAAAAGCTTACTCAGCCCCTACAGTTCACCTTCAAGGACCAGAAAGAGAACTGAAAATGTACAATGAAGATTGTACTACAGCCCTTGAAAATATCTTTGATGACCACCTCAATGCAGAAGAACCAGAGGAAAAACTGCAATATCAACCCAAAAATGTTATTAACCCTGACTCCCTTCCTCCTACCAAAGAAGAAATCAAACAGATCATCCCTGACCTGAAATCTAACAGAGCAGCAGGCGAAGATGGCATCATTGTAGAATTCTGGAAACATGCAGATGAAGTGTCAATTGACAGTAGCCAGAGAATCATAACTGACATCTGGACAACAGAAACACTACCAAGGGATTGCTCTTCAGCTATCATCCACCCGCTGCACAAGAAAGGAGACAAGTTAGACGCTAACAACTATAGAGGGGTCTCTCTCCTATTAGTGACTTACACAATCTTCTCCAAAGCATTGCTTAAAAAAGTGGAGGCACAATTAGACTCCCAAATACAAGAGTACCAAGCTGGATTTAGGAAGTCAAGGTCATGAACAGAGCACATTCTGAACCTCAAAACTATCTTTACCTACAAAACCCTCAGCACCTCACCCTATGTAGCAATTTTTGTTGACTTCCAGCAGGCCTACAACTCGGTAGACAGAGAGTCCATCTTTGAGACACTGACTGAAATGGGACTGGATAAGAAGACTTCGAATCTTGTTAAGGCTACTCTAATGAACACCATGTAAAATGTCAAATTAAGAGGGGTATTATCAAAAAGCTTTGAGATCAAAACAGGTGTTAGATAAGGAGGTGGTTTGTCCTCCATCCTGTTTAACTGTCTGCTGGAGAAGGTCATTCGGGAATGGACGAACACACTAGATGTCAACTCTGGATTAAAAATCGGCTACAAAAAAAGACAAGGTAACAGTCACCTGCTTAGCCTTCACAGATGACCTCACACTCTCAGCTTCAAGTATGGAAGAAGCTACGTACCAGCTATCCTCCCTAGAATGCATAGCAGCTAAAGTAAGGCTGAAGATCTCTGTCAATAAAACAGCATTTCTGACCAACATCAGAGAAGCACCCAACTTCATTTCCTTGGGGGACAAAATAAGGTCACTCCAGTAGTTTTACCTAATGAAAAAAAGTCCATAGCACTGATAGGATCCAGAATCAGCACTAAGTTTCAGGTACTGATATCTAAAATTCATTGGACATCTTACTGGGGCCTTGTAGGTAAGATAGAGGTGCTCATTCTTTAAAGAATAGGGCATGCTCGGTTAAATTACACAGAAAATAATAAGTGTTGTGTAAACAATCATGAAACTATCCATGGGCAAAAGTAATGAATACAAGGTTCCAGTGACAACAAATATCCACTATTTCCAATAACAGTGAATGACATCCAGCACATAATATACTATGGGTGATGGTTTGGCCTGCCCTCTCAATGTATTATCGGTTTCTAATTTTGTACAATTATTTCACTTGCACATGTTTTGGGAGCTTCAACTCACTTCACCAGCGATTTCTATATCATATATCAATATTCCCCATATCTTAGGATCTAGCATTATTCATCTATGCATAAGACATCATCAGCATATACTATTATTTTTAACACATACACATATAATGACCATATCTTGATAATGATTGTTGTTATGGAACCATTTTAAACAAATGGAACACTTTAGAATATTTATGAAAAGTTCAACTGGTTCTTCTTATGTTATGTAACAATTTAATACATGTATTAAAATGTCAGATTGCCTCCTCAGAAAAATTGATCAGTGATAAAATATTTCTTGCTACTGTTTGTTCTGTTATAGCCCACATAAGCATAGGTCTATTAAAAATTAACTATTATACTACCAAAGTTAACATTTTGGCCCTGTTATTCTTGGAACGCATCTAGAATGAACTGGTTTACCATTGAATTATTTGACTTCTGAAGAACTAAACAAGTAATTCATTATATCAAGTCAGATGGAATCTTTCTATGTTGGTGTTGGACAAGAATTTCGACAGATAGGATCAAACCTCCCTCATGTCCTTGAATTCGTGGCTATTCTTTGCTCTTCTTATAGTAAATTATCAAAGTGGATGAAGACTACCAGCTCAGCAGCCTAATACTTATTGATTCTATATCTTGCAAAATATATTAAAGGTTTCGAAACACTAAGATGACGGAAATCATTTCCACATGAGGCTAATGTATTTGAGCACTTCTAATACTGTCAGGGTGATATAAGATTTAATATGCCATCTTGAAACCAGAAGGCAAGACCTCCACAACCTGAGCTACTCAGACTGACATTTTTCCTGACAAGAGCTACAAGGCAAAGGAGATGAAAAGAAATTCACTTCTTCAGCTTTTACACATGCTGTGCCAAATAAAAGGTGCATACCTGTTAATTCTGCATTAGTGTAATCATAAAAAATATACTTAGGCAATTTGAGATTAATATACAAATATATATGTGCATTAAGAATAGACAGGAAGGTACTCATATATCTCCTGAACATCAGATAAAAGTAGAGTTATGTAACCATTCAAACTCAGACGACTGCTAAAGGTTTAATTGTAATCACTATAAAGTTACCTGGAATGATACTTACGCATGAAGTATTTGATGTTTCCTCAAAGCAGATTGGTTCCTCTTTGATATTTACTTCCAAGTCCATTGTAAATAGCGTGTGGAGGTATAGTCGGTTTTGGGATGTAGATTACTTCCACAGACCTTTCACTGAAACATGAGCAACAAACACTATTATTGCTGTTTCGTAGTCAAGTCTGTAGGTCTGTAGGTGATTGTTGAAATTGTGCTCTTAGCCACAGGACCTCCAGTTTTACCTGGAAACTGAATCTCAGGGATAAACATTTTCAATGAAAGAACATCCCACACCCACAGAATGGGATTAATTTGCACACCCCTTGTGAAAACCTGTGACTTTGCAACTTACATATCGCCCACCAAACTAGGAATCTAATGACTGGTTTAATGTACCTTCTGTTTTTTATGATTTGCTTACATCACACTGACACAGATAGGACTTACGGCATTATGGCTAGGAGTGGGGTGCAAGTGACTGTGGCAATGAGTAAGGTAGAAAATGGGAAAACACATAAACTGATTCTTGAGCTGTGACTTCTTGCTCAAATTGCAGGGCAAATGATATGCATTTAGCCACTGTGTAGACACAATCCCCATGCCCTGTCCCTCTGCTAGCTATATTGGAGCCGGGCTGAGTGGCTCAGACATTTAAGGCACTGGCCTTCTAACCCCAACTTGGCAGGTTCGATCCTAGCTCAGTCCGGTGGTAGTTGAAAGTGCTCAAATACGACAGCCTCATGTCAGTAGATTTACTGGCACGTAAAAGAACTCCTGCGGGACTAAATTCCGGCACCTCGGCGTCTCCGAAGACCTTAAAAAGTAGTTAGTGGGACGTAAAACAAATAACATTATTATTATTAGCTCTATTGGCCGTGTACATTTTTGTACTGCTCAATATAAGCATCGCTCTCTTTACACTAGAGTCCAGTAGTGATTCAGATACAGTACAAAATTTGAAAGTCACTATTGGGAATGTTCTGATATAGTACATTAAGTTTTGTTTTCAATCCACAAACCTTCAGATAGTAAGTGGAGAGCCCAGTCTTATCTATAACATTTACAAATTATGTAAATCATCCTGGATGTTAATGACAATTGTGGGTAAGCCCTGCCCCTTATGTATTTTAATAAGCAAGTTTCTTACACAGGTATAGGCATAGTTCTTCTCCCAATGCACAGTACTCACCTGGGCTAGCAGCCCTTTAAGAACTACCAAACAATACATTGAATTAAGTAGCAGTTTAGCCAGATTCCTTATTGATCAAACAAATGATTTGTTAGAGGATTGCCAGATACTCATTGGAAACTTTATCCAAAAAGTTGGAACCATTACTGATTATGCTACAATATATACTGTATGTCCGTTACAACAAACAGTTCCAAACTGGCTATGAACTCCTTTGTTATAACATAACAGTTCTGGACTGCCTATAAACAATTTGTTAAAACAAACAGTTCTGAACTGGCTATAAACTACTTTGTTACAACAAACAGTTCTGAACTGGCTATGAACTCCTTCAAAATTATTTTAATGAGTATACATGAATCAGAATGTTTCCAGAACTGATTGTTAATAATGATTTGTTAGAATTAGTAAATGGCATTTGTGAACTGTATCAATACCATCTACGAATTGTTACAAAACGTTAAACAATGGATGATGGAAGACCTCACTATTCCCATGAGAATTACTGCATTTAGTCACACCATTTACTGGTCGAATCATATGTGAGTGTATACAACATGCAGTCCCTGGTATTGGCTCTGAAATTGTTCTGAATGTAGTTAGAAAAGCATGAAATCAGAACTCACAGTTCACAAGCAGTTTTGAATTTCTGTTGGAACAGCATGTACACTGGAACCAAAAAGTATTGCTGCAGACACCTTTCCGCATATAATACAATTGTATAAATACCAGGAACATTATATGTATACCATTAACCCTTGCTCAATAAAGTTAAACATTTGTAGAATAAACTGTTTTTTAACACAATATAAACACATGTAATCTATTAAATTACAGCTTTCTCCTGCTCAAAAAAGTACTGACACACTGTACGTCGTTTGTTATTGAGCTTTACATACAGCGCCATGCGTAACAGATTCGTGCAATCGGGGTTGACAAACAGTTCAGTTGTTTACCTAACGCAACTGTACTGGTCATTCAGTTGTCATGATGAATCGGAAGGCGAAGTATGGGTTTCTTGCATCCGCAGGGTAAAAGTTATCGTGAAATTGGTAAAGAACTTTCTGTTACTTATTCCATAATGTGGGCAATTGCCGAGAAGTTTCAAGAGACTGGTACAACAGACAATAAACGCAGATCTGGATGTCAGAAGTTCTTACATGTACAGAACATCACAGCATAGTTCATCTTGCAGTAAAAGAGTTCTTTAAAATTCAGTATTGTTTGTATTGGACATCCAGTAAACGTCCAACAAACAGGTCAGTCCTCAAACTATTAGGAATATTTTGAATGCAGCTGATATTCATGGTTGATCTCCCGGAAAGAAACCATTCATTTTGGAAGTTAACTGAAGAAAACACTTCCAGTTCGCCGAAGGTTATGTCAATAAATCAACTGAATTTTGAAATTCTGTGATATTTTCTGACAAATCCAAGTTGAACTTGTTTGGATGTGATGGAGATATAAACGTATGGTGTAAACCAAATACAGAGCTCCAATCACTACATGCCCTATCTACAGAAAATAATGAGGGAGGAAGCATAGTGGTTTGGGAATGCATGGAAACTTCCAGTCTTGGTGACTTGGCAATTATTGTAGGCGTCATGGATCATTGCAAATATACCGTTGTGTCGTGAGGTCACTTATTATCGGAACACTTTTTCTGGATAGATTTACACACTAGTGCTGAATCTTCGATATTCGTACTGACAACCTTTGAAACACAAACTATGAATCGCTTATGCATCGCTGTGCGACATCTGGCATACGCTTTACGTACTAGTACTGGTGTTGTTTATACAGCAAAGGCAAACTATAGAATTCATGCTAGGAACAAGGTTCACATCCAGAAATGTTATATAATGTGTGTGTGACACAGCTGTTGGCTAAGGTAATAACGGTTTAGAAACTTCATATCGATCATATTATCGATTCAATTCAGATTTCAAAACATTTGGCAGCACGATCGGAACCGGGAGGTCTCCCTCCTTACTCCTCAAGCCCGCACACAAATCTATCCAGTAGCAGTGCACAGAAACTGAGTCTTGATGGCATCTTTTACGCGGGAGTGGTTAATATATAATGCACAAAGAAGAGTTTTCACTCCACACAGAGCCCTGATCTTAACCCAATAGAGCATCTTTGGAATCATTAGGAGACAAAAGTTTGAAAATGTCGTTCTACAGGGTGTTGTAGGAGGAATGGTCAAAGATCTCAGGAGAGATAACTCGCAACATGGTTCTCTCCATGCCAAGACATATCCAAATTGTCATCAGTGCCAATGGTATGCACACAGGCTACTATAGGTGGGCCGGCACAAGGTTGCACTTGACAGTTGTAAGTCATGTTGGCACCACTACAAAAGTGAAATGAAAAACGTCACCCGTCAGTCAGAATCACCAATCCACTACTTTTTATGTCAGATACAGTTACGCATTTTATTCATGTTAATTCGTATTTAATTCCGTATGGTGTTCATAATCTTTTATTTTCTTACACAAATATGAGCATTTAAAATATATTATAAGGTTTAAGCGAGCTACAAAATAAATACGAACTATTTTCAGTTGATTGTTGTTGGCAATGTAGGTAGTATAGTGGTGCCATCTATAAGTAGCTTGACTACTGTATCGAAGTGTTGCCGTTTTGTCTCACACCGCTAGCACGTGGTCGGGTGTGATTCGCGGGTTTATGAAAGTTTTGTTTTCATTGTGAGATAATTGTGAACTTTTATTTTAACGAATGCAGTGCGATGTCTCGGAAATGACAACATAGTCATGAAGCGCGAAGTGATAATCCTTTGAGCCGCGGAGTTTCACTTAATAGTCAGGCATTAGAATTAGTGCGGAGAACTCGTGAGTTTTACGAGAGGGAGACGAAATTCGTACGCTTGTATAGCCGTCTCTCTGTTCCTGTAGATCATGTTGTGGATCGCATATCTCAAACATTAGGGCTTTCAAAGCGTACTGTCATTCCCACAGGTGTTCGCCTCCAAGAACAGAAGGAAAAAGTGACTGGGGTACATAGCAGTAGCAAAAACGGGGCTGATAGTAGGGACTTGTTTCACAGCACTCCGGGAAAGAAACGAATTAAGCTATCTCCTGTAACAGGAATTAATTCTTTCCAGACTGATGCAATACGAAGACACAAGTACGATTTTTACAGCTCAAAGTCCCTTCTGTCATTGTTATGGACAGTGCACGTTACCACTCCGTAATAATGGACCCCTTCTTCGAGCGCCCATAAAGAACTGTAAGTGGAATGGCTGCAATAAAGACATATCCCAGCGCATATGTGTATGACTAAATTAGTCGACATCGGGCGAGTTGGCCGTGTGGTTAGGGGCGCGCAGCTGTGAGCTCGCATCCGCGAGATAGTGGGTTCGAATTCCACTGTCGGCAGCCCTGAAGATGGTTTTCCGTGGTTTCCCATTTTCACTCCAGGCAAATGTTGGGGATGTACCTTAATTAAGGCAACGGTCGCTTCCTTCCCATTCCTAGGCCTTTCCTGTCCCATCGTCGCTATAAAACCCATCTGTGTAAAGCAAATAGCAAAAAAAAAAAAAAAAAAAAAAAAAAAGAAAGAAATAGTCGACGAGGTAGCGAAGGAACAAGGGCACGAGGTTATTAGGTTGCCGCCGTACCACTGTCACTTAAACCTCATTGAGTTAGTACGATCTGGGGTGAAGTCAAACATTACGTACGCACTTAAAACAAGTCCTTCACAGTTACTGAAGTGGAAGGACTGTTCCGGGAGAGTATTGCTCGAATGGATGCGGCTTTGTGCAGGAAGAAATTTAGCCATGTCGCAGCATTCATTAATTCGGCAATGGCAATACATGGCATCATCAGTGACTCTCAGGAGTTGATGATCTGCCTAGACGATGATGACAATGACAACGAAGGCGATGGTAGTGATGGCAGTGAACTGGAGGCTGCTGTTACGGCGGCAACATCGCTTCGTGCGCCATTGCAGTGTGACCAATATTGTGCGCAGCTGTCATGTGCACCCTTACGCCGGCCCACCTATAGACATGAGTTCCGTGAATTACAGAGACTTCAATTTCATTTGTGTACCGGTGTGCTAATACTTTTTTATGTGCAGAGCAACTGATTTTGTTTTGTAAACATTTAGTTTTGTTGTGAGAAACCAATTATACTCGAAGAACTTATATTTTCTACTGTAAATTTCAATAAATAATTCCATGTCTTGGCATCACCTTTATTTGCGTGAAATTTGTATATAATGGTAGGTGTGCCAATTCTTTTTGGTGCCGCGTAAACGACTGCGCATGAGCAGGCTATTCAGAATCATTCGGTACCATGTTGGAATAAAATTTGCCTATATTATCACTGTGAATGGTAGCTGAGGTATATTTAATGTAGACGGCTTACAGTCGGCTCAAAAACAATTATCTGCCGCTCATTTGTTGTGTTTTAATACTAACTGAACAATAAGCTTACCTTACTTCCTATCACGTAAAGTACGGTATAATGTTCCTTATGGGGATATACAAGACTAAGACTCCTTTGGACACGGTGTAAAACGTAAGAAACTGCAATTACCTGATGCAGAAAATCTTAAGAGGAACAGCACAAACCACAGAATAAACCTGTACAAGCAGCCGCAATAAGTCCGAGATGCACAATACAAAACAAATTCATTCGAAAATTAAATAACGACAAACCAACCACTTCGAAAGTAAACCAGAAATAGTGAATAGGGCACCTCACAAATTTATAACACTTGTGTCTCGGGAACGCAGGATGAGGAGCCTTTCGGAACATCTCGGAACACTTCGGCTCTCTTCGGTTCCACGAACTATAACTAGGTGAGCTGCTGTCTTCAGTTCACGAACTAGGCTGGACTTAGCTAGCATAAGGCGCCATTTCGGACACCAACACTTTATTCACGTGCGTGTGGTAGAAAGTCACCAACTACAGGTCCACTTTGACAGGTCTACAGGTTGCTCTGGCGTGAAGCTTTGTACCTTGTGTTCTTCTGTTACTCGTGTGTGTTGTAGATTAGTAGGTGAATTCTTACGTTTTCGTGTGATTAAGAGTGCCGTAGTGAGCAGTAGTGAGTTGAAGGTATTATTACTGAAGGGGTGAATAGGCGTAATTATCTTGGTTTGTGTTCGGGTTCTCTAGGCATTTTAAAGTTTTCCTGTGATTTATTAAGAGTGTCGTTGTCAGTTGAAGATATTATTACTGAACGGGTGGATAGTCGTAATTTATCGTGCAATAATGGATAGGTATAATTGCAATTTCTGCAGTGAGTCATTTAGTGTACATAAAACTTACTGAGGCACATCAGTACCAAACATCGTGGCAATGAAAGTGAGAGTTTTAAGTGCAACTTATGTGATTACTCCACTGCAAGACGTGACACACAGTATAAACTTAAAGTATGTCACCTGGAATCATAATTCTTCTGCTTTGCTCGAGACAAAACAGTGTAAGTAAATTCCAATATTGTAAAATATCACATTAGGTTTAACATTCAGTTGTCAACAAGTATTCTTATTTTCTTATCTTGGATGAATTACTGTACAAAATTGAAAGTTGGCAATGGCGTAATACTTGCAGGCATACGTTAGATTTTATTTTGTTGTTTTTGTTGTTGTTGTAGGTGTGATCAGTGGGTGATTTTGATAACATTTACAAGAAAGAAGGATCTACCGGTATCTACTTCAGTACCACATACATGATATGTTGAGATCACTTCCAATCCACAGATTTTAGGAATTCTCGGCTCTATAGTCAGGGGTAAGTTATGAATCAATCAGTCACTACTGAATTGCATTTAGGGCAGTCGCCCAAGTGGCAGATTCCCTATTTGTTGTTTTCCTAGCATTTTCTTAAATGATTGCAAAAACATTGGAAATGTATTGAACATCTCCCTTCGTAAGTTATTCCAATCCCTATCTCCTCTTCTTATAAACAACTCTTGCATTCCAGCTTTATCTTCATTTTGTGATCTTCCCTACTGTTAAAGACACAAACTTATTCGTCTACTAATGTCATTCCACGCCATCTCTCTGCTGACAGCTCAGAACGTACCATTTAGTCGAGCAGCTCGTCTCCTTTCTCCCAAGTTTTCCCAGCCCAAACTTTGCAACATTTTTGTCAAGCTACTCTTTTGTCGGAAATCACCCAGAAGAAATCAAGCTGCTTTGCTTTGGATTTTTTCCAGCTCTTGAATCAAGTAATCCTGTTAAGGGTCCCATACGCTGCATCCATACTGTAGTAGGTGTCTTACCAGAGACCTATGCCCTCTCCTTTACATTCTTACTACAACCCCTAAACCCCCTCATAACCATGTGCAGAGATCTGTACCCTTTATTTACAATATGATATTTATGTGATTACCCAAATGAAGATCTTTCCTTATATTAACACTTAGGTACTTACAGTGATCCCCCAAAGGAACTTTGACCCCATCAATGCAATAATTAAAACAGAGAGGACTTTTCCTATTTGTGAAACTCACAACCTGACTTTTAACCCTGTTTATCATCATACCGTTGCATACGGTCCATCTCACAACATTATATAGGTTATTTTGCAGTTGCTCACAAGCTTGTAACTTATTTATTACCATTGGCATATACAGAGGGCTACCAAGGCTATCAGTGAAGCTCAAATCTCCATTGAGAATGATGGAAGTCTAAAGCACATCTGAAACATTGTTCCATTTACAAAACTTGAAAGCAGTGAGAAAAAACATCGCACATATTTCTGAGAGCAAGGCATCGGAGACTGATATTGCAGCCCAGGCTCTTGCCCCTTTCCCCTCAACTCGCCACACGCAGCTTGCTGCTGGATATCGGATAGGAGCGAGGACCGGCGGAGGATAGGTGTGCTAGGCTTCGGTCTGTCAGTTCGCCACTGCTAACTATCAACCTTTTTTTTTTTTTTTTTCTTCGGGGGGGCCCCCGAAGCCCGCTCCCCCCGCGTGACCAACGACTCAATCTACATGGCCTCCGACATGCTATTATTTCTAAGAAGAAGAACGAGATAGCAGGGAAGAGTGGGAAGTGATACAAGGAGTATCTGCCTGTTTCCATGTCAAACACGCTACCAGGCGATATTGTATTAGGTATATGGTATTGAAGTTTGGTATTGAAGGGTCAGGGAAAAACCACATAGGCAGAAAGAAGAAAGAGCCTACATGTAAAACCTGACATCTTTTGATAGCACATGCAAGGATGTGGGCTGGAAAAAGACCAGAGGTTGTGTTAGTTAGGAACAGGTAACATGCACAAAACATAAACCAATTCCTCGCCATTCCATCGCCTGGGGATCAGTCCGTCTGGGCACTGCTGGGACTAGCGCGGTCCTTGCCGGCTGTGGAGCCATGCGTCAAGTACCACTAGGGCCTGTCGCACGACTCCACCTCCTTGGGGTACCTCGTACCCAGTCTCCGATCCCGGAGAATGAGGCCAAGCCCGCCGAGGCGGGGGCCTCCTGGAATGGGGTGGGTCATGGCGCCGGGCCTCCCTCCTCTCTGCCCGCGCCATGGCCCTGTAGACTGGGCAACTGCGGTGGGAGGCCGGGTGGCCCCCCGCGCAATTGGCGCACACCGGCGCCTCCTTAAGTGTTGCGCAGGCCGTGTAGTGGTGATCACCACCACAGCGGTTGCACTTCACTTGGAGTCCACAGCTAACTTGACGGTGGCCCCACCTCAGACAGCGGAAACACTGCAAGAGCTGCTGAGGGGGACGTTTTACTCTCACCTGACTGCCGCTACCCGCTGAGGTCCTCTCCTGATTGGCTCCTCGGTTGACTGCTGTCCTGGGAGCAGTCCTGGGTTGCGGCTTGGCGGTCCTCTCCTGGTGAGCCAGCGACGCCTTCTGCTTCCTGGTGCGGCGTCGTCTTCTTCTTCTTCTTCCCGGGGGTTGCTTCTCGGCGGGGGAAGAGGCCTCGTCCTGGTGGCCCTCCTCCCGGCCTGGTGACCCCAGGGTAGCTGATGGCTCCGCTGCGTCGCCGTCTTCTTCCTTCTCCTGGCTGGCGGCGGCGGCGGCGGCGTCGGTCGGTGCTAACGCCTGAGTGCATTCCCTGTCCTGTGGGGCACACATCGAGGTCTGCAGCTCGACAGACGTGCTGTCAGGCTGGGCCTGGACAGCAGCCTCAGAACGCCAGGGGGCGTCCTCCTCCACTGAAGTCGCGGCGCCAGGGGGCGTCATGCCCCACCTCCGTGATGGCGTCGCTGGTCGCCGGCTGGGTGGCCAGGACTAGGTCGGTATTAACCGCCCTATTCCTTAGCCTCCTCGGCGTCTCCCTGGTCTCCGTCGCGGCCCTGACTGCGCCGGTGTTCATCCCTGGCACGCCGTCCCTCCCTGGTAGACGGATGACCTGGAACAGAGTAGAAAGCTCCTTCTCTGCGTCGCGCATCCGCTCCTGGTCGTGATGCCGGATAATGAGGCCTCCTGGTAGGAAGCTCTCGACGGCCATGGTTGTCGAGATGATCCTGCCTCCTCGGCGAGGGCGCCGCATTCTGTCCAGGACGAGGCCCCGTTCAGAAGTTACAGGGCGCCCTGGCCTGTAGTACACGAGCAGCGCCTCGTACTCCGGGTCGGTGTGGCCTTCGGAGAAGAGAAAGCCGTCAGGGGGGTCGCACCCGTCCCTGTACGGCTCCGTCTCCACCTCGGTCTCCGGCTCCGGCTCGGGTGCAGGCGGCTCGTTCTCCTCCGATGCCCAGCAGTAGTCTGCTGCTCGCCACACGTCCGTATTCTTCATCCTGGTATTCCTGAAAGAGAATAAGAATAAGCGAGCACTGAGAAGTGCTCAGCTCAGACAAAAGCCCTTTCGAAGTCGTATTAATAAGTACAGCTGCCTGGTTAGCACTTGAAAGTACTGAGCGCCTGGCAAGGAGAGAGACAACGGAGCGACAGGCACGTACGACCTCTCGCTACGACAGCCAGCTGCTCCTTAAAACTATCAACCTTTTTTTTTTTTTTTTCGGGGGGGCCCCCGAAGCCCGCTCCCCCCGCGTGACCAACGACTCAATCTACATGGCCTCCGACATGCTATTATTTCTAAGAAGAAGAAAGAGATAGCAGGGAAGAGTGGGAAGTGATACAAGGAGTATCTGCCTGTTTCCATGTCAGACACGCTACCAGGCGAGATTGTATTAGGTATATGGTGTTGAAGTATGGTATTGAAGGGTCAGGGAAAAACCACATAGGCAGAAAGAAGAAAGAGCCTACATGTAAAACCTGACATCTTGTGATAGCACATGCAAGGATGTGGGCTGGAAAAAGACCAGAGGTTGTGTTAGTTAGGAACAGGTAACATGCACAATACATAAACCAATTCCTTGCCTTTCCATCACCTGGGGATCAGTCCGTCTGGGCACTGCTGTGACTATCAACCATGCGTTATTCATCTTATATACTTCCTCACCCCATACTTCTCAATGATATAGGTAAGAGAGTGTGGAAATTCCTCACTCCCATTTACTCCTTGTAGGAAGAGACTGCAGGGCTGCTGTTAGATGAGCAATATCGTTTTATTTTCATTGGTAGATCTGTTAAAATGAAATGCCACCTTTCAGGTTTAGCGTTTTCTTTTGTTGGTTGGAATCGAACCCATGATCATGGGTCGGACACCACAACTGATCTCCCGAGGAAGCTAATTAACCAGTGAACGATGGGTACGACCGCTGTAAAATAATAATAATAATAATAAAAATAATAATGAGACCGGGAGAGTTGGCCGTGTGGTTAGGAGCGTGCAGCTGTGGGCTAGCATCCGGGAGATAGTGGGTTCGAACTCCACTGTCGGCAGCCCTGAAGATGGTTTACCGTGGTTTCCCATTTTCACACCAGGCAAATGCTGGGGCTGTACCTTAATTAAGGCCACGGCCGCTTCCTTCTCTTTCCTAGGCCTTTCCCATCCCATCGTCGCCATAAGACCTATCTGTGTCGGTGCGACGTAAAGCAAAATAGAAAAAAAATGGGGCATGGCAACTATACAGGCTTGGTGTTGACCTAATGGGGATAAAATGAATGGCAAAGACATCATACATACCCAGTCCCCAAGCCAGGGGAATTAACAGTATAAGGGGGTTGATTCTGGAAACTGAACTGGGGCCATCAGACCAAAGGCAAACGTTGTATCCATTTAACCACAAAGCCGGACTTTCATTTGCTAAACCTTAGGCTACCATCTCCACTGATCAGGGGTTGAGCATTGGCAGTAGCAGAGTCCGGTGCAATAGCCTGTAAAGCAGCCTTCACAACACAGCAGGCTTCTTCGTTGGCTACAGGCTGCAGCTCAAAACGCTGAAGGCTTGACGTTCACTAAACCAACCATCGAAAAGAGGTAACCTAAGTCTAGTGGTAGCCCATGTCTTAATCTCAGCATACGCCACTGTTTATTACTCTGTACAGAATAACATCGTCTGCAGAAAGCCTTATCCCTGACTCCACTTCTTTACACATATGAAATGAAATGTCATATGGCTTTTAGTGCCGGGATATCCCAGGACGGGTTCGGCTTGCCAGGTGCAGGTCTTTCTATTTGACTCCTGTAGGCGACCTGCATGTCGTAATGATGATGAAGACAACACATATACCCAGCCCCCGTGCCATTGGAATTAACCAATTAAGGTTAAAATCCCTGACCCGGCTGGGAATCGAACCCGGGACCCTCTGAACCGAAGTCCAGTACGCTGACCGTTCAGCCAACGAGTCGGACTTTACACATAAAAACATAAAGGTCCAATAATACTGCCTTGAGGAATTCCTCTGTTAATTATTACAGGGTCAGATAAAGCTTTGCCTACTCTAATACTCCGAGTTCTATGTTCTAGAAATATAGCCACCCATTCAGTCACTTTCTTTTTTCTAGTCCAGATGCACTCATTTTTGCCAGTAGTCTTCCATGATCTACCCTATCAACTGCCTTACATAGGTTAATCGCGATACAGTCCATTTGACCTCCTGAATCCAGGATATCTGCTATATCTTGTTGGAATCCTAGAAGTTGAGCTTCAGTGGAATAACCTTTCCTAAACCCAAACTGACTTCTTTCAAACCAGTTATTAATTTTGCAAACATGTCTAATATAATCAGAGGTAATGCTTTCCCAAAACTTACATTCAGTGCATGTCAAACTGACTGGCCTGTAATTTTCAGCTTTATGAGAGCCTACGTGGCTCAGGTGGCAGCGCGCCGGCCTCTCAACGCTCTCAAAGCAGAGGCGGGACAGGTTTTTCTCCGGGTATTCCAGTTTCCCCTTTCATCTTTAATTTCAGCAACACTCTCCAATATCATTTCATTTCATCTGTCATTCATTAATCATTGCCCCAGACGAGTGCGACAGGCTTAGGCAGCCGGCACAATTCCTATCCTCATCCCTAGATGGGGGCTTCATTCCATTCCTGACCCGGTTGGACGACTGGAAACAGGCTGTGGATTTTCATTCATGCTTTATGATGATAAATAGTTCTTGTGTATAAAACTTTTAACTTCCCTTTACTGCTTGAAGACAAAATGAATATTACATACAGTACACATACATAGCTACAGATGGTTATGCCCTTCAGCATTCAGTCTGCAAGTCTCTGTGAGTTAAGCAATAATAATAATAATATTATTAATAATAAATAATTTAGTATTTTATTGCAGTCAATGGTCATAAGATTAAATTACAGTTCATAATTCTTTTAAGTTACACTAGAATAACATACACATAATTTGAACATGAATATTTTGCACATTAAAGTATGGTTTCTTTCAATTAATTATTATTATTATTAATAATATTATATAATGAATGCACCAAACTTAACAATTCACTACTCATAATGAGGAGTAAATATTACTTGCAGCAGAAACATGTCAGCGATTCTTTTCTCTGAAGACAGGTAAGAGTGCGATACCTATCACAAGCTCCACCGTATGGAGCGCAAATACACTGCATACTTGGCCCGTGGTAACTGAACGCTGAAACCTGCCCTCACTTTGTTATTCCGACAAGATTTTGCTTTTTACTATCTTTACAGAGGGTTGTTCCTAGGCATTCCCTTGTTGCTTTTACTACCGCATCACTGTGTGCCACCCATTCTCTTTCTATATCGTACGCCTGTTTCCATAGGTCCAAGGCTTGCTTGAAGTGTTCCAAGCTTAGTCTACTTCCCCTGTGGTTGAGGGTGGTAGAATAGCAAACCCGGTATCCCCTGCCTGTCATAAGAGGTGACTAAAAGGGGCCCCAGGGGCTCTGAACTTTGGAACGTGGGTTCGTGACCAAGGGGCCCTTAGCTGAGTCCTGGAATTGCTTCCACTTACTTGTGCCAGGCTCCTCACTTTCATCTATCCTATCCAACCTCCCTTGATCAACTCTTGTTCTTTTCCGACCCCAACGGCAATAGGCCCTATGTATGGAGGCTTAGGACATTTTTCACGTTTATGTTCTTCATGGCCCTTGTCTTCATTTGGCTGATACCTTCATTTTTTGAAGTGTCGGACCCCTTCCATTTTTTTCTCTCTGATTAGTGTTATATAGAGGATGGTTGCCCACTTGTACTTCCTCTTAAAACAATAATCACCGGGCGAGTTGGCCGTGCGTATAGAGGCGCGCGACTGTGAGCTTGCATCCGGGAGATAGTAGGTTCGAATCCCACTATCGGCAGCCCTGAAAATGGTTTTCCGTGGTTTCCCATTTTCACACCAGGCAAATGCTGGGGCTGTACCTTAATTAAGGCAACGGCCGCTTCCTTCCCATTCCTAGGCCTTTCCTATCCCATCGTCGCCATAAGACCTATCTGTGTCGGTGCGACGTAAAGCCCCTAGCAAAAACAAAAACAATAATCACCACCACCACCACTCTGTGTCCGGCTCCATGGCTAAATGGTTAGCGTGATGGCCTCTGGTTACAGGGGTCCTGGGTTCGATTCCCAGCTGGGTCAGGAATTTAAACCACCATTGGTTAATTCAGTTGGCACTGGGGCTGGGTGTATGTGTCGTCTTCATTACAACGCATGGGTCGTCTATGGGTGTCAAATCAAAAGACCTGCACCTGGCGAGCCAAAGTTGTCCCTGGGCACTCCCGGCACTAAAAGCCATATGCCATTTGTATTTACTACCACTCTGTGAAGCAGGATGCTACCTTACTTCTGGTCCTAGTGAGGACCTCTCCCTTAATGGGTCATAGCCACCTGAGCGCAAAGCAGGCCATGACGCTGAAAATGTTAGGGTATCTTGAGTCTGAGGACCAGGTTATAGGCCACTCAGCCGTTACCTGTGGTTCTTGAAGTAGGAGGTGACAGCAGTAACCCACACCATGAACCACAAAAATTAATAGTATAATTATACATCTGGGGCTGTTTCACATCTAGTATGAAATTGAATGGTATTTCACAACAGTTCATTATATTCTTGTAATTTATATGCTGTTTTATTATAGCCTGCCCGTTTTGCATTTCCTAGTACTAGAACATGGAATTATTCAAAAAGCAATGTGTATAATTAATATGAATATGAACTTTGTTTCAATGAACTCTTTTTTTTTTTTTTTAAAGGCTAAAACCCAATTCTGTGCCAACACAAAATCTTGCCGGCAGCAGCGTGAAGGGCGTTTTGAGATCAAGAAAAGGAGGGAGTTCACGCAAGAGGAAGAGAGGAGAAGAAGAAGAAATGGAACATCTCCATCCACCAGTACTGCTCAGGTGCAGCCAACAGACAGACTTCTGCAAGGTGTCCTAAAAGTGTTAATAATGATGTTATACAAATTGAAGGGTGAGGTGTGCAGGTTAGAGAAAAGTAAAGTCTTAATTGCAGCTCATACTGAAAGGATTTTTTTAAGGGTCAGGTGAAAAACTTTGTTCGTAAGAGCAAAGGAAGGCGATTCACTGACAGCGATAAAACTGTAGCTCTTGCAATATATATTGTTCTTCTAAAGCATACCAGTTAACCCTTGTCTCGGGAGCGCATCGTGTATAACCACTCGGAACGTTTCCTCTCTCTTTGATTCCACGAAGTATACACTGCGTACGTCAGTTGTTGCGGTGGGTGTGGCACTTGCAGGCTGCTTAGCACGCCACGTTTAAGTATGAATTTCCTTCATTCTTAAGGAATAGTACAAATAAAATCTGTCCCCCAGCCCAGAAACTGCGCATATTTATCATGGACTTGAGTTCCAGTTGTCAGTTCGAAAAACCCCACTGAAGAAAAATGATTCCAGATGACATACTTCAAGTTTATACTCTATGTATGAATTCGAGTTTTTAAATTCACAAATCACACACTTCACTAACTTAATTACCGGTCTATTAGTAGCTAATTGAGAACTATTTTTGGAGTACATTCCTGCCAATAATTATAATATAAATATTGCTATTTATCACCTTCTACTGTGTTTAGAAGACCCATGATTGATCACTGCCGTTCAGATTTAGGTAACAGTAATTTTATTGCAATGTCTTGCTCTTCTGTGGCTGTGGGATTTGCGATGGATAACGACATCTTTTTATGAGGTTTCTTGGTTGGCTTAAATCTTTCTGAGGTTCAAATTTAGATTTTTTTGCTGGTGAAACTGGAGGTAGTGAAGATGCAGATTTGCGGGCCCGAATGGTTGGCAATAAATTTTGCAGACGTTTATCACTAATGTCGAAGTCTTCATCGGGTTCAGCCTCATCTAGGATGTGTCTGAATTTATCCAGTAACATTTCTCGCCTCTTCGCTTTACTGTCACATGCCTTTGCTGCTCCAGGGCATTGTAGTTCTTGGATTATTGCACGTTGTTTTCGATCTGTAGTGGATGCCTTGTGGATGATTAAATTATTGTCTGTAGATTCAGCTGCACTCGAAGGCTCTCTACTTGCTATTCTGCATATCAAATGAATGTGTTTACACATGTTGAACTTGATTGATGAATCTGGACAGCTGCAAGTGAATGCGTGGAGGCATGTCTCGCACTCGGTACAAAGCAATTCGCACTTGCACAAGCTTTCACTCATTCGCCTTATTTCGTAGAGTTTGTTGGAATTTTTTGACTGCACTATCCACACATTATTGTCATATATTGCATCTTCAGGGTCTAGCTGAAATGACGATTTGTGGCGTTGCCTTATTGCCGAAAGCTTTGAGGTCACTTTACCTTTATTCAGATGAATAAGTCTATCATAGAGTTTGTCCCTTAGATACCTCATTAGAGCATGGATGGTAATATCTAATCATTTGGGCTTGTTTCTCTTTAGATATATATGTTTGATCACTCCATGCATTCTCTCCAAGTGCATGTTTGTATTGAGACCTGAGTGTTGACGATAACAATACGCCCAGCTTGGAGCAGATGCCCGATAATTATTTTCAAAATATATACCAAATTCTAAGGTGTCTGGGTCTTCTTTCAGAAGCCGTAGAGCCTCGTCAAACATCTTTCGAAAGGCCTCTTCATCTCTCTCCTGCATTAGCGTTCTAATGATTTTATAGATTTTGGCTTGTTTTTCACGTCCTTTAATCTTGCAAAGATTTTTCCTCCACGCTCGATCTACATGCCATGAGCAGAACAGTCGATGTTGAGGTGGTTTCATAACTTTCAACCAGGCATTATGAAATACTTCTGCCATATCAGACATAAGTACTTTTGGTTGAAGTGGAGCACGGAGAGTATCCAGAACAACTGTTAAGAATCTCCATAATCGGAAGATCTCCTCTGTTCGAAAACATGAACGAGCAAGGAAAGCCTTGAAATAACTCGTCCAACAAAAGACGAGTTGTCAGTTCAAATCCGTAAGAATTAAGCCCATGTGTGCTGTCCATGAAAATACAATTGTTTCCATAATCGCGTAACATTTCAATCTGCGCCTCATTCATTACAATTAAGACAAAATCTTCTTCGCGCAGCTGTGGATGGGCTTCCAAACTAACTCCCTGAGGTTTGTAGAACCAGACTACAGAATCTATTTCTTGCATTTCTTTCACCCAAGAGTCCACACACTCGTGCTGTCATTCGCATGTCTAACTACCTCGGCTTTAAAGTTATAATCTCTCGCTATGTTGTGAAGATCTTTATTTGATATTAAATCGCTGCGCTCTAATTCGCTGCTTTTAATTGAAGACCTAACAGAGTCTAAAATGCAGTCAAAGGGAATCTGCAGTGATATTTTCCTTGCAATTTCGTCCCTTTCTGATTTTGAAAGTCTTAACCGGGCTAGATCAGCCTGATGACCTACATGCGTATTGCAGAATGAAACCTCAACTTCGCCAGAAGGATGACATGTGACATCCATGCTGGCTGGGCAGTATCCATCAATTTTGTTACTTCCCAATATTTTCTGGTGGCGCTCGTTTTGCCCTCTTGATTTATGAACACCATTACGATGACAGTGGAATGACAATTTTGAGCAGTTATCTGTAATTCTAACCCAACGTCCCCTGCTGCATACAAACTCGCATAGATGATCTTTTTTGACCTTAGATTTCCAGTTATAGAAATCACTCTCACTAGAAAATTCCACAGTTTCATTAACTACATGCCAACGGCCGTAGCCGTGTTGAAACACCGGATCCCGTGAGATCTCCGAAGTTAAGCAACATTGGGCGTGGTCAGGAGTTGGATGGGTTGATACACGCTGTTGGTAGGGGGTAAGGGAATGGAAGAGCGGAAAGGAACTGGCCACCCTACCGCACGTAAACTCCGGCTCAGGAACACCTCTGCGGAGGTTCGGACCTGCCTTCGGGCAGAATAACCCTTACCTACCTACCTATTAACTACATCTATATCATGTTGCGACGAGTAATGCCGAAGCATCTCGCTTCGAGATGCACAGTCATATTTACATAATGGGGAAAGTATTTTTGACTCAAATTTTGCGGAAACCTCTTCATGCATGCTGAATGTATGCCGCTTAAGATTGCCACGTCTTGCAGTGGAGAAATAACACAAGTTGCACTTAAAACTCTCATTTTGGTTGCCACGGTGTTTGGTACTAATGTGCCTCAGTAAGTTTTTATGTACACTAAATGACTCGCTGCAGAAATTACAATTATACCTATCCATTATTGCAAGATAAATTACGACTATCCACCCGTTCAGTAATAATATCTTCAACTAACTACGACACTCTTATAAATTACAGGAAAACTTTAAAATGCCTAGAGGACCTGAACACAAACACAAGATAATTACGCCTATCCATCCCTTCAGTATTAATACCTTCAACTCACTACGGCACTCTTAGATGATGACGATCCTTGTTGTTTAAAGGAGCCTAACATCGAGGTCATCGGCCCCCCGGCACTCTTAATCACAGGAAAACTTTAATAAAGTCTAGAAAATATGAACACAGACATATAAAAACTGTGCGTGAACCTTCTCCTGCGCGTTACTTCGCAGTGGCGCCTTATGCTAGCCAAGTCTAGCCTGGTTCATGTTGTACCGAAGAGAGCTGAAACAATCCAAGTGGCTCCACGCACTGCGTGATGTACCGAAGAGAGCTGAAACGTTCCGAGCGGCTCCACGCCATGTTCTCGAGACAAAAGTGTCACTCCCTCTTGTATGTGTAAATTGTAGAGATGTGTTCATTTATAAAGAATTAAATGTTTTAATTAAATATTATCTGAATGAAGAAAATGAAAAAAGGAATGGGAATTGAGATAGAAACATTAAAGCAAAGAAGATCATGCATATGTAAATAATTGCATAAAAAATATTTGGCTCAACGAAGATGAATCATTCAGGACGTCGTTTTATGTATAGAGTTATTCAGCTGAATGTATATATGTGTGAGACTAACACATCACACTTTGCAGAGTTCGTTAAAGTACTTTCAGTAATCACACTTACTGTACATTTTCATGGTGGCTGTATGTTCAAAGATATTGGTACAAAGGTGTTTCTTTTTTAAAATAATGTAACATATTTAATATCGCCATAGATAACAGGTAAATGAAAAATATATTTGCGACTGGTTTCCTTCCCTATCTGAATTCATTGAAACTATATCTTGCGCACCTGAACATTAGTGCTCCGGGTCACCACTTGTATCGCAAACATCTGTGCGCAGAATGACTGTCGCTGGGGTAATGTTGATTATTACATAATCTGCAGATTTCATTCTACAAAACTTTTAAGGTATTTATTTACATTTTTCTTTTGGGTTTGTCATAGTTATTGTGATCTTGTGTTGTGAGATTCTATTCTGCAGATCTCTATCTTTTTGGTCGCTGCAGACCTCTTTTTTTAATTTACATATTGCTTGTTCCATGTGTATCTTTACTATATGCGAGAGCGGAGATTGACACCGAACTGTGTAAATTATGTGTGTACCTGTGACCTTGATTTGAGACCCTGTTTAATTCTCTTCGAGTCTACGACTGGCTGAGCTTGTAATACCAATATAAATGGTCCATTATTGGACATTATAAATTTTTATATGTTTTGACGCTAATGATACACATCTCGTGTTCACCAAAAGAGAGGTGATATGAGTATGGAATGTATCGTGCGTTATATGTGTGTGGATCACTATTGTATTTGGGGTGAGCCTGGGTTGCTGCGCGGCCATCCGACATTGTGATATGTGTATCTTGTTCAAGCTCACAAGCCTCTGGTTTTATTTGTCATGCAGTGCGAGCATTCTCGTATCCTAGCTTGACCCCTATACTTATTTGGATTTGCTCATATTGGTCTCTAGGTTGTGTCTGCGTGTGACTGTGCATTGATGGATGAGATTTGTGTTGGTTTCCATATCTCGCAAATATATTTTTTGTGCCTTCCTTATTTTCTTTATTGCATTTCTTTTAGGCTTATTTTAAAAATATTTTCTTTCAGTTAACATGTTTCATTGTTTGAGATATTTATTGATCTCGGTAACCATGGCTACCTATCATCTTCCTACTTTTTTTTCTTTTTTTTTTTTTTTTTTCCGGCCGGAGTTTTGCTTCTCGGTGCCTTTCTGATAGCTGGGGATGTGAGTCTCAATGGAGCTATTGTTATAGTGGCCTGCGTCTTTTGAATGGACGTAGCTGTTGAGGCCTATCATTGCTGTATACTCCATTATGCAATTTTCTGAGTTATGTGTTCTTTTGCACCTGTTCTACTTTTCACAGAGAGAAAGGGGGTGCTTCCTATTTTGACTTCATGTTTCGCGAAAAGGTTTGTTTTATTGATGTAATTCTCACTCATCGCAACGCTTCCATGACAACTCTGTTAGGTTTGTAAAAGATATTTTTTTCAGAATTGAAAGGAAATATTGACTATGCACATGTTATTCCTTGGACAGAATATGCAAATTATTTGTTATTTGTATCCCCAGCTTTTGTTCATTCACTCATTTAATTTCATTTTTATGTTAATAAACCCTTTTATTGGATCACTTTCCTTTTATTGGGGGTTATGCCTCTACCATTTCCTCCCTGTAATTTAAGAGGCACGAGTTCAGATCCAGGCAGTTTTCAGCCTGTTCCTGTAGAGTCCACAAGGTAAGTATTCGTGTTGTGGTGAGTATATATTTACTGATCCGTGTGGGTTGGCGTACCTCTCATGGACGGCGTGATCAGATGGTGCACAAGGCTGCCAACTTGTCTACTTGGGAACTAAGACAAGCACAGAATTATGTTTTTGTTTTTCCTTGCCGTACAGAGATTATCCACCGCGGCCATAGAAAAAATTTTCTCAATGGGAGTGTGGCCCCAGAAGGGCCACTGTTCTCATACAGAGATTGGCCTGGATGTGCAAAATTAGGTTACAGTTACTAAATTACGTTTCTTTCTTGGCGTGCGGACAGTATACTCCTTTACAGGGTGTATTTACTTGTGCTTTTATTATGCGCTGGTTGATGACGGTATGTAATTCTTATCATTGCTAGGAATTATTTCACACTCCATCTTACGCTGGCCGGTAGCAATGCTAGTAGCTTCTAAAGCCATGGAGAATGGTGAGTGCTGCTCTTTATTATGTTATAAAAAGTAAATGTACTTCTGGGAGAGTATTGATGTGTTTCTGGACATTGCAATTATCACATCTGTTCTCTGAAAGGAATTCCACGTAACATTTGCATAATTTCTACTTCCTTATGATGTTATCACGCTTGCAATACGCAGAGTATATTTTTACCCTCATCCCCCTTAATCAATCCTAATTCTTTTGCTTATTTTTTGAAGAATCAAACCACTACTTTCTTTTCCTTCTGATTAGTGTTAAGAAGGGGTGATTGCCCAGTTGTACTTGTACTACTTCTTAAAATAATACTTCCAAGGGTGACTTGCCTGTGGTTAGGGGCGCTCAGCTGTGAGCTTGCATTCGGAAGATAGTGGGTTCGATCCCCACTGCCGGCAGCTCTGAAGATGTTTTACCATGGTTTCCCATTTTCACACCAGGCAAATGCTGGGACTCTTCCGCTTCCTTCCCACTCGTAGCGGTTTCCTACCCCATTGTCGCCATTAGACCTATCTGTGTTGACGCAATGTAAAGCAACTTGTAAGAAAAACAATTTATGAAGATAAATACCAGCTAATATGCTGGAAAAGGGATCCCATGCGAAGACCATTCTGTTCATAAATGGTATTCGTAAAAGAAAAGTAGTTGTTGTCAATAGGAAATTTAAGGAGTCATACAAGAATTCTTTCGATTTTAATCAGTTTGCTATTATTATTGAGATTCAGCTATCAGTATGTTGAAATGCATGTTGGTGATATCGTGGTAATAAATGGAAAAATGAGGTAACTGCAAAATTATTAGAAATTTTGGAATAAATTGAAGTTCTGTAGGTGGGACTGTTTCTAAAACTGATAATGGGCCTCGTAGGTACCGGTATGTTTATTTTGTGTATTTTAGGGAGTGCTCTTGCAGTTAGTAGTTTGGGGCTCATGTTAATCAATTTCAATGTCTGCTGTTCATGTAACAAAAACTGAGAATTTTTGAGTGCTGTACAGTAGTATTGCCTTTATGTAAGTTGTCCTTGATTTTTTGTTTTAGGTGGTCAAATTGTGTGTTAGCTACTGATTACATATTTTTATTGTCCTATTGTTTGTGAATATTAAGAAATTTGTGTTAATATATTATTTGATGAAAAAATTAAAATAAAATACTTAAAACAAACCAAATTCTTCTTCTTCTCATCCTACTGCTTTTCCCATATATGTGGAGTAGGGGATGCGACCTGGCTCGCACATGGATATGACTCTAATTTACGACTGAGTGCCCTTCTTGATGCCAATTCTATATGGAGGGATGTAATCACCAGCCCTTGGATTTTAGGGAAAGGCCTATTTTGTTCTTAAAGGAATGAGTTAAAATGAAGTTGTATTTACACATTTCATGTATTTATAAGGTTAGAAACTTTGGTCCTATAGTGCCTAAAAAATGTCCAAACTGGCGTTAAAACCTATATCTGTAAGTCGTATTTTTATCCCTAAATCGGTTAAAAATGCATTTCAGTATATTCCGAGAAAATAAAATATTTGCTGACTCGTTTTCAGTATCTTAAACAAAATTACAATCGGGAAGCTATAAATCACACACCCCGAAATGCCTTAAAACCTCCAACACTCCCATAGTTTGTCAAGAGGCAGGAGGAAGTAGCCATTGATCTGCTGGAGAAAAGAACTGCATTTCATTCTGTGAAAACATTTCGGTATTCCCGTTTGTTCAGTGTGTGAATTATGCCGAAAGTGTCAGGTTCCAACTCGTCTTTAATTAAAAGTGGTTACAGGAGTTGCTCCTGTGACATTTGCAGCAAAGAGGTGAGTAAAGTTGTTTATTTCCCCTTAACGAGTTATTATCAATTAGCAAAATAAGTACCGGGCGAGTTGGCCGTGCGCGTAGAGGCGCGCGGCTGTGAGCTTGCATCCGGAAGATAGTAGGTTCGAATCCCACTATCGGCAGCCCTGAAGATGGTTTTCCGTGGTTTCCCATTTTCACACCAGACAAATGCTGGGGCTGTACCTTAATTAAGGCCACGGCCGCTTCCTTCCAACTCCTAGGCCTTTCCTATCCCATCGTCGCCATAAGACCTATCTGTGTCGGTGCGACGTAAAGCCCCTAGCAAAAAAAAAAAAGCAAAATAAGTATGGTATTTTAATTGATACATATTAAAATACGTACAATTGAAGCTGCCTAAAAGTATTTTAGAACCTACTTGGGTCTTTTAGGCAGCTAAAATAACTTTTAACACCAAAAGATCAGAGGCCTAGCAATCATTATTGCATGTTTCTGCGGTGGTTGGAAGTGCAGTGCGTTGTCTGAATATTATTAAGAGGAAAGTGTTGGAACAAACACTAACAGCCAATCTCTGAGGCAGAAGAAATAATTATACGGGATTAGAATCTCATACGTAAAAACGTGCCGCGCTAAGCAGCCTGCAAGGGCCACATCTCGAGTGAAACCGAACAGAGCCGAGATGTTCCGAATGGCTCCTCACAAAGAGGATTGTGGCGGCTCGTCCTGCGTTCCCGAGCAGAAGTTCCCGAGACACAAGTATAGTAGCCAGTCCGGCCTAGTTCATGAACCTAAAAGAGCCGCTCCCAGCTATAGTTCGTGGAACCGAAGAGAGCCGAAGTGTTCCGAGATGTTCCGAATGGCTCCTCATCCTGCGTTCCCGAGAAGCAAGTATTTATAACCAGTGCGTCGTTCCTCGACCGTATATACAAACACACCCGGTATCATTCACTTCTTCTTCTTGGTTAGTTGTTGGACATCGTCGTAAGACGCTACGTCCGGTCACTGGTTTGCAGGTTAATTAATGTCTGGGAGAGGTGCCAACAGTAGAAAAAAGTAGTACACTACGAAAGAGGAGGGTTAGCTATGTAAAGAAGCTAATTGCAACAGGTAATGATGAAACTTAGGAAAATACCAATGCTATATAGGCTAAACTATCAGGGCATAACACAAAAACACTGGGACACAAGGTTCTAATTCTTCACGTCCGTGTGGTCTGTCACGACGTCGTACTACAAACAAATAAGACCGGACCACATATAAGGGTTAGTATGTGCAAGTCCGTACCTAGAGGAAAGGAAAAGGTTACAAATGGATGTTACATATAACGAAAAAATTGATGATTAAGTCTACAACGTGAAAAGTCGGTTAGGACACTAAACACGAAACGTTTAACGGCAGTTGGTAACCCTCATGAAAAAGCTTACCTATGAATTCGCGACGGTGATGTTCATATGTCTGACAGTGAAAAAAAATGGGAGTTACAGTACTGACTGCTCGGCCACATGGACAGAAGGTACTGTCAAGAAGAGTAAGGCAAGAGAGATGTGTAAGCTTACAGACACGGTTTAGGCGGAGTCGGATGTGTGGAGAGTGCTCCTTCAATTCTATTGCAATAGCCGTATGTTTTACATGGAAGGAGTGGAGTGTCCCAATAAAAGAAGAGTCTCAACCTGTAATGACTTTAACAAATGCTTCAATTGGACATTTTGTCCCATGTTTGCTATTAACTCTTCAAATTTCTTAGAGACGTTGCGACTTTGGTCGGTAAAAGTAACATTTGAATTACCGTGTAAAGCCGTGACAGAGGGAGATGCTGATAGTGGTGCGTGGGAATCC
The DNA here is from genome assembly GCF_040414725.1 of Anabrus simplex. NCBI lineage: Eukaryota > Metazoa > Arthropoda > Insecta > Orthoptera > Tettigoniidae > Anabrus > Anabrus simplex. Next base: position 87,299,250 of record NC_090274.1, on the reverse strand, counting down.
GAAGGTTGCCCGTGGGGACTTGACTTCCGTGATGTAGATGCAGGCTCGTTAGGAGTAGCAGGTATCAAACGCACAACTGGAGTGCCAGAATGTTCTGGAACCGTCTTCGGATTACTTATCAAATTGAGATATGATGCCATGTCATAACCTGGTTTAACGGGTGGGCGGGGAGGGTTACTAACCACCATAGTAAATTTACGCTTTCGAGGGAGAGTTTCTTCCGATTGGGATGGTCTATTGGGTAAAGGAGGGAAATGTTGTGGCAGCAGAAGGGGGTTGGATAGGGACTGTAATGGGGCAAAATAGTTTTTCACTTCTAAATATGATTTGTTTTCAACACTCATAATGCGTTTAATTTCTTTCTGTTGTTTGTGGATTTCACAATGTTCTGCTCCCGCAGGATGATTTCCGGCACAATTAGCGCATTTAACTAGTTGGTGAGTGCAATCTTAGGTAGAGTGAGTAAGGGAACATTTTCCACATCTCGGCTCCCTGGAACGACAATTAGTAGCGGTATGTCCATACCGCTGACATCGTTTGCATAATAAAGGAGAGAATATAAAGGCCTGAACCTCTAAAATGACTTTAAAAATGGACACACTTTTCGGAAGTTGTTGACTTTCGAATACAACCTTCACAGTACCTGTAGGGATATATTCAGTTTTTCCTTCTTTGGATGAACGTCTATTTAGACGTTGTACTTTCACTACAGGATATGGTGAGTCTAAATAGGTGAGAATGTCGGATTCGGAAATAGTAGTGTCTACTCCCCGTACTACCCCTACTCGCTGAATATTCGAGGACGGAATAAAAGCTGTCAATTTCTTTTCTTTAAGAATGGGATGAGAAAGAAAGGCGTTTGCAGCCTTACTAGACATGAAAGTAACTTGGATCCTATTTCTTCCCTTCCTATGGATGGCCTTGACGTCACCAATTTGCCTCTCGTAGAAAATCCGACCCAGAGTCATAGGGTGAATATGTCCTATTTTATTTGGAGATTCGGTCGATTCGACAAATACTATGTAGGGGCCAAGGTGAGTGTTAGAATAGGTAGATACAGGAACGTGCTGGCGCTGACCCATGTCAAGCATTGTATCTTGAGAACTGTCTCGTTGGGTATCAGTATTACTAGCGTCCATGTGTAAGTCCTCACTCACGGCATCTTTACCAATATCAGGAGGTCTTCCTAAAGGGCCACCGCCACTATCTACAGACATAGTACTCCGAAAGGGGATTACACTATACTAGCACCGAAACAAACACAAGAGAAAAATTACTAGGATACAAACACAAACACAAAACACTCTACTTATCTACAGACGTGAAAAAGCCGCTGCACCAGTGACCGGAGAGAGACGTGTGCACTGCACAACAGCCGAACACCGAATGTATCATTCACTTATCTTCAGCTAACTACTGCACATGTTATGTTCTGTTCTGTTCGTGAAGTTGATATGGGCTCGTTATTTCACCCAGACACAATACTGTATTATATTTGTACTAGTTCTACACGCGCACACAATTCCAATAAAGTAGTACACCAATGCAGTTTACAATGTTTTCTGAGTACGAAGTCAACTACTGCACATGAATAAAAGTTAAAAGTCATCTGGGACAACCAAGACCAACCACTACACCATCGCCCTCTACTATGACTGCGCTAATACGCCTTCTCATTCGCCCAGTCACACATGTAAACGAGCGAACACGGCGTAGTTACCAGTTCAGGCGCTTGGAGCGCTGAGAAGCTGGCATTAGCCTGCTTGACGAGACACGCTCGGTGATCATTGCTGAGAGTGCTGGTGTAATTTGAGTCTGTGTTTACCTTATTTGGATTGTTTCTTTGGTCGTGAACAGTCTTAATGTGTATGTACATAATATTGTTTACTGCTGTGTGCCTTAATGTAACATGAAAAGCAGATCGAGAAGTGAGATTTCGTTTCATGAATTTCCTCTAAACGAGCAACAACGTCATAAATGGTTAAATTTTATTTCAAGAAAGGATTTCTCGCCGAATTTCAGTTCGAGGTCATCGAAACGATATGTTTGCCACACCGAATAAATCCACACTTTCACGCTACGTAGGAGATATAAACTGCGAGACTAGAATAACACTCTTGGTAAAGAAGCGCCTCATAGCAGAAAGTCAGTACCTAAATGAAGCAGAGAGACTGTGATTGTTGGTAGTCCATCGAACAGCAAATGATATAATATGTCAAGAAACTCGACACCTTCTTTCAACAGAGAGAGACGCTTCATTCCATGTTGAGCGAATAAAAACTACTCAAAATGACTGTCATGCAAGCGAAAGTAGAAATCGAATTACCCTAGTCAGTAACAATTTCTGTTTTATAGTTTCTTCTGTGACTACAAAATAAAGGTTACAGCAGCAATTTTTTTTCTTTAAGAGGCTTTTAGGTATAGAGCTACATACTTTAACACTCAAAACAATAAAGGAAGTCGAAGTTTGCTGTTTTTTCGTGTTGCGCATTGTGAGTGATAATCATAAGACTGTTAGAAGGATAAGAAGAATGTCTTCTTCAAAACCCATTAAACCGAAAATCTGTCATCCTGTTGATAGTGAAATGCCTCTTCTTGCTTTCGGCAAATGGCATATTCTGAAAAGTAATAAATTATTTACTCAAAAATCTGTGTTTGATGGTTCCCAGGATGTAAATGGTGATTTTATCAAGAAACTGTATCCGATGCAATCAAATGGAGCTGTAAAACAGATTCATTTTTCTTACATACAAAAACATCGAGCCGTCTAAGTTTTAGAAAATGAATGTGTGGTGCGCGAAAGATATTTTCGCGACCGAAGTAATAACAGCCCTAGAATATTTAAAAAAACATTCGTATACAGATATACACGAGTTTTTAATGCAGGTACCACTGTCAAATATAATTGTTATCGATAAAAAAATGATTCGACATACGTGTCAGTAGCACAAATGTAGCAACATTGCAGCCCGACAAGATGCTTGATTCTTTTGACAAGATCAAGGTGTTCAACAGTGCTAATGGACTTGATTTATAAAAGAGATTGAAACAGCAGGCTGCAGTACTCATTTGATTTGCCACTGTGGATTTTGAAAGTTATTCATGATTTTGTATTGAAAGCACAACCATTTGTGCATGAAAATTCTGTTGCGTCTGAGTGACTATTTAGTGCCTGTGTTGCGTGATTTTCCTCACTTCAGTTGTCCTGAAATCGGACATTCATAGTTATTGAGTGAAGTTATTTGCGAGTGTGCCGTTCCTGTATTCTTAAATAATATAGCCACATAAATAACATAGATCTTTGAAAGATTTGAATGCGAGAACGTGAAACACTTAAACACAAAAATGTGTGAAATTATTTATTTTCTACAGTATTTACTACCTACCGTTAACATTATTTTGTATGTTTTTTCCGCTGCAGAGTGTTACGTTCTTCACTGAATGTCTTTATTATGGTGCAAGGTGTGATTCAAACATGTTGATTGAGTGATTGACTATATATTTGAATAGAAATATTCAAAACACTTAACGTGTGCTGTAATGAACAATCGTGTTTCTATGCCAGCGAAGCAGCGCTCGGCGGTAAAAATGGGAACTAGGCCCATATCGCTCATATTCCTGTATTGGGAAGGCGTATTAGCGCAGTCATAGTAGAGGACGATGACTACACTCAGACCAAAAGACAGAAAAAACATGGCGTGCGTACCTTCCTCCAAGAGGCGGGAGACGAATGGGATATGGGAATCAGAAGCGTACACCACCAATTACCACTAAGTTCATAGGCTGTCTAGCATACAAGTTGACTGTTACGCTAACTTATTGTTCTAAAATTTGTGTTTGCGTTTCGATATGTGCACTATCAAGCAATTAATCAATCAATCAATCACCACTGATCTGCAGTTAGGGCAGTCGTCCAGGTGGCGGACTCCCTACCTGTTGTTTTCTTAGCATTTTCATAATGATTGCAAAGAAACTGCAAATTTATTGAACATCTCCCATCGTAAGTTATTCCAATCCCTAACCTCACCTGCTACAAATGAATATTTGCCCTAATTTGTCCTCTTGAATTTCAACTTTATCTTTCCTACTTTTAAAGACACCACTTAAAGTTATTCTTCTACTAATGTCATTCCACGCCATATCTCCACTGACACCTCAGAATATACCACATAAGCGAGCAGCTCGTCTCCTTTCTCCGAAGTCTTCCCAACCCAGACTTTGGAACATTGTATATTATGATTGATATTATGATTTTGCCATTGTTGCATTCACGGCCCGTACTTATAGACATGATCTAGGCTTTTGGGCTTATTACTTATTTTCTTGACACGGCATAACCAGAAAAGTCTATATCATGATATTATAACTGATGAACTTTGAAAGACTTATTTCTATGAAGAACCTTAACTCCCTTACATCGGATACCAAATTTACAAACCATAGGTAGGGGTGTCGCATAGTTGCGTATCGGAAGCCTGTGTGTTACATTTATGTGACACTCCACAATTCGTGTCCATTGCTGGCTTAATGATGTGATAGCTTCGTCCATATCTCCATCTTTCACTTGACGAATGCAGTAGTAGTAGGGCACTGTATGTCCTAAATCACTGGCGTAAACATAATTTCCTGCTGAGTCATCACCCGAGGTCATCGACCCGTGCCAAGGTCATTGACCCTATGACGTCATGACCACGTGACCGTGACGTCACGAGCACGTGGCCTTGTTTGTAAACAAAAGCACGTGCCTTTGATAGCTGTCATCATGACAAACCCTAACCCCACTTTTTTGGACAAGAGAACGTCTCTAACCTTACTGCTGCAATCATGACAAGCCCTAACCACGTGCACTTGTTTGGCGTGAATTTTGAACAAGTGAACGTCACTAACCCCAAAGCTACCATCTTGAAAGGTGTTAACGACACTGCTGCCATCTTACCCACGTGGGCGCGGAATTTTGCAGCTGCCATCATGAGAGGTCCTAACCTCGTGCACTTGTTTGGTTTGCATTTTGAACAAGTGCCCTTCGCGACATCCCCTTTCCCCGACACTATCATAGAGGGGGCGTAATCTCAATGAATTATACTTTCAAGGCCAGCTGCCCTTCTCGACGTACACCTTCCTGAAACCATCTTGGAGGGGGCCTAAGTGGTCAGCTGACGCCATTATGTCTCCATCCGACAGTAGCGAACAAGCCTAACATGTATAACAATGACGACGTGATCTAATGCTTAATGCTTTACGTCCCTCCATCCGACAGACTGTCTCTGACGGGACTGAGCATGTTTGGAAGGAGATGAAGAAAAATAGTAGACTCAATGGATTGAACAATTTTAGGTCTGCAGTGGGAAGAAAAAGGACTACTTAATCCTTTCTATCCTTGATCATAAACACTTATTTTTCAAGAGCAAATCTTAGTTTTTTAGACGGTTGTGAAAAGAAGGAAAGGTTGCGTGAGTATCTACCATCAACTGGTGAAATCATCGACATGCATGAATCAGGATGTCCATCATTTACAGCTCTTTACAAGGAGCGTAGTGGAGAAACAATTAAACAGTCTTTGCGGCAGGTGTGGATGCTCTCTGATTGGTTGTGTTGCGATGCATGCGGGAGAAGAGAAACATTAATATAAATTGCAGTGTCGAAATGACGCACACTGAAAGAAACATTTGCAGAGTAAAGACATCATGTCATTTCTGTCTGATACTAAGTGTAACGGAGTTGAATAGGCAAATGTAAAACTTCATGCATGCCAGAAGAAACAAAACACTTTTACTGAAGAAGAGTTGAATGCATTACCAAAGGCATTTTTGGTTATTATAGCTGCGAATGCTGTAAAGAAGATCTGGGATAAGGTGCCTCGTGAGGGGACTCAAGACCCTGTTTTATCAAAGCTTCAAACGTGTAATTTACATCATGAACAAGTGAGTTCGGATCCACACTCCGCACGCAAAAATTTCTGCTCAACGTGCATAATATAACATCATTAGCTAAAAACTGAGGACCGAATCGCGATTGGGAAAGGCCACAAGCTACAAGCCTTGAGCTGGAGATGAGTCTCTCGGTTGAAAAATACCAAGAGACCTATTTTCAAAACAAAATACCAAGAAATTCAACAAGTAACAAAGAAACATTTATTGAATTCATAAAATGAAAAATGGAGAAAGTAAATAAATTTGAAAGTAGGGAATGGTAATCAATATGAAAATTATAAATACGTAATTCCCCTTTTACAGAGACGTTGCAAAAATGTCACTGTGTCGGTATACCATCATTCAGAATCGAATATATTACAATCAGTTGAACCGCTTATAAGCGTGCGATTACATTCATATTATCCCCACAAAATCACGACGCGATCCACACAATTCATTAAAAGGTGGTCTAATTTTCCAACAGTTATTAATTTCACCTACTCAACTTATCTCCACTCCCGTATATTACACCTCCATTCTTTAGTATCCCTTCTTTTTACAACAATCCATCACCCACAAAAACTATACTTCTACACATCAAAGAGCAGACTAAATGAAATAATTATTCGTACGACATCCGGAGGAGATTAAGAAGAGGACGAACACGAACTACGAAAAGTAATGGTAGGGCCAAAAGCATGAGCAGTGCATACATGAAAGTAAGATAAAACATGTCGCCCGGAAACGATACAAGAGGCTAAGATAGATGCAAAGGCCGGAAGGAAAATGCACCAACAATCACGTAGATAAATAAAATTAAAAACAAGAACAAAATAAAATCCAAACAAAGATATTTCTTCTTGATACTCCACCCATTTACACTCACGTCCGTACACACATACAGTCAGGCAACAAAACAATAAGAGCGAAGAGAGGTCCTAAGTGTCCATAAAAAATTCAAATTCTTCAATAACACGACACAAATGTTGGGAGAAAGTGGTTCTCAATTACTGGCGTCTCGTGTATATATAAACATAAATTTAGAAATGGGGTCAGCAGGTCCCCTACTTACATCAAAACCCATCCCGACTGCGATTCGTACAGAGCGAGTGAAGCCTCGCGGTGACACAAACAACCACACAGTGTAGATGGGAGATAGTCGCAGAAGAATACACGCCCGTAGTAATTTGAGGACCATAACGTTGAGAACAAACATAAATACATTAAGCACAGAGAATAATGTTTCGTTCATACTATGGGGTAAACAAAGGATATCTTCATTTCTTCCTAGTGGCTTTACGTCGTACCGACACAAATAGTTCTCTTGGCGACGATGGGATAGGAAAGATCTAGGAGTTGGAAGGAAGCGGCTATGGCTTTAATTAAGGTACAGAGCAAGCATTTGCCTGTTGTGAAAACGGTATACCACGAAAAACCATCTTCAGAGCTGCCGACAGTGGGATTCGAACCCGCAATCTTCCGTATGCAAGCTCAGAGCCGCGCGCCCCTAACCTCACGGCTAACTCGCTCGGAAATCCATTCGGTATCTTATTAAACCCATCCTTTTTTATCTTATTAAACCCGACACATGATCCCCAAGACAAAGATATACGACGAATACATTAAAACCCGACACATGTTCCTCAAACACAAAGATGAGAAGAATACATTCCGGTGGAAAGTTAGACCATCCGTGACAGAAAACACAATGACTGCCATCTTTCGTTCAACCACGGAAGTTACGGGATCGTCCCACGTGAAGCAGTAACGAGCCATTTTGCCAGATACACCCTGCTCGGGAGGAAACCCAACTGACACAAGAATCAAAAATAGCACATTTTATCACTACCCCCCCCCCCCACACACACACACACCGTTCTAAAATGTGTCTTTACTTGTTGATCAGACAAGAAGGCACATTTTAAAAAGGGCCCCAATTATATTACTAAAAGTGCGCGCACTGACTTCTTATATCTAAACAAAGTAAGAATATACAGAACTATACTTGGTTACGTTAGTTGTTTGCACTAAAGGAGAAGAGAAACACAGTCCACTGTCCTAATGCACCAGGTATACATAAACGGTCCTAATATTTTGTTATTCAGTACGTGGGTCACCTACGATTCTGATATATATTTTATATATATCCAAGGAAATAAAGTAGTCCATTTGTTCCCGAAAATAAAATGTCTTATAATTCTAGTATTACACGAACAAGAGGAAAAAGTTATCTTGCAACGGATAAAGATAAAAAATGGTCATAAGTTTCTACATTTTTCTTAGATAGTAAGGTTTTAGTAAAGATACGTGGGATTTCGATGCCCTTTGACTTTTTATGTCTTCTAGCTTAATTGCTACAAGTTCCAGAAATTTAATAATTTTCTTGGGGCCGGACCATTTCTGGAAAAGTTTAGCGGCAATTTGGTTCGCTGCTGAACTGGCGGGAATAGATTTCACGATGACCAGATCAGCTTTGAAACTGACGGCTTTCCTTCCATGGTTGAACTTTATTGCCAAACGGTTGCGGGCTTCCACCTAGAAACAAATCATGTGGCGTATGGCGGTAAGGTTCATGCACAGCTTTGTTGAAAGCTAGAACAAAAAACGCTAGATTATCGTCCCAACTGCGTTGATCAGCGCTGTGGAAGGCGCCCAGGCAGGATTTCAGATTTCTATGGAATCATTCCACGTGAGATGGCTTGAGTAATGCGGACTTAGAAAAATATGTGTGATTCCCCACCCGAAGTAAATGTGACGGGGAGTTTATTACAGTTGAGAGTAGGGGCATTTTCGGAAACTAAAACCTTGGGAGGCATGAAAACTCCCAACATTTTCCGGGACAGCACACAGACGGCAGCATTCGAATTTATTTTACGGACCGGCAACTACCACACAACCAAAACAAACATACAGAAAAGGCATCGATAACAGAAAGTATTCTGACATTATTGTTCTTCGATTTCGTTAGAGGACCAAAATAATCAATGAATTATTTTTCAACAGGATAAGAAGTTACAACAGCAGAATGGAGCTCGATTTGCGAACTTTTTGCAGGCATACACCGTTGGCAGATATCACATCCTTTTGCGTACTCTAAGACATCATTTTTGAGGTTAGGCCAGAAGTAATCACGCGAAATTCGTTGCAAGGTTTTGTATTGACTTAGATGGGCGCCTCGGTAGGAATCGTTAAAGTAATGCAACATCATGGATCTTATTTTAACATGAAAAAATTTCTGACCCTCCTATTCTTGCGGTTGCGACGAACCAAAACTCCCCGTTTGATTAAAAATACGACGTCACGAACGGACCCATCGGCGATGCCTTTGATCGAATCAGAACACTCTTTGTCTTCCTCTTGGTGCACAGAAATATCATTGAAAGACCAAGCATAGTTTTGAAGAATATGGATCCCATCAAAAGGGTCGCAGTTTATTAGTAGAGCTGTGAGAGTTCTAAAACAATTGGAGCTGCGTCAGCACTTTCCCACGACTTCATTGGCTCCGGCAAAGGTCATTGACACCATGACATCATGACTACGTGACCGTGACGTCACATTGTTTGTAAACAAAGCCACGTACCTTTTGACAGCTGTCAACTTGAGAGCTGTCATCTTGATGGACCTTAACAGCACTTATTCGGACAAGTGAGCATCGCTAACCTAAGTGCTCCCATCTTAACTGGGCCTATCCTCATTGTTGGCATATTATGCACTTGGTGGCGGGCAATTTTAAATCCCTGTGCTTTTGACAGCTGTCAAGATGACAGGTCCACACCACGTGGGCGCGGGATTTTTAATATGTGAACATGGCTAACCACAGTTCTACCATCTTAATAGGGTGAAACCTCATTGATGCCACCATATGCATGTAGGGGCGCGGAATTTAAAATCTACATGCTTTTGACAATTCCCGTCTTGTCAGGTCCTAACCATGTGCCCATGGATTTTAAACAAGTAAACGTGGCTAACCTCAGTGCTGCCACCTTAACAGATCCTGACCTCACTCTTGCCATCTTAACCACACGAAAGGCGCCGAATTTAAAATCCACGTGCTTTTTGACACGTGATAGGTCCTTACCACGTCCACTTGTTTTGAACGTGGCTAACCTCACTGCTGCCATTTTGATACGACGTATCCTTACTGCTGCTACCTACAAGTGCGGAATTTAAATTTATATTGGAGGGCCTTAGACACGCCGCGGAATTTTGAACCATACTACAGCCAGGGGCTTAACCACAGTGTATTAAAGAAAGCTGCCATTCTCGGCATGCCCCTCCCCGTTACTATCTAGAAGGGGCCTAAGAACTACAGTTTAAGGCAAGCTTCCATTCTCGACATGCACCTTCCTGTTACAATCTTGGAGGGATCTAACCTTGGAGGTTTAAGGCAAGCTGCCCTTCTCAATAATACCCTTCCCGACATAGTTTTAAATCAAGCTGCCCTCCTCGACATGGTCTTTTCCCAACTCCATTTTGGAGAGAGGATTATAGTTTTAAAGCAAGCTGCCCTTCTCGACATAGTTCCTTCCCGACACCATTTTGCAGAGAGGATTAAGCAAGCTGCCCTTCTCGACATGATCCCTTCCCGACATAGTTTTAAATCAAGCTGCCCTCCTCGACATGGTCTTTTCCCAACACCATTTTGGAGAGAGGATTATAGTTTTAAAGCAAGCTGCCCTTCTCGACATAGTTCCTTCCCGACACCATTTTGCAGAGAGGATTAAGCAAGCTGCCCTTCTCGACATGATCCCTTCCCGGCACTACTTTTGGAGAGAGGAATATACATTTAAAGCAAGCTGCCCTTCTCGACATTAATAGCTAACGCATGACGAACTCCTAGTCGATTTTGCAAAGATAGGCTTAGTCAAATATAACATTTTACCAGATATCCTTACGTTGTTAAACTGGAAAGCATGGTGTAGCGTTGTCCTCTAGTTCTATTTACCTGGTCGCATAAGTTTGTACTCTTTTCGATTGAGGAGGGAGCGGTAGGAGGAGGTGGATGCGGTAATGAGAAGGTAATACTTTTTTACCATCGATTGTAATTAGCGCACACACACAAAAGTATATATTTTAATGCAGGTTGTGCAAATGCTGTATGTCTCCATCCAACAAGAGAAAACATGTCGACAGGTTCAATCCTGTTAAACAGGACAGTTGTTATCTTAGAGTAAAGAATAGGATTCGATCCGTGTTACCTTTCTATTAGAAAAAATATGTAATACTTGCATATGGGATTTGAACACTAATCTCGTGTGCGATGCTTATGTAAGCAGGCGAGGTCTAATCTTGACAAGCCATTACTGAATAACACCCGCATGTCGTTATTCTCTCTCTATTTCTGAATTTCTCATTCATGACCTATTTGATCAGGATCCCGCGAAGCTCTTAGAAGTTGTAATCATTCAATGAGTAAGTTAGGGTCATTCCAGTATCTTACGTCTACATACGGCAAGAAAGGCTTGTAGATAACGTGAAGACCACATGCAGTTGGTTGATGCGACGGAAAAAGGTTAGAAATAAACTATCGATACATGTAATTCTTATTTGCATTTACAGCATCTGCCCTCTTGCAACTGCGTCGTGTTGCGTTATTATCAAAAGGTACTGCTTTATATTTTTAAGATCATCTTGTAAAATTAAATTCTTGTCAGGTATTCGTGAGAAAAGAAGTTCTAAGAGTCCTTTAGTAGGTTTATAAGTAACACCTTTTACTATAACACTGTGTCAATTAATCTTAACATTTGCATTACCTATCCAGAACAGTCGCCTTCATTGAGAATACCGTAGGTTGTGTCAATTTGTCCTGTAAAGAGTTTTTCTATATAAGGAGCAAAGAGAGAACCATAGGAATTTCGAATAAAAGTCTTAATTTCATTACGATACTTGTTGTTAAAAACTTCCTCATCCTCTTCTTCATCCCTATCCTCTTCGTCATCCTGCTTCTCTTCTTCGTTATGCTTAAGTTGTATATGCTTCTCATCCCCTTCATGATTTTCTTGTTCATGTTTTTCTTTACCATATGCAGTTGCAGAGAACAAAACCTGTAGTAGACTGGGGCAATGAAGCAGAATTAAAAATTTCTTTCAGTGGTGTACCTAGTTGCGTTTTGAAAAATAAGTCAGTGTCTGCTTGAATAAGTTTATGCTCTTTAAATTTCCGTCGAATATTGTTTCCAGCACAAATTATATGTTTTGTAATGTTGACATGATGATGGTTTATGATCAAGTGGTGACAGTAACGCTGTGTTAATGCATATAAATTGATCAAAACCCATGCGATATCGTGCATACTGAACATAAATTTCTTGATCAATAACTAAAAAAGCCGTAACGATGTGATGACCAACATGTAGCACGCATGCCATTAAAGTCATTAAATGTCATCTCAAAGTTAACATGATCATCATACACATGCCGCATGTTGCGCTCATCTTGCCGAAAAAGCACAATCATATTTGCGTTGTCGCGTACCAACTGCCTAGGCACACGAGAATAGGTTTGACATAAATAGATGGAATCCACATATTTATGTCGCCCCATACAAAAGTATTCGCGAATAAAGTTTTGCTGTTCTGTTGCGACATTGTCAAAGATAATAAGAGAATTGGGAAGCACATCATCCGTTGATGGTACTTGCTCTCGTGAATTAAATTGAAAATATTTCAATCCCTCCTTAACTAGATCGTGCATTACATTTTGTAGAATAGTATATAGTGGTTGATAGAGTGATCTGCAAAAACATAAATATTCTCGAAGCGTACGCCATTTAAAGAAGTAATGACTGTAAATAAAAGATGTTTCTTTACGCATCCCGATGGGCTTGATATTATACATCGAATAGTAACAGGAAACAACGTTCCATGGCGTCTTCTTGAAGTTGTACTAGAACTAGGTATAACATGTGGCACGCTCTCACTAACAGGTAGTGTGTCTTCTTGCTTTAGAATCTTCATGGTAACTGAAGAATAAAGTAGGCAAGAGTAATATATATATATATCAACCGAAACAACAGGTAGCTGTTGGTTCATAATTAGCTATTCACGAGTAAAATCGTGTACAGAATGGTTAAACAACGATATCCGAACAAAATGAAGAAGAAAACTAAAACTGTTGGATGGAAAGATGTTGTAAAGGCTTCACGAAATGCTATTCGTGGGGATACAATCCGCGTGTAGCTATTAATAAGTCACTTCGCGCAGCAAGAGCGAAAATTCCTCCAAAGTCAGACCAATGTTTCGTAAACGTGCACGAATTATTCCTGTACGATAACGAGGTGGATTTCTTCCTGCGCTGTTTGCTGGACTAGCAGCTTTAGGGTATTTGCTGGGTGGTGCTAGGGCTGAAGCAAGAACGGTTAAGACAGTAGAAGAAGCGAAACAACAGTTGAAAGAGAGTGAACGTCATAAAAGAACAATGGATGCAATTGCATTACGAGGCAAAGGCGTACACATGAAGTTACGGTACCGCCATATAAAAAGGACTTGGCATCTACATATCTCCAGAAAACGTCTCCTGAATGCATTGCTACATCGAGCTCTAACCCACGAAGAAGTTTTACGTATGCTAAACAACTTTGAATTATTTCTTTTGAGTTGTGTATATGTGCGATCAACGACCAGCACTGCCACATGAGCGTGGGGGTACTCTAATTAACGCGGGCTTGGAACTCATAAGTTGCCTACGTTAAACGTAAATCGAAAGTATGGCATTTCGATAGCTATGGTGACATACATCCTTATTTCGGAAACTGTTTACAACAAAAACTGTGAAAAATTCAATAAACGCATGTGCGGACGATTATGTCTTAGGTTCTCATATCATACCCGGGCAGTAAACAAAGGGCATTAGTGTGCACGTAATGACTAACGGTGAAAGAACGTTCGCTGTACTCGGAGAAGGATCTGAAGCAACTGTCTACTTCAATCCACAAATCGAACTTGGTTATCATCTACATACTCTTGGACTTGTGTCGTTTGAAAGCTACAATAAAATCTATAATATGCGTGATGGCGTAAACAAGGTCTATTACGATGAATTTGTGCTGACGCTACCATTCAATAGACGATATTCATGACTACATTAAAAGTACGTTAAATGAATAGTTTACTGAGGGGAGTTTTAGTAATAAATATTACAAGTTCTCAATTACTGTAAACAACATCGCACATAAATGTGTTATTTATTCACCATTCATGATTGGCTACAAATCACAACCTGATTCGATTGGACCATTGCTTGGATTTTCACAAAGGGAGCTCATGCCGAACGTACGTTACGGGTCTGATCAACATATGACACTCTTCGGTGATTATCATGTGAACATTACAGACTTCACTAGTAATCAACAACCTCCATACGTCTTACACGACTTTATTATTACAGAGGAAAGTTGTTCTACTACACGTTAAAAACCGTCAGTAGTTCCTTATCATACTGTGTCTGTAGAACACATTAGTAACATGACTCTTAGGCTTGTGAATAAACACAATCAGCTTATTAATTTAGATCGGAAAACCTACGTAGCATACAAAATTCATACTAAAACATGTATGAAAAAGTCTGTAAAATAAGACATACTACTTGCTTGCGAAAACTCAACGAGTTAACGGATAACCGTAAGCAGATACTCCAATATTTAGGTTATACGCTACTACAACAAAATGGAAGGAATGCGAGATATTATGAACACAGTTGAATCTCATGAACGTGTAGTACGAAGCAAGCTTCATTCTTAGAAACTGTTTACGTTTGGACTGAATAACAATGAAGAAAATTCGCTTTATCATTAATCAGCAAGATGTAAACTCACTACCACACGAAATCTACCTCTATATTGAAGGTCGACAAGATAAGCCAGATAGAAGTGACCAAGCACATCTCAACTACACAACCATGGTCTAGAGGTGAAGCTTCCACGGTGTGAAGAATTATTTAGTTTAATTTCCGGGTTGAACCGTGTTATAGTTATCTGTACATCAGGTGCAGTTTGCCGACGTTTCGAATACACTGTAAATTGCAGCCTGGGAGACTGATTACCTCTGATCTAGTAGGAGTATTTCAGCCGCCTTGACAAAGAATACTGCAATGTATTCGAAACGTCGACAAACTGCACGTGATGTAAAGATAACTACAACACGGTTCAACTCGGAAATTAAACTAAATAACCAATGTCTAGCTTTCCTCTTTTCTGAAGCGTGATATGAAGTAATTAATGTGGAATTAGACTGATCGAAGGAATTACAAGTGAAGTGAAACTCCACTCTTCTTTTAGTGATGAAGAAAGTAATATTCTAAAGGTGGCAGGATGGTGTCCAAAGGTGACGGATCCTTTACAGGTATATTACCATTGAAACCTTATTATTGGCTTCGCAGAAGACTTTAGATGCATTATAATCATCGCAAAACAATAGCTAATTCTGATCCATGATCGAGGTGATTGCAATTCTCTTAAAGCAGCAGAAACACCAGTAGACTCGAAAATTACACTTCATCGTATATTGTGCAGGATTCCACTTGTAACATTATCTGATCGAGAAAACTTCGATTACTCAAAATTGTAGAAAACGATACACTATTACCTATACGTTTTCGAAGTTGGGAGTTCCATGAATATCCAGTGTTAACACCTACAAACTGGTATAGCGGGGCGGATAAAACATGATGTTTTACTGGAAAGCCTTTGTATATTATCGTTGCATTTCAAACCCATCGTATATTCAACCATGAAAAAGATAGTTCAGAGTTTGATCACTGTAAATTAAGAAAAATTAGACTATATCTCAACGGAATTACGTATCCCTACGAAATCATAGATATTAATTCTAAGAGAAATGAATTTGGGTTGCCAGTCCTCGTAATATCAGAAAGAAGATCGTCCGCTATTTTCGCCTCATTAATTTAAAAAAAGCACCCAGTGTAGTTATAGACTGCTGTTATCACGAAGAATTTATAAAGAATCATCTGTCAACATTCGTTTAGAATTTGAAACATCTGAACATATTCCTGCTGATACAACAGCCTATTTTCTTATTGTTCATATGAGTGATGTTACTTACATCTGATAACGAATATTGTTACAAGACAATAAATAAGTATAGCCCTTTATCATGAACATTAGTGTGTGCTTCTACATCGTACACTATGCAACAGAAAGAAGAAAAAGTCTGCACGCTTACAGACAATCGTCCTGATAACAAACAAAACTGTGAATGTGCATGCTGTTCGCATGCTAATACGCAAAATCTTATTCATCTCACACAAGTAAGTGAGGCTATTAAGATGTTCCGTAAACATGGAATCTTACATCAGATGCCAAAACATCTGATTGAATGTTTACCACCAAGATATTTATCTACGTTCGCTGCTCCTTTCGCAAATTCTTTTTGCGACATCCTTCCTCTCCACAGTAAAATGTGAATCGATGTAGCTTTATGCAGACCCAGTCAACATCGTTACAAGTATCGAAGGAAAAATGGCGATGATGATTGGAATGGACCTAATCAGTAGTATAATAGGACAGTTCGGCGGCCTCCTCCTCCTCCCGCGGGAAATTTGAATTCTGGCGGGAAATTTGAATTTTGACGCGAGATTTGAATTTATAAACAAAGCCACGTGCTTTTTGACAGCTGTCATCGACAACAACGCATCGCTAACCTCACTGCTGCCATCTTGACGGGCCTAAACCTCAGTGGTACCAACTTAACCTAACTAACGCGAGATTTGAATCGGTAAACAAATCCACGTGTTTTTTGACAGCCACGTGCTTTTTGACAGAACACAACGCATCGCTAACCTCACTGCTGCCATCTTGACGGGCCTAAACCTCAGTAGTACCAACATAACCTCACAAGCGCGAGATTTCAATCGGTAAATAAATCCACGTGTTTCTTGACAGCTGTCATCCGCCATCTTTAAACCACAGAGCACCGTGCAGCCCTCTTTATCTCAGTAGCTGCAAATTCGTCACCTGTCATCCGCAGTGCTGCCATCTTAACGGGCCTAAACCTTAGTGCTACCAACTTAACCTCACTAGCGTGAGATAAACAAATCCACGTGCTTTTCTGACAGCTGTCATCCGCCATCTTGAATCTATAGAGCTCAGTGCTGCCCTCTTTAGCTACTTACCTTTGAAATGTGGTGGCGGATAATTTGAAAAATGCTTTTTGACAGCAGCCATCTTTGAGCACCGTGCTGCCCTCTTTAGCTAGATACCTGTGGTGGCAGACAATTCCACGTGACAGCAGCCATCTTTGAGCACAGTGCTGCCCTCTTTGTGGTGGCGGGAAATTCCACGTGCTTCACAAACTCACGTGCTTTTTTCTGACAGCTGTCATCCGCCATCTTGCATCACAAACCTCAGTGCTGCACTCTTTACCTAGATACCTTTGAAATGTGGTGGCGGCAAATTCCACGTGCTCTTGTTTGGAAACAAACCTATGCGCTTTTTGACAGCTATCATCCGCCATCTTCAATCCAGAGAGCACCGTGCTGCCCTCTTTAGCTACTTACCTTTGAAATGTGGTGGCGGCAAATTCTACGTGCTTTACAAACCCATGTGCTTTTCTGACAGCTGTCATCCGCCATCTTTAATCCAGAGAGAACAGTGCTGCACTCTCTAGTTGAAATGTGGTGGCGGCAAATTCCACGTGCTCTTGTTTGGAAACAAATTCTACGTGCTCTTCAGCTATCATCCGCCATCTTTAATCCAGAGAGCACCGTGCTGCCCTCTTTAGCTACTTACCTTTGAAATGTGGTGGCGGCAAATTCTACGTACTTTACAAACCCATGTGCTTTTCTGACAGCTGTCATCCGCCATCTTTAATCCAGAGAACAGTGCTGCACTCTTAATTGAAATGTGGTGGCGGCAAATTCCACGTGTTCTTGTTTGGAAACAAATTCTACGTGCTCTTCAGCTGTCATCCACCATCTTTAATCAAGAGAGCACCGTGCTGCCCTCTTTGTGGTGGCGGATAATTTGAAAAATTATTTTTGACAAGCTGCCATCTTTAATGAAAAGAGCATCGTGCTGCTATCTTGCGGGTAATTTTTACGTCACAGCTGTCATCCACCATCTTGCATTGCTAACCTTAGTGCTGCCCTCTTTAGCTACTTACCTTTGAGGCGACTATTTGAAAAAAAACTATTTGACAAGCTGTCATCCGCCATCTTGCATCGCAAACTTCAGTGCTGCAGTCTTTATTTGAAATGTGGTGACGGATAATTTGAAAAATCTTTTTGACAAGCAGCCATCTTTAATCAACAGAGCACCGTGCTGCCATCTTTAGCTACCGCCATCTTTCATCGCTTACCTGGCTGCTGCACTCTTTAGTTGAAATGTGGTGACGGTAAATTCGAACAAGTTTAATCATACATCGGGGGGAGCTAGAGTAAGCACGTGCTGCAGTGATGACGTCATCATGCATGTTTAGACTTGTCCGTTTTCTTAAGAGTAAGTCGGTGTATAGGCATGTCGTGGCGGTAAATTCGAACAAGTTTAAACATGCATCGGGAAAGCTAGAGTAAGCGTGTGCTGCAGTGATGACGTCATTGTGCATGTTTAGACCTGATCGTTTTCTTAAGAGTAAGTCGGTGTAAAGCAATGCAATAAGTACAACATTTTTGAATGCGATCAAATATTTATTTACAAATGTACTACAACAGTGTTCGTTTTTGCTGCTGACAAGGTTGGTATGCTTCTTAACAACGTATGCTTCTGAAATGCCTCCTGCAACATTCAAATTAAACAAAACATTTAGAAATATATTATACTAAGTATGTTAAGCTTTACAGGGAAGATCATATACTTCTTACCTTGTTGTTACTCCTTTTCGGAATCATCATCATCATCATGAGGTTCTAGAGAAAGTTCATTCATACACTGTGTACAGTGTTCAGTCCTCGGATTTGGTCCATCCCAATCATCATCACCATTTTCTCCTCGATGCTTGTAATGTCGTTGACAAGTTCTGCATAAAGCTACATCGATCGACATCTTACTGTGTAGAGGAAGGATGCCCCAAAATTATGTACGTAAGAGGCAGCGTACGTAGATAAAAATCCTGGTGGTAAGTATTGAATAAGATGTTTCGGCATCGACGATCTATGTTTATAGAACATCTTAATAGCCTCACTCACTCGTGTAAGATAAATAAGATGTTGCGTATGAGCATGCAAACAGCATGGACATTTGCAGTTTTGATCATAGCGTACGATGTTGAAGCACAGACTAATGAAAATGATAAAGAGCTATTCTTATTTATAGTCTCGTAACAATATTCGTTAGCGGATGGTAAGTAACATCACTCATATGAATAATAAGACAATGGGCTGCTGTGTTAGCAGGAAGGTTTTCAGATGTTCCAAATTCTAAACGAATATCAACTGGAGATTCTTTTATAGATTCTTCATGATAAGAGCAGTCTATAACTACAATCGGTGCTTTATTTTTAAATTCTTGAGGTGTAAATAGCGGACGATCTTCTTTCTGATAATACGATGATTGAAATTTACAAAACATGTCATAGAGCATCCCAAACTTATTTTTCTCAAAGTTAATGTCCAAGTTTTCGTAGGGATACGTAATTCCGTTGAGATATAGTCTAACGTGTCTTAATTTACAGTGATCAAACAGTGAGCTATCTTTTTCGTGATTGAATTTACGATTAGTTTGAAGTCCAAAAATAATGTACAAGGGCTTCTCAGTAAAACGTGATGTTTTAACAGCCCAGCTATGCTTGTTTGTAGGTGGTAACACAGGATATTCATGCAGCTCCCAACTTCTAAAACGTATAGGTAATGGTGTATCATTTTCTACAATCTTGAGCAATCGAAGTTTTTCATGATCAGATAAGGTTACATTTGGAATCCGCCACAGTATACGATGCAGTGTTATTTTCGATTCTACTGGTGTTTCTACTGCTTTAAGAGAATTGTAATCACTTCGATCACGGATTGGAATAAGCTCTTGTTTTGCGTTGATTATAATACGTGTAAAGTCTTCTGCGAATCCAAAAATATGTTTCAGTGATAACATACCCGTAAAAGTACCATCCTCATTAATCATCCAGTTGTTAGTAGCTTTTGGACACCATCCAGGCATCCGCAAAAGATTACTTTCTTCATCACAGAAAGACGGGTAGAGTTTCATTGCACTTGTAATACCAACATTCTTCGTTCGATCTATTTCAACATTATTTACTTCATATCGCGCTTCAGAAAAGAGAAAAGCTAGAGCATGGTTGTTTAGTTGTGAAGTGCTTGGTCCCCTTCCATCCGACTTTTCTAGTGGTCCTTCAATATAGATGTAGCTTTCGTGTGGTAAGGTGTATACATCTTGCTGATTAATAATAAAATGAATTTCATCTTTGTTATTTAATCCAAACGTAAAAGGTTGATAGGATTGAAGCTCACTTCGTACTACACCTTCACGACTTTCTACTGTATTCTTAATGTCTAGCATTTCTTCCATTCTGTTGTAGTAGTGTATATCCTAAATCTTGGAGTATCTGCTTATGGGTATCTGTTAACTCGATGAGTCTCTGCACACATGTAGTATGTCTTCGGAATGTACACCGTGTTTTATAGATGGTTTTCATACTGGTTTAAGATGCAGTGTGTAAGCTACGTACGCGTGCTGATCTAAATGAATAAGCTGATTATGTTTATTTACAAGTCTAAGAGTAATGTTGCTAATGTGTTTTACAGACACAGGATGATAAAGAACTACTGCTGGTTTCTCACAAATAGTATATCCACGTTCCTCTGTAACAATAAAGTCGTGCAGGACGTGCGAAGATTGTAGATTACTATTCAAGTCTGTAATAATATTACAAGTAATGTTCACATTATAATCATCGAAGAGTTTTATAGGTTGATCAGACTCGTAACGTACGTTCGGTAGGAGCTCCCTCGATGAAAATCCAAGCAGTGGTCCAATCGAATCAGGTTGTGATTTGAAGTCAATCTTAAATGATGATTCAATAACACATTTATGTGTAATGTTGCTTATAGTGATTGAGAACTTGTAATTATGATTACTAAAACTATCTTCCCCAAACTGATCAATTAACGTACTTTCAATGTAGTCGTGAATATCGTCTACTGTATAACTACCTGAGGGTAGCGTTAGCACATACTCATCGTAATAGAACTTGTTTACACCATCACGCACATTATAGATTTTATTGTAGCTTTCAAACGATACTAGTCCAAGACTATGCGGCTGATAACCAAGTTCGATTGGTGGATTAAAATAGACGGTTGTTTCAGGTCCTTCTCCACGTACAGCAAACGTTCTTTCACTGTTCGTCATCACGTACACACTAATGCACTTTCTCTACTGTCTGGGTTTGATATCGTCCCCACAACGGCAAACTAGCGAAAGTGACAAACTAGGGAAAGTGTAGATGTGATGTTTTGGTCTAGATTTTATTATTTATATAATGTCTAACCCTCTAAAAATGTATCAACCGGGCGAGATGGCCGTGCGCGTAGAGGCGCGCGGCTGTGAGCTTGCATCCGGGAGATAGTAGGTTCGAATCCCACTATCGGCAGCCCTGAAAATGGTTTTCCGTAGTTTCTCATTTTCACACCAGGCAAATGCTGGGGCTGTACCTTAATTAAGACCACGGCCGCTTCCTTCCAACTCATAGGCCTTTCCTATCCCATCGTCGCCATAAGACCTATCTGTGTCGGCGCGACGTAAAGCCCCTAGCAAAAAAGATGTATCACATTTGCAGCTCGTTCTGTATGTCTAACACATGAAAGCAATCATTAAATATCAAAATTGATTTGACATGAGTAATCACAACTTCTTTCAACTCTCCTAATGTTTTGGCAATTTGCAGATTCGTTAGTTTGCCAGAGCAGGGACGATATAAGAACATAAGACATAATCGTCCGCACATGCGTGTATTACAGTTTTGCACACGGTTTTTATTGTAAACAATGTCTGCACTGCTTCCGAAATAACGTATGAGCTCAAAAGGAGGAGGTAAGTCTCCATAGCTATCAAAATACCATACTTTAGATTTACGTGTTACATAAGCAACGTAATGAGTTCCAGGTCCACGACTGTCGTCCAAGTTAATTACGGCACTTACACGTTCACGTGGGCGCGCTGGTAGTTGATCGCGCATATACACTCCTCGAAAATAATGAATTCCTAGTTGTTTAGCAAACGTAAAAACTTCATCATGCGTTAGAGCTCGATGTGGCAGTGCATTCAGTAGACGTTTTTTGGAGAAATGTAGATACCAAGCCCTTTCTTGTATGGTGCTTTCTTCATGTTTACACCTTTGCCTCGTAACGCAATTGCCTCCATCGTCTTATTATGACGTTCACTCTCTTTCAACTGTTGTTTCGCTTCTTCTACAGCTTTGACAGTTCTCGCTACAGCACTAGCACCACCTAGCAATGACCCTAAAGCTGCTAACCTAGCAAACAGCACAGGAAGAAATCCTCCTCGTTTTGGTACAGGAATAATTCGTGCACGTTTACTAAATATTGCTCTGCACTTTGGAGAAATTCTCGCTCTTGCTGCGCGTAACGCCTTAGTAATAACTACACGAGGATTGTATTCACCTCGAATAGCTTTTTGCGCAGCCTTTATAACTTCTTTCCATCCAACAGTTTTTACTTTCTTCTTCTTCTTCATGTCGTTTGGATATCGTTGTTTCACCATGCTGTACACGACTTTACTAGTCAAGAGCAAATCATAAACTAACCGTTGCCTCTTGTTTCGTTTAATATATATATATTACTATTACGTACTTTATGATTCAGTTATCATGAAGATTATAAAGCAGCAAGACACGCTACCTGTTACCGACATTGTAGCACATCTCTTACCTAGTTCTAGTACAACTACAAGAAAACGTCATGGAACGTTGTTTCCTTTTACTGTTCGATGTATTATATCAGGTCCGTCGGGATGCGGGAAAACAAATCTTTTACTCACACTTATTACTTCTGTAAATGGTGTACGCTTCGAGAATATTTACGTTTTCGCAAAGTCACTCTATCAGCCGCTATATACTATTCTACAAACTGTAATGCACGATCTAGTTAAAGATGGAATAAGATATTTTAAATTTAATTCGCATGAGCAAGTACCGTCACCAGACGATGTGCTTCCTAATTCTCTTATGATCTTTGATGATGTCGCAACAGAACAGCAAAACGTTATTCGTGCATTCTTTAGTATGGGTCGGCATAAATATGTTGATTGCATCTATTTGTGCCAAACCTATTCTCGTGTGCCTAAGCAGTTGATACACGACAACGCAAATGTTATTGTGCTTTTTCGGCAAGATGAGCGCAACATGCGACATGTGTATAACGATCATGTTAACACTGATATGACATTCGATGACTTTAAACGTATGTGTGCTAAATGTTGGTCATTACACCGTTACAGCTTTTTAGTTATTGATAAAGAAAGTGATGTACAGCATGGACGATATCGCATGGGTTTCGATCATTTTATATGCATTAACACAGAATTACAGTAACTACTTGATTAAAAACAATTACAGTAACTACTTGATTAAAAACAATCATCATGTTAACATCTAGCAAGGAGATCACAAAACATATCATCCAAGCTCGAAACAATATTCGACGGAAATTGAAAGAGCTTAAACGTATTCAAGCAGACACGGATTTATTTTTAAAAAGACAACTAAGTACACCACTCAAAGAAATTTTTAATTCTATTTCATTACCGCAGTCTACTTCAAGTTTTGCTTCTATGCAAACATCATATTATAAAGAGAAGCATGAAGAAGAAGAAGAAAAGCAT
Organism: Anabrus simplex; assembly: GCF_040414725.1. Lineage (NCBI taxonomy): Eukaryota > Metazoa > Arthropoda > Insecta > Orthoptera > Tettigoniidae > Anabrus > Anabrus simplex. The sequence continues at coordinate 87,275,536 of NC_090274.1, read as the reverse complement.
GAAGAAGATACAGAAGAGAAGAAGCAGGATGTAAATCAAGAAGAGGAAGAGAAAGAGGAAGAGGATGATAAGGAAGAAGAACTTAATGATACATCACCATCTAAGCGTGTTGAGTTTTTAACTACAGATGTTATTGCTGAAACACCTACTACATCGACGCAAAATCTACCATCTTTGTCTGAGGTTATGATTACACCAGAGTATCGCAATCAGTTTAGAACTTTTATTCAAGATACCTATGGATCTCTCTTTGCACCTTATATAGAAAACTTTTTAGAGGACAAACTGACACTACCTACAGTATTCGCTACGAAGATGACTGTTTCTGGATAGGAAATTCAAATGTTAAGATTAACAACAACAAACTCATTGTAAAAGGTGCTACCTATAAACCTACGAAAGGACTCTTAGAACTTCTTTTCTCACGAATACCTGACAAGGATATAATTTTACAAGATGATCTTAAAAATGTAAAGCAATACTTTTTGCTACTGACGCAACACGACGTAATTACAAGAGAACAGAAGCTGTAAATGCGAATAAGAGTTACAAGTATCGTGAGTTTATTTCTAAGCTGTTTCCGACAGCACGTAGTCTTGATGTTATCTACAAGCCTTTGTTGCCGTATGTGGATGTAAGTTACTGGAATGATCCAAACTTACTCGTTTACAACGATTACAACTTTTAAGAGCATCGCAAGAGGCTGGTCACACTGGTCACGGATCAGAAATTCTAGAAATAGAAAGAGAACTACGTTATGCCGGTATTATTTTGTAATGGCTCGTCAAGAGAAGATCTCACCTGTAAAGGTAAACATCGCACATGAGTTACATAAACCAGCACGTCGCGCTTACTGTCGCAGACGCGTTATTACACGAGGAAAAGATGATCTCTGGAAAGCAGACTTAGTAGAAATGATTCCATATGCCTCTAGTAATAAGGGGTATAAGTATCTACTTACTGTTATCGATGTGTACTCGAAGTTTGCTTTTGCACAACCCGTGCGTTCTAAAACAGCTGTTCAAGCTAAAGAAGCATTTAAACGTATTGTTGAAGAATCGATACGCTGCCCAAGGCTTCTTCAAACTGATCAAGGTAAAGAGTTTTACAACAAGGATTTTTCTTCTTACCTCAAGTTACTTGGCATTTAACACTACTCTACGTTCAGCAATCTCAAAGCAAGTGTTGTAAAACGCTTTAATCGTACACTCAAAACAATGATGTGGTGAGAATTTACAGCGCAAGGTTCATATCGTTGGATTGATCTGATACCTAGACTTTCATCTACCTACAACGGTACATCTCATCGCACTATCGGAACAAGCCACGTCTTGTTACAAAGAATACACCTCGTATAAATGCTATTCATCTTGTAATTAAAACAGCTGATCCACGTCGCCATCGCTTTAAAGAAGGTGATTATGTTCGCATCAGCAAACACAAGTCTATCTCAGCAAAAGAATACACACCTAACTGGAGCACTGAAATTTTACAAATCAGAAGTGTTAAGCTTACTAATCCAGTTACGTATTTACTTCGCGATCTCAGAGGACAGCCTATTGAAGGAGGATTCTACATCGAAGTACTGCAGAAAACAAAATATCCTGATCACTATTTAGTTGAACGTGTTATTCGACGTCGTGGCAATAAACTGTATGTTAAATGGCTTGGTTTTAATAACAGCTTTAATTTATGGATTAATAAAGAGGATGTACTTTAAATCTTACGTGTGTTTTCTTTTAATCCTCTACTTTTCTTTTCTTCTATGTCACTAGGACGTGCTGTAGGATTAAACAACACCCGTAATATGTTTTGACAATTTATATTTATTTTAGAATATATATACATTGTTATCCTTTGTCTATTTTACGGTCTTTGTCACTCAGTTTTCGTTTTATTGCACCAACAACGACAAGTTCTGCTATCTTCTGAGCAGCTAAAGCACTAGGTAATAACACACACACACACAGCATAACTTTACGAAGCAGATTTTAACAGCTACACGACATACTCTATGCAGGCAGCATGTAACTACGTGTCAGGCGAACGTGTTCTAGGGCCGCAGGGGAGATGAAGCACGAAGAAAAGAAGATCAATCACTCTATTGATGAGTCCACGCCCAACATGCTCCCTCATCTTTTCCCCCAGCACGTTTCTTCACCTTTTTCTTGTCTACTCTCTCCACAGCCATGATAAGTGTTTATAAGCGAAGACAACTCGTTAGTTTTAGGTCCGTGATACAGTTTAATTAGTTGACATGTACGGCACTGTCTCACAGAAGGTCTTCTACCTAAACTCACGTGTTCATGATGTAAACTACACGTTTGAAGCTCTGACAAAACAGGATCTTGAGTCCACTCACGAGGCACCTTATCCCAAATCTTCTTTACAGCATTCGCAGCTACATTAACCAAAAATGCCTTTGGTAATGCATGTAACACTTCTTCAGTAAAAGTGTTCAGTTTCTTTTTCCATGCATAAAACTTTACGATCGCCTTTTCAACTGCGTTACACTTAGTATCTGTTAGAAATGACATGATGTCTTTACTCTACAAATGTTTCTTTTACACTAAGGTTATTTCGACACTGCAGTTTACATATATTGTTCACTTCCTGGCATGCACTGCAACACAACCAATCAAAGAGCATGCGTACATGTTGTAAAGACTGTTTACTTGTTTCTCTACTATGCTCTTTCGGAAGAGTTTTAAATGATGGGCACCCCAATTCATGCATATCGATAATTTCACACGATGATGGTAGAAAATTACGCAACCATTCTTTCTTTTCACAACCCTTTAAAAGAACAAGATCTGCTCTTGACAAATGTGCATTCTTCGTTAAAGGTAGAAAATGATAAGGTATTCCTTTTTCTTCCCACTTCAAACCTAAATTGTTCTCAATCCACTGAGTCTGCTTTTTATCTTCATCTGTTTGCAAACAGTAAGGGAACGGTGGGCTAAATACTAAACTAACAAGTTTTGGTGCCCACAACACGCTGCAATCTAACACAGCCACCTCTTTAAACACAAATTTGTTTCCGTTTACTTTAAAGCCTTGCACATCAACTATTAATGTTTTCGTCATGTTTGCACTCTACTTTCTAACACTGTTTCTTGAAGACTAAAGCTTTTAGCCAACGACCAGGTTTAAACATGCGCACGTACAATAACGTCATCGCTGCAGCACATGCAAACTCTTGTTTTTATGATGCATACTTATTGCATTCCTTTACACCGACTTACTCTTAAGAAAACGGACAAGTCTAAACATGCATGATGACGTCATCACTGCAGCACGTGCTTACTCTAGCTCCCCCGATGTATGATTAAACTTGTTCGAATTTACCGCCACCACATTTCAACTAAAGAGTGCAGTAGCGAGGAGGTAAGCGATGTAAGATGGCGGTAGCTAAAGATGGCAGCACGGTGCTCTGTTGATTAAAGATGGCTGCTTGTCAAAAAGATTTTTTAAAATTATCCGTCACCACATTTCAAATAAAGACTGCAGCACTGAGGTTTGCGATGCAGGATGGCGGGTGACAGATTGTCAAATAGATTTTCAAATAGTCCGCCTCGAAGGTAAGTAGCTAAAGAGGGCAGCACTAAGGTTAGCAATGCAAGATGGTGGATGACAGCTGTGACGTAAAAATTACCCGCAAGATAGCAGCACGATGCTCTTTTCATTAAAGATGGCAGCTTGTCAAAAATAATTTTTCAAATTATCCGCCACCACAAAGAGGGCAGCACGGTGCTCTCTTGATTAAAGATGGTGGATGACAGCTGAAGAGCACGTAGAATTTGTTTCCAAACAAGAGCACGTGGAATTTGCCGCCACCACATTTCAATTAAGAGTGCAGCACTGTTCTCTCTGGATTAAAGATGGCGGATGACAGCTGTCAGAAAAGCACATGGGTTTGTAAAGCACGTAGAATTTGCCGCCACCACATTTCAAAGGTAAGTAGCTAAAGAGGGCAGCACGGTGCTCTCTGGATTAAAGATGGCGGATGATAGCTGAAGAGCACGTAGAATTTGTTTCCAAACAAGAGCACGTGGAATTTGCCGCCACCACATTTCAACTAAAGAGTGCAGCACTGTTCTCTCTGGATTAAAGATGACGGATGACAGCTGTCAGAAAAGCACATGGGTTTGTAAAGCACGTAGAATTTGCCGCCACCACATTTCAAAGGTAAGTAGCTAAAGAGGGCAGCACGGTGCTCTCTGGATTAAAGATAGCGGATGATAGCTGTCAAAAGAGCGCATAGGTTTGTTTCCAAACAAGAGCACGTGGAATTTGCCGCCACCACATTTCAAAGGTATCTAGCTAATGAGTGCAGCACTGAGGTTTGTGATGCAAGATGGCGGATGACAGCTGTCAGAAAAAAGCACGTGAGTTTGTAAAGCACGTGGAATTTCCCGCCACCACAAAGAGAGCAGCACTGTGCTCAAAGATGGCTGCTGTCACGTGGAATTGTCCGCCACCACAGGTATCTAGCTAAAGAGGGCAGCACGGTGCTCAAAGATGGCTGCTGTCAAAAAGAATTTTTCAAATTATCCGCCACCACATTTCAAAGGTAAGTAGCTAAACAGGGCAGCACTGAGCTCTATAGATTGAAGATGGCGGATGACAGCTGTCAAAAAAGCACGTGGATTTGTTTATCTCACGCTAGTGAGGTTAAGTTGGTAGCACTAAGGTTTAGGCCCGTTAAGATGGCAGCACTGCGGATGACAGGTGACGAATTTGCAGCTACTGCGATAAAGAGGGCTGCACGGTGCTCTGTAGTTTAAAGATGGCGGATGAGAGCTGTCGAAAAACACGTGGATTTGTTTACCGATTGAAATCTCGCGCTTGTGAGGTTAAGTTGGTACTACAGAGGTTTAGGCCCGTCAAGATGGCAGCAGTGAGGTTAGCGATGCGTTGTGTTCTGTCAAAAAGCACGTGGCTGTCAAGAAACACGTGGATTTGTTTACCGATTCAAATCTCGCGCTAGTTAGGTTACGTTGGTACCACTGAGGTTTAGGCCCGTCAAGATGGCAGCAGTGAGGTTAGCGATGCGATGTTGTCGATGACAGCTGTCAAAAAGCACGTGGCATTGTTTACAAATTCAAATCTCGCGCCAAAATTTAAATTTCCCGCCAAAATTCAAATTTCCCGCCAGAATTCAAATTTCCCGCGGGAGGAGGAGGAGGCCGCCGAACTGTCCTATTATACTACTCCAATCCGAAGATTGAAAACTGTACATTGTGTATAGATAACCTTTTCCCTTCATTGCAGTACCTGATAATGATTTAGAAAGGGACAAAACACATGAATAACAACAAGGTGATAACACCATTAACTTATTTGTGAAACATAACATACATAGTATAATATAATTTAAAAACTCAATTTCATAAAGAGGTAAGTTAGGTAAGTGTTATTCTGCCCGAAGGCAGGTCCGAACCTCCGCAGAGGTGTTCCTGAGCCGGAGTTCACGTACGGTAGGGTGGCCAGTTCATTTCCGCTCCTCCATTCCCTTACCCCCACCAACAGCGCGTGGCAACCCATCCAACTCCTGACCACGCCCAATGTTGCTTAACTTCGGAGATCTCACGGGATCCGGTGTTTCAACACGGCTACGGCCGTTGGCTTCATAAACAAGAAACGTTTTTAATTTGAATGTTGCAGGGGGCATTAAAATTTTAGAAGCATGTTACTACTTCGCAGTAAGCTATTAAGGAGTACAGAAAAATTGTCGACAGCATAACCCAGACTGTTGTATAAACGGCAGTGGGTTGTTTAATTTTGTGTTTATGCAATAAGTATTTCATTAAATTCAAAATTTTCTACGTACTGCATTCCCTTTGCCTGCTTACACACTCACACTCTCTAAAAAGGCCTGAGTTTACTAGAGAGCGATCATGATAACGAACAAGTCTGAACATGCATAATCATGTCGACGTCATCGCTCCATGTTAAAACAGAATAATGTTAGCATCGCATGTCCTCAGTCCCGTCGGAGGCAATCTGTCGGATGGGGGGACGTAAAGCTTCAAGCATGCAATCACGTCGTCATGGTTATACATATTGGACGTGTTCGTTACTGTCAGATGGAGACATAATGCCATGAGCTGACCTATTACGTCCCCTCCAAGATGGTGTCGGGAAGGGTGTACTTCTAGAAGACAGCTAGACTTAAAACTATAATACTCTGAGTTTAGGCATCCTCTAAGATAGTGTCGGGGAAGGAGGATGTCGCGAAGGGCACTTGTTCAATATCCTCATCAAACAAGCACACGTGGTTAAGACGTGTCAAGATGGCAGCATTGAGGTTAGCGACGTTCACTTGTTCAAAATACGCACCAAACAAGTGCACGTGATTAGTATCTGTCAAGAAGGCAGCTGCCATCTTAACAGCTGTTACTTATTAAAATTCCGCGCCCACGTGGTTAATATGGTAGCAGTGAGGGAAGGACATGCCAAGATGGTAGCAGTGAGGTTATCGACGTTCACTTGTTCAAAATACGCACCAAACAAATGCACGTTGTTATTGCCTATAAAGATGGCAGCTGTCATCTTGGCAGCTGTTTAAATTCAGCGCCCACGTATTTAAGATGGCAGCAGTGAGGTTAGCAACGTTCACTTATTCAGAAAAATGTAAGGTTCGGACTTGTCAAGATGGCAGCAGTGGGATTAGCGGCGTTCTCTTGTCCAAAAATGGGGTCAGGGTCTCTCAAGATGACAGGTGCTTTGGTTTTCAAACAAGCCCACGTGTTCGTGAAGTCACTGTCACGTGGTCATGCCGTCATACGGTCAACGAACTTGGCCGGGGTCAATGACCTCGGGTGTGGACTCAGATCTTCTAGGAAATTTTGAAATTGGTACGAGAACTGGAACGGGATCCACTCAGCCTCAAGAGGTCATTTGAGTAGAGAGGTTTCGATTCCCAACTCATCCTTCCTCGAAGTGGTTTTTCGTCAGGACCACGGCCAGTTCTTTCATTCTCGCTTGCCCTTCTCTTCCCATCCCCCACAAGGACCCTGGTCAGCATAGCACGATGACCGCGAAATCCCCAGTGAGATGCGCCGAGTTCGGGTAAGTATTGGAGTGGGGGCATGATTAACCTTTAACTGGGTATGTGGGATGCTGAAAACACCCCACGTGTAATTTTCACTTGTTTTTTTCTGGCAGAGTGTTGAGGAACTCAGTACTTAATATAACGTCATTTGCATACTTTGAAGTTGTACAGGCAGCACTCCGCATATACAGTTACGTTACATATCGTATATAGTTGATTTCTACTTCCCAAACTGACCTGTCACTTCTATGTGGTGTTGGGAGTGTGTGAAATGAATACTTCTTTAGATGAAGTGCAGAAAAGGATCAGGAAGCTTTTAGATGAAGTTTCAGAGGACTATTCTGATGAGTTAATGGAATCTGATGATTGTGAAACTGATAACTGTATATTTAATGATGACATTTCTGAAAGTGCTGATGGTCCTCATGGCATCAATTTACTGTCAACTACGGGTTCCATACTGTCGTCATCAACTACAAGAACGCCAAAGTACGTGCTAAGGAAGGACAAGGAAACTAAAGGAAGAAGTGCAGCAGCTGGTAATGTCCGCACCAGAAAATAAAACATAATAACTCATCTACCAGATATAAAACTAATGGCAAGGAATTGTACTACTTCTAAGTGATCTTATAATTCGTACTGTAACGAAGTGCAAAAATATTTATGTTACGGAGACATCCGTGGTAGTTAGAGGTGAAAGAAGGTGCGGGCTGGAATAGGTCTCAACTACAGAATTAAAGTTACTTTAAAACTTTAACAAAGGTTATATTTTCTTTTCAAAATCAACAATTAACAGAATATAACAGGTACCAAGTAGCAGATCATCGAATGAACAATTTACAGTTTGTTACAAGATTTGGGCTTCGAGCCCCAAGTCTAATTTCTGAGCTCACGGCTCACAACCACAATTGCTAAAGGGCAGAAAACCCCTAAGTACAAGGAGCTCTTGCTCCTAATTACAATGTTAAGGAAAAGAGCAGACCCGCTCTCAATTTTACATGCCTATCAAAGGCTACAACAAACTTCATCTCTATCTGCCTTTAAGGCACACAAGGAAACAGGGGTAATTAATACCCAACCTACGGGGCCTTCGCATGAAGAAAACAAAGCAGGTTAAGAAAATGGCCCAAAATACAAAATGAATGGAGTCGATAACTTGCACTCCTACACCAATTTTTGTCTAAAACCTATGTGGCGCTAGGCCGATCATACAGAGGCTAATCCCAAGCTAGGAAAGTGACACGTATGAGAAAACTTTACTACATTAAAGAAGAGAAGAACGGTTATGAAAACGTAGTCACCTCCTTTTTCAAAAATGAAGGGGAGTTCGAGAGGGTGAAGCACTCTCTATCCACGCTTTACAGACTTGTAATTTATAGATAGACAGAAAAGAATTTACATTTTAAAAGGGTAGGTTACATACTAAATCTTTCGAACCCTCCCCGAGAGTTAAACTGCTGAGCTAGCAAGAAATGAAGATGTTAACAGACTATTACCTTGTAGATGAACTGCTGCTTGAAGAAAGAGGCGCTTCCCGCCCCCTGCTACATATTCACACACTAAGAAGATGTTACTGAAGTGGCTCTGAGACAAAAAAATCAGCAGTTTATATACCCTCGTGGAACATTCGAGACCTTTCAGGAATGAGAAGACACACCCTTTCGCTTTTATTGGATAGCTGAAAGTTACACATCAACATTGAGAAAGAAAGACACTATTGGTCAGAAATTAATTACAAAAATTAGTTACTGGTTAAATTCAAAACAGGCGGAAAGAAAGGATAACTGTTGCCAACCCCCAAACCACAAATCAAAATTTAGTAAAAACAAAACTTATGAATGTTAAATTTCTTCAAGAAAGTTCATTCCTTTACACCAGAGTGCGTTATCAAAGTTTTGGTAGAGACATCTGTTAGATAATGTCCAAACTCCTTGATACGGAGCAAGCAAACACAAATCAAAATAGACACAGTTCAGAACACTTCAAAATGACGAAATTTACAGTAGTGACATCTTCCGAGAAACCGTTGAGTTAGTACAGTTTGTTAAAGTTCAGGCTTTCTCCTGTAGAGAAGTTTCAACTGGAGCTATATTTTAATTCGCGGCGTGGAGGTGTACCGCCCGGTACAATTTACATTGATAACATTCAGTCAAATTACGCCAATAAGAGCAAGTGCAGTGGAAATACGTTCTTTCATTGGGCTACTGTGTATTGCCGGTTCCTATCGGGCAGGAAAACTGAACTTGGAGGATCTTTACTCAGGTGGTGTCAAATGTTCCATACCACTATGCTACTGGACAGATTTTTACTTTTGACGAGGTGTCTAAGGTTTGAGAACATTCGTGAGCCTAAACAGTGTAGTGAATTGGATAAGTTAACAGCCATCAGAGAGGTATTCACAATTTTCACAGAAAATTGTAAAAATTGTTACTCCCTCTCTCAATATGTTACTATCGATGAACAGCTTGTTCCTTTTCGGGGTAAATGCCCCGTTTGACAGTTCATACCTTTCAAACCCGCCAAATATGGTATTAAAATACTAACGGTGTGTGACTCCATGATATGGTATACTGCTGCAATGGAAATCTATGCGGGGAAGCAGCCGAAAAGCCTTTTCAGGTGTCAAATTCACCCCGAGACGTCGTGCTGAGACTTTCGGACTCTATTCAAGGAACAGGTGGAAATATTACTGTAGACAATTTGTTTACGAGTACAGAACATGCTCAGGATTTGATTGAAAAAAGATTTCCTATCGCAGTTACTGTGAGAATAAACAAAACTCAACTCCCCAAGGAACTCACTGATATCAAAGAAAGAGAAATAAACAGTACACTTTTCGCTTATTGTTACCAAATAACTGCAATGTCATACGTGCCAAAGAAAGGTATGAACGCCCTTATGATTTCAACCATGCATCCCAACAGCGCAGAAATTGACTCTTCATCAAGTAAACTAAAAAAAAGCAATGATCATAACCTTCTACAATCTTACTGGAGGAGGTGTTGACACAGTGGACAAACTGTCTGTAACATGATCCGTAGCTAGAAGGACCAAACGATGGCATTTGGTGGTACTTTTTCGTATCCTGAATATTGCAGGCATCAATGCACAAGTAATTTTCATGTCCAATAATGATTCATCCAAGTTTATCAGACGACAGTTCCTGAGGGAGTCGGGCCAGGCTCTTGTACGTCCTCAAGTGGAAAAACGATCAGCAATGACTACTGTTCGAAAGGAGATTCGTTTGAAGGCAGCAAAACTAACCAATCTGCCCGAGGCAGTAATGACTCCTGAACGACAACCTCACTCATCGGGAAGGTGTACGGTATGTCCCAGATCATCAGACAAGAAAACTACACTTTTCTGCTGCAAATGTCATCAGTTCGTGTGTGTAAATCACGTGAAAAACATCTGTGCAGACTGTTGCAACAAAGAAACAGGTTCAGATGGTGACGGTTAGGAAGGCCATTGTTGAAAGGTACTTCCTTGTGTGTTAGTTTCAAGAAGTGAAATACTGTTTCTTAAGTAATGAAGAATTGAGCTTAGAAATATACATGCAGTACGAAACCAAAATATTATGACTTTCGGATTGGAAATCAGTAAGGTATTTATTTTTATAACTGCGGTGCCAAATTACTTATGATAACATTTTTAAGTTAGTAATAAATATTTAATTTGGTATATTTGGTCTGTATTTAACATTGGTAAAAGAATAGTGCAAGTTTTATTTGTGCTGTTGTGAGCACCCCACATGCCCAATTATGTAACTCTTACCAATATACCTAATTAAATGTTAACTTGAATAGAGCCATGTGATTGATGAATATCGATTAATGCAAATATTCCTATATAATAACAATATTCAAATGTAAGAGAAAGCAGACCAATAATAACAATCGTTCCTCAAATAAATATTTTGAACGAATCTTATGTTTCAATAAAATGCAAAGTCTGCAAAGAGGTGCAATGAGTATGGTATGAAAATTAGCCTCTCCAAGACTAAATTGATGTCAGTAGGTAAGAAATTCAACAGATTGGTGATACAAAGCTGGAACAGGTCGATAATTTCAAGTATTTAGGTTGTGTGTTCTCCCAGGATGGTAATATAGTAAGTGAGATTGAATCAAGGTGTTGTAAAGCTAATGCAGTGAGCTCACAGTGTGACTTCCCCTCTTGGAGAACAATCATTGAACGAGAAATGCAACCATGCAAGCTAAGGGCGCCAATCTTTAAGTTGATGACTTAAAGATAAAAATTTATAATCAAGCTTGGTGATAGTGCACTAATCATTAAGCAGGAGAATTAGAAATCAAAAGGCTAATTAAGGCAGATTGATTAAAGTAAACTAGGAAAATACTATTTATTATATTGAATGTAAATGACGACGGTTTAACGCGAACTGAATTTAAAATAGGAAATGAATTTAACAAAAAGTTGAATGACTCTACTTCGCGAAAACTTGCAATATTTTTAACTCGCTTGCTCACCATGTAGTCTTGTTCTGCTGGTCCTTGGAAAGCTTCCATCCTTGTAGCTGGAACATCACCGGTCGTCTTTGAGATATCTTCATCTGCAGCTAAGTACCATTCCTGCCTTGCAAATTGCATCAACCACTAATTGGATGATGGCTTTGAAACTATCACTCCCTGTTATGCTCTATCCCATATATTGGAGATGAGCCCTAAGTCATAATTAGAAAAACCTCCTTGGGTTATGTGGAGAGGATACTCAATTAATAATCCTTCCAACTTTACTGAAAATGTGCACTGAAGTTTCATTTCTATCTAGTTTAATACTACCTATTGTCTTAGACTGGTATAAACTGGTCTAATACAGAGCTGTTCGTACTTCCTGATGAGAGTGGCTATACACCCATCATTCAGAAATTCCTAAGTACCACGTCGTGGTAACGAAGTAATGAATGTAGAAGTGATAAACTATCACACTAGTCCACTATGGTACCACAACCATAAGACAAGTTATCAGACCTAAAGCGAAATACAAGATAGAAGAATCAAGAATCCAGAATCCAGAAGAAGAATGATGCCAAGAGCTCCAACACGCCCTTTTATAACCTTCTCTGGCTCTAATTACAGGTCGCTACACGTGGTCCAATCAGTTGACACGTCTCTCCCCACTCCAGATATTAAAGTTGATATGTCCCTACCATGATATCAACTGTTCTTCTATTAGCCCTTTCACTCAGTATCCATGGCAACATGACGCTCCTTTGAAAATATAGGCGGTGATCAGTCTGAATTATTCTGGTCGAAATACAGTAGCTGTCGTTACAACGTTTGAACACGTGCTCCCTTTTCCCAGAATTTGATGTCTAAATTTGTCCTTCCTTCTTCCTCGGTGATGTGGCAAGATAGAGGAAAATCTACTGCACGTTAAATTTAAACGAGTGTCGCAAGAATCTAAGTTAATATTAGGATATTCAGCCCTCGTTTACAAGTCGTAGTTACAAAGTAATGAAATGATAGTGAGCAAATGATCAACCATGAATTATAATAAAATTACATACCAAGATAAATATCATGACGTTAAATTCCTGAATTAATTACACATAATAAAATTAACATAATTACACTGTGACGTCTGGAACG